>NC_072409.2:99777500-100377500 GCF_028858775.2 Pan troglodytes | reverse complement strand
AACATGCATGCACTGCCTTGGTGACCAGGGAAGTCACCCCACGGCTATGGGGAAATTAGCCTGAGGCTTAGCTTTCATTATCACTGTCTCCCAGGGTGTGCTTGTCAAAGAGATATTCTGCCAAGCCAGATTCGGGCGCTCCCATCTTGCACAAGTTGGTCACGTGGTCACCCCATTCTTTGATGGCTTCACCTGCTCATTCAGGCAATGTGTCTCAATGAAGTCACACAAATGGGGGGGTCATTTTTGTCAGTGGCCAGTTTGTGCAGTTCCAGTGGTGACTGATTCACATTTTTTTCCAAATGTAGTGCACACTCCATCGCATTCAGCCTACTCTCCCAGTCATCACAGTCTGGTTTCTTGATATCCTGAAGAAGGATTCGGCCACCTCGTTGGTTCTGCAGCTTCAACAGTTTCTCAGCATGTTCCCTCTCCTCATGAGATTGGTGAAGAAAGTATTTGGCAAAGTTCTTCAAAGCCACATCATCGAGGTCAAAGTAGTAAGACATGGACAGGTAAAGGTAGGAGGTGTAGAGCTCCAGGTTGATCTGGCGGTTGATGGCGGCCTCTGGGTCCTGGTGGTAGTTCTGGCGCACCTGCGAGGTGGACGCGGTCGTCATGGCAGTGACTAAGGAGAGACGGCGGCGGTGGCGGCTGCTGCGCGGCGCTGGAGCTGCGGCGGGGGCCTTGGGGCAGTCCCAGGGCGCGGTGAAGAGGTGACGGAGGGCTGGCTATGGGCGGCTGGCCGGGGCAGGGGACGAGGGCTGGGTTCCATCCAAGCACTGTTGAAGCAGGAAACCCCGACGACTCTCGGCGAAGAACGTCTCTTTTTTTTTGAGATGGAGTCTCACTCTGTCACCCAGGCTGGAGGGCAGTCGGCACAGATCTTGGCTTACTGCAACCTCTGCCTCCCGGGTTCAAGCGATTCTCCTGCCTCAGCCTCCCAAGTAGCTGGGACTACAAGTGTGTGCCACCACGCCTGGCTAATTTTTTGTATTAATCCCAGCTACTCAGGAGGCTGAGGCAGGAGAATCGCTTCAACCCAGGAGGTGGAGGTTGCAGTGAGCCGAGAAAGTGCCATTGCACTCCAGCCTGGGCGACAGAGCAAGACTCTGTCTCAAAAAAAAAAAAAATCCCTGTGGCCCCAAACCTACACTACAAATAGGCTATGCTTGGTCATTCCTAAGGGCAATAAAAGCTTTCCTCTAGCGTTGAGAAGAGAGTCAGAAAGGTAAAACCAAGAAAAAAAGTGAAAAGAAAAAGGAAGCATTTTTGTTGCAGGCATAGAGCAACTTGTCTGAGATCTATATACTCTGTCTTCTTGAACTCCACTCTGAAATCTTCTTGGTCTTTGAGACAGGGCAGCACATGTTCTCCTTTAAGAAACCCAAATTATGTGTAATTCCTGTCTATTTGGAAACATTGTCTGTCCCATTTTATAAAATTCCTAGGTAAGGCCCTGGCCTTAGACAGGGAACTCCTTTACTATCTTCTGAACCATAGCATGTAGGATTAGTCTTAACTTTTCAGGCCTCTTAGAAAGCATAACATGAAGAGCCTTTGTGTAGAAGAAAGCAGTCAAAAATTCCCCTTCAGTTTTTAGGTTTTGAACTCAAATCAAGGCCCAGATTTCCTCCTTATTGAATTAAATTATTTAAAGATGTTTAGGGGCTGGGGAATGGAAATTTGTCGATGAAAATGAACCTTAGGTGATATCAGGGCCTATCCTGAAAGCAGGCATCAGTTGGTCAAGATAACATATCTGTGTCCAATATGCTAGTAGCAGTTAGTTTTTGCCCCATCAATTTAACACTAGGTGCAAGGGAGCAACCTTGTTTTTGGTGATAATACGCCTATGGAGTTACCCCTATGTTGTCAGATGGTGAGGTAATATTTTGCAATGTTTCATAAGTGTCGTTTGGTGTCAAGAAATGATATTTGTGATAAAGAAATCACCAGGTAGGTCTAAAGCAAAAAACGGCTGGGTGCAGTGGCTCGTGCCTGTAATCCCAGCACTTTGGGAGGCCAAGGCAGGAGGCCTTGCATGCCACTGCACTCCAGCCTGGGTGACAAAGTGAGACCTTGTCTCAAAAACAAAAACAAAAACAAAAAAAAGCAAACACAAAAAGGCTAGGGGAGGCCGGGTGCAGTGGCTCATGCCTGTAATCCCAGCACTTCGGGAGGCCGAGGCGGGCAGATCACGAGGTCAGGAGATCAAGACCATCCTGGCTAATAGGGTGAAACCCCGATTCTACTAAAAAAAAATACAAAAAATTAGCAGGGCGTGGTGGTGGGTGCCTGTAGTCCCAGTTACTCGGAAGGCTGAGGCAGGAGTATGGCGTGAACCCAGGAGGCAGAGCTTTCAGTGAGCTGAGATCGTGCCACTGCACTCCAGCCTGGGCGACAGAGTGAGACTCTGTCTCAAAAATAAATAAATAAATAAATAAATAAAAATAAGGCTGTGCTTAAGCCCACTAATGTGCTTTTCTTGTAAGATCAGTAAAAGTGAAATTATCTTTGAATACACCTCATCTGTTTAAAAATCCTTTCCAGGACTGATTTCTTTTGGTTGCAAAAGCTGGCTCCTGCAAGAGTTTTCTACAATGAGTTTGTCAAACTGCAAAGTCTGTAGGCACAATTCTCCACAAGACTGCCTTTACTTCAGTTAACAGCCACAAGTTTGGGGGTTCCCAGGGCAACTCTCACTTCTGACCAGCTGGCTATAAATTCATGGGTTCCCACAACCACTCTCAACTTTGATAATTCACTAAAAAGTTTCACTGAACTCACTAAAGTTGTATGTGTATTATAATTTTATTACAGCAAAAAGATACAAATTAGAATCATCCAAAAGAAGAGATGTATCAGGTGACATCTGGGAGGGATCCAAATGCAGAGCTTCCATCGTCCTCAGGGATGTGTTACCTGCCCAGCATCAAAGTGTGAAAATAATCAAGCCATGTTGCCAGCCAGGGAAACTCATCCAAGTTTCAGTTCCCAGAGTTTTTATTGAGGTTTCATTACACAGGCATGATCGATTGAATCATTGTGTATGTGGTTGAACTGAATCTCCAGCCCCTCTTTCTCAAAGGTCAAGCTGATACCACATGGCTCAAAGCTCCATCCTTCTAATCACATGGTTGGTCTTTTTGGCAGGGCTAGCCCACATCTGAAGCACTTCACTAACAGAAATTATCAGGGGTGATTTGAGGGGCCCACAATGAGTAACAAAGATACTCAGATCACTTGGACAACTCTAAGGTTTTAGCAATTAATCTCCCAGGGCCAGGCACAGTGGCTCACGTCCATAATCCCATCACTGTGGGAGGCTGAGGTGGGCGGATTGCTTGAGTCCAGGTGTTTGAGACCAGCTCAAGCAACATGGCAAAACCTCATCTCTACAAAAAATACAAAAATTAGCTGGGTGTGGTGGTGTGTGCCTGTAGTCCCAGCTACTTGGGAGGCTGAGGTAGGAGGATCACTTGAGCCCAGGAGGCAAAGGTTGTAGTGAGCTGAGATAGCACCGTTGCACTCTAGCCTGGGCCCTGCCTCAAAAAAGTGAGACCCTGTCTCAAAAACAAAACAAAACAAAACAACAACGACAGCAACAAAAAAAAACAAGGAGGGCCAGGTGCAGTAGCTCATGCCTGTAATCCCAGCCCCAGCACTTTGGGAGGCCGAGGCAGGCAGATCACTTGAGGTCAGGAGTTCGAGACCAGCCTGGCCAATATGGTAAAACCCCATCTATACTAAAAATACAAAAATTAGCCAGGCGTGGTGATGTGCGCCTGCAATCCCAGCTACTCAGGAGGCTGAGGCAGGAGAATCACTTGAACCCAGGAGGTGAAGGCTGCCATGAGCCGAGATCATGCCACTGTACTCCAGCCTGGGCGACAGAGTGAGACTCTGTCTCAAAAAAAAAAAAAAAAAAAAAGGAAATTATTTCCCAGGAGCTGGGGACAAAGACCTGCCAAATTGCCAAATTTTTTATTACATAGTCCCTGAATATTGTTTCCATAGAGGGGAACATGATGGGGGATTTTGTATTTCCGGACGTCTGACCTGTTGTGTTACTCTAAAAAAAAGTCACTTCGTGGTTGACTCCAATTACCAGGAGAGTATTTATTTATTTTTCTTTCTTTCCTTTTTTTTTTTTTTTTTTTGTCAGAGCAGAAGAACTTGACTACTGATTTATTACACAGAACTAATATAAAAGGAAAATGAAGGCACCTACCTGTAAAGAGAATATAAACCCAATAGTTAGTTTGATTTTGTGTTTTAGCCAAATTATGAAAAATTATAGCCAAGCATTAGACTTTTACCAAGGAGTGATTAAGGAGACAAAACACATTATTAAGGATAAGGACCTTATAGGTATCAAAGTTAATAATCCAAAACTTCAAGGAAACTAGAAAGAAAGAAAATAGCTTGAACAATAACAAACAAAAGCCTGCTGATGCAAGCCTGGCGATCTGACTCCAGTCATCTAGGTCTTATTTCATGAGTCTCTGATGGAAGCTGTCTACTTCATGCAGTCATCTTGATCTGAAAGTCTTGGGTGGAAACTGTCTCCTCATGATCTTGTGGTTTCTGGCCCATTGGGCTTTCTTGTAACTTAAGGATGAGTAAATTTCTTTACTTGAGAGAAATGGTTGTAAGCATCAACACCCTAGAGTTTTGTTGTAGTGTTAGATGTTTATAGTAACTTATATAGGTTCTCTTCATCAAGGCTCAAGGGCTATTTTTCTCTGAGGTCTCTTCCACAAGATGAAAAATATCAGAACATCATCAAAATGGAAGACAGTTGAATGATTTCTTGAGGGGTAACAGAAAATTAATATATAAGCATATAGTCAATGATGATCCTGGGAATAGGAGCATATGAACAGAAGGAGACTCCAGGGCTTTTTAATTTGTGCCACAAGTTATATTACAATGGTCCCTGATCGACAAAGACATTGGAACTCAATAACCTGATACAAAATCTTTTTGGAGACAATTATTGTACCAATCTTTGTACATGAAAAAACTGTATTTCTAAGATACGTCAATCAGGGACCAGACAGGAAACAGAAACCACATCAGTTTTTTGAACAGGGAAAGTTTAATATAAAGAATCATTAACTAGCAGGAGGTGAGTGAATTCAAAAAGGAGTAAACAAGGACTCTAAAGAATCCAGAAGCAGCAAGTGCGGAAAAACAGCGCATCCCTCTAGGCTGAGGAAGAATGAACGATAAAGAGGAGAAAGGGCTCCTGTCAGCAACCACCACCCCAGGGCTGAGATTCAGACCTCTTCAAAGAAGACATGTTTATTTTTTTTTTTTAAACTGAGTCTCGCTCTTGTTGCCCAGGCTGGAGGGCGGTGGCGCGATCTCGGCTCACTACCGCCTCCGCCTCCCAGATTCAGGCGATTCTCCTGCCCCAGCCTCCTGAGTAGCTGGGATTGCGCCACCACGCCCGGCTCATTTTTGTATTTTTAGTAGAGACGGGGTTTCACCATGTTGGCTAGGCTTGTCTCGAACTCCTGACCTCAGATGATCCGCCCGCTTCGGCCTCCCAGAGTGCTGGGATTACAGGCGTGAGCCACCGCGCCCCGGCCAGAAGATATGTTTACTACAAACACAGCCACACAGCCTGGCAATGGTGAAGATACTTGCTAGAGGGGCCTATAAAAGTGATTCACCACTGCTGGTGGGGATAGGCGGGCTGGGCCAGTCTGCAGGAAGGGTCAGCTGTTGCCAGAGGATATAGGTGGCTGGACCTGGTCTAAGGTCGCCTTAAGAAGAGGGACTATATAGACTGAGGGCACAGCTAGAGCTACTTTGTTAGGCTCGTGTATTGAAGATTATAAGAGGGCTGGAGCCCAACCGAAAAGTGTCTTTCCGTAGCTGTGGCCATGCAGTGTCACTCTAGCGCCCTCTGTCGATGAACCATAACGTTTTATCTGTTGGCAAAAAAATGATTATAGGGTTCAGGACTGATCATGAATCAGGGCAAAAGAGTGTAGATTTGCAATGGAGCGATGATATTAAATTGGTAACTAGCACATAAGCATTCACAATCATGAAACAATATTAATAATTTTTTTATTCCAAATTTTATTTTATTCCAAATTTTGTTTCCAAATTTATTCCAATTTTTTTTTTTTAGACGGACTCTTGCTCTGTCACCCAGGCTGGAGTGCAATGGCGTGATCTCGGCTCACTGCAACGTCCGCCTCCCGAGTTCACGCGATTCTCCTCTGCCTCAGCCTCCTGAGTAGCTGGGACTACAGGCTCGCCCCACCATGCCCAACTAATTTTTGTAGAGACAGGGTTTCACCATGTTGGCCAGGTTGGTGTCAAACTCCTGACCACAGGTGATCCTCTCGCCTCAGCCTCCCAAAATGTTGGGATTTCAGGCGTGAGCCACCGGGCCTGGCCACACATAATTAAAATTTAGAGAATGTCACACATGCCTAATTATTTCTACATTTTTCTTTTATAAATTGAGAAACTGACTCTTTGGCTGAACTGGTGGCTATTCCAGTAAATTCAAAGAAAGTTTTGATTTATAAGAGAACTTTACAGGCCAGGCATGGTGGCTAACTACATCTGTAGTCCCAGCACTTTGGGAGGCCGAGGAGGGTGGATCGCTTGAGCTCAGGAGTTCAAAACCAGCCTTGGCAACATAGTGAAACCCCATGTCTCCTAAAAAATACAAAAATTAGCAGACATGGTGGTGCACGCCTGTGGTCCCAGCTACTCGGGAGGCTGAGGCAGGATGATTGCTTGAGCCCAGGAGGCAGAGGTTGCAGTGAGCTGAGATCACACCACTGCACTCCATCCAGCCTGGGTGACAGAGCAAGACCCTGTTTCAAAAGAAAAGAAAACAATAAAATCTTAAAAAAAAAAAAAGAAAAGAAAACTTTACAGTCTGATTATTCTGAATTAGGGAACTGAATTTGGAACACACATAATCAAGAAGAGTTGTCAGAGGACATAAGACATACGCATAAGCCATTTTATTCAAAGGCTATACATGGTTGTAACAAATAGGAAACACAACGATAAAAAATAGTTATTACTAGTAATTTTTATTTTTATTTTATTTTATTTTTTTTGAGACAGAGTCTCACTCTGTCACCCAGGCTGGAGTGCAGTGGCGTGATCTCGGCTCACTGAAACCTCCACCAACTGGGTTCAAGCGATTCTCCTGCCTCAGCCTCCTGAATAGCTGGGATTACAGGCGCATGGCACCATGCCCAGCTAATTTTTGTATTTTTTTAGTAGAGACGGGGTTTCACCACGTTGGTCAGGCTGGTCTCGAGCCCCTGACTTCGTGATCTGCCCACCTCGGCCTCCCAAAGTGCTGGGGTTACAGGCATAAGCCACCGCTCCCGGCCCTTGATTACTAGTAATTTAACTTTAAAAAATTTCTTGCCAATATGATTCCATCATATGTAAGAAGTCTAGAGAGTTAACAGAATATTTTGGGAATAAAAAAGAATTTCTGTTTATCTGAGCATGAATAACTAGGTTGTTACGGGAAGAAAATGCAGATCTTAATTTTACTTTTTGTTTTCAATCCATTTTAAAATTTACAGTAAAAGATATGTAAGCCTTCAAATTTGTCTTTTGTCTTTTAAATTTTTATTTATTTTATTTTATTTATTTATTTATTTATTATGTTTTTATTTTTTTGAGACGGAGTCTCGCTCTGTCGCCCAGGCTGGAGTGCAGTGATGCAATCTCGGCTCACTGCAAGCTTCACACCATTCTCCTGCCTCAGCCTCCCGAGTAGCTGGGACTACAGGCGCCTGCCACCATGCCTGGCTAATTTTTTGTATTTTTAGTAGAGACGGGGTTTCACCGTGTTAGCCAGGATGGTCTTGATCTCCTGACCTGGTGATCCGCCTGCTTCGGCCTCCCAAAGTGCTGGGATTACAGGCGTGAGCCACCATGCCCAGCTAAAATTTTAAATAATTCTTTTGAATTTATTTTTATATAACTCTATAGATACTCATTGAGACATACACAAATATGTAAATATGCCAGCAAGTGATTAAACTAAGGCTTTAAATTGTAGCTTTAAAGCATATTTAACTTACAAAAAAATTTAACTTAAAAAAATTTAACTTTATCAGCATATTAAATAAAACAAAGTATATATTATGTTATTAAATAAACATCTTTATAAACTGCAAAGATACCTTTAAAAAACAGTTAGGCATACCTTATTTATTGTTTTGAATGCATACTCCTATTTCTGTTTAACGGTTCTCATTATTACAAACTGTAACCAAAGTAATCTATTTTGGATTTTTCAGACACAAGATAAATTAAAAGGTAGAATACCAAGAACTATATTGCTAATGTTTTTTCCTTTGAACAAATATATATTACTTTAATACATTTTAAGGTGGCTGAATAATATATATGCATAAATAAAGGCACATATATATACATATATGTAATCATTAAAAAAGATTTGCACATCTTGCTAATCTATAGCCAGTCCATACATTAAAATAAGGTGTAAGATTATTTATTTATTTAATTTTTTGAGAGGGGTCTCCCTCTGTCACCCAGGCTGGAGTGCAGTGGCGCAGTCTCGGCTCACTGCAACCTCCGCCTCCCCTACTCAAGTGATCCTCCCACATCAGCTTCTGGAGTAGCTGGGACCACAGGCGCACGCCACCACACCAGGTTAATTTGTTTTGAATTTTGGTAGAGACGAGGCTTTGCCACATTGCCCAGGCTGGTCTCGAACCCCCGAGCTCAAGCAATCCACCTGCATTGGCCTCCCAAAGAGCTGGGACTACAGGCTGAGTCACCGTGCCCAGCCTAGAAATAATTTAAAGTTATGCTTAGTGTTCAATGTTTTGTTTTCTTTTTTATATAAAATGATTTGGCGCTTGAACTCATGAGACAGAAGTTGCAGTGAGCCAAGATCACGCCACTGCATTCCAGAGCGCCAGGGCAACAGAGTGAGACTTAGTCTCCAAAAAAAAAAATAAATAAATAAAATAAAATAATTTGGGTAATTACAGTATATTTGTTAATTAATTTATTTTAATATTAGTTTAATGTCTTAAAGTTGATTAAAAATCTGGAAATTAAAATTTAGGTCAGGCCATTGAGTCCTTATCATTTGTATTATAAGAATCCATGAGCTGGCCAGGTGCGGTGGCTCAAGCCTGTAATCTCAGCCCTCTGGGAGGCCGAGACGGGCGGATCACGAAGTCAGAAGATCGAGACCATCCTGGCTAACACGGAGAAACCCCATCTCTACTAAAAATACAAAAAATTAGCCGAGCGTGGTGGCGGGCGCCTGTAGTCCCAGCTACTCGGGAGGCTGAGGCAGGAGAATGGCGTGAACCCGGGAGGCAGAGCTTGCAGTGAGCCGAGATCGCGCCACTACACTCCAGCCTGGGTGGACTGAGCGAGACTCCGTCTCAAAAAAAAAAAAAAAGCATCCAAGAGCCTGTGCTCAGTGACTCATGCCTGCAATTCGAGCACTTTGGGAAGCTGAGAATGGCTTGAGCTCAAGAGTTTGAGACCAGCCTGGGCAACAAATTGAGAACCCCCATCTCTACAAAAATAAAAACTAAAATTAATAGAAAATTAAAATATTTTAAAAATTCATTTAATTTTTCTTAATTCAAGAATTTTAATTCTTGATAAATCTATTATTTCATTCAGCTAAATACAATTTCATGTTTGTAATCTTAAACCATCTGTAAAAATGATAACTTACTGGGCTGATAGGATATTAATCCTATATTAGTAGAAATTTTAGAAGTTTAAATGAGAAACGAAACCCAAGTCTTGCGTTAAATAAAATATTAGGTCAACTTTTTATTTTCTGAAAAAGTCAGGGAGAAGGCATAAAGTTGGTTTGAAGCTAAAATTTTATCACTATAAAATGTTCAAAGAATCATCTATCAGTAATATTACATAGACTTCTAAAATTATTTTTAAAAACCCTCAGTATTTACATATAAAACATTTTCAAAAAAGACTTTTGAACTCATCATGCCAGGAGCTTAAGTATCTAGCTTTTTTTCTTGTCTAGGTATCAAGGCCATTACCTAAACCTACCTCGGTAGTTCTTTGCAGTGAGGAAATTAGGAAAGGGCCTTTAATAGGGTGATTTTTCAGGTGAATTTTGCTTGTAAGAAACTTGTTGGGATAGTTGGATCGTTGGGAAGAGGAAGATATCAAGGCAAGTTTTAAAGAGAAAGCTGTTAGTCTTGATAAATAAGTTGTTTAGCTGGTTCACAATCTTATCTTCAAGAAATATTTTCCAGAGCAAATAAGCTAGTTATTTTTGCTTGGTGTCAATATTATTTAACATAGAGAATGAAAGCATGTTTGTCCCCATGGATGTAGGATTATGTTGGTTTCAGTTATCACTTGTGTCCCCTCACTAAAATGCAAGCAATGTGAGAGCAGATATTTTTGTGTGTATTTTTCACTTTTCTATGCCTAGCGCCTAAAACATCTAGGAAATAGTAGGTGTTGGGTAAATATTTGCTGAATGAATCTGAATTAATGGATGCATTAGAATAGCCAAGAACATTTTTAAAAAGTAAGGACAGACAATTTAGCAGTTAAAAGAGGTACTACAGTCAGGTGCAGTGGCTCATGCTTGAAATGTCAGCACTTTGGGAAGCCGAGGCAGGCAGACTGCTTGAGCTCAGAAGTTTGAGACCAGCCTTGGCAATATGGTGAAACCCTGTCTCTACTTGAAAAATGCAAAAATTAGCTGGGCTTGGGGGCCTGTGCCTGGAGTCCCAGATACTCAGGAGGCTGAGGTGGGAGGATAGCTTAGGCCAGGGAGGTCGAGGCTATGGTAAGCTGAGATTGTGTTGCTGCACTACAGCCTGAATGACAGAGCAAGACCTTGTCTCAAAAAAAAAAAAAAAAAAAAAAAAAGTACTGCAAAGGTACAGTAGTTAAAACAGTGCGGTATTGGAACATAGATAGATCCATTGAACAGAATAAAAAATCCAGAAACACGTACACACACGTCTATTAAACTTTCATTCCACTTTAAAGGAAACGTCAACCTTCTCAAGTATATGTGTTTTTTTGGTTGGGGGTCTTTGTTTTGAGAGAGGGTCTGGCTTCATCACCCAGGCTGGAACGCAGTGGCATGATCATTGCTCACCACAACCTCCGCCTCCAGGGCTAAGGCTATCCTCCTGCCTCAGCCTCCCAAGTAGCTGGGACTACAGGCATACACCACCACACCCAGCTAACATTTGTATTTTTAGTAGAGATGGGGTTTTGCCATGTCAGTCATTCTGGTCTTGAACTCCTGGACTCAAGGTATCTGCCCCCCTTGGCCTCTTGGAGTGCTAGGATTTCATGGGTGAGCCACCGTGCCCAAACCAAGTATATGTTTTAAAAGGAGAGGAATTTTTCTCATAGTTGCTTCCAAGTTGACCACTGCTTCTCTGTCAGTGATCCCTCAATCCCTCTTTGGTTGCACTGGTTACAATCTAGAACTCATTAACTGTGATTTCGTCTTACATCAATGCTGACAACTCCACAAAAGCTTCTATAGACTAAAAGAACGTAACATGAGGCCGGCTTAGCTTGCTTCATAAATTGGTCCTCGCTTCCATCTACAGCTCCAGTTATAAAGCTGTTAGTTGCTCTAAGAGGAGTTAACATGTGAAACTATAGGCCAGATGTGACTTTTCGCAAAGTTGGAAGCAAAGGTTCCCAAGAAGTTATACACTGCCCAGGGCTCCATTATAGACTCACTTGGCTCTTAACTTTTCTCTTCATTCCTTAGGTCTACCCTCCTTTCTGTAATAGTGCTTCCTTTTTTGGAGAGGAAATGCCACCTTCTAACCACTGTTAGATGGTCTCACTGTAGGAGACATTCTCCTCTCCAGGAGTGTGGTTCTTTAAATTTGAGTCATTTCTTCAAGAGCAATGGCTCAGAGCAGTAACAAGGAAGTCTAAGGTAAGCTTTAGGAGATGAAGTCCTGTCTTGCAGTCCCATGAGGGCCAATAGCAAATTTGGACCTCTTTCAGATCTTCTCACGAGAGATAACTGCACATATCTTTTTAATTTTGTTTGGAAGTCTATTGGGTAGGTAACTATTGGATTAGAAATATATACACTTAAATCACTTGAGGAGCCTGGCGCGATGGCTCACACCTGTAATCCCAGCAGTTTGGGAGGCCGAGGCGGGCGGATCACAAGGTCAGGAGATCAAGACCATCCTGGCTAACACGGTGAAACCCCATCTCTACTAAAAATACAAAAAAATTAGCCAAGCGTGGTGGCAGGCGCCTGTAGTCCCAGCTACTCGGGAGGCTGAGGCAGGAGAATGGTGTGAACCCGGGAGGTGGAGTTAGCAGTGAGCCGAGATTGCGCCGCTGCACTCCAGCCTGGATGATAGAGTGAGACTCTGTCTCAAAAAATAAAATAAAATAAATAAATAAATAAATAAATAAATAACTTGAGGATAAATACTGGAGAATGCTAGTCTAAACTTGGAAGAGTAACACTTTCCTATTGCCCGTAATTTGCAAGAACACCACTACTTATATTGGAGTCATTACATTGCTATACATACTGATTTTAGTGTCTTTCTTCCACCATTGCCCTCACTCCTACTCCTTAATTTTTGCTTTTCAATTATACTCTGTTTAGACCCGCGAGGAGTAATAATAAATAGGCTCAATTCTTAACAATAGGCTTATGTTGGGGATGTTACCTTGCCTAGTGAATCTTGGCCAGAGCATTTCAATTATTCATTGTAAGGTTATAAGCTAACATCTTAGACTTGGTACAATTCTCCTCTCTAATTTGTGATGGCAGTGGTGGTGTAGTAGTGATTTTGTGCTTCCAGTTACATAAAAGTCTCATTTCTAGATATTACTAAACTTCATTAATAATCAGATAAATGTAAATTAAAAGGACAATAGAATAACGATATATCACTTTTTGCTTATCAGATCGGAAAAGTTTCGATACTGAGAAAATATCTAGTGCAGAAGGAAGTGGATACTTTCACCCAATGTTATTATTTGTTTAAGTTGATACAATCTTCCTGGAAGGTAACCTGGTAGTATGTTTAAATAATTAAAATATGTTGTCAAATAGTGACTCCTCAAAAGCTCATTATAAAAACTGTTGATTAAGCAAAGTTAAGTGTATTAGATTTACTTCATTAAGAAAGTATACCACCTTGACTGAGCCTTAGCAGTGTCTCAAAACAGAAAATTAGAGTCAATTATTTGTAGAGTTTTAGAGCTTGGGCTGAATACTTTCAGGGAATGTCAGAAATATGATGAGGATTGGGCACAGTTTATGATACAGTAGCTTGATATTGGTGGGCACAATAAGGGAATTGTTGTAAAGCATTTCTTTTCTTCTTTTTTTTTTTTTTTGGTACAATATGTCACTCTGTCACCCACACTGTAGTTCAGTGGCTCTATCACGGTTCACTGCAGCCTCAACCTGGTTCAAGCCATCCTCCCAACTCACCCTCCTAAATAGCTGGGACTACAGGCATGTGCTACCATGCCGGGTTAATTTTTTTATTTTTTGTAGAGATGAGATCTCATTATCTTGCCCAGGCTAGTCTTAAACTTCTAGGCTCAAGTGATCCCCCCTACTCAGCTTCCCAAAGTGTTAGAATTACAGGCATGAGCCACCATGCCCAGCTCTTTACTGTCATTTTTTTTTTACTATCATTTTAAAGAGACAAATATGGCCGAGCATGGTGGTTCACGCCTGTAATCCCAGCACTTTGGGAGACCAAGGCAGGCAGATCACAAGGTCAAGAGATCAGGACCATCCTGGCCAACATGGTGAAACCACATCTCTACTAAAAATACAAAAAACAAAACAAAACAAAAAAACAAAATTAGCTGGGTGTGGTGGCGTGCACCTGTAGTCCCAGCTACTCGGGAGGCTGAGGCAGAAGAATCACTTGAACCTGGGAGGCAGAAGTTGCAGTGAGCTGAGATTGCCCCACTGCACTGCAGCCTGGTGACAGAGCGAGACCCCATCTCAAAAAAAAAAATAAAAATAAAAATAAAAATAAAAAAAGACAAATATGTGAAATATACGTAGACAGACAGTGTTTAATTTTTTAAATAAAAGGAATAAGTTAATAAACATCTAAATGGATAAATTATGGGCATTTATAAAATAGGTCATTATGCAGTCGTAAAAGGGTATTTTTTTTCATATCAACGTAGAAATGTCTATGCTTATTAAGTAAAGAAAAAGTATAGAATTACAATGCATATGTTAGCATTTGTTTGGCTTCAAGCGGTGATGTGCCAGAGCTGGTTCATATTTGCTTGAGAGAGCACAGGGCTCTTGAGAGCCAAATGTGCACATTTCTTCACAAGTGCAGTCAAGCTTCATGTTGGTTGTTTAAAATTGGCCATAGTGAGAGCATTTAAAGTATTTACATCAAGGAAGTCAGCAAAGACTACAAATCAGGGGAACTTTTTCCCTCCCCCAGAGCTAGTTTACTAGCATGCCACTGGCTTCAAGTAACAGAAAACATGACTAGCACAGGCTTAAACTCTAAGGCCATTTATTGCTTACTACAAGGAGATCAGGGGAGATCAGCGGTAGTAGGCAGTTCAGGAAAGGGTCAGCAACTAATTATGTCATCGAGGATCAAGGCTCTTTTTATTCTTATCTCAGTAAATGTGCCCTTATATTTCATTGTTCAGAACTGTTCACATAGCCAACCCTAGCTACAAGGGGGCCTGGGAGCGCCAGGAGCTGGCAGCAGGAAACGGGATAGCCAAGAGTCGAACATGCATCTTCTGGAGTCGTACCTATAACTGCTACAAACAAATCAGGGTTTATCAGCAAGGGTGGGGTAGGGAATAGATAAGCAACTAACAGTGTCTGCTACTGATGTGTATGTGTGTACATGTGAATAAATATAGCAATAAATAAATAAATGCTTATTATTTTAAAAATATAGCTGGGTGTGGTGGCTCATGCCTGTAGTCCCAGCTACTTGGGAGACTGAGGTGGGAGAATCACTTGAGGCCAGGAGTTTGAGGCCAGCTTGGGTATCATAGTGAGACCCCCTATCTGTAAAAAACAGAAGTATTTTTTGTTTTTGTTTTTGTTTTTGTTTTGAGACAGAGTCTTGCTCTTGTGACCCAGGCTGGAGTGTAATGGTGTGATCTTGGCTCACTGCAAATTCCGCCTCCCAGGTTAAGCCATTCTTGTGCCTCAGCCTCCCAAGAAGCTGGGATTACATGCGTGTGCTACCACACCCAGCTAACTTTTGCATTTTCAGTAGAGACAGGGTTTCTGCATATTGGCCAGGCTTGTCTGGAACTCGTGGCCTCAAGTGAGCAACCCACCTTGGCCTCCCAAAGTACTGGGATTACAAGCATGAGCCACTGTGCCTGGCCAAAAATTAGGTATTTATTTATACATCAAAATATCTATAAAGAAATAAAACACATTCTTAAATGTTTTTAGATCTGGAGTAGAGAAGTTGGACTTTGAGGATACTTTACATATTTTTATGTATATGTATTTTTATTTATTTTTTAAAAAGACTTTAAGAGCAGTTTTAGGTTCACAGCAGAATTAAACAGAAAGCACTGAGATTTCTCATACACACCCTTCCCCCACATATGTGCAACTTCCCCCGTTTTCAGCATCTTCCACCAGAGAGCTACATTTGCTGCAATCCATGAATCATCATAATCATAATCACCCAAAGTCTGTAGTTTACATTAGGGCTCACTCTTGGTGTTGTATATTCATGGATTTAGAAAAATTTATAATCCACCATTACAGTAGCATACAGAGCAGCTTCACTGGCGTAAAAATTGTTCGTGCTCTGCCTATTCATCCCTTCCCCTACCAACATCTTGGCAACCTCTGATCTTCTTGCTTTCTTCCTAGTTTGATTTTCCAGAATGTCATACACAGGTATACCTTGGAGACTTTGCAGGTTGAGCTCCAGACCACCATAGTAAAGCAAACATTGCAATACAGTGAGTCACACAAATATTTTGCTTTCCCAGTGCATATAAAAGTTATGTTCACACTATTCTGTAGTCTATTAACTATGCAATAGAGATCTGGCAGTGGCTCATGCCTATAATCCCGGAACTTTGGGAGGCTGAGGCAGGAGGATTACTTGAGCCCAGGAGTTTGAGATAAGCCTGGGTAACATGGTAAAACCCCATCTTTACAAAAAATACCAAAATAGACCTGGATGTAGTGGCACAAGCTTGCAGTACCAGCTACTAAGGAGGCTGAGCTGGGAGGATTGCTGAAGCTCAGGAGGTTGGAGCTGCAGTGAGCTGTGAGCATGCCATTGCACTTCAGACTGGGCAACAGAGCGAGACTCTGTCTCTACAAAAAAATGGGTGTGGTGGTGCACACCTGTAGTACCAGCTACTTGGGAGGCTGAGGTGGGAGGACTACTTGAGCCTGGGAGGACAAGGCTGCGGTGAGCGGTGATCATGCCACTGCATTCCAGCCTGCGCAGCAATGTGAGACCCTATGTCAAAAAATAAAATAAAATAAATAAATAATAAATTCTTGTCATTTCAACAATGTTCAGGGCATCTTCACCAGGAGCAGATTCCATCTCAAGAAACCACTTTCTGTGCTTGTTTCAGCAGCACATATACTAAAACTGGAATGATGTAGAGAAGATTAGCATGGCCCCTGAGCAAGGATGACATGCAAATTTGTGAAGTGTTCCACATTTTTTGACAAATGGGATCTAATTAAAGAGCTTCTGCACAGCGAAAGAAACTATCATCAGGGCAAACAGGCAACCTACAGAATGGGAGAAAATTTTTCCAATCTACCCAAGTGACAAAGGTCTAATATCCAGAATCTACAAGGAACTTAGATTTACAAGAAAAAAAACAAACAACCCCATCAAAAAGTGGGCAAAGAACATGAACAGACACTTCTTAAAAGAAGACATTTATGCAGCCAACAAACATGAATAAAAGCTCAACGTCACTGATCATTAGAGAAATACAAATCGAAAGCACAATGAGATACCATCTCATGCCAGTCAGAATGGCAATTATTAAAAAGTCAAGAAACAACAGATGCTGGTGAGGCTGTGGAGAAAAAGGAATGTTTTTATACTCTTGGTGGGAATGTAAATTAGTTCAACCACTGTGGAAGATAGTGTGGCGATTCCTCAAGGATCTAGAACCAGAAATACCATTTGACCCAGCAATCCCATTACTGGGTATATACCCAAAGGAATATAAATCATTCTGTTATAAAGATACATGCACAGGTATGTTTATTGCAGCACTATTCACAATAGCAAAGACATGCAATCAACCTTAATACCCATCAATGATATACTGAATAAAGATAATGTGGCACATAGACACCATAGAATACTACGCAGCCATAAAAAGGAAGGAGATCATGTCCTCTGCAGGGACATGGATGAAGCTGGAAGCCATCAACCTCAGCAAACTAACACAGGACCAAAAAGCAGACACCGCATGTTCCCACTCATAAGTGGGAGCTGAGCAACAAGAACACATGGACACAGGGAGGGGAACAACACACACTGGGGCCTGTCGGGGGGCAGGGGGCAGGGGGCAGGGAGAGCATCAGGACAAATAGCTAATGTATGTGGGGCTTAATACCTAGGTGATGAGTTGATAGATGCAGCAAACCACCATGGCACACGTTTACCTATGTGACAAACTTGCACGTTCTGCACATGTATCCCGGAACGTAAAGTAAAATAAAATTAAAAAGAAAAAAAAAAGAAGCCACCTTCTTTGCTTATTCATGAGAAGCAACTCCTCATTTGTTTAAGTTTTATGATGAGATTGCAACAATTCAGTCACATTTTCAGGCATCACTTCTAATTCTAGTCCTCTTGCTATTTCTACCACCTCTGCAGTGATTTCCTCAACTGAAGAATTAAACCCCTAAAAGTCATCTATGAGGGTTGGAATAAACTTTTTTCAAACTCCTGTTAATGTTGACATTTTAGCTGCGTGCAGTGACTCATGCCTGTAATCTCAGCATTTTGGTACGCTGAGGTGGGAGGATCACTTGAGCCCAGGAGTTTGAGACCACCCTGGGCAATACATGAGAATTTGTCTCTAAAAAAACTTAAAAAACAATTAGCCAGGTGTGGTAGTGTGGTGTGTTCCTATAATCCTAGCAACTGGGAAGGCTGAGGAAGGAGGATTGCTTGACTGCAGGAGTTTCAGGCTGCAGTGAGCCATGATCACACCACCACTGCACTCCAGCCTGGGCCACAAAGCAAGACCTTATATCTCTCTCTCACTCCTTTTTTTTTTTTTTTTTTTTTTTTGAGACAGAGTCTTCCTCTGTTGCCCAGGCTGGAGTGCAATAGCATAATCTTGGCTCACTGCAACCTCCACTTCCCAGGATCAAGCCATTCTCTTGCCTCATCCTCCCAAGTAGCTGGGACTACAGGCATGCATCACCACTGTGGGCTAATTTTTCTATTTTTAGTAGAGACAGGGTTTTACCATGTTGGCCAGGCTGGTCTTGAACTTCTGACCTCAAGTGATCCACCTGCCCCTGCTTCAAGACCCTATCTCTTAAAAAAAAAAAAAAAGTGACATTTTTTACCTCCTCCCATGAATCACACATGTTCTCACTGGCATCTAGAATGGTAAATTTTTTCCAGAAAGTTTTCAATTTACTTTGCCCAGATCCATCAGAAGAATCACTATCTATGGCAGCATAGTCTTATGAAATGTCTTTCTTTTCTTTTTTTTAAAATTAATTAATTAATTTATTTTTATTTTTTGAGATGGAATTTCGCTCTGTAGCCCAGCCTGGAGTGCAGTGGCGCGATCTTGGCTCACTGCAAGCTCTGCCTCCTGGGTTCGTGTCATTCTCTTGCCTCAGCCTTCCAAGTAGCTGAGACTACAGGCACCCACCACTAAGCCCAGCTAATTTTTTGTGTTTTTAGTAGAGGTGGGGTTTCACTGTGTTAGGATGGTCTCGATCTCCTGACCTCATGATCTGCCCTCCTCGGCCTCCCAAAATGTTGGGATTACAGGCATGAGCCACCGTGCCCGGACTCTTTTTTTTTTTTTTTTTGAGATGGAGTCTCATTCTGTTTACCAGGCTGGAGTACAGTGGCACGATCTCAGCTCACTGCAACCTCCGTCTCCCAGGTTAAAGCGATTCTCCTGCCTCAGCCTCCTGAGTAGCTGGGATTATAGGCATGCACCACCATGCCCAGCTAATTTTTGTATTTTTGGTAGAGACGGGGTTTCACCATGTTGGCCAGGCTGGTCTCAAACTCCTGACCTCAAGTGATCCACCCACCTCGGCCTCCCAAAGTGTTGAGATTACAGGCATGAGCCACCGCTCTTGGCCAAAATAGATTTCTTAAATAATAATACTTGGAAGTCAAAATTTGGCTGGGCACAGTGGCTCATACCTATAATTCTCCTTTGGGAGGCCAAGGCAGGTGGATCACCTGAGGTCAGGAGTTCGAGACCAGCCTGGCCAATATAGCAAAACCCCGTCTCTACTAAAAATACAAAAATTAGCCGGGCGTGGTGGCGTGTGCCCGTAATCTCAGCTACTTGGGAGGCTGAGGCAGGAGAGTTGTTTGAACCCGGGGATGGAGGTTGCAGTGAGCCGAGATCGCGCCACTTCACTCCAGCCTGGGCAGAAGAGCGAGACTCTGTCTCAAAAAAAAAAAAAAAAAGAAGGTCAAAAATCTTCATTGATCCATGGGCTGCAGAATGGATGTTGTGTTAGCAGGCATGAAAACAGTATCAATCTCCTGGTACATAGCCATCAGAGCTCTTGGTTGACCAAGTGCACTGTCAATGAACAGTAATATTTTGAAAGTAATCTTTTTTTCTGAGCAGTAAGTCTCTACAGTAGGCTTAAAATACTCTGTAAACATGCCATAAGAGATGTACTGTCATCCAGGCTTTGTTGTTTCATTAACAGAGCACAGGCAGACTAGATTAGTGGAATTTTTCTTTCTTTCTTTCTTTTTTTTTTTTTTTTGAGACGGAGTTTCACTCTTGTTGCCCAGGCTGGAGTGCAATGGCGTGATCTCGGCTCACTGCCACCTCTGTCTCCTGGGTTCAAGCGATTCTCATGTCTCAGCCTCCTGAGTATCTGAGATTACAGGCGTGCACCACCACGCCCGGCTAATTTTGTATTTTTAGTAGAGATGGGGTTTCTCTATGTTGGTCAGGCCGGTCTCAAACTCCTGACCTCAGGTGATCCACCTGCCTTGGCCTCCCAAAGTGCTGGGATTACAGGCGTGAGCCACTGCGCCTGGCCGGATTAGCCCAATTTTTCAGGGTGCTAGGATTTTTGGAATGGTAAATAAGCACTGGTTTTAACTTAAATTACCAGCTGCATTGGGCCCTAACAAGAGTCAGCCTATTCTTGTAATCTCTGAAGCCGGGCATTCACTTCACTTCATCTTCCGATGGAAGGCTGTTTTCTGTACATTGTAAATCTGTTGTTCAGAATAGTCATCATCAATGATCTTAGCTACATCTTCTGGATAACTTGTTGCAGCTGCTACATCAGCACTTGTTGGTTTACTTTGCACTTGAATGTTACAAAGAAGGCTTCTTTCTTTAAAACTTATGAACCAATTTCTGCTAGCTTCCAACTTTTCTTCTGCAGCTTCTTCACCTCTCTCAGCCTTCGCAGAATTTAAGAGAGTTTGGGTCTTACTCTGAATTAAGCTTTGGCCTAATTCAGGGAGTGTTGCTGGTTTGATCTTCTACCTAGACACTACAACTTTCTTCATATCACTAATAAGGCTGTTTCACGTTCTTATAATTTGTGTGTCCACTGGAGTCTCATCCTGTCACCAAGGCTAGACTCAAATTCCTTGCCTCCCATTTTAGCCTCCCAAAGTGCTGGCATTCCCCTGCCTCAGCCTCCCAAAGTGCTGGGATTACAGGCTTGAGCCACCACACCTGGCCTGATTTCCTTCAAGAATTTTTCCTTTGCATTAATACCTTGGCTACCATTTGGCGCAAGAGGCCTAGCTTTCAGCCTGTCTCGGATTTTGACATGCCTTCCTCACTAAGCTAATCATTTCTAGCTTTAGGTGTGTCTTCCTTTCACTTTAATGCTTAGAATTAGAAGTCATTGTAATTTGGGGGACACATTCAAACCATAGCAAATGTGAAACCGCTTAGTATAGTGCTTGGCACATATTACATGTTTAATAATGTTATTTGGCTAAGAGTGGTGGTTCACACCTATAATCCCAGCACTTTGGGAGGCCAAGGTGGGCGGATCACTTGAGATCAGCCTAGGCAACATAATGAAACCCTGTCTCTGAAAATAAAAAACATATAAATTTAAAAAACAAACACAAAATAATATTATCTGGATTTAAATCTTTTATATTAACCTATGTATCTTAATATTTTAACACAAGTCCATGCCTACCTCTTATTACATTTATTCCCAAACATTTTGTGTTTTCTTTTGCTAATGTAAGAATGAGAAGGAAGATTTATTGCAAGGTCAGAGAAAGCAAGTCTGGAAAGGCGGGTAGGGAGATTAGGGCCCTTGACTGACAGCAGAAAATCTGGGTTTTATCCAGGCAGCAATTGAGGGGCCACCAAAAGAAATAATCAGTATAGTAACATAATCAGAGTTATGCTTTAGAAGGATATTTCTGTTTTAGCATATAGAAGGAGCATAGGACCAGAGCCACTGAGAGCAACAATTATGGCAAGGCCTTTCAGTTCTACGAATTGATACCAAGGCAGCATAATAATCAAGAAGCTGTGGGGTGGGGGGTCGGGGGTGGGAGACTAGGGGAGGGATAGCATTAGGAAAAATACCTAATGTAGATGACGGGTTGATGGGTGCAGCAAACCACCATGGCACATGTATAGCTATGTAACAAACCTGCACATTCTGCACATGTACCCCAGAACTTTAAGTACAATTAAAAAAAAAAAATCAAAACCTGGTATTTAAACCTTCTAGGGGAGGTTACAGAAGGGTCAAAAGAATGTGGTTCATCTGGAGCTTTAAAACTCTGAGGCTCACATACTTACAATCAGTTTATTACACTCCCCTAGTTTCATAAAGATACAGGTGTTCTTAGACCTGCTTTTGATTTTTTTCTATTTTTTTTGATCCTCTCTTCTTATATATGCCAGTTTCAAAATGCCCTAGATGTTAATGGTCAACTTCTAAAAATGTCAAGAATTTGCACAGAAGGGGAAGGTGAGTGACTTGCATTGGGCCACAAGGAAGGTCCTAATTATGAGTGTCTCAATAGGAAGCAATAAGGAAACAGACAAATGAAGTTGCTTAGTACTAAGTAGGCACAGAAAGAAGACATGAGGTTTAGAGAAAAAGTAGGAATCCTGCATGCAGGAAGTGAGAGTTTGAGAGAGAAAGACGCAAACAAAATTTTTAGGGTTTTTCTTGCCTGGGTGTCTAGGAGATTAGAAGTTTTATAAAGAGGTGGGAGAGTAGTTTAGAGGATTCCCACAAGAAGTTAGAAAGATAATTAAAATTTAGTTATATTAAATTAAGTATTGCCAGAAATTAGAGTGGCACTGTTCAAACCGGGGTTAAAAATTCAAAACTAGAGCTCAGGAGAGGTCAGAGATGGATATAAAGAGTTGAATATTGGGGATATGGAGTTCATACTTGCAGGAATGGATGACATCACTGAGGATGCTTATCTGGTACAAATGATGGGAAGGTTGAGGGCAGAAACTGAGAAAATATCACTTTGAGGGGCAGGAAGGGAAGAATGGTTTCCTGAGCAGCAGCAGAAAGTTCAGAGAGTTGGAGAAACAATGGAGTATAGAGTCTCACCTTTGCTGGAGAGGCATCTGAGGATCAACATGTGTCAGCAAAGTCAAGGGGTCTCAGATTCGGCAATGAGGTCACTACTGACTTTGGAAGCTATTGGTAGAGTGGTGTGAATGAATGAATCTAATCATATCTCAAAAGGATTGGTAGAAAGAAGAGAGAGAAATGAAGTGATGTTGAGGCCAAAAGATAAGTGGGTAGGAGAACATCTCTTTATATAGCTTTTTTCAAGTAGTAGTAGCATGTTAAGCAAATAAAAGACAACAGAGAATCTCCACGCATTTTGAAATGGTCTGATTTATTGTGTAATTTTTATATTTTTTCTGCTTAAAACCCCTCATTAGTTTCATTGCTTGATAAACTCCTAAGTATGATGTAGAAATTCCTCTGTGATCTGGGTTCTGCATATTTCTCTAGCCTCATCGCTCACACCTCCTTTGCACACACAGCTTTTTCCAGCTTTTCAAATGTCTGGTGCTGGTTCTTATGCTGGTGTTTGCAGCTTCCATGTCTTCCTTCTAGTTCCTTGTTAGCTTCATAAATCTTTAACGGTCTTCTTAAACTAAGCTCAAAGTTCTTTTCTATGAATCATTTCTGGGAGCTCAGGGTTGATATCAATATTCCCCTGTATTTCTATCATCTAGCTCCATGTTGGGTACATAGTCTGTATTCTGTAAATGCTGAATGAACAAATAAATGAAAACGGGTCTTCACATCACATCCATTTTTCATTTCAAAAACATACAATATAGTACATAGCATTTATTCTTGCGATACAATATTCACTTTTGTGACTTTGTTAAAACACAAATAATTTTTTTTTTTTTTTGAGACGGAGTCTCGCTCTGTCGCCCAGGCTGGAGTGCAGTGACGCAATCTCGGCTCACTGCAAGCTCCACCAGCCGGGTTCACGCCATTCTCCTGCCTCAGCCTCCCGAGTAGCTGGGACTACAGGCGCCCGCCACCACACCCAGCTAATTTTTTTTGTATTTTTAGTAGAGACAGGGTTTCACCGTGTCAGCCAGGATGGTCTCGGTCCCCTGACCTCATGATCCGCCCACCTCGGCCTCCCAAAGTGCTGGGATTACAGACGTGAGCCACCGCGCCCGGCCAACACAAATAAAATTTTAAGTAGTTCCAGCTACTCAGGAGGCTGAGGCAGGAGGATGGCTTGAGTCCTGAAGGTCTAGGCTGCAGCGAGGCGTGATTGTGCCACTGTACTCTAGCCTGGGCAACAGAGAACAACCCTGTTTCAAAAAAAAAAAAAAAAAAAAAAAGAAAGAAAAAAATAAAATTTAAAAATATTTTTTTAAAGCTTGTAACATAAAAGTTCTAATCTCATTAGTTGTAATTTTCCATTTCATTTCTAAACTTTAGAGTGGGCTATTTTTTCCCTTTATTTCCTCTGGAGCAATTGTCCTCTTTATGGCTCTAGTAAAAAGAATCAGGGACAGGCCTCCGTTTTAGATGTAAATGACTAAAATCAAACCAATTAAGGTTTCAGTGCTACAAGAATCAAGGAGGTTTTAATCTCAATTTGTGTTTGCATTTATGACCGTTGGCTCTCCCATGGGAGAGAGAAGAAAAGACGGCCCCTACACCTGGTTTCAGGTTGATTACAATCAACAAGGATTCAGTTTAGTATAGAAGGCTCGTTTTGCATTAAACACCTTTTTGTGCAGAGGAGGTGGTGGTGGTGAAGATAAAAATCTTTGACTAAATCCTGTCAATTTGCATTGTTCTCTGGAAGAATAGGCTTTCAAAAGTTAAGGAACAAAAGAGGAGTTGGTTTTCCATTCTCCCTTAGGCGGCAGCAGATTGTGAAGCAGCCACCGGGAGGAACCAAAGTATAAATTATCAATAAGAGGACGGTGTGTGTGTGTGTGTGTGTGTGTGTGTGTGTGTGTGTGTGTGTCAGAGAGAAAGTGAGAGAAGCGAGGAAAGAGATAGGGAACACACATGCTAAGGCTCCGAGGCGTTTTCCACGATGTGCCTGGTTATGTAATGTTGATAATGAAACGCACTGCAAGCAGCATCAATGCATTCTTCCGACCCTGCTCACCACTCCCAGCTGGGTTACAATGGGGACGGGAAGAGGGGACAGGAAGCCCTGTGCAGGCAGAGAGCTGTCCAGACAGAGGTAAACCAGGCAGTTGGGCAGACCCCGAGCCCAGAGAATTTCTCCCCAGGCCCCGGGACCAGCCCACCGTTGCTGTGGCTCTAAAGATGGGCAGAAGAACCAGTTTCAAAAAGCAGGATCTGGGATCCGACCTCTTAGGTTTTTATTCAGCAGGCAGGGAAAAGGGGTTAGAAGCTGGAAATCTGCATTTCCACTCGGCTCTGGCGACTGAGACAGGAACGCGGACACCTCACGCTGAAAAGCCACAGCAGCGCGTGGGCAGGGCGCACCCCCGCGGGGACGCGGAGCTCCTGGAGCGAGAGCGCGTGCGGTCGCGAGCCCGCCGCTCCCCAGCAACGGCGCATGCGCCCGTTCGTCCCTCAGCGAAGGCGCGCTGCTTGGCGGGCGGGCGGGCTCTTCCAATCCGAGCCAGCGTTCTCGGAGTACGTATCTAGGAGCTGCAAGCTGAGGGCTGCGGGAGGCGGGAGGAAAAAGTGGGGCCGCGCCTGAGTTGGGCTGACCTGTGAAAGTCTGGGAAGGTCTGCGAGAGAAGCGGAGTGTTTTCAGCTCCGGAAGTGGCAGTTGTAAACTTCACCTCCCGGGGGCTCTTCCCCTTCTGTACCCCTTTGCTGTTTGTCCCCCTCCTCCCGGGTCCTGGAGTCCGTCGTGTTCCAACAGTTTTTGCTCTTATTCCCGTGGGCTGCCTGGGCCTCCTTCTACCCGTGAGACTTGGAGCGACCCCTGGGGTCTTGGGTGTGCAGCATGGATCACGCGAGACCCCTGAGGTAACCGCACGGTGTGGGGGCTTCGAGGCGGACGACTTGGGAGGGAGGTGTTGAGAGGGTTGTAGGGGCCCCTGAGTGAGTTTGGGGCGGCCCTGGGGCTGTTGGCGTAGCCTTTGGGGCACGCCTCCAGCTCCCTGGGCTGGGTCTCCCCGCCCACCTGGAGGAAGATCTCCGTGGAGCATCCTAGCCAGAGATCGCTGCGGCTGTACCAGAGCGCCGGATGGGGACCAGAGGGGAGGCAGAGGACCGGGATTTGGAGCTTGTTAGGGTTACTGCTGCGGAGCGCTTTCCTTCCCGAGAATCAGTAAACCTCTCAAGGATAGGGACCACGTCTTTCAGCCCGTTCTCCCCTTTTTAAATGCCGGCCACACACTAGACACTCTACAGATGTTTGATAAACGGGAATGAGTTGTGCTAGACTGTCACCTGCAGCTTCTACCTACCCTCCAGGACTCTGAGAGACTTAGAATCTGAGTCAGCTGTGCGTTTTCCCGAAGCTGTAAATTTTCTGCAGAAATGGAGCAGACTTTTTGAATTGTTTTATTCCATTATGATATTGATCCTAAGAAAATACATATTTCATGTATACATTTTAGGTAAATGAGATAAATACGTCTTTATTTTGTTTATTAGAGTTGGTGTCCACCTCTTTCGAATACATGACATACCGATGTTTTATGGTTTTCATAATATTGGAGAAAAGAACATACGATTTTGTCACTTTTTTTTTTTTTTTTGAGATGGAGTCTTGCTCTGTCACCCAGGCTGGAGTGCGGTGGCGCGATCTCGGCTCACTGCAAGCTCCGCCTCCCGGGTTCACGCCATTCTCCTGTCTCAGCCTCCCCAGCAGCCGGGACAACCGGCGCACGCCGCCACGCCCGGCTATTTTTTTTGTATTTTTAGTAGAGATGGGGTTTCACCGTGTTAGCCAGGATGGTCTCGATCTCCTGACCTCGTGATCCGCCCGCCTCGGCCTCCCAAAGTGCTGGCATTACAGGGGTGAGCCACTGCGCCCGGCATGTCACTTATTTTATTTAACTGCTAGTTCCTACTCTCAACAAAACGGTAGAGCAGAAGATGAACATGGTTTTTCATAAAATGCAGAGGAAACAAAGGCAGTGCAGCCTGCTAAGAGGAAAGATGAAGGGCATAGTCTTAGTTTGTAGCTTTCTGTGTTAGTCTTGGGGCTCAGCCATTTATGAGCTGCGTCCCCACAGGCAAACCACCTAACCTTCCTAGGCGTTAGATTCCTTATCTGTCAGATAAGGAGGATGGACTTATTCTCTAAAGTCTCATTTGATTCTAAAACGTTTTGGTTGTCTCAGTCCCTTGGTCTTGGTCTTGTTTTGATGTAAGAACCAAACTTCCCCTTTAAAGGTTGATTATGTACCTATGCTGAGAAACACTTCCAACACAGGTGTGGTTACTAATGAAGACAGCACTGCGTAGTGAAAGAGGATGGACTTAGCCAGATGTGGATTTGAATTCTCATTTTCCGGCTGAATATTTTTACACAAATTATTCAACATCTCCAAGCCTCAGTTTTCTTATCTGTGAAATGTGCATAATCTCATAGAGATGTTGGGATTAAATGAGATCAGGAATGCTGATCTCAGTATCTGGCATATAGTAAGTGGCTCAATAATAGGAATTTCTATCTTTTCATCCACCCATCCCTCGTTTTTCCTCTGATCTGTGCAGACACACTGAAAGATGAGTGCATTTGGGATGACCAACTGAAGGACTCAGATGTGAGGTAGAAAAATTTTTTACCAGTAGTGGCTCCGAAATCTAAAGTAGATTCGCCTTTCTGGCTGGTACCTCCTCTCAGGATGTCGGGATCACTGATCCCTTGGCCTCAATTACCCTTTTATCTATTTTTAAAAATGCTTCTCATTGATGAATGATACACATAATATCCCATCATCTATTTTAGTAGGAATGGTGAGATTAGTTCAACTCCACTATCAAAAAAAGATTAATCTATTAATACATTAACATAAAAAGCTAATTTGAACCTTGCCTTTCTTTATCTATTACTGCTACAGGATGGCCTGGTTTTGGTCCAGAACTGTGAAGGTGCTATCTGGATTGAGAATCGACTGAAGGTCTGAGTAATCTTTTGTTGAGAAGGCCATGGCTTGTCAGTTTGGATATGGGGAAAAATGATATTTTTAAGAAATCTCCAGCAAAGAGCAGAAATTCTTCCCTGATAAGTGAGGTCTTACATGCTTCCCTGACTGGGATGAACTGTGTCTTGAGGGCCAATAGCAAGGCACACAGCAGAGCTCTGGAGTCAGCTAACTTGGGTGTAAATCCTGACCCTGTCACTAGAGATGTGAGAGATGTGACTTTAGTCAAGTGACTGAGTATCTATTTTTATTTCTTTTATTATTATACTTTAAGTTATAGAGTACATGTGCACAACGTGCAGGTTTGTTACATATGCATACATGTGCCATGTTGGTGTGCTGCACCTGTTAACTCGTCATTTACATTAGGTATATCTCCTAATGCTATACCTCCCACCCTCCCCCTCTCTCTGCCAGGCCCCGGTGTGTGATGTTCCCCACCCTGTGTCCAAGTATTCTCGTTGTTCAATTCCTACCTAAGAGTGAGAACATGCGGTGTTTGGTTTTCTGTCCTTGCGACAGTTTGCTCAGAATGATGGTTTCTAGCTTTATCCATCTCCCTACAAAGGACATGAACTCATCCTTTTTTATGGCTACATAGTATTCCATGGTGTATATGTGCCACATTTTCTTAATCCAGTCTATCATTGATGGACATTTGGGTTGGTTCCAAGTCTTTGCTATTGTGAATGGTGCCGCAATAAACATATGTGTGCATGTGTCTTTATAGCAGCATGATTTACAGTTTCTGCCGAGAGATCCGCTGTTAGTCTGATGGGCTTCCCTTTGTGGGTAACCTGACCTTTCTCTCTGGCTGCCAGTGATGGGATGGCTGGGTCAAATGGTATTTCTAGTTCTAGATCCTTGAGGAGTCGCCATACTGTCTTCCACAATGGTTGAACTAGTTTACAGTCCCACCAATAGTGTAAAAGTGTTCCTATTTCTCCACATCCTCTCTAGCACCTGTTGTTTCCTGACTTTTTAATGATCGCCATTCTAACTGGTGTGAGATGGTATCTCATTGTGGTTTTGATTTGCATTTCTCTGATGGCCAGTGATGATGAGCGTTTTTTCATGTGTCTGTTGGCTGCATAAATATCTTCTTTTGAGAAATGTCTGTTCATATCCTTTGCCCACTTTTTGATGGGGTTGTTTGATTTTTTCTTGTAAATTTGTTTAAGTTCTTTGTAGATGCTGGATATTAGCCCTTTGTCAGATGGGTAGATTGTAAAAATTTTCTCCCATTCTGTAGGTTGCCTATTCACTCTGATGGTAGTTTCTTTTGCTGTGCAGAAGCTCTTCAGTTTAATTAGATCTCATTTGTCAATTTTGGCTTTTGTTGCCATTGCTTTTGGTGTTTTAGTCATGAAGTCCTTGCCCATGCCTATGTCCTGAATGGTATTGCCTAGATTTTCTTCTAGGGTTTTTATGGTTTTAGGTCTAACATTTAAGTCGTTAATCCATCTTGACTTCATTTTTGTGTAAGGTATAAGGAAGGGTTCCAGTTTCAGCTTTCTGCATATGGCTAGCCAGTTTTCCCAACACCATTTATTAAATAGGGAATCCTTTCCCCATTGCTTGTTTTTGTCAGGTTTGTCAAAGATCGGATGGTTGTAGATGTGTGGTATTATTTCTGAGGGCTCTATTCTGTTCCATTGGTCTATATATCTGTTTTGTTACCAGTACCATGCTGTTTTGGTGACTGTAGCCTTGTAGTATAGTTTGAAGTCAGGTAGCGTGATCCCTCCAGCTTTGTTCTTTTTGCTTAGGATTGTCTTGGCAATGTGGGCTCTTTTTTGGTTCCATGTGAACTTTAAAGTAGTTTTTTCCAATTCTGTGAAGAAAGTCATTGGTAGCTTGATGGGGATGGCATTGAATCTATAAATTACCTTGGGGAGTATGGCCATTTTCACAATATTAATTCTTCCTATCCATGAGCATGGAATGTTCTTCCATTTGTTTGTGTCCTCTTTTATTTCGTTGAGCAGTGGTTTGTAGTTCTCCTTGAAGAGGTCCTTCACTTGCTTTGTAGGTTGGATTCCTAGGTATTTTACTCTCTTTGTAGCAATTGGGAATGGGAATTCACTCATGATTTGGCTTTCTGTCTGTTATTGGTGTACAAGAATGCTTGTGATTTTTGCACATTGATTTTGTATCCTGAGACTTTGCTGAAGTTGCTTATCAGCTTAAGGAGATTTTGGGCTGAGACAGTGGGGTTTTCTAAATATACAATCATGTCACCTGCAAACAAGGACAGTTTGACTTCCTCTTTTCCTCATTGAATACTCTTTATTTCTTTCTCCTGCCTGATTGCCCTGGCCAGAAGTTCCAACACTATGTTGAATAGGAGTGGTGAGAGGGGGCATCCCTGTCTTGTGCCAGTTTTCAAAGGGAATGTTTCCAGTTTTTGCCCATTCAGTATGATATTGGCTGTGGGTTTGTCATAAAGAGCTCTTATTATTTTGAGATACGTCCCATCAATACCTAATTTATTGAGAGTTTTTAGCATGAAGTGTTGTTGAATTTTGTCAAAGGCCTTTTCTGCATCTATTGAGATAATCATGTGGTTTTTGTCATTGGTTCTGTTTATGTGATGGGTTACGTTTATTGATTTGCATATGTTGAACCAGCCTTGCATCCCAGGGATGAAGCCAACTTGATCATGGTGGATAAGCTTTTTGATGTGCTGCTGGATTCGGTTTGCCAGTATCTTATTGAGGATTTTTGCATCAATGTTCATCAGGGATATTCGTCTAAAATTCTCTTTTTTTGTTGTGTCTCTGCCAGGCTTTGGTATCAGGATGATGCTGGCCTCATAAAATGAATTAGGGAGGATTCCCTCTTTTTCTATTGTTTGGAATAGTTTCAGAAGGAATGGTACCAACTCCTCTTTGTACCTCTGGTAGAATTTGGCTGTGAATCCGTCTGGTCCTGGATATTTTTTGGTTGGTAAGCTATTAATTATTGCCTCAATTTCAGAGCCTGTTATTGGTCTATTCAGGGATTCAACTTCTTCCTGGTTTAGTCTTGGGTGGGTGTATGTGTCCAGGAATTTATCCATTTCCTCTAGATTTTCTAGTTTATTTGCGTAGTGGTGTTTATAGTATTCTCTGATGGTAGTTTGTATTTCTGTGGGATCTGTGGTGATATCCCCGTTATCTTTTTTTATTACATCTTTGATTCTTCTCTCTTTTCTTCTTTATTAGTCTTGCTAGTGGTCTAGCAATTTTGTTGATCTTTTCCAAAAACCAGCTCCTGGATTCACTGATATTTTGAAGGGTTTTTTTGTGTCTCTATCTCCTTCAGTTCTGCTCTGTTCTTAGTTATTTCTTGCCTTCTGCTAGCTTTTGAATGTGTTTGCTGTTGCTTCTCTAGTTCTTTTAATTGTGCTGTTAGGGTGTCAATTTTAGATCTTTTCTGCTTTCTCTTGTGGGCATTTAGTGCTATACATTTCCCTCTACACGCTGCTTTGAATGTGTCCCAGAGATTCTGGTATGTTGTGTCTTTGTTCTCATTGGTTTCAAAGAACATCTTTATTTCTGCCTTCATTTCGTTATGTACCCAGCAGTCATTCAGGAGCAGGTTGTTCAGTTTCCATGTAGTTGAGCGGTTGTGAGTGAGTTTCTTAATCCTGAGTTGTAGTTTGATTGCACTGTGGTCTGAGAGACAGTTTGTTATAATTTCTGTTCTTTTACATTTGCTGAGGAGTGCTTTACTTCCAACTATGTGGTCAATTTTGGAATAAGTGTGGTGTGGTGCTGAGAAGATGTATATTCTGTTGATTTGGGGTGGAGAGTTCTGTAGATGTCTGTTAGGTCTGCTTGGTGCAGAGCTGAGTTCAATTCCTGGATATCCTTGTTAACTTTCTGTCTCGTGGATCTGTCTAATGTTTACAGTGGGGTTTTAAAGTCTCCCATTATTATTGTGTGGGAGTCTAAGTCTCTTTGTAGGTCTCTAAGACTTGCTTTATGAATCTGGCTGCTCCAGTATTGGGTGCATATATATTTAGGATAGTTAGCTCTTCTTGTTGAACTGATCCCTTTACCATTATGTAATGGCCTTCTTTGTCTCTTTTGATCTTTGTTAGTTTAAAGTCTGTCTTATCAGAGATTAGGATTGCAACCCTGGCTTGTTTTTGTTTTCCATTTGCTTGGCAGATCTTACTCCGTCCCCTTATTTTAAGCCTATGTGTGTCTCTGCACGTGAGATAGGTCTCCTCAGTACAGCACACTGATGGGTCTTGACTGTATCCAATTTGCCAGTCTGTGTCTTTTAATTGGAGCATTTAGCCCATTTACATTTAAAGTTAATATTGTTATGTGTGAATTTGATCCTGTCATTATGATGTTAGCTGGTTATTTTGCTCATTAGTTGATGCAGTTTTTTTCCTAGGCTCGATGGTCTTTACAATTTGGCATGTTTTTGCAGTAGCTGGTACCGGTTGTTCCTTTCCGTGTTTAGTGCTTCCTTCAGGAGCTCTTGTAAGGCAGGCCTGGTGGTGACAGAATCTCTCAACATTTGTTTGTCTGAAAAGGATTTTATTTCTCCTTCACTTATGAAGCTTAGTTTGGCTGGATATGAAATTCTGGGTTGAAAATTTTTTTCTTTAAGAATGTTGAGTATTGGCCCTCACTCTCTTCTGGCTTGTAGAGTTTCTGCTGAGAGATCCGCTGTTAGTCTGATGGGCTTCCCTTTGTGGGTAACCTGACGTTTCTGGCTGCCCTTAATATTTTTTCCTTCATTTCAACTTTGGTGAATCTGACAATTATGTGTCTTGGAGTTGCTCTTCTTGTTGAGTATCTTTGTGGCGTTCTCTGTATTTCCTGAATTTGAATGTTGGCCTGCCTCACTAGGTTGGGAAAGCTCTCCTGGATGATATCCTGAAGGGTGTTTTCCACTGGGTTCCATTCTCCCCGTCACTTTCAGGTACACCAATCAGACGTAGATTTGGTCTTTTCACATAGTCCCGTATTTCTTGGAGCTTTGTTCATTTCTTTTTACTCTTTTTTCTCTAAATTTCTCTTCTCGTTTCATTTCATTCGTTTGTTCTTCAATCAATGATACCCCTTCTTCCACTTGATCAAATCGGCTACTGAAGCTTGTGCATTCGTCACATAGTTCTCTTGCCATCGTTTTCAGCTCCATCAGGTCATTCAGGGATTTCTCTACACTGTTTATTCTAGTTAGCCATTCATCTAATCTTTTTCAAGGTTTTTAGCTTCTTTGCGATGGGTTTGAACATCCTCCTTTAGCTCGGAGAAGTTTATTATTACCGATCGTCTAAAGCCTTCTTCTCTTAACTCATCAAAGTCATTCCCAGTCCAGCTTTGTTCCGTTGCTGGTGAGGAGCTGCGTTCTTTTGGAGGGGAAGAGGCGCTCTGATTTTTAGAATTTTCAGCTTTTCTGCTCTGGTTTCTCCCCATCTTTGTGGTTTTATCTACCTTTGGTCTTTGTTGATGGTGACATACAGATGAGGTTTTCATGTGGATGTCCTTTCTGTTTATTTGTTTTCCTTCTAACAGTCAGGACCCTCAGCTGCAGGTCTGTTGGAGTTTGCTGGAGGTGCACTTCAGACCCTGTTTGCCTGGATATCACTAGCGGAAGCTCAGTTGGAAATGCAGAAATCACCCATATTCTGTGTCACTTATGCTGGGAGCTACAGACTGGAGCTGTTCCTATTTGGCCGTCTTGGAACCTCCTCCGTGACTGCTTATCTTTAAGCCCTGGTTTCCTCATGTATAAAGTATGGATATTAGCATTATCTTCCCCCTGGGGTTGGTGTAGAGTGAAATGAGACAATATGTAGAAAGGTTTTAATACAATGCCTGGAGAAGGGAGTTTTGTGACAGTTGGAATGATGACAGCAGGGAATGACTTTGTATCATATAGTTTGTTCACAAGTAATGATCAATTGAATGTTTTCAAATGGAAAGTAATATTTAGAGTTCAACAAATATTGAAGAAGAGAAAGGCTAATTTTGATTGCATGTCATAAGGAATTTTTAATCACTGACATAGTTTGACCAAATTGTGTATTTTAACTTTGTGGAGTTTCACAGGGAAGTTCCAAGTAAAGCTAGAAATAAATACTCTTTAAGGGCACTATAGTTCTTTAACTTAACTTTGTATTCCATTGACATTTTCATTACTATCCTGTAACTCTGAACTTGACTGTCCTCATCATTCCTTGCCTTTTTACCTGGTGGAAGAAGAGGGAGGAGATTTTACTGCACCTTCTCTGCCATGCTCGATTGCATGGGAATCCCATCATAGTTCATATTCAGCCACTGACCGTATCAACTTTGGTCCTTCATTGATTTAGTCTTCCTAAAACACACAGAGAAGTAAATCCTTCTTCTCTGTGTCATCAGGGGCTGATATCAGCGAGGAAGATGAAGAAAATTAAAAAAAAAAGAAAGACTTGATAAAAGACACACAGGCAGAGCTGGTGTGGAAACCCATTTTCCTGTCTTACCTGCCTGTTACTCAAGATTTTTTCACCTTGGGTCCAAGATGCTGCCTGCAGTTCTTTGCCATGTGGCCTCTTCCATGGGCAGTTCACAGCATGACATTTTGCTTTTTTTTTTTAAGATGGAGTCTCACTCTGTAGCCCAGGCTGGAGTGCAGTGGCGCAATCTCGGCTCACTGCAGTCTCCACCTCCTGGGTTCAAGCGATTCTCCTATCTCAACCTCCTGAGTAGCTGGGATTACAGGCGCCCACCATCACGCCCAGCTAATTTTCTTTATTTTTAGTAGAGTCGGGGTTTCACCATCTTAGCCAGACTGGTCTCGAACTCCTGACCTCGTGATCCACCCACCTCGGCCTCCCTAAGTGCTGGGATTACAGGTGTGACCCACCACACCTGGCCTGACACTTTGCTTCTTTAAGGTCAGCAGGAGATTGTCATTCAGTCTGCTAAGATAAAAGTCTTATATAATGTAATCATAAGAGCGGCATCCCTTCATCTTTGCTGTATTCTACTGGTTGTATATCAGTGAGCTAGAAGTAGATGAAACTTGCTTCTGAGCTATGGAAGACTCTCTCTGGAGGACCATTCAGATTTGAAGATGTTAGGTGCCAAAATAATGCACTGAAGTATGATGATTCCCTTTAACTTTATTGAAACAACTTTATTAAAAGTTTCGTAACCTCTACTTGCCACACTTCTCTGCCCAATATACGAAAACATGATTAAGGCCCTAACTATCTGAAATTATTTTCCTAAGAGGTAAATAGAGGTCTGTTTATGCCTGTTGTGCCACCTCTGCGTATGTGTATTTAAGCTTTTCAACAAAACAGGAACATTTCATGTATGTGTTTTTGTGCCTTGGACATTACTCTTAAATACAGAAGGGTCCATTCCTTCTAGTTTCTAACTCTTACTTTCATTCTGAAGGAAGTTTCCCTGGGGTCTGACCTTCAGGAGCGTGGTGATAATGTGACAAGATTTTGGGACAATATCTGAAGAGCTTGATAGAGACTCCTTGGTGCCCCCCACTTAATAGCTGAATGGCTTTGGGCAAGACAGTTGAGCGTCTCTGAATCAGATGAGTTTTCTTATAAAGTGAGGATAATAACCCTCACGTAAGATAACTTATAGTTCAGGTTTATGTGTCATCAGTGGCCTGTTAGAAAGAACTTGAACTTCAATGTCAGAGAGTTATGAATTGGAATCTTGGTTCTGTAACTATGTGACTTTTTCAAGTTACTTTCTTTTTTTTTTTTTTTTTGACACGGAGTTTCTCTCTTGTTGGCCAGGCTTGAGTGCAATGGTGCGATCTTGGCTCACTGCAACCTCCGCCTCCCAGGTTCAAGCAATTCTTCCACCTCAGCCTCCTGAGTAGCTGGGATTACAGGCATGTGCCACCCCGCCTGGCTAATTTTATATTTTTAGTAGAGATGGGGTTTCTCCATGTTGGTCAGGCTGGTTTAGAACTCCCGACCTCAGGTGATCTGCCTGCTTCTGCCTCCCAAAGTGCTGGGATTACAGTCGTGAGCCACCGCACCCGGCTCAAGTTACTTTTAATCTCAGTCTTGGTTTTCTTGGTAGAAAAATGGGATAATCCTTACATTGCAGTGTTGTAAGGATCACAATGCTATATATAAAATACCAATTACAGTGCTTGACGCTGTAGTAGGTGTTCAGTAGATGAATGACGGTGGTATTCATTTGTCTACCACTATTTCCAACCTAGTCTTTCAGGTCCCTGGATAGATGGGATCTCCCCATTCCCACATCATCTTGGCCAAAATTTCAACCTGTGTCCTAGGTCAGACTGTTCAGTCAGCCACGTGAATCACTGTTGTAAATATCCTTTGGATCTATATGTAGGAGCTGTTAGTCATTTCTCAGCACTGAGATACAGTCTCCATCTCAGTCTGCTTATTTGAGTTCCTTTTCTTTTGGTGATCTTCTGAGGTCTAGATATCTCTATACACCTACAATTTCACTTATCAATTATTACATCTTTCCCAAATAAACCAAAAAACAAGAAAAATCTCCAATAGTGTCAGGACTCAAACTGCTATTGTATCATTTACTATTTTAACAGACCTCAAATCATCTAACGTGAAGCCACAGACATCTTGGGCAATTTTAATCATCAAGAAAGAAATATGTCATTAAGAAACAGCAGGGTATTTTGAAAGAGTTGGAAAACATCATGAATTTGAATACTTCAAGTAATACTGGTGATACCCAAAGGTAAGCCTCTAGTCTCTTCTTTTAGTTGATGAACGTTTTTAGTTGCAAGGAACAGGGAGAAGTCAGTGGTTGTAGAGCTAACTGTAAGAATTCTCATGGGATGGTAAGGGGAGTAGAAATTCTGTGGGACTGAAGGAGCATGAATGAAGCCTCATAAGAATTGGAACTGATTCTAGAGACTTTATGGGGATTTTGTGCTCCTCTGTTAATTTGGACCACAAAGGTCTGTGTGTCTGAACTTTGTCCTGTTACTAGAGACTTGCTCGTTCTTTTCCACTACTTTAAATCTTTCCCTTGTATTTTTTATTTATATTTCTGTTTTGTTTTCTTTAACCTCTGTGGCTTTAATTCCTCTTTCTTCATTGGCCCAGCTCTAATTCATGGCTACTGTTTAAGCATTCATTTAGTCTTAGCTCCTGTTGCTGTTTCGCTTCCTTACTTGGTATCTCTCAGTTTACCCTTCAAGACGTAACGCCTAATTGCTGTTGCTCATCTTTCTTGTACCATTGATTTCTGCCTTTGGGCGTGGCGCCTACCTTTAGTTCATTCACCTTTGGTGGGTGGAGTCTATAATATAAAACTGGACCACATAGGGCAGTGGCAGTCTCTCCTAAGTGTGCTTTACAAAGAAATAAGTACTGAAATTAAAAGTAAATGTTTAGAAACTTTTATAGTCATGTAACAGTGTAATATTCTGTCTACTGAATCTAAGAGTAAAACATTTGGGGTTGTATTCTGTCTGTTTTTAAAATTTCTTTAAAAATAATGCATTAAATATATTTTACAAAATCATCATGGATGGGGTGAAGATAGTCCTTCCTCATATTTAGTTTGAGAAGGACTGATCTAGACTGCCTTTTCAGCAAGGATGTGTGGGTGGGACAAGTACGAAGACTAACATGTAATTTACCCGTAAATTTGTTTTCCACTTAGCTTTTGAAGCTACCCACCCCCCACTTTTTTTTTTTTTTTTTTGAGACAGAATCTTGCTCTGTCGCCCAGATTGGAGTGCAGTGGCATGATCTTGGTTCCCTGCAACCTCCGCCTCCCGAGTTCAAGTGATTCCCCTGCCTCAGCCTCCTAAGTAGCTGGGATTATAGGCGCCTGCTGCCACGCCTGGCTAATTTTAAATATGTATTTACAAATTAGAATATTTCACCTTATTTAGTATCCTGCTTTTTCAATTTTGGGGAAACTTCTTACCACATCAATGTATCAAAGTTTTTAAATTTTTCTGAAGTAGGGTCTTGTTTTGTTGCCCAGGCTGTCTGAGAACTCCTGGCCTCAGGCAATCCTCCTGCATCAGCCTCCCAAGTAGCTGGAACTGTAGGCACGCACCATTGCTCCGGCTTGTCATCATTTTTAATGGCTGAATTACTTTTTATAATTATAGAATCTGGACACAGTTATTTAAAATCTGCTACTAATCTACTTTTTGTTTCTATAGATTTGCCTTTTTTGAACAATTCATGTGAATGGAATCACATAATAGATGGTCTTTTGTGGCTTCTTTTACAGGGCATATTCCTGAGGTTTGTCAAGTTGTAGCACGTAGCAGCCCTTCGTTTCTTTTTATTGCTGATTGTATTCCATTGTATGGATATGCCACATTATGCCCATCTGCCAGTTGACAGACATTTGAGTTGTTTCCACTTTTTGGGTACTATGAATAATGCTGCTGTGCACGTTTGCATATGTCTTTGTGTTGACATATGTTTTTGTTTCCCTTAGGTAGATTCTTAGGAGCAGCAATGCTATATCATATAGTAAATTTATGTTAAAATTTTCAAGAAACTGCCAAATTATGTTCTGAAGTGGCTGGGTCATTTTATATTATCACTAGCAATAATTGAGGGTTTTAATTTCTCTATAACCTGACCAATACTGGTTTTTATCTATTTCAATTTAGCCATTTTGGTGAGTGTGAAGTTATATGTTATTGTGGTTATAATTTGAATTTTCCTAATGATTAATGATGTTGAACATCTTTGCATGTGCTTTTTGGTAATTCATGTATCTTCATTGGTGAAATGTCTCTTCAGATCTGTTTATTTTTAAATTGTGGTTTTTTTTTTTATGTTATTGAGCTTTAAGAGTGTTTGTATATTTGGAATGCAAGTCCTTTATCAGATACATGATTTGCTGGCCTGGTGCAGTAACTCATGCCTGTAATCCCAGCACTTTGGGAGGCTGAGGTGGGTGGATTGCTTGAGCCCAGGAGTTCGAGACCAGCCTGGCCAATATGGCGAAACCCCATCTCTACAAAAAAATACAAAAATTAGCCAGGCGTGGTGGTGTGCCTGTGTGGTCCCAGCTACTCCAGAGGCTGAGGCATGAGAATTGTTTGAAGCTGGGAGGCGGAGATTGCAGTGAGCCTAGATCATGCCACTGTACTTGAGCCAGGGTGACAGAGCGAGACTTTGTCTCAACAACAACAACAACAAAAAATAAGATATATGATATGGAAACATTTATCTCCTGTTTAGTGGCTTGACTTTTCGTTTTCTTAATAGTGTCTTTGGAAATGTACAAGTCTTTAACTTTGATGAAGTCCAGTTTATCAGTTCTTTTCCTATAGGAGTTGTGCTTTTGGTTTTGTATATAAGAAATCTCTGACTAACCTAAGGTCGTGAAGATTTTTCTTCTATGTTTTCTTCTAGAAGTTTTATAATTTTAGCTCTTATATTTAGTGCTCTATTTTAAGTTACTTTTTGTACGAGGTAAGGGTCTAAATTTGTCTCTTTGCATGTGCATAGCCAGTTGTTCCAGCAGCGTTGTTGATAAGAGTAACATTTCCCTGTTGAATTGCCTTGATACTTCTGTTGAAAATTACTTAACTATTTAAGTATGGGTTTATTTCTAGAGTCTTAACTCTGATATATTGATCTACATGTCTGTTCTTTTTTTTTTTTTTTTTTTGAGGCAGAGTCTCACTGTGTTGTCAAGGCTGGAGTGCAGTGGCGTGATCTCACTGCAACCTCTGTCCCCTGGGTTCAGGTGATTCTCCTGCCTCAACCTCCCGAGTAGCTGGGATTACAGGCACCTGCTACTGTGCCCAGCTAATTTTTGTATTTTTAGTAGAGACGGGGTTTCACAATCTTGGGCAGGCTGGTCTTGAACTCCTGACCTTGTGATCCACCGGCCTCAGCCTCCCACAGTGCTGGGATTACAGGCGTACATGTCTGTTCTTAACCCAATATCACATTGTCTTGATTACTGTAGCTTTATAGTAAGTTTTGAAATTAGGAATCAAAAGTTTTCCCATTTGTTCTTCAAGATGGTTTTGGCTATTTTGAATTCTTTGTCTTTCCATATGAATTTTAGGATCAGCTTTTCAGTTTCTGCAAAAATGTCTGTTGGGGTTTTAATAGGGATTGTATTGAATATGTAGAATAATTTGGGGAGAATTGCCATTTTAATAATATTGAGTTTTCCTTACATGAATGTGAATATGGTGGAATGTCTTTCCACTTGTTTAGCTTTTCAACTCCTTTGAACAACATTTTGTATTTTTCAGTATAAAAATCTTTCACTTTTTTTTTTTTTTTTGAGACAAGGTCTTGCTCTGTTGCCCAGGCTAGAGTACAGTGGCGTGATCTTAGCTCACTGTGGCCTCAACTCCTGAGCTCAAGTGATCCTCCTGCCTCAGCCTCCTTAGTAGCTAGGACTACGGGCATGTACCACCATGGCTGGCCAATTTTTTTTATTTTTGTAGAGACAAGATCTTGCTATGTTTCTCAGGCTGGTCTTGAACTCCTGGCCTCAAGTGATCCTCCTGCCTTGGCTTCCCAAAGTGCTGGCATCAGGCATGAGCCACCATCCCTGGCCTTGCATTTCTTTTGTTAAATTTATTTTATTCTTTTTGATGCTGTTATAAATGGAATTGTTTTCTTAATTTTGTTTTTGGATTGTTCATTACTAGGATATAGAAGTATAATTGATTTTTGTATATTGATCTTGTATTCTGTGACCTTGCTGAAATTGATTTTAGTTCTAGTCTGTTTTTTCTTAGTGGATTTCTAGAATTTTCTTTCAGAATCATGTCCTTTGTAATTAAAGACAGTTTTACTTCTTCTTTTCCAGTATGCATGCCTTTTATTTCTTTTGCGTTGCATGATTGCACCATCTACATCTCCAATACATCTTTTTTTTTTTTTTTTTTTTTGAGGTGGAGTCTCGCTCTGTTGCCCAGGCTGGAGTGCAGTGGTGCGATCTTGGCTCGCTGCAAGCTCTGCCTCCTGGGCTTACGCCATTCTCCTGCCTCAGCCTCCGGAGTAGCTGGTACTACAGGTGCCCGCCACCACGCCCGGAGAATTTTTTGTATTTTTAGTAGAGATGGGGTTTCACTGTGTTAGCCAGGATGGTCTCGATCTCCTGACCTTGTGATCCACCTGCCTTGGCCTCCCAAGGTGCTGGGATTACAGGCGTGAGCCACCGCACCCGGCCTTATTTTTTGACTTTTTGATAATGGCCATTCTGACTGGTGTGAGATGGTATGTCATTGTGGTTTTGATTTGCGTTTCTCTAATGATCACTGATACTGAGCTTTGTTTCATATGCTTGTTGGCTGCATGTATGTCTTCTCTTGAAAAGTGTCTTTTTATGTCCTTTGCCCACTTTTTAATGTTTTTTTTTCTTGTAAATTTGTTTAAGTTGCTTATAGATGCTGGATATTAGACCTTTGTCAGATGTATAATTTGCAAATTTTTTTCCCATTCTCTAGGCTGTTTAAACTGTTGATAGTTTCTTTTGCCATGAAGAAGCTCTTAAGTTTAATTAGATCCCATTTGTCAATTTTTGCTTTTGTTGTGATTGCTTTAGGCATCTTCATCATGACATCTTTGCCCGTTCCTGTGTCCAGGATGGTATTGCCTAGGTTGTCTTTCAGGGATTTTTATAGTCAAACATATTTGTTAGTCTTTTGTATAAAACCTATTTATTTCTCTCTAGACTTTGGAGGAACTACTTTTTTGTTCCTTGTTTTCTGAAATTTCCATGCATTTAACCTGGGCTCTTTTAATAGGCCTTTTCGGTTTGAAACTTATATCCTTCGGAATCCGCCTATTTCCATGGATTTGTTTCTGTAATAGTTTCCTCCCGTTCAGAGAGACATTGTAGTGCAGTGGTTAAGAGGATATATCATGGAGCCAGGCTTTCAGGGTTTGAATTTCAGCTCTGCCTCTCCCTCACTAACCCTGTGAACTTGGGTAATAGGGGGTCATAATAGTACCAATCTCATGAGATTATTGTGAAGAATAAATAAGTTTATATATGTAAAATGCTTAGAACAATGCTTACAAAATAACAAGACTATTTAATGTTATAAATTTATTTTTTTTCATTCTGCACCTTTATTTAGATTTTGAACTTCTTGGACAGTCTTCTAATTTAAAAAATTTTCTATTTTTCATCTCCATCTCTTTTTTTGCTTTATTTTCTGGGAGATTTTTCTTTTATTTTTATTTATTTAGTTTTTCGTTTTCTTAGTTTGTGTTTTTGATTACTTTTATTTTTCTTTTCTTTTTTTTGAGATGGAGTTTTGCTCTTGTTGCCCAGGGTGGAGTGCAATGGTGTGATCTCTGCTCACTGCAACCTCTGCTTCCTGGGTTCAAGGATTCTCCTGCCTTTGCCTCCCAAGTAGCTGGGATTACAAGCATGAGCCACCACATCCAGCTAATTTTTTACATTTTTAGTAGAAGCAGGATTTCACTATGTTGGCCAGGCTGGTCTTGAACTCCTGGCCTCAAGTGATCTGCCCGCCACAGCCTCCCAAAGTGCTTGGAGGCCAGGCGTGAGCCACTGCACCTGGCTGTTTTTGATTTTTTAAGAGCTGTTTTTTTTTTCTCTGAGTATTTCATTTCTTATTGCAGTCATGGATGTGACATATGGATGATATACTCCTATTTTTTTTAGTAGACAATGTTAGTTTTTTTTTCCCCCTCTTCTAAGTTGTCATCTTTCTGCATAGTCTTTCAAGGCATGCTTCTTTTCTATGCACCATATTTTTGGTCTCTGCTTATCATATTAGATGCTTATTAAACTTTTGGTGATTGTTGGCTGTCTGCTTATATTGAAAAGTAGGGGCTTAACCTAAAAAGATGACTGGAAGCTCAGTGTGTGAGACTTTGTGTTTGTGGCATGCTCTGTAGGGTTATATGGTTAAGCTGTTTTTCTAGAGAACCACTGGCATCAGTATCTTTAGGTATTTTTCACCTGGTTGCTTAGGTTCTGTAGGGAAGACACTTCCAATTTCTGCTTGACTGCCATCGTTCTGGCAAGAACATTCTGGCAAGACAAGTAGTGTTAAAACTCTAGAGCGCTCTTTCCTTATGTAACTTTTAACTCAAGCTTCTTGTATATAGTATGAAAAACTTAGGTCATTTGTATCTAATGTCTTCTGATCCAGAGACCCTCTGTTTTATCCTCTCCAGGGAATAAACCCCTAGTGTTTTTCTGCCAGACTGGGAAAGAGATAGGTACCCAGTTGTGTGGTATGGGGGATGGGGATCTGAGGATGTAATTATTTTGTTGGCAGACTTTCAAATAATTCTCCTGTTTTCTGCTCTACTTTTACCTCCATTTTCAAAGGTGTTGCCAATTACTGAGCTTTTGGGGGTTATCAGTTACCACTTGTCCACATGCATTTCAGCTTCCAGTAATTGGTTGCTATTATCTCATCTTTTGTGTTCTTTCTCTTGTGAGTTTATACCTCTAAATTCTGTTTGCTGTTATTTTAATTTTTTATTTTTATTTTTGGGAGAGAGTAGGGTGCTTTAGTCTGACATTTTTCTTTTTGTATTATGTATTACATTTGCAGTAAACAAAATGTATTATTTACAAAGAAAAAAAGTGGGAGAACCCAGTCTCTTCCAAAATTATCCAGGTTGTGATATGATCAGACAGTTTAAGTAGCAATCTTGAATAATGTGGTAATTTCCCATTAGACAGTGGTTTGTTGCTAGGTATCTATCTATCTATATATACTACTTTGTATTTCTACGTAGCTTTTGCAGTGGACATCTTTTACTAGATTGTGAACTCTAAGTCAAGAACCATGTCATGTTCTCTTTGTTTTTTGAAAAATAAGTTATCAAAAATATCAGAAATGCTCTGAAATGTGCTTTATGAGAAGCATATACATTTTACTGTAATCTCATTTTAAAGGTTGAAGAATGCCTCATTGGATGTAAAACAAATACTTAAAAATGAAACAGAGTTGGATATTACTGATAATCTCAGGAAGAAACTCCATTGGGCTAAAAAAGAAAAGTTAGAAATAACAACCAAACACAATGCAGAGGTACGATTTATTTTCCTCTCAAATAATGTTAAAAGTTGAGTTTGATTTTTTAGATTTATTTCATATGAAAAACTCCATGTTTAACCTTTATAACTATACCATTCTTGGGCTTAAAAAGGAAATTGTAATAAAGGAAACATAATTTTAAAATGTAGTGTAATTGCATAAGTGTTAAAGTAGAACTTTAATGAATTATGTTTATTTGTATGTTATCTTAGATTTATTTTAATTAATGGGTTCAATTGATTAAAATTATTTATGAACATGTTTGATGATTAAAGGATTTGTAAATCAGACATTTTTGAAATCATAATGTAGGTTCCTTTAAGGTCTCCATTATGGAGCAATCTCTTAAGTAAATTTGAGTATGGAATTTTTAATCATAGTTCAGTTCATAAATTGTCTTAGTTTATAAGTCATTATTTCTTTTATTAGTATGTACGTGTGTGTATATATATTTCATATGTATATGTATATAGTCCAAGATAGTTTTCCTTCCCTTCTAAGATAATTCATGAGTCATATCTTTATGCCTCTTCTCTCTGCTGTGTTTTTTCTCCTTTTTTCTCTGATAAGTCTTATTTATTCTTAAAACTCAGTTTAGGCCACCTGGTATAGTGGGAAGAATATCAAATTACACAGAGCTCAATTTATTCCTGGCCTTTCCATTTACAAGATGCGTCATCTTGGGCTACTCATTTATCCTGTACACCATTGGTTTCTTATTGTGAACTGCTGGTCCCAAAGGGTTGTTGTGATAATTAAGTGAAATAAAATTTGGAAAGTGCTTGTGTACTGTAATAGTAGCAGTAATTTATTGACAGTTAAGTGTAAACAGTATGTTTTTCTTCCCTTTTTGCTAAGTTCTGCAGTTCTCATGTTGGGAAACCTTTTAATGTCTCTCTAAGTAAAACCGGCTACTACTTTGTTCTTCCACAACATGTTGCTGTTACAGATATTTTAGAACGAAAACATTTATATCATGCTTACCTGCTCTTCTTTAGTTTGTAAACCCCCTGAGAGCTGAAAACAGTGATCACACTTTGTCTCCATATTGCTTATGTTTACTAGCACATAATAGGCCGTCAGTAGTTGTGTATTGAATAAATGTATGAAAAGGGCCAGGTGTGGTGGCTCATGCCTATAATCCAAGCACTTTGAGAGGCCAAGGTGGGTGGATCACTTGAAGTCAGGAGTTCGAGATCAGCCTGGCTAACATGGTGAAACCCCATTTCTACTAAAAATACAAAAATTAGCTGGGCGTAGTGGCGCACACCTGTAATCTCAGCTACTTGGGAGGCTGAGGCAGGAGAATCGCTTGAGCCCTGGAGCTGGAAGGTTGCAGTGAGCTGAGATCGTGCCGCTGCACTCCAGCCTGGGCAACAGAGGAGAGTATGAAAAGATGATTTTTTTCAGGATATCTAAGGAGCAGTGGTATTGCTGATTGAAATAACAAGAGATGAATACATAATAATTCTCTTTGTATTTTTTTAGTAGCAATTGAGGTAATATTATTATCATAATTTTTCTTTTTTTGAGATGAAGTCTTGCTCTGTCACCCAGGCTGGAGTGCAGTGGAGCGATCTCGGCTCACTGCAACCACTGCCTCCAGGTTCAAGTGATTGGAGAATCACTTGCCTCAGCCTCCCCAGTAGCTGGTACTACAGGCACGTGCCACCATGCCCGGCTAATTTTTGTATTTTTAGTAGAGATGGGGTTTTACCATGTTGACTAGGCTGGTCTTGAACTCCTCACCTCAGGTGATCTGCCCACCTTGGCCTCCCAAAGTGCTGGGATTACAGGCGTGAGCCACTGTGCCCTGCCCAATTGAGGTAATTTTTAAGTGATAATTGAAGCAATTGCTTCTGTTTACATTGTAATAATCCATATAAAGTGGTATGTGTTAAATGTGTGCTAATTATTCATAAACTCTAAAACTTGTTTTTTTAAAACCAAATGCACATTTTACTTGAGAGTATTAGTGTGATGATAATCATTCCTCTATTAAATAAATTCTCTCACAGCCAGGTGTGGTGGCTCATGCCTGTAATCCCAGCACTTTGGGAGGCCAAGGCAGGAGGATTGCTTGTGCCCAGGAGTTCGAGACCAGCCTGGGCCTGTGAGTGAGACCCTGTATCTACAAAAAATAAAATAAAAATAAATATATTCTTTCATAATATGTTTATAGTTGTCATTAGATTTCTCAGCAGAACACACTGTTCTCTTTTATTTGATCAAAATGTTTTGAAGTATATGTTCACATTAAGGAGATAGGAAATTATCTTAGGGAAGGAATACAGTTTTCTTAAAACAGGAAATTATAATTGGTTCAACTCCAGATTTATATTACTAATTATTATTTTTTCAATTATTTCTTTTTTCTTTTTCTTTTTTTTTTGAGACAGAGTCTCACTCAGTTTGTTGTCCAGGCTGGAGTACAATGGTGCTATCTTGGCTCACTGCAACCTCTGCCTCCCAGGTTCAAGCGTTCCTCCTGCTTCAGCCTCCTGCGTAGCTGGGATTACAGGTGCCTGCCACTGTGCCTGGCTAATTTTTGTATTTTTAGTAGAGACGGGATTTCACCATCTTGGCCAGGCTGGTCTCGAACTCCTGACTTTGTGATCCACCCGCCTTGGCCTCCCAAAGTACTGGGATTATAGGTGTGAGCCACCATGCCTGGCCAAATTTTTGTATTTTTAGTGGAGACGGAGTTTTACCATGTTGGCCAGGCTGGTCTCGAACTCCTGACCTCAAGTGATCCACCTGTCTCGACCTCCCAAAGTGCTGGGATTACAGGTGTAAGCCAGTGAGCCACTGTGCCTGGCCTTCAATTATTTCTTTAGATGATCATACTTGTATTATGTAGTTAAATTTTTTAGCCATGTAATCTCCAACTGTACGCATCAGGAAGCAAGGCAGAGAGGAATGCAGTGATTTAAAAACTAAGGCCATATTTGCCTTATCAGGTATTCCTAATGCGAACACAAATGCACGGTGATTGGCACAAAATATCTCTAAAGACTTCTCTAGGAGTTTTATTGTTGGGGGATCTTGGGCAAGTTAATTCATTTTTCTGAGCTACAGGTTTCTTTGATAGGTATTCAAATAATAGATTACTGTTGAAAGGATTTATTAGTAGACAGAGGGTACGGGGAGAAGAATTGCTTATAGATTCATACGTTCCAGATGAGACTGAATTGCATTGATGTAGGTGATTGGGATGGGAAAATACTGTAAGGTTTTTAGAATCATTTGAGCGTAACAATACTGTTGTGGAAAATAGGACAAGAAGACCGTGAGGCTATTCAGATATCTCATTGGCCCAGATAGTGATGACAGAGCAAGAAAATCCAGATAAATTAGAAAGAGAGAGGGTAAAGGAGAGTGACATACTACTTTTTTTTTTTTTTTTTTTTTGAAACAGGGTCTCGCTCTGTCACCCAGGTTGGAGGGCAATGGTGTGATCTTGGCTCACTGCAGCCTGGTCTTGAACTCCTGGACTCAAGTGATCTCCTACATCAGCCTCCTAAGGAGCTGGGACTACAGGCACGCACGTGCCACCATGCTTGGCTAATTTTTTATATTTTTATAGAGGTGTGGTTTTGCCATGTTGTCCAGGCTGGTCTTGAACTTCTGGGCTCAAGTGATCCACCCGCCTTGGCCTCCCAAAGTGCTGGGACAACAGGTGTGAGCCACTGTACTCGGCTGACATAACTTCTTTTAGCCAAAAAATACTGGAAACTTAGGACTAATCAGTAGGCTTTATGGCCTGAAGATATTGTCTGACCCAGCCAGTACTCTTGAGAGCAGGGATTCTTAAGCTGGAGTCCTCAGAGAAATCAGGGAATCTGTGAACATAGATGGGGAAAACTTATAATTTTATTTTTATTAACCTCTAACTGATATTAAGCATTTCCTTCAGTTCTGAAAGGCTTGACCCAGCCAGTCCTCCTTTTAACAAGTCATAGTAGTGTTAGCAGTACTTTTGAGTATCATCAGTAGAAATCACAGATACATATCACATTTTAGAAATTATAGTTACAGGATGGGTGCCATGGCTCACGCCTGTAATCCCAGCACTTTAGGAGGCTGAGGTGGGCAAATCACTTGAGGTCAGGAGTTTGAGACCAGCCTGGCCAACATGGCGAAACCCTGTCTCTACTAAAAATGCAAAAATTAGCTGGGCGTGGTGGTGCGCACCTATAATCCCCGCTACTTGGGTGGCTGAGGTGGGAGACTCACTTGAACCTGGGAGGCAGAGGTTGCAGTGAGCCGAGATCATGCCACTGTACTCCAGCTTCGGCAACAGAGCGAGACTCTGTCTCAAAAAAAAAAAATTATAGCTACGTATCATATATCATATTTCAGTTATTGTGTGTGTGTGTGTGTGTGTGTATACATGTATATATATTTGTTGTTTTAAATCTTTTTTTAGAGACAGGGTCTTGCTCTGTTGTCAAGGCTTGCATGCAGTGATGTGATCATTGCTCCCTACAGCCTGGAACTCCTGGGCTCAAGTGATTTTATGCTGCAGCTTCCCAAGTAGCCAGGACTGTAGGTGTGTGCCATCACACCTGGCTAATTTATTATTATTATTGTTTGTAGACATGGGGTCTTGCTGTGTTGCTCAGGTTGGTCTCAAACTCCTAGCCTCAAGCAACCCTCCCTCATCAGCCTCTCAAAGTGCTGGGATTGCAGGAGTGAGCCACCGCACCTGGCCAGCATTTTAATTTTAAGTAATGTACTTTGTGCCCTTGAAGAGGATGTAGTCAAGGAAAAGGGAGGCTTGGTTTGCACAAAACCACTCCCGTGTTCTTAAGTGTTTGTATTATGCCAGGAAAGTGCTAGTATTTTGACCTTATGAAATGATTGTAGGCTAATGTCGAATTCAATTTTCAGTCAGCCATCCAAGCAAAACTGTTAAGAGTTAACTTAGAGACGAAATCCGCATCGATCTTGTACACGTTCTCCAAGTTCCTGTGAATACCAGATTAGCAAGAGCTTTCAGTTCTTCTGCTATATAAGCTATTTCCTCCTGGAGCAGACTGCATTTTTCCTTCTGTAGCATACTGAGATCTGAGTCAATCTGTGGTGAACAGAGCGGTGTAGGTGGCTCTTGCAAATCCTCCTGCAAGGCAGCTGCTTCAGGTGTGGTCATTACTAAATCTTTCAGCAAGGAAAGGCTGGTTACCTCAGTGAGAAAGGAGAGGCTGCTTTTTTTTGGTAAGGAATGTTCAGGGGGGATTTGAGAGTTCATAGTTTTTAGGTTTGTTTAATTCTGAAAGTCCTCATCCTATGTTCTTCCTACTTAATATCCAGCTGATAGCATCTTAACAGAAGAAACCTGGTGAAACTCTTCATTGAACTTGTAATTTTGCATTTCCCATAATTAGATTTTCAGGTTTGTTCATAACCTTATCTGCCCTGGGGCTGTACTAAATAAGCAGTTATTTTAAACTCACCATAAAAACTCGTTTTTCTGACTGTCTTGAACTGAGATTCTAAAGCTCTGAGATTATCATTTTGTGTTTGTAAATTCTCTAGTATAGTGAGATTTACCCTTTCTATCCCTCAGGCCTTGTAGTAAATCAATACTGGCATCATAGTTAAGTGCGTTCATTACTTCATTTTCCGAAGGCTTATTTTCAACTGGCACTTCATCCTAAACAACTGCACACCATAATTTAAAGAACTGTGATCCCACTGTATGCTGTAGATCACTAGAATCCCATTTCTACCTGCAAAGAGGCTTTCACTGTGTTCAGGCTTAAATATATTAGCCACCCAATATTATAAACCCATCTCGAGACAATTTCTGATACCAAGAGCAATATTACTGGGTGTTCAGTTAGGAAAACAGAAACCATTCTAAGTCTTAAAACAAAGGGACATTAATAGCAGGTATTGGTTACACAGGTACTAGAAAAGTGGAAAAGACAACTAGAGGAGATTAAGACAACCCAACATTAAGAACTGCTTCTATTCCCAAGGTTGATTAGAGCTAGAACTGGACAAAGCAAGGCCCATGGAAGGAGGGACTATCCATAAGGATTTGCAGCCACAGGCAAGAGAGGGATAACTGCTCAAGGTAGATCTAGAAAGGCGGAAATAACTTGGCATCTTCACTTCTCCTGCTGTCAATCATTCCACATGTGCCTCTCATTGATCAAGCCTATTGAGAAGCCAGTTGTCTCTGACCTTCTGTCATGCTACTTTGGAAGGATCACAAATTCGATATTCGTTCATTTAAATCCCTGCAAAATTGGCACTTTTATTACTTTATGATCAGTGATATCATAATCAAGATAAATAATACAGACAATATTTATTAAACTATACTTTGATGCAATTTGTTTATTGGTTCCATTTAGGGAATAGGAGGAGAGGAAAGAGTGAATTTTTAAGTGCTTAGTATGTATCATGCATTTTTTTTGTTTGTTTGTTTTTTAGGTATGAATATTTTCTTTTCTTTCTTTCTTTTTTTTAGACGGTCTTGCTCTGTCCTTCAGGATGGAGTGCAGTGGCATGGTCTCTGCTCACTGCAACCTCTGCCTCCCAGGCTCAAGCAATCCTTCCATCTCAGCCTCCTGAGTAGCTGAGACTACAGGCGCACACCACCATGCCTGGTTAATTTTTGTATTATTATTATTATTATTATTATTATTATTATTATTATAGAGACAGGGTCTCCCCATGTGGCCCGGGCTGGTCTTGAACTCCTGGGCTTAAGTGATCCTCCTGCCTTGGCCTCCCAAAGTGCTGGGATTACAGGAGTGAGCCACCGTGCCTGGCCAAGGTGTGACTATTTCTGATTAAAACATGTAATTTATCTTTAATTTTATAAAAAGTTCTTATAAGATTTTTTTTCCTCTAGTGGATTCTCTAAAATAAAAAACGTAATGGGTGTCATTTTGTAAGGTAGTGCTTTCTTTCCAGTGATTCAGAATATATAAATTTATAAATTTTTGCCTTGTATATATTATGGAAACAAGTTTCTCTAAGAAACTTAAATGTTTGAGTGTATGATCTCATAATCTTTGGACACATGTTGATATCAGGAATCTGTTTTTAGCTGGCAAGCTATGAGAGCCAGATTGCCAAGCTACGGTCCGAGGTTGAAAAGGGAGAAGCATTGCGACAAAGTCTGGAATATGACCTAGCTGTTGCTAGAAAGGAAGCTGGTCTTGGAAGACGGGCTGCTGAAGAAAGATTAGCCGAGGCACATAGGATCCAAGAAAAACTCTGTGGTAAGACTGTTTCTATTTCTTCCCAAGTTTAGGGTTGTAACCTGATTGTATATCACTCCTCGCTGTTGTGTGTACATCCCATACAGGGTCAGAGGTAAGATTCTGATTCGTTGACTGACTTTTGATGTACAGACTTAGCTGGGTATGTATAAAAAGTCTTCTGGCAATTTTGTGAACATTTATCTACTTTACATTGATTTTTTTATGCTGTGCATATATGGAAAAAGGAGTTCAAAATTCTCTTAAGTCACTTTTTAGAAGCACTTCTTCCATGAATAATCAACAGAATCACAAAGGGATTTTTGTTTGTCTTAAACATATACTCCAGGCTCCCCATCACTATAATATGAATCCAAATCTCTAGCTTGAGAATCTATATGTTCAAGAAGCACTGCCTCTTTCATTTATTTTGCCAGGTTTAGAAATCACTGGGCTAGAGTGTGGTGCCTGGAAAAGAAAAAGTCACTGGATTTAATCTTCAAAAGCTATGTGTTATGTAGCCCTTGGACTTAAATAAAGCCTTTCTATTTACATATAATATATAAAAATAAATGTGCCTAGATAGCGATATCACTCATAACAAGCACCCAGATGAGGGACCAGAAAATGATCAAAAGCCCTTCTACATGGATAACTACTATACTGGTTTTTAATAGTGTAGATTAATTTTGCCACTTTTTTGTAGTTTATATGAATGGAATCATAAAGTATATATTCTTTTGTTTCTGGCTTCTTTCCTCCAACATTATGTTTTTGAAATTCATGCATATTGTATAAGAGCTTTGTATTGATGTGTAGTATTGTGTAAACATTCCACACTTATATTTATCCATTTATTATTGATGGGCATTTGAGTAGTGTCCAATTTTTGATTATTAAGAATAATGTTGCTATGAACATTCTTGTACACAGCAGGTTTTAATTAAGAGAACACTGAATGTGAATTCAGATTTAGATTTAGGTCCTGGTTCTACATGGTACTGGTATAAAAATAGGCATGGAGACTAATGGAACAGAACAGAGTACCCAGAAATAAAGACAAATACTTACAGCCAACTGATCTTTGACAAAGCAAACAAAAACATAAAGTGGGGAAAGGACACCCTATTCACCAGTAGTGCTGGGATACTTGGCAAGCCACATGTAGAAGAGTGAAGCTGGATCTTTATCTCTCACCTTATATAAAAATCAATTCAAGATCAAAGACTTAAATCTAAGTCCTGAAACCATAAAAACTCTAGAAGATAGCATTGGAAAAACTATTCTAGACATTGGCTTAGGCAAAGAGTTCATGACCAAGATCCCAAAAGCAAATGCAACAAAAACAAAGATAAATAGATCTTTAGACTAAAATTAAACTAAAAAACTAATTAAACTAAAAAGCTTTTGCACAGCAAGAGAATAGTCAGCAGAGTAAACAGACAACACAGACTGGGAGAAAATATTCACAAACTATGCATCTGACAAAGGAATAATATCCAGAATCTACGAGGAACTCAAATCAGCAAGAAAAAAACAAATAATCCCATCAAAAACTGGGCAAAGGACATATATAGACAATTCTCAAAAGAAGATACACAAATGGCCAAAAAACATATGAAAAAATGTTCAATATCACTAATTATCAGGGACATGCAAGTCAAAAGCGCAATGAGATACCACCTTACTACTGCAAGAATGGCCATAATTTAAAAATAAAAAAATAACAGATGTTGCATGGATGTGGTAAAAAGGGAACACTTTTACACTGCTGGTGGGAATGTAAACTAGTACAATCACTATGGACAATAGTATGGAGATTCCTTAAAGAACTAAAACTGGAAGCATTCCCTTTGAAAACCGGCACAAGACAAGGATGCCCTCTCTCACCACTCCTATTCAACATAGTATTGGAAGTTCTGGCCAGGGCAATCAGGCAAGAGAAAGAAATAAAGGGTATTCAAAAAGGAAAAGAGGAAGTCACATTGTCTCTGTTTGCAGATGACATGATTGTATATTTAGAAAACCCCATGGTCTCAGCCCAAAATCTCCTTAAGCTGATAAGCAACTTCAGCAAAGCCTCAGGATACAAAATCAGTGTGCAAAAATTGCAAGCATTCCTATACACCAATAACAGACAAACAGAGAGCCAAATCATGAGTGAACTCCCATTCACAATTGCTTCAAAGAGAATAAAATACCTAGGTATCCAACTTACAAGGGATGTGAAGGACCTCTTCAAGGAGAACTACAAACCACTGCTCAAGGAAATAAGAGAGGACACAAACAAATGGAAAAATATTTCATGCTCATGGATAGGAAGAATCAGTATTGTGAAAATGGCCATACTGCCCAAAGTAATTTATAGATTGAATGCTGTCCCCATCAAGCTACCACTGGCTTTCTTCACAGAACTGGAAAAAACTACTTTAAAGTTCATATGGAACCAAAAAAGAGCCCACACTGCCAAGACAATCCTAAGCAAAAAAGAACAAAGCTGGAGGCATCACGCTACCTGACTTCAAACTATACTACAAGAATACAGTAACCAAAACAACATGGTACTGATACCAAAACAGATATATAGACCAATGGAACAGAACAGAGCCCTCAGAAATAACACCAGACATCTACAACCATGTGATCTTTGACAAACCTGACAAAAACAAGCAATGGGGAAAGGATTCCCTATTTAATAAATGGTGTTGGGAAAACTGGCTAGCCATATGCAGAAAGCTGAAACTGGAACCCTTCCTTACACCTTACACAAAAATTAACTCAAGATGGATTAAAGACTTAAACGTAAGACCTAAAGCCATAAAAACCCTAGTAGAAAACCTAGGCAATACCATTCAGGACATAGGCATGGGGAAGGACTTCATAACTAAAACACCAAAAGCAATGGCAACAAAAGCCAAAATAGACAAATGGGATCTAATTAAACTAAAGAGCTTCTGCACAGCAAAAGAAACTATCATCAGAATGAACAGGGAACCTACAGAATGGGAGAAAACTTTTGCAATCTATCCATCTGACAAAGGGCTAATATCCAGAATCTACAAAGAACTTAAACAAATTTACAAGAAAAAAACAATCTCATCAGAAAGTGGGCAAAGAATATGAACAGACACTTCTCAAAAGAAGACATTTATGCAACCAACAAACATACAAAAAAATGGTCATCATCACTGGTCATTAGAGAAATGCAAATCAAAACCACAATGAGTTGTCATCTCACACCAGTTAGAATGGCGTTCATTAAAATGCCAGGAAACAACAGATGCTGGAGAGGAGATGTGGAGAAATAGGAATGCTTTTACACTGTTGGTGGGAGTGTAAATTAGTTAAACTGTTGTGGAAGACAGTGTGGCGATTCCTCAAGGATCTAGAACTAGAAATACCATTTGACCCAGCCATCCCATTGCTGGGTATATACCCAAAGGATTATAAATCATGCTGCTATAAAGACACATGCACACGTATGTTTATTGTGGCACTGTTCACAATAGCAAAGACTTGGAACCAACCCAAATGGCCATCAATGATAGATTGGATAAAGAAAATATGGCACATATATACACCATGGAATACTATGCAGCCATAAAAAAGGATGAGTTCATGTCCTTTGCAGGGACATGGATGAAGCTGGAAACCATCATTCTCCACAAACTAACACAAGAACAGAAAACCAAACAGCGCATGTTCTCACTCATAAGTGGGAGTTGAACAATGAGAACACATGGACACAGGGAGGGGAACATCACACACTGGGGCCTGGCAGGAGGTGGGGGGCTGGGGGAGGGATAGCATCAGGAGAAATACTTAATGTAGATGATGGGTTGATGGGTACAGTAAACCACCATGGCACATGTATACCTATGTAACAAACCTGCACATTCTGCACATGTATCTCGGAACTTAAAGTATTAAAAAAAAAAAAAAAAAAAAGAACCAAAAGTAGAACTACCATTTGATCCAGCATTCCCACTACTGGGTATCTTCCCAGAGGAAAAGAAGTCATTATATGAAAAAGACACATGCACACGCAGGTTTACAGCAGCACAATTCACAACTGCAAAAATATCGAACCAGCCTGGAAGCCCATCAACCAATGAGTGGATAAAGAAAATGTGGTATAGGCTGGGCACGGTGGCTCACGCCTGTAATCCCAGCACTTTGGGAGGCCGAGGAGGGCAGATCACCAGGTCAAGAGATTGAGACCATCCTGGCCAAGGTGGTGGAACCCCGTCTCTACTAAAAATACAAAAATTAGCTGGGTGTGGTGGTGCACGCCTGTAGTCCCAGCTACTTGGGAGGCTGAGGCAGAATAGCTTGAACCTGGGAGGCAGAGGTTGCAGTGAGCCAAGATCGCACCACTGCAGTCCAGTCTGGTGACAGCGAGACTCCATCTCAAAAAAAAAAAAAAAAAAAAAAAAAAAAAAAAAAAAAAGAAAAAGAAAATGTGCTATATATACACCAAGGAATACTACTGAGCCATAAAAAGAATGAAATAGTGGCATATGCAGCAATCTGGATGGAGTTGGAGGCCATTATTCTAAGTGAAGTAACTCAGGAATAGAAAACCACTTATAAGTGGGAGCTAAGCTATGAGTATGCAAGGGCATAAGAATGATATAATGGACTTTGGGGACTCTGTGGAAAGGACGGGATGGGGGTGAGGGATGAAAGACTACACATTGGTTACAGCATACACTGCTTGGGTGATGAGTGCACCAGAATCTCAGAAATCACTACTAATGAACTTTTGCCTGCAACCGAACACCATCTGTTCCCCAAACTATTGAAATAAAAAATAAAATGTGAAAAAAATTGTCCTTGATTAAAAAAAAAAAGTGTTTTGTTAACTTCATGGGGCTAAAGAAATGTTAAGATATAATTTTCTTTTTTTCTTTTTTGAGATGGAGTCTCCCTCTTTCGCCCAGGCTGGAGTGCAGTGGTGCGATATCGGCTCACTGCAACCTCCGCCTCCCGGGTTCAAGCAATTCTCTGCCTCAGCCTCCCGAGTGGCTGGGATTACAGGCGCCCACCACCACGCCCGGCTAATTTTCTTGTATTTTTAGTAGAGACGGGGTTTCACCATCTTGGCCAGGCGGATCTTGAACTCCTGACCTTGTGATCCACCCGCCTCGGCCTCCCAAAGTGCTGGGATTACAGGCGTGAGCCACCGTGCCCTGCATGTTAAGGTATAATTTTGTAACTGTTAAGATCCTTAGTTTTGCTCAGCTGTCTGGGGTTATTGACATTGGTCAGAAGTATTTTTGATTACGTAGAGAAGAAAAAGTAGTATCTTTTACTCACCCATGCAAGGTTTACAACTGACAACCCTCTAACAAAACACAGGTTAACAAGAGAAAACCATAACAAATTTATTTAACAAAGTTTTAGATGACATGGGAGCCTCCAGATATGAAGACTCAAAGAACCAGGGAAAACCGTATTTTTGTGTTAAGTCTGATGAAAGAAGTGGATAGTTGTGGAGAAATATGACTGGACAAAAGTATATGTTCCAATGTAATAAAGTGAGCGGGAAACCCAGCAAGCCTGTTTGTTCAGTAGCATTTCTTTCTTCCAGGTGATAGATCACCTGAGGGCCCCATGACCTACTTTCAGAGGTAGTAGGTCAGAGAGGCGACCTTTCTAGATTTTATATCTTGCTTTGGGGAGAAAGAAGGGTAGAAGACAGGAAGTCAGAGTAACCTTCCTTCTGAGGCCCTCCTGTGTTCTGCAAGTGAAAAATATTCAGCATACCAAGCCACCATAATTGGGGGTATTGTGTTCTGAGCCCCAGTAATTACCTTTGGTGTTTAATAATAGTTACACCACTACCTGGAATTTAGGAATATAAGAATTGGAAGGCACTAGATATGAAAGTTCATGACTTTCATTTAACTATGAGGAAAGTGAAGTCCTGGAAAGATGGGAAGTTACTTGCTCAGAGTCAAACAATTTCAACAGACATTCTACAGAGTAAGATAGAGAGATGACTATTAATCAGAGGAAAAATGCGTAACCTCACTTATTGTCAGGGAAATGCAAATGAAAACCATAGTAGATGTTATTAAACACCTATCAGATGGCTCTAATTGAAAAGATTGTCAATACCAAATATTGGTGAGGATATAGAGCAACAGGGACTCATATTTTTTGTTAATGGGAGCGTAAAATGATACAGCCACTTTGGAAAACAACCTGGCCGTTTCTTTTAAAATAAACATGGATTTATCTTATGAGCCAGCGGTTTCACTCTTTATTATTTCTCCATGAGAAAGAAAAACTTTTGTCCAAAAAAGACTTGTAAAAGAATTTCATAGCAACTCCATTCATGGTGGTCCAAAGTTGGGGAAAAAGACATTCATTAACAAGAGAATGAAGAAACAATTTGTGTTATATAATGAAATGCTACTCAGCAATAAGAAGGAACCAACCACTAACGTATGCGGTAACATGAATGAATCTCCAAAACGTGCTTAGTGAGAGAAACTTTACACTCAAGAGGACATCCTGTATGGTTCCATTAACATAAAGTTCTAGGATAGGAAAAACTAATCATTGGTGAAAAAAAATCTAAACAGTGTTGGCCTCTGCAGGGTGGGTTGGCAGTGGATTTGACTGGGAAAGAGTATGAGGGTACTTTTTGGGTTGAAGGAAATGTTCTGTATTTTGATAGGTGTTTGGGTTACATGAATGTATTTATTCATAAAATCTCTTTGAACATTGGCTCACACCTGTAATCTCAGCACTTTGGGAGGTGGAGGCAGGTGGATCGCTTGAACCCAGGAATTCAAGACCATCTTGACCAACATAGTGAAACCCCGTCTCTACTAAAAACAAAAACTAGCCAGGCATGGTGGTGCACGCCTGTAATTTCAGCTACTCAGGAGGCTGAGGCAGAAGGCTCACTTGAACCCAGGAGACAGAAGTTGCAGTGAGCTGAAATCGTACCACTGCACTGTAGCCTGGATGACAGAGTGAGACCCTGTCTCAAAAAAACAAAACGAAAAACTCCTTGAACAGTACACTAAAGATTTGTGCATTCTACTAGATGTACATTTTATCTGTTAAAAAAATAAAACTATATTACATTCTAATTAATGATATACATGCTGAACTATTTAGGAGTGAAATGTCCTGATGTTCAACTTGCTTTGAAATGCATAAAATGTATGATGGACTGCTGGGTGGATAAATGAATGCATGCATTGAAGGATGGATGAATATCTGATAAAGCAAATATGGCAAAATGTTAACAATCCTAGAGTCCAGGTTGTAGATATATGGATGTTCACTGCACAATACTTTCAACTTTCTGTGTTTTTAAAATTTTTATAGTGAAATGTTGAGGGTAGTGTAAAAAGCCTAATGCAGTTATGAGATAATCCCATAACAATGGAGAGAACAGGGGGTGTGACAAGAGAGAAAATTTTGGAAGCTGGAAAGCAAATGGATGAGGAATAACTGAGTTAGAGAGACGTTAGAATCCTAAGTCAGGAGTGGGGAAAACCGAAAGAGAAATTCTTAGTCAAAAGGCTTATAAACTGGAAGCACCAGATACTATTGGAATTATGTATGGGAGTAGCAGTAGTGAGTAAAATAAGGAAGGTTAGATGAAAGCTGTTTGAGAGGCAGATAGGTCCTTAGATTTCCTTCCAAGAGCATGCTACTCTGGGATTACTTAAGAATTGCTAGTGGAAGTCAGGAGGTTTAATCCCTGGAGATGGCGAAATAGAGTCTTTTGACTGGCAAAACCAGGAAGATTCTGAATGCTGAATATTGAGGAGCCATTCCTTCCAGCTTCCCTTTAATTAATTAATTAATTAATTATTATTATTACTTTTAGAGACAGAGTATCACTTTGTTGCCCAGGCTGGAGGGCAGTGGTGTGGTCGTAGCTCAGTGCAGCCTTGAACTCCTGGGCTTAAGCCATCCTCCCACCTCAGCCTCCTGAGTAGCTGGGAGTATAGGTGTATGCCACCACACCTGACTAATTAAAAAAATTTTTTTTTTGTAGAGACTAGGTCTTGCCATGTTGACCAGGCTGGTGTCAAACCCTTGGCCACAATCAATCCTCCAAGCTTGGCCTCCCAAAATGCTGGGATTACACGTGTGAGCCACCATGCTCAGCCCCCAGCTTCCTTTATATATTGACTTCCCCAAAAGCTAACACCTGGATTTCTACACTCTATGCCGGATGTTGGAGGACTCTTTTGTGTATCACCTGACCAAGCTGATATAGTTTGGCTCTGTGTCCCCTCCCAAATCTCATCTTGTAGCTGTCATAATTCCCATGTGTTATGGGAGGGACCCAGTGGGAGATGATTGCATCATTGGGGTGGGTCTTTCCCATGCTATTCTTGTGATATGGGTCTCACGAGATCTGATGGTTTTAAAAATGGGAGTTTCTCTACACAAGCTCTCCTTTTGCCTGCTGCCATGCATGTAAGATATGACTTGCTTCTCCTTGCCTTCCGCCATGATTGTGAGGCTTCCCCAGCCATGTGAAACTGTAAGTCCAATAAACCTCTTTCTTTTGTAAATTGCCCAGTCTCAGGTATGTCTTTATCCAAAAAAACAGACTAATACAAAGCCAGGAGGAAGAACCTAATGATACTGATGTTGGAGGTTTCCCAATAAATGAGCCATCCAGATCCTTTTCCAGCGAAGACTAAAGTTGTTAACGTCCACCTTGAAGCTCAGATTCTAGGTGGTTGGTATATTAGTGTATAAACTGTATTACGTTTATAGTTTCTAACTTTTAATGAGAGTAGACAACCAAGAGTTACCAGATATATGAGGAAACCCTCTAAAATGGAGAGAAGAAATCAACTTAGAAGAAACAGAGGCTCTGCAGGGAGAACATTTAAAAGAAGTAGCATTAATTTCCTCAGATCTGAAAGAATATATTTCATCTATGAAGTAAGAACCAGGTGTTATAAAAGATGAAATCTATTAGAAATTAAAAATATGAGGCCAGGCGCGGTGGCTCACGCCTGTAATCCCAGCACTTTGGGAGGCCGAGGCGGGTGGATCACGAGGTCAGAAGTTCAAGACCAGCCTGACTGATATGGTGAAACCCTGTCTGTACTAAAAATACAAAAATTAGCCAGGCGTGGTGGCAAGTGCCTGTAATCCCAGCTACTCGGGAGGCTGAGGCGGGAGAATCACTTGAACCTGGGCGGCAGAGGTTGCAGTGAGCCGAGATTGCGCCACTGTACTCCAGCCTGGGTGACAGAGTGAGACTCTGTCTCAAAGAAATTAAAAATATGGAAGCAGTGGGAAGAAGAGGCAAGAAGGACCCCCGGACTGACCAAAGCCCACATGCCACTGCATCCCTGCATCTGGTGCTACGTCTTAGCAGCATTACCGCCATGCCCAAGAGAAAGCCTGAAGGGGATGCTACAGGAGATAAAGCCAAGCTACAGAGAAGATCTGCAAGGTTGTCTGCTAAACCTGCTCCTTCAAAGCCAGAGTGCAAGCCCAAAAAGCCTTCTTTGCCCCTGCAAAGAAAGGAGAAAAGGTACCCAAAGGGAAAAGCTGATGCTTACAAGGAGGGGAAGAATCCTGCAGGAAATGGAGATGCCAAAACAGACCAGGCACAGGAAGCTCAGGGTGCTGGAGATGCCAAGTGAAATGTGTGCATTTTTGATAACTGTGCACTTTTGGTGACTATACAGTTTGAAATATTTTTCAACCAAGTTTTATGAAGATGCAGACTTTTTTTTTTTTTTTTTTTTTATGAGACGGAGTCTCACTCTGTCACCCAGGCTGGAGTGCAGTGGCACGACCTCGGCTCACTGCAAGCTCCTCCTCCCGGGTTCACGTCATTCTCCTGCCTCAGCCTCCTGAGTAGCTGGGACTACAGGCGCCCGCCACCACGCCCGGCTAATTTTTTGTATTTTTTTTGGTAGAGACGGGGTTTCACCGTGTTAGCCAGGATGGTCTCGATGTCCTGACCTTTTGATCCGCCTGCCTCGGCCTCCCAAAGGGCTTGGATTACAGGCGTGAGCCACCGCACCCAGCCGTGTTTTTTTTTTAGAGCTATGTTGTTGCCCCACAGAAAACGTCGTTGTTTTTTGAGGAAGGGACATGTGTTACTACTAGAATGTCTCTGAAGTGGATTGATGGGGGGAAAACACCTTTCCCTTCTAGTTTTGAGAGACTTCTTCTTGGCTTCCAGGAGGAGAGATTCCCTGATATTGACACACATAGCCACCTTGGCACAAACACCTTGTGGTGTGGAAAAACAAATGTGTTTTTATGTCCTCTTCTCCCTTCCATCCTCAGCATAGACTTAACTCCCTTAAGCCCAGACATCTCTTGGGATTGACTCCCGGTAATTGGTTGCCAGTGTATCAGGCAATCTGGACTTTCCAATGACACCACTGAGATGGCACTCCTCAAAATAGCAGCCCTTCTGTTTCTAGATTGTAGATCTTTAGATAAATCCTGCCATTTTCATTTCACTTCCTAAAAGTCAGAGTCTGCTTGTGAAAAGTTGTTAAACAACATGTTAATGTGAAATGTCAACCCCCACTCTAAACTCCCTGTTGAGAACATCAAATGAGGACTTCATTGGGTTTATAGTGGCTTTCTGATTTTGGTAGTCCTTTGAAGAAGAGGGTTTGAAAGTTGTATACTGTTAATTGAAATACCTGCCTACAATACCATTATTGTTTGTGAAAAATATAATTAATAAAGTTGGATACAATTTGGCTTGAAAAAATTAACAAATTAAAAATATGAAGGCAGAAATGAAAAATGTCCCTAGAAGCACTGGAAGATGAAGATGGAAGAAACCTCCCAGAAATTAGAATTAAAAAGACAGAGGTAGAAAAATAGGAGAGAAGAGATGAAAAAATTTGAGGACCAATTTGAATAATAGGGAATAGTGAAAGACCTAAGAGAGAAAACAGAAATGTATGATAAATCATCAATGAAAATAACTCAAGATAACATCTCAGAACTAAAGGACATGAATTACCAGATTGAAAGAGTCTATTGAATATTTATCGTTATGGAAAGAAGTAGACCTACTGCAGGCATAGCATTATGAAATTTCAGAAAAATAAAGACAGAGAAGATTCTAAAGCTTTCATGAGAAAAGAAAAATAGGTCAAATGCAAAGGATCAGGAGTCAAAATGGCCTCAAACTACTTTCCTGCAATGCTGGATGAGAGACCATGGAAGAATGTCTTCTGGAGATGGCAGCTGAATGGGAGGGGGATTTTTAATGTATTTCCTTTTGTACCTTTTATACCTTTGTATTTTGAACGTTTTGAATGTATGATTGATTCAAAATGCAAAGAAATATAATTTAGAAATACTGCTAATATAGCTGTGGCATCTTTTAACATGTGTTTTTATAAACATTTCCTCATTTTATCTTCACAAAAACTTAACTAGGGACTTTCTTATTCCTAGTGAGAATCAGAGAATCAGGGAGGTTTAATAAGTGGCAGGTGATGGAGCCAGACCTGGAAGCATTTCCTTCTTTTCTAGGTGCTGAAACAGAGCAGCAGTGTTAGTGTGTTGATAGGTGTTGGTTATTGTTGAGGTAATCGGGTAGGAGGTGAGTTGCACCTAAATCTGGCAAAGTAAATAGCTACAGTTCTAAGGGTTGGGGTAGTGGTTTCCAGCCTCAGCTTTGTGACCCTTGTGTAAGATGTGTTACAACTAGTTTGTTGTCAATAGTCAAATATAAAAATTTGTAATCTACTGTTTTTAAAAACTTGCCCTATATATCACAGTCTTAAAAATTGATTTTTTTCTTCTTTCTTTCTTTCTTTCTCTTTCTTTCTTTCTTTCTCTTTCTTTCTTTCTTTCTTTCCTTTCTTTCTTTCTTTCTTTCTTTCTTTCTTCTTTCTTTCTTTCTTTTTTCTTTCTTTCTTTCTCTCTTTCTTTTTCTTTCTTTTAAATCTGAGAGGAGGTCTCCCTATGTTGCTCAGGCTGGTCTTGAACTCTTAGGCTCAAGTGATCCTCCCGCCTCAGCCTCCAGAGTAGCTGGGATTACAGGTGTGTTCCACCACACTCAGCTGGTTTGTTTTCTTGAAGAGGACAAAAACCAATAGAGTTGCAGCTGGTGCTAGAAGTGCACCTAAACTTGGATATGCCTTCAGAAATATGTCACACTGTTTCATAGCAAAATCATCATTGTCTGAAGGGGAAGAAGAGATTGAAAATTATAGAATAGATTGATTTAGAGACTGTGAGCTTTTCAAGAATTTACCGGAATGGAAAGGTTTTCAAGAGTTTACTGTAATGGAAAGGTTAAATGTTTTATCCTAAGATCATGCTGTAAATGATGTCAACTCCAATGCCTAGGTTTTGGGGCTCCTTGTTATTTAATTCATGGTTGTAAATGTACCTATTATTCTATTCTTAATAGCGCAGAATTCAGAACTTCAAGCAAAGACAAATGAGACTGAGAAAGCATTTCAGACTTCTCAGCAAAAATGGAAAGAAGAATGCAGAAGATTTGAACATGATTTGGAGGAAAGAGACAATATGATCCAAAATTGCAATCGAGAATATGATTTACTTATGAAAGAAAAAAGCAGACTAGAGAAAACTCTACAGGTGAAATAGTTTTTATAAAGGAATTTTCCGATATGTAATATTCACCGAGATGTGTTGTACATTACTTGAAGTTATCCTGGATTGCCTTCCTTCCTTTTGCCTTCTCCTTCCTTCCTCCCTCCCATTTTTTCTTTTTTAGGGGCATATTTGCTGGTCTCTTTTGGAGTATATTAATAGGTATACTTTTTGGGGTGAAAAACGGTTTGCGGTCGCTAATCAAAATGTTAAAAGCCAACAAAGCACTTATGTGGGCATATTGTAAGAAGCTAAGAATCTACAGCTCTTTTTGTCTAGCAATATGAACATTTGGAATTTTAGAAATATGGGCCCTGGATTTTGGTCTGAATATACAATAAATATAGAAAAATATTTGTATGTTTGATATGAGCTTCATTATCTATGTAGAGCATGTTCTGTATAAACATGATATGTAACATATTTAACTTCTAAAATTGTGAGCTATTTATTCCCTCATTTTTTGTTCCCTTTTTACTCCCTAAAGTAAAAGTGATATAAGGTTGAAGTTGCCAGTGACTTAAAAGGTAGATTTTGAGTTGTCTATATTTGCCATTTTGTTTGAAGTAACAGTTTAAATGAAAAAAAAAAAAAAATTACATGACAAAGCCAGGTATGGTGGTGCAGGCCTGTAGTTCCAGCTAGTAGGGAGGTTGAGGTGGGAAGATCACTTGAGGCCAGGAGTTTGAGGCCACAGTATACCATGATTGGGCCTATGAATAGCCACTGTACTCCAGCCTGAGCAATATAGTGAGACCCTGTCTCCCCCCAAAAAAGCAAAAAAACAAAACAAAGAAAAAAAAAACGGTGATAAAAATGTTCTACCTTTACCATTGGTGTAAATGGCTTTTTTGAATTCTGGAAATGTGTCTTTACTAAAATTAATTACACAAAAGCATTTAAAAACTGTAAAAGTTATCGCACAGTCGTTCCCAGATGTTGTCATTGTCAGCAAATTTACTTTTGATTTCTTCCACATCAGTAGTCATAGTTTGTTTCTTTTGTTTACTACTGTATTCTTAGACCCTGGAACAGTAGCTGGCATGCAGAAGGGCTCCATTAGTGTGTGAATGGGGGAGGTTTCGGTGGTAGCTGATATTACAAGTCCTTGGATGGGCTTGTATAACCTTCCCCACATAAAATGTTTTGGAGTTATGTGGAGAGGAGGGTGATGGTGGCAGTATTTCTTCAGCCAGTCAGCTTGCACCTGAAGGTAGAAGATTTTGATCTGATCTCAATTAGCTACTTAGGAGAATTGTGGTTTGATTTTAGGCTCCTGGCTTTTTTTGTTTTTATTTTTATTTTTATTATTATTATACTTTAAGCTTTAGGGTACATGTGCACAATGTGCAGGTTAGTTACATATGTATACATGTGCCATGCTGGTGTGCTGCACCCATTAACTCGTCATTTAGCATTAGGTATATCTCCTAATGCTATCCCTCCCCACTCCCCCACCCCACAACAGTCCCCAGAGTGTGATGTTCCCCTTCACTAATCTGCACAGAGACCCTTGGGACAGTTTGGAGTTGAATCTGAGTCACTATTTAGCCCTTGGGGGAAAAAAAAGCCTCAAGGCTCTTTGTGAAAGCTTTCTTTCTATAAGTTAGGAGGGTAGTATTTGTTATACAGATCCATGCTACCATTATGTGGACATGAGAGGCTTTCTTTCTCTCACATGTAAACTATAGACTTTTTCTTCTGTTAATGGGAACTTAATTTTAAACCCTATAGTTAGAAAATTGGGCTTCTCAGCAAATTGCATTTTATGTTTTTAAGATACTAAACCAAATTAGATCTTGCAGTACACCTCAGAAAACCCAAAAGGAAAGCATTTTTTCAAGTATTGTTTATCTATAGAACTAGAAATTAAAGTCCATACTTAAATTTCTTGTTTTTTTGCTTTTCAAATTTTTAACATTCTAGAGTTTTCTTATCCTCATTTGTTGCACAGAATTCTTTTCTTTGCCCCTTTTTCCCTTTTGGAAATGCATGGCTCGTGTCAAATTTATATATAAATTATCAGGGATAATCCAAATGTTTTGGTCACAGGTAGAGATTTCCATATTAAATGGAATCTACTTTGTTTATATCTATCATATGATATGATATATTGATATTTTGTTCAAACCTCTGAAGTTAACATTTTTCAGAAAAATTGGGTCAAATATATCCCTATATAATAAACAGGTATATACAGCCTGTTGCTTATATATACATATTATATATAGGTAATAGGTAAATATATGCCTATATAAACAAGGTATAATCTGTTGTTTAAATAAACATAGTTTCTTACTCAGATCTACATTCTATTGATCAAATTATAGTTTTATTAATGATTTTAACATGAATTATGACGAGTTTTAACATCTATAGGTAAGGAGAGCCTCTTTGTACATTTAAACTGGGGATGAAGGAAGATAACTTTTATTGATCTAATAGTAAAGCAAGATTTTATTTATATAAAGGAAGCGTTGGAAAAACATCAACGGGAGAAGAATGAGATGGAGTCTCATATCAGGGAGACAGCATTGGAGGAGTTTAGATTACAAGAAGAACAATGGGAAGCAGAAAGAAGAGAATTACAATTTATAGTACAGGTATTTTAAAAATAATAATTCAGTTCCTTAAATATATATTTTTAATGCTTATGATATTCAAAATTACATTAGTGGGATAACTGACTCGCTCAAAGGGAAAATAATTTCTAGTTTTGATTCTGGAAGGCCACATTTCATTTGCTGTTACATGACAATAGGGCAACTGTTACCAACAGATACCATTAGTGTTTAGAGTTCAGTGATTTCCATTGCATACCTTATGTGATTTTTAAGAAGGATGTATATATATTTGGTATTTTATTTTTCCAATTTAAAATTTCAGACTAATAGCTGTTTTGAATAGGATAAAGAAATAGAATAATAGGATTCTGGATGTTAAAGAATCCTTACAAATCATATAGTGTAGTAATTTTTGAACTCTTTTTAAGAAGTACGAATTCTTAATTATCCTCTATTCCTCCACCCCTGAAATACGCAGAATCCCCGAGGCTTCTATAGTCCAATTTGAAAATTACTGATTACATCTAATCCCCTTTATACATGAGCAGATGGAGATTTGGAAGTTACTGACTTAGGTTATAGACTGAATGATTAATCTGGGAAAAGGCTGCAGGTCTCTGGATTCTCACTCCAGTGTACTTTGCATTTTTTCAGGAGATTATATGTATTTATTTTGAAGGAGAGGTAGGAGAAACTCAAACTAGTGTGTTATTGTGTGTTTTAAAGGAAATTTGTGAAGGTAATCCTCTTTAAGAAAAAAACCCATGAATCAACTAACGTAAAACTTCAAATACATTTTCAGCACATCTTCTAGTTATTTTGTGATAACACAATGTGTTTTATGTATTTTTTCGACACAGAATGACAAATTGAAATAACCTTTCTATAGATGTCAAAGATATGCATTTTTCACAAGAATGAAAAATATCCACATATAATACATTTTGGAGTAATTATGTCTCACAAACAACTTTGTAACACAGAAGTTGACCAAAAATATGCAGAGAATAGAAGCCACTTAATTTTTTTTTAAATTATACTTTGCAAGTTTTAGGGTACATGTGCACAGCGTGCAGGTTTGTTTCATATGTATACATGTGCCATGTTGGTGTGCTGCACCCATTAACTTGTCATTTAACATTAGGTATATATCCTAATGCTATCACTCCCCGCTCCCCCGACCCCACAACAGGCCCTGGTGTGTGATGTTCCCCTTCCTATGTCCATGTGTTCTCACTGTTCAATTCTCACCTATGAGTGAGAACATGCGGTGTTTGGTTTTTTCTCCTTGCGATAGTTTGCTGAGAATGATGGTTTCCAGCTTCATCCATGTCCCTACAGAGGACATGAACTTATCCCTTTTTATGGCTGCATAGTATTCCAAGGTGTATATGTGCTGCATTTTCTTAATCCAGTCTATCATTGTTGGACATTTGGGTTGGTTCCAAGTCTTTGCTATTGTGAATAGTGCCTCAAGAAACATATGTGTGCATGTGTCTTTACAGCAACATGATTTATAATCCTTTGGTATATACCCAGTAATGGGATGGCTGGGTCAAATGGTATTTCTAGTTCTAGATCCCTGAGGAATTGCCACACTGACTTCCACAATGATTGAGCTAGTTTACAGTCCCACCAACAGTGTAAAAGTGTTCCTATTTCTCCACATCCTCTCTAGCACCTGTTGTTTCCTGACTTTTTAATGATTGCCATTCTAACTGGTGTGAGATAGGTATCTCATTGTGGTTTTGATTTGCATTTCTCTGATGGCCAGTGATGATGAGCATTTTTTCGTGTGTCTTTTGGCTGCAGAAATGTCTTCTTTTGAGAAGTGTCTGTTCATATCCTTCCCCCACTTGTTGATGGGGTTGTTTTTTTCCTGTAAATTTGTTTGAGTTCATTGGTTCATTGTAGATTCTGGATATTAGCCCTTTGTCAGATGAGTAGGTTGCAAAAATTTTCTCCCATTCTGTAGGTTGCCTGTTCACTCTGATGGTAGTTTCTTTTGCTGTGCAGGAGCTCTTTAGTTTAATTAGATCCCATTTGTCAATTTTGGCTTTTGTTGCCATTGCTTTTGGTGTTTTAGACATGAAGTCCTTGCCCATGCCTATGTCCTGAATGGTATTGCCTAGCTTTTCTTCTAGGGTTTTTATGGTTTCAGGTCTAACATTTAAGTCTTTAATCCATCTTGAATTAATTTTTGTATAAGGTGTAAGGAAGGGATCCAGTTTCAGCTTTCTACATATGGCTAGCCAGTTTTCCCAGCACCATTTATTAAATAGGGAATCCTTTCCCCATTTCTTGTTTTTGTCAGGTTTGTCAAAGATCAGATGGTTGTAGATGTGTGCTATTATTTCTGAGGGCTCTGTTCTGTTCCATTGGTCTATATCTCTATTTTGGTACCAGTACCATGCTGTTTTGGTTACTGTGGCCTTGTAATATAGTTTGAAGTCAGGTAGCGTGATGCCTCCAGCTTTGTTCTTTTGGCTTAGGATTGACTTGGCAATGTGGGCTCTTTTTTGGTTCCATATGAACTTTAAAGTAGTTTTTTCCTATTCTGTGAAGAAAGTCATTGGTAGCTTGATGGGGATGGCATTGAATCTATAAATTACCTTGGGGAGTATGGCCATTTTCACGATATTGATTCTTCCTACCCATGAGCATGGAATGTTCTTCCATTTGTTTGTATCCTCTTTTATTTTGTTGAGCAGTGGTTTGTAGTTCTCCTTGAAGAGGTCCTTCACATCCCTTGTAAGTTGGATTCCTAGGTATTTTATTCTCTTTGAAGCAATTGTGAATGAGAGTTCACTCATGATTTGGCTCTCTGTTTGTCTGTTATTGGTGTATAAGAATGCTTGTGATTTTTGCACATTGATTTTGTATCCTGAGACTTTGCTGAAGTTGCTTATCAGCTTAAGGAGATTTTGGGCTGAGACGATGGGGTTTTCTAGTTATACAATCATGTCATCTGCAAACAGGGACAATTTGACTTCCTCTTTTCCTAATTGAATACCCTTTATTTCCTTCTCCTGCCTAATTGCCCTGGCCAGAACTTCCAACACTATGTTGAATAGGAGTGGTGAGAGGGGGCATCCCTGTCTTGTGCCAGTTTTCACAGGGAATGCTTCCAGTTTTTGCCCATTCAGTGTGATATTGGCTGTGGGTTTGTCATAAAGAGCTCTTATTATTTTGAGATACGTCCCAACAATAGCTAATTTATTGAGAGTTTTTAGCATGAAGTGTTGTTGAATTTTGTCAAAGGCCTTTTCTGCATTTATTGAGATAATATGTGGTTTTTGTCTTTGGTTCTGTTTATGTGATGGATTACATTTATTGATTTGCATATGTTGAACCAGCCTTGCATTCCTGGGATGAAGCCTACTTGATCATGGTGGATAAGCTTTTTGGTGTGCTGCTGGATTCAGTTTGCCAGTATTTTTTTGAGGATTTTTGCATTGATGTTCATCAGGGATATTGGTCTAAAATTCTCTTTTGTTGTGTCTCTGCCAGGCTTTCGTATCAGGATGATGCTGGCCTCATAAAATGAGTTAGGGAGGATTCCCTCTTTTTCTATTGATTGGAATAGTTTCAGAAGGAATGGTACTAGCTCCTCCTTGTACCTCTGGTAGAATTCGGCTGTGAATCCAGCTGGTCCTGGACTTTTTTTGGTTGGTAAGCTATTAATTATTGCCTCAATTTCAGAGCCTGTTATTGGTTTACTCAGAGATTCAACTTCTTCCTGGTTTAGTCTTGGGAGGGTGTATGTGTCCAGGAATTTTTCCATTTCTTCTAGATTTTCTAGTTTATTTGCATAGAGGTGTTTATAGTGTTCTCTGATGGTAGTCTGTATTTTTGTGGGATCGGTGGTGATATCCCCTTTATCATTTTTTATTGCGTCTATTTGATTCTTCTCTCTTTTCTTCTTTATTATTAGTCTTGCTAGCGGTCTATCAATTTTGTTGATCTTTTCAAAAAACCACCTCCTGGATTCATTGATTTTTTGAAGGGTTTTTTGTGTCTCTATTTCCTTCAGTTCTCTTCTGATCTTAGTTATTTCTTGCCTTCTTCTAGCTTTTGAATGTGTTTGCTCTTGCTTCTCTAGTTCTTTTAATTGTGATGTTAGGGTGTCAATTTTGGATCTTTCCTGCTTTCTCTTGTGGGCATTTAGTGCTGTAAATTTCCCTCTATACACTGGTTTGAATGTGTCCCAGAGATTCTGGTATGTTGTGTCTTTGTTCTCATTGGTTTCAAAGAACATCTTTATTTCTGCCTTCATTTCATTATGTACCCAGCAGTCATTCAGGAGCAGGTTGTTCAGTTTCCATGTAGTTGAGCGGTTTTGAGTGAGTTTCTTAATCCTGAGGTCTAGTTTGATTGCAGTGTGGTCTGAGAGACAGTTTGTTATAATTTCTGTTCTTTTACATTTGCTGAGGAGTGCTTTACTTCCAACTATGTGGTCAATTTTGGAATAGGTGTGGTGTGGTGCTGAAAAGAATTTGTATTGTGTTGATTTGGGGTGGAGAGTTCTGTAGATGTCTATTAGGTCCGCTTGGTGTAGAGCTGAGTTCAATTCCTGGATATCCTTGTTAACTTTCTGTCTCGTTGATCTGTCTGATGTTGACAGTGGGGTGTTAAAGTCTCCCATTATTATTGTGTGGGAGTCTAAGTCTTTTTGTAAGTCTCTAAGGACTTGCTTTATGAATCTGGGTGCTCCTGTATTGGGTGCATATATATTTAGGATAGTGAGCTCTTCTTGTTGAATTGATCCCTTTACCATTATGTAATGGCCTTCTTTGTCTCTTTTGATCTTTGTTGGTTTAAAGTCTGTTTTATCAGAGACTAGGATTGCAGCCCCTGCCTTTTTTGTTTTCCATTTGCTTGGTGGATCTTCCTCCATCGCTTTATTTTGTGCCTATGTGTGTCTCTGCATGTGAGATGGGTCTCCTGAATACAGCACGCTGATGGGCCTTGACTCTTTATCCAGTTTGCCAGTCTGTGTCTTTTAATTGGAGCATTTAGCCCATTTACATTTAAGATTAATATTGTTATGTGTGAATTTTATCCTGTCATTATAATATTAGCTGGTTATTTTGCTCATTAGTTGATGTAGTTTCTTCCTAGCCTTGATGGTCTTTACAATTTGGCATGTTTTGGCAGTGGCTGTTATTGGTTGTTCCTTTCCATGTTTAGTGCTTCCTTCAGGAGCTCTTTTAGGGCAGGCCTGGTGGTGACAGAATCTCCCAGCATTTGCTTGTCTGTAAAGTATTTTATTTCTCCTTCACTTATGAAGCTTAGTTTGGCTGGACATGAAATTCTGGGTTGAAAATTCTTTTCTTCAAGAATGTTGAATATTGTCCCCCACTCTCTCCTGGTTTGTAGATTTTCTGCCAAGAGATCCGCTGTTAGTCTGATGGGCTTCCATTTGTGGGTAACCCAACCTTTCTCTCTGGCTGCCCTTAACATTTTTTCCTTCATTTCAACTTTGGTGAATCTGACAATTATGTGTCTTGGAGTTGCTCTTTTCGAGGAGTATCTTTGTGGCATTCTCTGTATTTCTTGAATCTGAATGTTGGCCTGCCTTGCTAGATTGGGGAAGTTCTCCTGGATAATATCCTGCAGAGTGTTCTCCACTTGGTTCCATTCTGCCCGTCACTTTCAGGTACACCCATCAGACGTAGGTTTGGTCTTTTCACATAGCCCCATATTTCTTGGAGACTTTCTTCGTTTCTTTTTACTCTTTTTTCTCTAAACTTCTCTTCTCACTTCATTTCATTCATTTGATCTTCCATCACTGATACCCTTTCTTCCAGTTGATCGAATCAGCTACTGAAGCTTGTGCATTCGTCACGTAGTTCTCTTGCCATGGTTTTCAGCTCCGTCAGGTCCTTTAAGGACTTCTCTGCATTGGCTATTCTAGTTAGCCATTCATCTAATCTTTTTTCATCTTCTTCGCCATGGGTTCAAACTTCCTCCTTTAGCTCGGAGTAGTTTGATTGTCTGAAGCCTTCTTCTCTCAACTCGTCAGTCATTCTCCATCCAGCTTTGTTCTTTTGCTGGTGAGGAGCTGTGTTCCTTTAGAGGGGGAGAGGCACTCTGATATTTAGAGTTTCCATTTTTCTGCTCTGTTTTTTCCCCATCTTTGTGGTTTTATCTACTTGTGATCTTTGATAATGGTGATGTACAGATGGGGTTTTGGTGTGGGTGTCCTTTCTCTTTGTTAGTTTTCCTTCTAACAGTCAGGACCCTTAGCTGAAGGTCTGTTGGAGTTTGCTGGAGATCCACTCCAGACCCTGTTTGCCTGGGTATCAGCAGTAGAGGCTGCAGAACAGCAGATATTGGTGAACAGCCAATGTTGCTGCCTGATTGTTCTTCTGGAAGTTTTGTCGCAGAGGAGTACCCGGCCGTGTGAGGTGTCAGTCTGCCCCTACTCGGGGGTGCCTCCCAGTTAGGCTACTCGGGGGTCCGGGACCCACTTGAGGATGCAGTCTGTCCGTTCTCAGATCTCCAGCTGCATGCTGGGAGAACTGCTACTCTCTTCAAAGCTGTCAGACAGGGACATTTAAGTCTGCAGAGGTTTCTGCTGCCTTTTGTTTGGCTATGCCCTGCCCCCAGAGGTGGAGTCTACAGAGGCAGGCAGGCCTCCTTGAGCTGCAGTGGGCTCCACCCATTTCGAGCTTCCCGGCCACTTTGTTTACCTACTCAAGCCTCCACAATGGCGGGCGTCCCTCCCCCAGCCTCGCTGCCACCTTGCAGTTGGATTTCACACTGCTGTGGTAGCAGTGAGTGAGGCTCCATGTGTGTAGGACCCTCCGAGCCAGGCGCGGGATACAATCTCCTGGTGTGCCGTTTGCTAAGACCGTTGGAAAAGTGCAGTATTAGTGTGGGAGTGACCCGATTTACAGGTGCCGTCTGTCACCCCTTTCCTTGGCTAGGAAAGGGAATTCCCTGACCCCTTGTGCCTCCTGGGAAAGGCGATGCCTTGCCCTGCTTCGACTCACGCTCAGTGCACTGCACCCACTGTCCTGCACCCACTCTCTGACAATCCTCAGTGAGATGAACCTGGTACCTGAGTTGGAAATGCAGAAATCATTCGTCTTTTGCGTTGCTCTCGCTGGGAGCTGTAGACTGGAGCTGTTCCTATTTGGCCATCTTGGCTCCACAGCCACTTCATTTTTTTGAGTGTAAAAGCTGGTAGTGAACATTGGAAATTCTGAATTTGTTATATATGTCATTATTGAAAATACCAATGAAACCACAGCTTTTCCAAACCTTCAGTCTTTGTGCATTGCTTTTCTTCCCATTACCTCTTCTGTAGAATCTGGAAGGACAGTACAACCACGCTTTAGACCTCTTGTATTCTGTTTGTAGTTTGTGTAGTTAATTAGTTCATTAGTTCATTTACTCGTTCATTCATTCTCTAAGTACTTACTGAGTTACTGCTCTGGATACTGAGGCTGTAAAACTGATTAAGACCTGGTTTCTGTCCTCGAAGATATTTCAGCGCAGAGACATGTAAAGGGAGAAAATATTGTTTGATAAAATTTTAAATAAAATGCTGTAGTGCCACAGAAGAGAAGTTGATTAGCGGTCTGGGAGACTAAGGAAGACTTCGGAGAGCCTACATGATATTTAAGTTGTTGATAAGTGTCTTAAAGGCTACTTGGAATAAACAAGCAAAATTAAGTAAATTAAAATAGCTCTTTTATTTCTAAACACTCAGTCAGAGGTCTAAATTTATAAAATATAATTCAAAGGCCTGTGTATAAATATGTGGATGATGTGATTTTGGTCTCATTTCCAGATCAGTCCTGTAAATCCTAAATGAAACATTGTGGTTATACCAAAGTTTATATATGAAGTACTAAAAGAATTTAAAATTAGGCATCTGTCTTTCATTATAAGGTGTACAGAAAAATGCGGGAATATGCTCCCTAGTTACTACAAACAGTATCTTGCTTTGCTGCTTTTGTAAGGTAAATTTTATTGTAATTTGTAACTGGAATGTTTAGAACTCTGTTTCTCAATTTCTTGTCCTTTTTTTAGTTAACAAAAGAAAATAGCTTTTCCTTTTATACATCAATCTTAAGAAACTGTTGTGACTTTATGTTAAAAAAAAGTTTTTTAAAAACAACCTGAGGGATAGAGTGAAATTTTCTTCTTTATTGGCTGTTGATGGGTTTAGTTTTACATACTATAATTAGGTGTTAGTATCTCATAGTGTTCTCTTTGTGTAGCTCTCTAAGAGAATTCAGTTTTTTAAATAAGTTTTTTTTAAACCTTCTCAGTGAAACCCCATCTTTAATAGACAAAATTTGTTATAATATTTCTCTCATCTGGGCTTTAGAATTCAGACCCACCATAAAAAGAAAATCTCAATTTTATGCCATATTCTTTTTCTTTCTCGGAGATTGGAGCACTAAATAGAGGTGTCCTTCTCTGGAATATTAACATGAGTGAATTCTTATTGGTGTTACCCAAAAAGTTACCTCATTTTAAGATAGTGTTTCTCATTTCTTTTTTTTTTTTTTTTTTTTGAGACAGAGTCTCTCTGTGTTGTCCAGGCTGGAGTGCAGTGATGTGATCTCGGCTCACTGCAACCTCTCCGCCTCCCGGGTTTAAGCAATTCTCCTGCCTCAGTCTCCTGAGTAGCTGGGATTACAGGCACGCACCACCACGCCCAGCTAATTTTTGTATTTTTAGTAGAGACGGAGTTTTGCCAGGTTGGCAAGGCTGGTTTCAAACTCCTGACCTCAGGCGATCTGCCTGCCTCGGCTCGGCCTCCCAAAGTGCTGAGATTACAGGCGTGAGCCATCTCGCCTAGCCTTATTTAATTTTTTAAATTTTTATTTATTTATTTATTTTTTTGAGACGGAGTCTTGCTCTGTCACCCAGACTGGAGTGCAGTGGCGTGATCTTGGCTCACTGCAACCTCCGCCTCCCGGGTTCATGCCATTCTCCTGCCTCAGCCTCCCGAGTGACTGGGCCTACAGGCGCCCGTCACCACGCCCAGCTAAGTTTTTTTTGTATTTTTAGTAGAGACAGGGTTTCACCGTGTTAGCCAGGATGGTTTCGATATCCTGACCTTGTGATCTTCCCGCCTCAGCCTCCCAAAGTGCTGGGATTTATTTTAAGTTGTTGGGTACATATGCAGGATGTGCAGGTTAGTTACATAGGTACACATGTGCCATGGTGGTTTGCTGCTCCTGTCAACCCATCACCTAGGTATTAAGCTCAGCTTGCATAGCTATTTTTCCTAATGCTCTCCCTCCCCTCACTCCACTCTTGACAGGCCCCAGTGTGTGTTGTTCCCCTCCCTGTGTCCATGTGTTCTCATTGTTCAGTTCCCACTTACAAGTGAGAACATGCGGTATTTCGTTTTCTGTCCCTGCATTAGTTTGCTGAGGATAATGGCTTCCAGCTCTATCCAAGTCCCTGCAAAAGACATGATTTCATTCATTTATGGCTGCATAGTATTCTATGGTGTATATATACCACATTTTCTTTATCCAGCCTGTCATCGATGGGCATTTGGGTTGATTCCATCTCTTTGCTATTGTGAATAGTGCTGCAGTGAGCATACATGTGCATGTGTCTTTATAGTAGAATGATTTATATGCCTTTGGGTATATACCTAGTAATGGGATTGCTGGGTCAAATGGTATTTCTGGTTCTAGATCTTTGAGGAATTGCCACACTGTCTTCCACAATGGTTGAAGTAATTTACATTCCCACCAACACTGTAAAAGCATTCCTCTTTCACTGCAACCTTGCCAGCATCTGTTGTTTCTTGGCTTTTTAATAATTGCCATTCTGACTGGCCTGAGATGGTATGTCATTGTGATTTTGACTTGCATTTCTCTGATGATCAGTGATGTTGAGCTTTTTTTCATGTTTGTTGGCTGCATGAATGTCTTTTTTTTTGAGAAGTGTCTGTTCATGTCCTTTGCCCACTTTTTGATGGGGTTTTTTTTTTTCTTGTAGATTTGTTTAATTTCCTTGTAGATGCTGGATGTTAGACCTTTGTCAGATGGATAGATTGCAGAAATTTTCTCCCATTCTGTAGGTTGCCTGTTTGCTCTGATGATAGTTTATTTTGCTGTGCAGAAGCTCTTAAGTTTTTAATTAGATCCCATTTGTCAATTTTTGCTTCTGTTGCAATTGCTTATGGTGAGTTTGTCATGAAATCTTTGCCCTGCCACAAGCTTTTCTATTGTGAGACAGGCAGTGATAAAGCTTTGTTTCTAAACTATCATGCCCCTCCTTTGTTATTTTTCCAGTTAATTTCACGTATACTTTATCAGTGGGATTGAAAACATTTAGAAGATGAATATATATGTTTTCATATTTATTTCATTTCCAAAATTCTGTACCTCAACCAGGGAATACAGTTATCCTTTCCTTATTCATCGACTAAATTTGGTGTATGTATCTAGTGATTGAAGCATGGGGGAGTTTGTGACGGTATGGGAAGTGTAGCTTGAAAATAATTCCATGAACTATAGAAAGAGGAGGAAGAGTAGGGAGGCAGTGAAGAAAGTTATCAGACCACCCTTAGTAGGCATGGTCTGATAGGCCTTAAGACAATCTAGGGATTGGGGTGCAACATATCAAAAGCTGACCCAGTAAGTATGATTGTGATGTAGTGACAACTCGGAGGAAGTTACGTGAAAAGAAAGTGTTTTTAGGAATATCCACGTAACAGAATAGTATGCAAATACACACAGAAATAAGATATGAACATCAACAGATGGATGCAAAATATTAGGAATATAATTTTATTTTGTTTTATTATTTTATATTTTTGAGACAAGGTCTCACTCTGTTGCCCATGTTGGAGTGCAGCGGGACTATCACAGCTCACTGCAGCCTTTGCCTACCTCAGCCTCCTTTGTATCTGGGACCATAAGCATGTGCCACGAAGCCTGGTTAATTTTTAAAATTTTTGTAGAGATGGGGGTCTTCCTTTGTTGCCCAGGCTGGTCTTGAATTCCTGGGCTCAAGTGATCCTTCTGCCTCAGTCTCCCAAAGTATTGAGATTACAGGAGTGAGCCACCACACCTGGCTTTTAATTTTATTTATGTAACACATTAACATATGTTAACATGTATGACAGGTAAACACCTTAAGGAAGTTTACCTTAAATAATCAAGGGCAGCAAGGAGCATTTCTTTTCTTCTGGAAAACTATGTACTGGTATCCTATTAACAAATGGCATAGAAAAGGACTCTGACACTGATAACTTTGTTATAAAAATGCCCCTAATTTGGCTGGGCGGAGTGGCTCATGCTTGTAATCCCAGCACTTTGGGAGGCTGAGGCGGGCAGATCATGAGGTCAGGAGATTGAGACCATCCTGGCTAACACCGTGAAACCCTGTCTCTACTTAAAAAAAAAAAAAAAAATTAGCCGGGAGTAGTGGCACTCACCTGTAATCCCAGCTACTCAGGAGGCTGAGGCAGGAGAACCGCTTGAACCCAGGAGATGGAGGTTGCAGTGAGCCAAGGTTGCACCACTGCACTCCAGCCTGGGCGACAGAGCGAGACTCTGTCAGAAAAAAAAAAAGAAAAAAAAAAAGTCCCTAATTTAGGGAAATTTAAAAGCAAGAAAGTAAGGGTCTTGCCCCTTTCACCTCTGATTTCACTCCTCATGTCAGGATATAGAAGCATTACGTTTTTACATAAATAAAATGATACACCTCAATAATATTTTGCCTCCATCTTTTGATGTTCATACCTTATTCTTTTAGTGTTTGCATGGCATTCTGTCATGTGGATTTTCCTAACATACTGTAGCCTTTCCCTTACCTGTGGGGCATATGTTACATGACACCAGTGGATGCCTGAAACTGCAGATATGCTGTGTTTTTTTCTATACACACACATACCTATGATAACGTTTAATTTATAAATTAGGCGCAGTAAGAGATTAACAATGTAACTAATAATAGAACCATCATAACAAGATACTATAATAAAAGTAATGTGAATGTGGTCTTTCTCCCACTCTAAATATCTTATTGTACTGTATTCACTTATTTTTGGACCTAGGTTGACTCAGGGTAACTGAAAGGGAAGATGAAACCACAGATAAGAGGGAATATTGTATTTCAGCAATCTCTTATTAATGCACATTTTATTTCTTTCAAAATTTTTAGCTCTAATTAATGATTCACTAACATTCTTGTCCATATCTTTGAGCAGTCATACAAATGATTCTTCTGTGTAAATGCCTAGAAATATAATTGTTTCACTTTCAAGCTTATGGATTCACAATTATGATAAATGTTATACAAAGCACCAGTTTATGCTCTATAGCAACAAACACTTTGTAATTGTAGAACTTTGCTAGCCTTGGGGACTTAGAGAGGAGGAACTTGTTCTGGGTCTTTCAGGAGATAATAATGTAATAGATTAAGGTTGTAGTTAGCTATATTGATATATTTTCTAAGCTAGAAAAGAGGAGTACATTTAACTCTGATACTTTTCTAACTAGTGTTATTCTTCAGAATTGGAACGAAACTGTATTTTGGATTCTGAGAAATGTTTATATGAGTATATATAAAGAATTATACTTTTTGGGCTACGTTTCTGGAAGATGTGGAAAGAAAGCAAGTTTATTTTCTAACAGCCAAACGTAGTTTCCTGTGATATTAAATGTCAGTTCAAAAACAAGCCTCATTTTAAAATATTTTAAGTTCAACAGCCCCCTCTAGTGGAAAAAAGAAGAACTTCCCTCAATTTCCAGTGTCCTTAATATGATTTTATTTCACACACACAGACACACATAATAAAGATGCAGGTAGCTTTTGGTGTGATTAGAAAATATGTTCTGTAACAAAAATTTTAAAGTTACATTTATTTGGGATGAAGGCAAGTTTTTCTGTAAATTGCATGAGGTATTTTTGTAGTTTTTTTGGATTTTCTTGTGTGTTACATTGCATCTCAGAATTGGATGATATTGATAAAACCATAAACTTAAGCAAATATTTGAACATACAACCCCCCCAGGGATTTATATATACTCAATGCCCAATATAACCCAGCAATACCATTAATGTAACAAATGCTACCTAGATCATGTTAGTGTGTGTTATGTTTACTGGAACTGGAAACAAACAGTAAATTGTTATATCATTGAAGACAATTCTGAATCACTTCCCCATCCTGCCACAACTTCAGCCCCAAAAGAATAACTGCCATTCTGAAGTTGGTGTTTAATTTTCTGTCTGTATACATTGACAGTATATTGTATTATTTTAGTATTTTTGTTTTAGGATATATATTAGAATATCATACAGGATGCTTCTTTGTCAAACTTATATTTTTCACTTTTTTTTTTCTTTTAGACAGGGTCTCACTCTGTCACCCAGGCTGGAGTGCAGTGGCACGATCTTGGTTCACTGCAACCTCTGCCTCCTGGGCTCAAGCAATCCTCCCACCTCAGCCTCCTGAGTAGCTGAGACCACAGGCACGTGTCACCACACCTGGCTAATTTTTGCATTTTTTAGTAGAGACGGGGTTTCGCCATGTTGGCCAATCTGTTCTCGAACTCCTGAGCTCCAATGATCCACCCGCCTTGGCCTATCAAAGTGCTGGTATTGCAAGTGTGAGCCACCATGCCTGGCCTGCTTGTATTTTTGAGGTTTGTTAAAGTTAATAAAATAGCTTCTGTTCATTCAGTTTAACTGCTGTATAATATTTTATCTTGTGCGTGTGCCATAATTTACTCATTACCTGACTGCCTTGTCCATTTTCTGTTGTTTATAACAGAATATATGAAGCTGGTTAATTTATAAAGAAAAAGAATTTATTCTTGCAGTTCTGGAGGCTGAGACATCTAATGTCAAGAGACTGCATCTGACGAGGGCCTTCTTGCTGATGGGAACTCTGCAGAGGTCCAAGGCTGCACAGGGCATTGCATGCTGGTGGGCTGAGTGTGCCAGCTCAGGTCTCTCTTTCTCTTCTTGTAAAGCCACCAGTTCTACTGCCATGATAACCCATTAACCCATGAATCCATTATTGGATTAACCCATTCACAAGGGCAGAGCTGTCATGACCCAGTCCTCTCTTAAAGGCCCCACTTCTCAAAACTGTCACATGGGGGATTACATTTCAACATGAGTTTTGGAAGGGACACACATTCAAACCATAACACTGACATTGAGTTTTAAGTTCTTTGCAAGTTTAAATTATTACAGACAGTGATTCCATGAACATCACATCTTTTTATGTGGGTATGTATTTAGTGCATATAAAATATGTGCCAAATTGTTCTCTTAAGTGGGTCTAACAATTTCAAAGAAGAGTTTCTCTTCCTTTACAGCTTCTTGGTATTTTTCAGATTTAATTTCTTTTGAAATAGGATATGTGTGAAATTGTATCTCATTCTTGCTTAAATTTCCACTTCCTTGACATTGACCATGTTACGTTTATTGGCCATTCACATTTCTTTTTTGTGAAGTGCCAGCTTATATTTTTTGCCTTTTTTCTTTTGGATTTTTGGGTATATTTTTATTGATTAATAGGAACTTTTGGCTGAGGGTGGTGGCTCCTGCCTGTAATCCTAGCATTTTAGGAGTCTGAGGTGGGAGAATTGCTTGAGCCCAGGAGTTCGAGACCAGCCTGGGCAACAGAGACACTCTCTCTATGAAAAAAAAAAAAAAGTATATATATTAGCCAGGCGTAGTGGCATATACCTGTGATCCTGGCTAGTAGGGAGGCTGAGGTGAGAGGATTGCTTTTGCCTGGGAGGTCAAGGCTGCATTGTCCTATGATCACAGCCCGGGCTACAGAGCAAGACCCTGTCTCAATAAAAAAAAAAAAAAAGAAGGAGTGTTTTTTTTTTTTTAAATATATTTAGTAACTAACTCTTGGTTATGTCTATTCCTTTTGCAAACATCTTTTTCTTTTTTGTAGAGACAGAGAGGCAGTTTACATTATGTATGATGAACAGCTTAAAATTTTTTTTTTTTTTGGACACGGAGTCTCGCTCTGTCATCTAGGCTGGAGTGCAGTGGTGTGATCTTGGCTCACTGCAACCTCCGCCTCCCGGGTTCAAGCGATTCTCCTGCCTCAGCCTCCTGAGTAGCTGGGATTACAGGTGCCTGCCACCATGCCCAGCTAATTTTTTTTTTTTTTAATTTTTAGTAGAGACGGGGTTTCACCATGTTGGCCAGGCTGGTCTTGAACTCCTGACCTCAGGTGATCCACCTGCCTTGGCCTCCCAAAGTGCTGGGATTACAGGCGTGAACCACCGCACTTGGCCTAGTTTTAAATTTTAATGTAGTTGAATTTATCAGTATATTTCTTTATAGTTGTGATTGTTTTGTCTTAGATAACCCAAAGTCATAAAGATAATGCGTATATAGCATGAGATGGGATCTAATTTTGTTTTTCCAAATAGATAGCCAAGTGTCCCTGTACTAGTTACTCAATTGTCTGTTCTTTTACCGCATATTGATTTATAATGTCATTTCCATCATACATCAAGTTCTTTTATATCTAAGATTTTGTTCTTGGGTACTCTGTTCTGTTTCACTTACATGTTTGTTTCTGCATCAGTACTAAATTGCTTTATTCATTATACCTTTAGAATAAGTCTTGATATCTGGTAGAGAACTTTCCTCTGTCTTTATTCTTAATATTTTTTAGGGGTGAGGGAGGGGTTATTCTTGGCCTTTTACTTCCCTATGTGAGTTTCAGGAATGGCTTATTGTATTCCATCAAGAGACCTTCCTGTAATTTTGATTAAAATTGGATTGCATTTATAGATCATTTTGACATAAAGTTGACATCCTTATAATGCTTATCTCTTCTATTGTCCATCTTTTTATATTTTTACTCTTATTTTCTGAGAGATTTTCTCAATTTTATATTGCAGCCTTTCTATTACATTTTATTTCATCTTTTGGGTTTTTAATTTCTAAGCTCATTCTTGTTATTTGATGATACCTTTCTTAGTATATTCTCCTTGTTTCATGTTTGTAATGTCTTAATTTAACTCTTTGAGGATATAAGTCATACTTATTTTGAAGGTGTTTCTCCCCCCACCCCTCCCTTGATGGTCTTGTCTTCTTTTCTTTTCTTTCTTCTTGTTTTTGAGACTGGATCTTGCTCTGCTGCAAAGGCTGGAAATGCAGTGGCTCGATCATGGCTCACTGCAGCTTAAACCTCCTGGGCTCGGCTGGGCGCGGTGGCTCATGCCTGTAATCCCAGCACTTTGGGAGGCCAAGGCGGGTGGATCACCTGAGATCAGGAGTTCAAGACCAGCCTGGCCAACATGGTGAAACCCCATCTCAACTTAAAAAAAAAAAAAAAAAAAAAAAAGCTGGGCGTGGTGGTGGGTGCCTGTAATCCCAGCTACTTCGGGAGGCTGAGGCAGGAGAATCACTTGAACCTGGGAGGCGGAGGTTGTAGTGAACCGAGCTGGTGCCATTACACTCCAGCCTGGGTGACAAGAGTGAAACTCTGTCTAAAAAAAAAAAAAACCTCCTGGTCTCAAGCCATCTTCCCACCTCAGCCTCTCGAATACCTGGGACTACAGGTGTGCACCAGCATACCTGGCTAATTTTTTCTATTCTTTGTAGACACAGGGTCTCACTGTGTTGCCCAGTCTGGTCTTGAACTCCTGGACTCAAGTGGTCATCCCGCCTTGGCCTCCCAAAATCCTTGGATTACACGTGTGAACCACTGTGCCCGGCCTGGTCTTTATTTTCTCTGAGTGTTTGGCTTCATTTTGTAGTAGCCTCTGAGTTTCACATGAGAAGTGATATAGTTTGGATGTGTGTCTCTGCCCAAATCTCATATTGAAATGTAATCACCAGTGTTGGAAATAGGGCCTGGTGGGAGGAGATCATGGGGGCAGATTTCTCGTGAATGGTTTAGCACCATTCCTCTTGGTCCTATCCTCATAGTAGTGAATGAGCTCCACGAGATCTGGTCATTTAAAAGTGTGTAGCGCCTCCTTCCTCCTGCTCCTGATCTGGCCATGTGATGTGCCTGCTCCCCCTTCACCTTCTACCATGATTGTAAATTTCCTGAGGCCTCCCCAGAAGCCAAGTGATGCCAGCATCATGCTTCCTGTATAGCCTGCAGAACTGTTAGCCTATTAAACCTCTTTTCTTTATAAATTACCCATTCTCACATATTTCTTTATAGCCATGCAGGAACAGCTTAATACAAGAACCTTTCCGCAAATGTCCGGTGATTCTAGACTGTGTGTTTATATTTAAGAATGAGGCACTAAAAAGATGAGAAGAAGCTCTTTGGATGTGGAACCCTTGCATTGAATTGGGGAACCTTACGATGTCTTTTTTCTTGGCCTGGTAGTTTCCCTAGAAAGAAATCTTTTAGTCTCCTCCTTGTATTGCTGTGAGTGTAGGAGTCAGTGCTCAGGGCGCTGTGAGGTCTAACTGCCCACTATGCAGATGTTGCTGAATCTCCTTATTTTTAATAAGGTGTCTTACCCCAACCCCCAGTTGTGTTTACTTTTCATATCCTCAGAACCTCTTTTGATCAACCTCTAGTTTGTAAACTCCTTCCTTTTACCAGGATATGGAGGGGGATTTTTCAGGGAGGGAGCTGGCAGAGGCAACCCGAGAGTGTAAAGTACTGGTTATAGAGGCTTCCAACAATGCTCCTGTATTCATTTTTACTATATAGCTTGGCTTCAAGGTTAGCTGTTTTGCTAGGGTCTGGATGTTTGTGTCCCTCCTAAATTTGTATGTTGAAACCTAATCGCCATTGTGACGGTATTAGGAGGTGGGGTCTTCAGGAGATTATTAGGTCTTGATGGTGGAAACCTTAAGTAGAATTGGTGCCTTTATAAGGGACTGAAGAACCAGAGTTCTTGCCTTCCACCATGTTAGGACACAGATAGAAAGCATCCTCTATAAACTAGAAAGTAGGCTCTTGCCAGACATTGAATCTGCCAACACCTTGATCTTGTATTTCCCATCTTCCAGAACTGTGAGAAATACATTTCTGTTTTTTATAAACTGCCTAGTTTATGGTATATCTTGTTATGGCAGGCTGGATGGACTAAGACTTTGTGCCTCCAAATTCTGAGCTTTTGTGGCTGTAAATCAGCTTGCTACTAGGCTTCTCTTTTTTTCCGCATTTAGAAAAGGTGAAAAAGCTGAAACCTAAGTCATTATCACTTGTCAGTTTGCTTTCTGTCTTCCAAATTTGCTCCTGACATCTTTTGTTGGCTATCATTTTCTCCACCATTCATTGTTTGTGCCATTTGTTTTTATTTTTTACTTTGATTTAAGTGGCATTTTAGGAGAGATGATTAGCTATGTTTAATCATATCTGTTTAGTGGTCCCCTCTTGGTGTTCTTTTTAACTTATGATCTTCTGATAGAACTGCAGTCTCACTTTTCATCTCATATTTGAATTCTGGTTTTACCAAATGTTTTTAGTATTAAAAGTATTTTGTAGTGTGAAACTGTTGTGTTGAGTGTGCCCCTGTTCTTGAGTTTTGACTATTTTCTTGGTTGGGCACATTGTCTTTTGTGTGCTTTGTTCATTTCTACCTTTGTTATTTTTTCTTTTTCTTACTTTTGAATAGTTTGCATATTTGCCTAGTTTCCATGCCATTCTTTGCAATTTCCTGATACTTTCGTGGCTTTATTTTGATCTTCTATTTATAAAAAGAGTTGGAGTTCTTACGTGTCTTACTAGTTTGTTTTTCCCAGTGAACATCTGTTTGAGGACTGAACTTCTGTATTTCTTAACACTTTTCTGCAGGTTTATGTAATGGTGACAGGATGGTAGATACTCAACTGATGTAGTGGGTGGTCCTAGGCTCTGTGGCCTATTTGAGATTTATTAAATGCCATAGACTATTTTGTTGGGGGTTCTATATACAAATTTTTGTGTTGACATAGATTTTCTTTTCTCTTGGGTATATACTCAGTATTAGAATTTCTGGGTCAAATAGTAACTTTATGGTTAGCTTTTTGAGGAACTGACGGACTGTTTTCTAATGCTGCTGAATGACAGTATGAGTAATGTTTGAGAGTTCCAGTTTCTCTACGTCTTTGCCATCACCTGTTATCATCAATCTTTTTGTTGATAACCATCTTAGTGGCATGAAATAGAAGTCCTCATTTAACATCATTCATAGGTTCTTGGGAATTGTGACTTTAAGTGAATGACGTAGAATGAAACCAGTTTTAGCATAGGTTAATTGATATAAATGAGTTAAGTTCTTGGAGCATATTTCTGGTAAAAAAAATCACTAAACTTCCAAATAAAGACTCAAAACACTCAAACATTGAAATAAATGTTATCTATACATACATTTAAGAAAGCTTAATAAAAACAAATGGTTTTGATTTGCATTTTTCTTTTTTTCTTTTCTTTTTTTTTTTTTCAGATGGAGTCTCGCTCTGTCGCCAGGCTGGAGTGCAGTGACACGGTCTTGGCTAACTGCAGCCTCCGCCTTCTGGCTTCAAGCGGTTCTCCTGCCTCAGCCTCCCAAGTAGCTGGGATTACAGGCATGCGCCACCGTGCCCGGCTAATTTTTTTGTATTTTTAGTAGAGACAGGGTTTCACCATGTTGGCCAGGCTGGTCTTGAACTCCTGACCTTGTGATCTGCCCGCCTCGGCCTCCCAAAATGCGGGGATTACAGGCGTGAACCACCGTGCCTGGACCTTGATTTGCATTTTTCTAATGACTAATGATGTTGAATACCTTTTTATATTGTTGATTGTGACTTTTCTGTCTAAATCTATAAAGTGTGTATTCTTTGTCATGTGTGGCCAATGAAATCTCTACTTGGTTTGTAGATGGTCAGCTAATGAATGGACAGAAGATTTTCTTAAATGCTGTGAACAAATAAGTCTTCTAGCCTTTGCTGAGTGGTTCTTTCTTTATGTTGGAGTATGCATTCAATGCTTTTGTGGGCTGATCAAAACTCTGCCTTAGCCTTTGCTTCCTACTTGCACAGAGCCTTAAGGTCAGCCAGAGATGAGAGACTGGGGCCTTCTCAGGGACTAGGCTTATATATAGACTTGCACTTGCATGGTTTTCTGGATGCCAGGAATATGTCAGAGCTTTTCAAAGGCTATATATGTGCCTGGTTCTCTGTGGCTGGGGCTTTTGGGGAGCTCCAACTCTGTTCTTCTCTCCTTCCCCACAGTGCTGGCTAGGCTGCTGGATTCCATAAGCTACTACTTTTCTGAGGCAATTGATTTTTGAAGCTATCAGGAGCTGGTGGGGTGGGCATGAGAATAGTACAAGTTAAAATGCCACAAATCTCACTATTCTTATTGAGATTCAATTGATTTCCCTGAATAAATGCTTTTTGGATTACTGCAAGTTTTTGGTTAATTTAAAGAGTTAACGAGAAATTAGATTCAGATAATTTTTGCCAGCGTTCTTGTTGCTTTTATGAAGGAAAGGATTTTTGGTGCTACCCCATTCTGGAGCTGCTTATGTTCTTTGAGGATATTTTGAAGTTTTCTTGTTTTTAAATACCCATTTCTCTTAGGTTGCCCCTCCCCCTTTAACATTATTTGATTTAGATTTTATCTTCATGTTTGATAATTTTTAAAAGTATCATGTTTTCTCATTTTAAGAGTGAAGGACTAAAAAGTTTCTTAGAAACTTTGAGTGTCTGGGTGAGGCTTTTCAGCCATGATCTTTACTATAGGATTGTTTGGCTAGATATAATCCTTCCCCCTTCCCCATCTAACTTAAGAAGTAGAAAATAGAAAAGCTGAATAGTATGGAGCATTAAATAGATTGAGTCAGTGTCAAAATTGCTGGCCCATATTGTTTTACCAATGAATAAAAAGAAACATTAAAGGAGCTAATAATTCCAGTTTTATGTAAACTCCTCTACAGAATGGAAACATCTTGATAGCATAATCTTGATACCAAACTGACAAGGATACAAGAAAAGATAATTATAGCTAATCTCAGTTATGAATATATATGCAAAAATATTATACAAAATATTAGCTAACCAAATGTAGCAAGATTTTAAAAAGATAAAATATAAAAGACTTTATACAATTAATGTCAGGAGGGTTTAACATTACAAAATCAATCAATATAATTCTAACTCAATGTAGTCAGTTAATTAATGTAATATAACTTTTCTTCATATAGAATTTCTAAGTATCTCTACTCTTGAGTAGAATTCCTAAACATCTCTACTATTTCAGGAAAACATCTTTTTCCGTGAAAACATGTTTGTGTGTTTGTATGTGTCTATATCTGTGTGTGTATTTATATTCATATCCAAGAATACAGTAGAAATTATCATATAATATTAAGTGACTACCAGACCTCTGCATTGAAAATGTGATTGTTAGGTCAGAATTTTATCTAAATCTTGAAATACTCTTAAATAAAAGCTATTTGGCAAGTAATATTAAATATAGATCAACTATCATAGCAGTAATATAGTAATATATCACCAAAATAAACATCATAAGCCCTAACTGATTGGCCTTTGATTTTCCAGGTTCTTTTTTTTAAAAAAGGATTAAATTTAAACTTGGTGGAATAGTGGGCATACTCTTTGTTTATTGCAATGGGATTTACATGATTATGTGTTGTGTTTCTACATGATTTGTCAGTAAAATGGGAATCACGTGTGATTTTTTTTTTTTTTTTCTTCAGACAGGGTCTCACTCTGTCACCCAGGCTAGAGTACAGTGGCATGATCTCAGCTTGCTGCAGCCTCTGCCTCCTAGGCACAAGTGATCCTCCCACCTCAGCCCTCCAAGTACTGGGACCACAGGCATGCGCCACAACGCCAGCTAATTTTTGTTTATTTATTTATTATTTTGAGATGGAGTCTCGCTCTGTCGCCCAGGCTGGAGTGCAGTTGTGTGATCTTGGCTCACTGTAACCTCCACCTGCTGGGTTCAAGCGATTCTCTTGCCTCAGCCTCCCGAATAGCTGGGATTACAGGTGTGTGCCACCACACCTGGCTAATTTTTTGTACTTTTAGTAGAGACAAGTTTTCACCATGTTGGCCAGGTTGGTCTCGAACTCCTGATCTCAAGTGATCTGCCCCCCTTGGCCTCCCAAAGTGCTGGGATTACACGTGTGAGCCACGACGCCCAGCCATTTTTGTTTATTTTTTAGGGATGATGTTTTGCCATGTTGCCCATTGTGGTCTTGAACTCTTGAGTTCAAGGGATCTACCCACCTTGGCCTCAAAGTGCTGGGATTACAGGAGTGAGCCACTATGCCTGGCCTATGATTTTCTTTTATAAATAAATCTCATGAGACTTCCTAAATAATTTATTTTACTATTTTATTTATTTTACTATATAAAATACTATATAAAATAGTTTCGATCAACTAGGATATAAGCATCTTTTGGTTATAGACTCCATTTTGTTATTATTTCAAATTATTTGGTTTATGGTTAACCATGTAAATTGCTATTTATTTACTTTAAAGTAGACAAGTATGTAAGTCAATGACTGAAAGTTGCAGATTATGTATTTGTAATTTAAGAAGGCATATAATTTAACAGTGACTGAATTAATACTGGGGCTATTGAGTGATTGAAGGAGGAGGACCTATCATATAGAATAATAGTCTTTTATACTTACGTAGTATAGTGCATAATGTTCTTAAAAGTGCTTTCATATATGAAAGTACTCTTATGAAAAAATGAGATTACATAAGGTTGTTCATAATACTGTTTGTATTTGGCCATTCTCACATTGCTATGAAGAAATACTTGAGACTGGGTAATTTATAAAGGAAAGAGATTTAATTAATTGGCTTATCATTCTGTATGCTTTACAGGAAGCATGGTGCTAACATCTGCTCGGCTTCTGGGGAGGCCTCAGGAAGCTTACAATAATGGTGGAAGGCAAAGGGGGAGCAGGCATGTCACATGGAATTTATGTTCCTCTCTATACTGGTTATTCTAGTTAGCAGTTCCTGTAATAACCTTTTATCAACGTTCTTAGGTTCTTTGCATTGTGTTAGAACATGCTCCTTTAGCTCAGAGGAGTTTGTTCCACCTTTTGAAGCCTACTTCTGTCAATTGCTCAATCTCATTCTCTGTTCAGTTTTGTGCCCTTGCTGGAGAGGTGTTGCGATCATTTGGAGGAGAAAAGTTATTCGGCTTTTGGAATTTTCAGCATTTTTGTGCTGACTTTTCCTTATCTTCGTGGATTTATCTACCTTTGATCTTTGAGGCTGATGACCTTTGGATGGGCTTTTTGTGGGAGGGTTTTTTTTTTTTTGAGATGGAGTCTTGCGCTGTCACCCAGGCTGGAATGCAGTGGCGTGATCTCGGCTCACTGCAAGCTCTGCCTCCTGGGTTCATGCCATTCTCCTGCCTCAGCCTCCCAAGTAGCTGGGACTACAGGTGCCCGCCACCACACCCGGCTAATTTTTTGTATTTTTAGTAGAGACGGGGTTTCACCATGTTAGCCAGGATAGTCTTGATGTCCTGACCTCCTGGTCCACCCGCCTCGGCCTCCAAAAGTGCTGGGATTACAGGCGTGAGCCACCGCGCCCGGCCTGCCGGGGGGGGTTCTTGATGTTGATGTTGATGTTGTTCCTTTCTGTTTGTTAGTGTTTCTTCTAGCAGGCCCCTCTTCTGATGGTCTGCTGCAGTTTGCTGGACTTCTGCAGGTCTGCTGCAGTTTGTAGGCCCTGTTTGCCTGGGTATTACTAGTGGAGGCTGGAGAACAGCAAAGATTGCTGCCTGCTCCTTCCTCTGGAAGCTTTGTCCCAGAGGGGCACCAGCCTGATGCCAGCTGGAGCTCTCTTATATGAGGTGTCTGTCAATCCCTTTTGGGAGGTCTCTCCCAGTCAGGAGGCAGGGGGGTCAGGGACCCACTTGAGGAGGCAGTCTGTCCTTAGGAGAGCGGGTGCGCTGTGCTGGGAGAATCCCCCTTGTCAGGATCAGCCGCTGTCTTCAGAGCTGACAGGTAGGAAAGATTTAAGTCCACTGAAGCTGCGACTGCAGCCGCCCCTTCCCCCAGGTGCTCTGTCCTACCAGGATGAGAGTTTTATCTGTAAGCTCCTGACTGAACTGCTGCATATCCTGCAGAGATGCCCTGCCCAGTGAGGAGAAATCCAGAGAAGCAGTCTGGCCACAGCCACGTTGCTTTGCTGTGGTGACTGTGCCCAGTCCAAACCTCCCAGTCTCCTTAGCACTATCAGGAGAAAACCACCTACGAAGGCCTCAGTAATGGCGGTCGCTGCTTCCCCCACCAAGCTCGATCATCCCAGGTCGACTCCAGACTGCTGTGCTGGCAGTGAGAATTTCAAGCCAGTGGTTCTTAGCTTGCTAGGCTCCGTGGGAGTGGGACCTGCTGAGCTAGACTTCTTGGGTTCCTGGCTTCAGCCCCCTTTCCAGAGGAGTGGACGGTTGTCCTTTCTCACTGGAGTTCCAGGTGCCACTGGCATACGAAAAAACTCCTGCAGCTTGGTGTCTGCCCAAACAGCCGCCCAGTTTTGTGCTTGAAACACAGGGCCCTGGTGGCGTAGGGTCACGAGGGAATCTCCTGATCTGCGGATTGCAAAAATCCATGGGAAAAGCGTAGTACTCAGGGCGGGTAGCACAGTCCCTCCCCACTTCCCCTGGCTGGCTGGGGGAGGGAGTTGCCCTAGCTCCTTGCACTTCCAGGGTGAAGTGACGCCCCACCCTGCTTCTGCTTGCTCTCCATGGGTTGCACCCAGTGCCTAACCAGTCCCAGTGAGATGAACTGTGTACCTCAGTTGGAAATGCAGAAATCACCCACCTTCTGCGTTGGTCTCGCTGGGAGCTGCAGACTGCCGCTGTTTCTATTTGGCCATCTTGGCCCCTCCCCACCCTGTCCAGTGGTCTTTACGTTACTGCTATTGTAATTGTTTTGGGGCACCATGAACCATGCCTGCATAAGGTGATGTACTTAATTTGTAAATATATGTGTTCTCACTACTCCTCTGTCCAGCCGTTCTTCCAGCTCTCCCTCTCCTCTGGCCTCCCTACTCCTTGAGACAGAACAGTGTTGAAATGAGGCCAGTTAACTCTCCAATGTCCTCTAAGTGTTCAAGTGAAAGGAAGGCTCACACCTGTTTCATTTTAAATCAAAAGCTAGAAATGATTAAGCTTAGTGAGGAAGGAATGTTGAAAACCAGGACAGGCCAAACGCTATGTCTTTAGTGCCGAACAGCCAAGTTGTGAATGCAAAGGAAAAGTTCTTGAAGGAAATTAAAAGTGCTACTTTAGTGAACACATAAGTGATAAGAGAGCCAGCCATTCTTATTGCTGACATGGAGAAAGTTGTAGTGGTCTGGATAGATCAAACCAGCCACAACTTTCCCTTAAGCCAAAGCCTAATTTAGAACAAGACCCTAACTCTCTTCAATTTGATGAAGGCTGAGAAAGGTGAGGAATTTGGAGAAGAAAAGTTGGAGGCTAGGAGAGATTGGTTCATGACGTTTAGGGAAATAAGACTTCCACATAATATAAAAATGCAAGGTGAAACAAGTGCTTATGTAGAAGCTGTAGCAAGTAATCCCAAAGATCTAGCTAAAATAATCGATGAAGGTGGCTACACTAAACAACAGATTTTCATTGCAGACAAAACAGTCTTCTATTGGAAGGTGTCATCTAGGTGTTTCAGAGCTAGAGAGGAGAAGTCAGTGCCCAGCTTTAAAGCTTCAGAGGACAGGGTGACTCTCTGGTTAGGGGCTAATATTGCTGGTGAGTTTAAGTTGAAGCCATTGCTCATTTACCATTCTCCAAATCCTAGGGCCCTTAAGAATTATGCTACATATACTCTGCCTGTGCTCTATAAATGGGACAACAAAGCCCAGATGACAGCTCATCTCTTTACAGAATATTTAACTGAATATTTAAGCCCACGGTACCTGCTGCTCAGAAAAAAAAGATTCTTCTCAAAATATTGTTTGTTAACAATGCACTTGGTTACTGAAAAACGCTGATGGTTATGTACAAGCAAGTTAATGTTGTTTTCATCCTTGCTAACACAACATCCATTCTGCAGCACATGCATCAATGAAGAATTTTGACTTTCAAGTCTTATTACTTAAGAAATACATTTCATAAGGCTATAGCTGACATAGATAGTGACTCCTTTGATGGATCTAGACAAATTAAATTGAAAACTTTCTGGAAAGGATTTGCCATTCTAGATGCCCTTAAGACCATTTGTGATTCATGTGAGGAGGTCCAAATGTCATCATTAACAGGAGTTTGAAGGAAGTTGGTTCCAGTCCTTATGGATAACTTTGGGGGTGGGGGCAGGTTTAGACTTCAGTGGAATAAGTTACTGTAGGTTAGAAATAGCAAGATAATTAGAATTAGAAGTGGAGCCTGAAGATGTGACTGAATTGCTGCAATCTCATGCATTCATAAAACTTGAATGGGTGAGGAGTTGCTTCTTATAGATGACCAAAGAAAATAGTTTCTTGAGATGGAAACTCCTCCTGGTGGAGATGCTGTGAACGTTACTGAAATGACAGCAAAAGATTTAGAATATTACATAAACTTAGTTGCTAAAGTAGCCATAGGGTTTCAGTTTTGAAAGAGGTTCTACTGCTAGTAAAATGCTATCAAGCAGCATTGCATGCTACAGAGAAACCTTTTTGAAGAAAGAGTCAACCAATGTAGCAAACTTCTTTGTTGCCTTATTTTAAGAAACTGCCACTGACTGCCCAGCCTTCAGCTGCTACCATCCTCATCAGTCAGCAGTCATCAACAAACATTGAGTTAGGACCTTCCATCATTAAAGATGATGACTTCCTGAAGGGCCAGATGTTGGTTAGCATTTTTTTTTTTAGCAGTAAAGTATTTTAATTTTATTTATTTATTTTTGAGACAGAGTCCTGCCCTCTCGCCCAGGCTGGAGTGCAGTGGCGTGATCTCGACTCACTGCAATCTCTGCTTCCTGGGTTCAAGCGATTCTCCTGCCTCAGCCTCCCATAGTAGCTGGGATTACAGATGTGCGCCACCACATCTGGCTATGTTTTGTATTTTTAGTAGAGATGGGGTTTTGCCATGTTGGCCAGGCTTGTCTCGGATTCCTGGGCTCAAGTGATCCGTCCGCCTTGGCCTCCCAAAGTACTGGGATTACAGGCGTGAGCCACTGTGCCTGACCTCAATAAAGTATTTTAAAATTAAAATAAATACATTTTTATATATAATGCTATTGCACACTTAATAGATTACACTATAGTGCAAACATTACTTTCATTTGCAATTTTTTGGAAACCAAAAATTGATGTGACTCACTTTATTGCAATATATGCTTTATGGCAGTGGTCTGGAACTGAACCAGCCATATCTCTAAGGTATGCCTGTGTTAAGAAGTCTATTACCTGAAGGAAGTAATTATTAAGAGTTCATGTATAGCGTGCTATAGAATAGTAATCTTATGAATAAGGGGATTCATAAGAATAAGAATAAGGAATTGGAATCTCAGACCAGTCAGAATGGCTATTATTAAAAAGTCAAAAAATAACAGATGCTGGCGAGGTTGTGGAGAAGAGGGAACACTTATGCATTATTGGCGGGAGTGTAAGTTCATTCAACCATTGTGGAAAACAATGTGGCGATTCCTCAAAGAACTAAAAACAGAACTATCTTTTGATCCAGCAATCCCATTTCTGGGTATATACTCAAAGGAATAGAAATTGTTCTACCACAAAGACACGTGGCATGCATATGTTCATTGCAGCACTATTCACAATAGCAAAGACATGGAGTCAACCTAAATGCTTATCAGTGTTAGACTAGATAAAGAAAATGTGATATATATACACCATTAAATACTATGCAGCCATAAAAAAGAATGAGGTAATATCCTTTGCAGGAACATGGATGGAGCTGGAGGCCATTATCTTTAGCAAACTAACACAGGAACAGAAAACCAAGTACCACATGTTCTCACTTCCAAGTGGGAACTAAACAATGAGAACACATGGACACAAAGAGGGGAACAACATACACTGGGTTCTGCCTGAGGGTGGAGAGTGGGAGAAGGAAGAGGATCAGAAAAAATAACTTTTGGGTTCTAGGCTTAGTACCTGGGTGATGAAATAATCTGTACAACACATCCCTGTGACATGAGTTTACCTATATAACAAACCTACACATGTACCCGTGAACCTAAAACAAAAGTTAAAAAAATAGAAATAAGAAATTGGAAATATGAAATAAAAGTTGAATTTAAAATGTTTCTTCATCTCTTCACTGTGGACTTAGGATGCTGGATGTTTTTCAAACTAGAATCTTTGATAGAGAATTATATTTGATGTTTGTAACATACTCAGATTCTAATGGTATCTTTTGAGTGGCTAGGTATTCTTGGAAGCATATATAAATATTCATGTGTGTTTGTCCATGAATAACGTTACTCTGGTGAGGGAAATGTGGGAAAGAGGGCTTTGTTAAAGGCCTTAAATGACAACAGTGAATCTAGATTAGTTACTGTGGAGAATGCCTTTGATATTTGTGTTAACTTTACTTTTGAACTTTTTCAATAAAATTCAACTCCCATTTCTGTGTTTAGTTGGGAAAGGGGATTGAGAGATTTTAGTATAAGACTACCTGAAGTTATTTCTTTTTCAATAGCTAAGCAAAGATTTGAAAGCTTTTTGAAAATCCAAGAGGAAATGAAACACAGCCATCTAGTGGATGCAATTTTAAAAGCTGTAAGCATGTAATTTAAGTACCGTGAGCTCATGTAAGCATTATAAACATTATTAGGCATTCAAGTTAATCATTTCTTATTATAAAAAGGGCAATATACATTTAAAAATTTTAATGAGAAGGGGAAACATAATATATGATAGTTGAACAACTGCATTATATAAATACCTTCAGAGGTCAGTTAAACTAATGTAACTTTCTCATATGCTATAACATTTTCTGTTGTAATATTAATCAGAGTTTTTGAATTCTAAAACTTCAGTATTGCTTTTTAAACACATGGACATTCTGAAACATTGATGGAAAATATCTAGGCCTCTTTTGCCTATATAAATTAACCTATTATTATGGTTGAAGCACAGATTTAGTTACTCACTGTCTTCTATTGGAGTGACTCTTAGTCACTGATGGCTTATAAACTTTATTGATGCAAAAATGAATTATTTTCCAGGAGCAAGATACTGCTGTGCAAAATATGCATAAGAAAGTAGAAAAATTAGAAACAGAACATATGGACTGCTCTGACCTTTTACGGCGACAAACAAGTGAACTTGAATTTAGCACTCAACGAGAGGAACGCCTTAGAAAAGAATTTGAGGTACATTTTCTCATTCCTTTATAACATATATGCGTACAAACTTTCACACACGCGCGCGCGCGCACGCACACACACACATAAAACCCATTCCGTGATTTAAGATTAGAGAGTTTTACTCTGTGATAATATATAAAACTAATTTTAGGGGCACTTATTTATAATGTATATTTGGCTTCTTTGAAAATTTTTGTATCTGAGTATTTTCTGTTTTGCCCTAGTTTAAAAAAATCTGTTCACTTTTGAACAATTAACTCTCATGGAATATTTGGGAAGTTTGAGAGTAATTGTTTACATTATTAGGTTGAGAAAGCAACACAGGAAAAGTTTTGGTTTACATAGGTTCTAAATCATAAAAGTAATTTTACATTTTAATTTTGTAGTTTGAATCATGTATGGTTTTGTGGAATGCTTTTCAGATGAGACTTTACTTGGGAAAGGAGCATCAATTTACAGATGAAAAACAGGATTTTTATTCGTGAATGATACTGAAAATAACTTTTAATCTTAAGAGAAATCTAATTGATTTGTTAGTTCATCTTTTTAAAATTTCTCTTTGCTTTGTGGGAAATGAAATATTTAAACAGATAAAGAAGTTTTGTCCTAAACATAATTTGTAATCTTTATTAGGCAAATAAATACTTATGAAGAGTATTTAATGGCAAAGTGCTAGAGTTAACACTTATTAAACTCACTGTGTCACTTAACACTGTTAAGAACAGCAATAAGGATTATAACTTTTGGGAGGAAGGAAGTGTGATTCCTAATATTTTTAGATGTTATGTAAATAAAATGAATAGTAAAATCAACTTTGAAATTATTGACACTAGTAAAAACATTCAATAAGGAGGCTAGGCAGAAAATAATGTATGACAACTTTTTAAAATTAATTTTTTATTATACTTTAAGTTCTAGGGTACATGTGCACAACATTCAGGCTTGTTACATATGTATACATGTGCCATGTTGGTGTGCTGCACCCATTAACTCATCATTTACATTAGGTATATCTCCTAATGCTATCCCTCCCCCCTCCCCCACCCCATGACAGGCCCTGGTGTGTGATGTTCCCCATCCTGTGTCCAAGTGTTCTCATTGTTCAATTCCCACCTATGAGTGAGAACATGCGGTGTTTGGTTTTCTGTCCTTGCAATAGTTTGCTCAGAATGATGGTTTCCAGCTTCATCCATGTCCCTACAAGGGACATAAACTCATCATTTTTTGTGGCTGCATGGTATTCCAGGGTGTATATGTGCCACATTTTCTTAATCCAGTCTATCATTGTTGGACATTTGGGTTGGTTCCAAGTCTTTGCTATTGTGAATAGTGCTGCAGTAAACATACAAGTGCATGTGTCTTTATAGTAGCATGATTTATAATCCTTTGGGTATATGCCCAGTAATGGGATCACTGGGTTAAATGGTATTTCTAGTTCTAGATCCTTGAAGAATTGCCTCACTGTCTTCCACCATGGTTAAACTAGTTTACACTCCCACCAAAAGTGTCAAAGTGTTCCTATTTCTCCACATCCTCTCCAGCACCTGTTGTTTCTTGACTTTTTAATGATTGCCATTCTAACTGGTGTTAAGATGGTATCTCATTGTGGTTTTGATTTGCATTTCTCTGATGGTCAGTGATGATGAGCATTTTTTCATGTGTCTGTTGGCTGCATAAATGTCTTCTTTTGAGAAGTGTCTGTTCATATCCTTCGCCCACTTTTTGATGGGGTTGTTTGATTTTTTCTTGTAAATTTGTTTAAGTTCTTTGTAGATTCTGGATATTAGCCCTTTGTCAGATGGGTAGATTGTAAAAATTTTCTCCCATTCTGTAGATTGTGTGTTCACTCTGATGGTAGTTTCTTTTGCTGTGTAGGAGCTCTTTAATTTAATTAGATCTCATTTGTCAATTTTGGCTTTTGTTGCCATTGCTTTTGGTGTTTTAGTTATGAAGTCCTTCCCCATGCCTATGTCCTGAATGGTATTGCCTAGCTTTTCTTCTAGGGTTTTTATGGTTTTAGGTCTAACATTTAAGTCTTTAATCCATCTTGAATTAATTTTTGTATAAGGTGTAAGGAAGGGATCCAGTTTCAGCTTTCTACATATGGCTAGCCAGTTTTCCCAGCACCATTTATTAAAGAGGGAGTCCTTTCCCCATTTCTTGTTTTTGTCAGGTTTGTCAAAGATCAGATGGTTGTAGATGTGTGCTGTTATTTCTGAGGGCTCTGTTCTGTTCCATTGGTCTATATCTCTGTTTTGGTAGCAGTACTATGCTGTTTTGGTTACTGTAGGCTTGTATTATAGTTTGAAGTCAGGTAGTGTGATGCCTCCAGCTTTGTTCTTTTTGCTTAGGATTGTCTTGGCAATGCGGGCTCTTTTTTGGTTTCATATGAAATTTAAAGTAGTTTTTTTCCAATTCTGTGAAGAAAGTCATTGGTAGCTTGATGGGGATGGCATTGAATCTATAAATTACCTTGGGCAGTATGGCCATTTTCACGATATTGCTTCTTCCTAACCATGAGCATGGAATGTTCTTCCATTTGTTTGTGTCCTCTTTTATTTCATTGAGCAGTGGTTTGTAGTTCTCCTTGAAGAGGTCCTTCACGTCCCTTGTAAGCTGGATTCCTAGGTATTTTATTCTCTTTATAGCAATCATGAATGGGAGTTCCACTCATGATTTGGCTGTTTGTCTCATATTGGTGTATAAGAATGCTTGTGATTTTTGCACATTGATTTTGTATCCTGAGACTTTGCTGAAGTTGCTTATCAGTTTAAGGAGATTTTGGGCTGAGACGATGGGGTTTTCTAAATATACAATCATGTCATCTGAAAATGGACAATTTGACTTCCTCTTTTCCTAGTTGAATACCCTTTATTTCTTTCTCCTGCCTGATTGCCCTGGCCAGAACTTCCAACACCATGTTGAATAGGAGTGGTGAGAGAGGGCATCCCTGTCTTGGGCCAGTTTTCAAAGGGAATGCTTCCAATTTTTGCCCATTTAGTATGATATTGGCTGTGGGTTTGTCATAAAGAGCTCTTATTGTTTTGATATACATCCCATCAATACCTAGTTTATTGAGAGTTTTTAGCATAAAGGGCTGTAGAATTTTGTCAAAGGCCTTTTCTGCATCTATTGAGATAATCATGTGGTTTTTGTCTTTGGGTCTGTTTATATGATGGATTACATTTATTGATTTGTGTATGTTGAACCAGCTTTGCATCCCAGGGATGAAGCCCACTTGATCATGGTGGATAAGCTATTTGATGTGCTGCTGGATTCAGTTTGCCAGTATTTTGTTGAGGATTTTTGCATCAATGTTCATCAGGGATATTGGTCTAAAATTCTCTTTTTTGTTGTTGTGTCTTTGCCAGGCTTTGGTATCAGGATGATGCTGGCCTCATAAAATGACTTAGGGAGAGTTCCCTCTTTTTCTAATGATTGAAATAGTTTCAGAATGAATGGTACCAGCTCCTCCTTGTACCTCTGGTAGAATTTGGCTGTGAATCAATCTGGTCCTGGACATTTTTTGCTTTGTAGGCTATTATTATTGCCTCAATTTCAGAGCCTGTTATTAGTCTATTTTCGTATTCAACTTCTTCCTGGTTTAGTCTTGGGAGGGTGTATGTGTCGAGGAATTTATCCATTTCTTCTAGATTTTCTAGTTTATTTGCGTAGAGGTGTTCATAGTATTCTCTGATGGTAGTTTGTATTTCCGTGGGATCAGTGGTGATATCCCCTTTATCATTTTTTGTTGTGCCTATTTGATTCTTCTCTCTTTTCTTCTTTATTAGTCTTGCTAGCTGTCTATCAATTTTGTTGATCTTTTCAAAAAACCAGCTCCTGGATTCATTGATTTTTTTCAAGGATTTTTTGTGTCTTTATCTCTTTCAATTCTGCTCTGTTCTTAATTTTTTCTTGCCTTCTGCTAGCTTTTGTATGTGTCTGCTCTTGCTTCTCTAGTTCTTTTAATTGTGATGTTAGGGTGTCAATTTTAGATCTTTCCTGCTTTCTCTTGTGGGCATTTAGTGCTGCAAATTTCCCTCTACACACTGGTTTGAATGTGTCCCAGAGAGTCTGGTATGTTGTGTCTTTGTTCTCATTGGTTTCAAAGAACATCTTTATTTCTGTCTTCATTTCGTTATGTACCCAGTAGTCATTCAGGAGCAGGTTGTTCAGTTTCCACGTATTTGAGCGGTTTTGAATGAGTTTCTTAATCCTGAGTTCTAGTTTGAATGCACTGTGGTCTGAGAGACAGTTTGTTATAATTTCTGTGCTTTTATATTTGCTGAGGAGTGCTTCACTTCCAACTATGTGGTCAATTTTGGAGTAAGTGTGATGTGGTGCTGAGAAGAATGTATATTCTGTTGATTTTGCATGGAGAGTACCGTAGATGTCTATTAGGTCTGCTTGGTGCAGAGCTGAGTTCAATTCCTGGATATCCTTGTTAACTTTCTGTCTAGTTGATCTGTCTAATGTTGACAGTGGCGTGTTAAAGTCTCCCATTAGTATTGTGTGGGAGTCTAAGTCTCTTGGGTTAGACCCTAAGAATCATGGGTTTAGGGAAGCCGTATTGTGTAGGGTGATAAGGAAATGTTAAAAGGTTTCACTGGGGAGGGAGCCAAGATGGCCGAATAGGAACAGCTGCGGTCTACAGCTCCCAGCGTGAGCGACGCAGAAGACGGGTGATTTCTGCATTTCCATCTGAGGTACTGGGTTCATCTCACTAGGGAGTGCCAGACAGTGGGCGCAGGACAGTGGGTGCAGCACACCATGCACCAGCCGAAGCAGGGCGAGGCATTGCCTCACTCGGGAAGCGCAAGGGGTCACGGAGTTCCCTTTCCTAGTCAAAGAAAGGGGTGACAGGCGGCACCTGGAAAATCGGGTCACTCCCACCCCAATACTGCGCTTTTCCGACCGGCTTAAAAAACGGCGCACCAGGAGATTATAACCCGCACCTGGCTCAGAGGGTCCTGTGCCCATGGAGTCTCACTTATTGCTAGCACGGCAGTCTGAGATCAAACTGCAAGGCGGCAGCGAGGCTGGGGGAGGGGCGGCTGCCATTGCCCAGGCTTGCTTAGGTAAACAAAGCAGCCGGGAAGCTTGAACTGGGTGGAGCCCACCACAGCTCAAGGAGGCCTGCCTGCCTCTGTAGGCTCCACCTCTGGGGGCAGGGCACAGACAAACAAAAAGACAGCAGTAACCTCTGCAGACTTAAATGTCCCTGTCTGACAGCTTTGAAGAGAGCAGTGGTTCTCCCAGCATGCAGCTGGAGATCTGAGAATGGGCAGACTGCCTCCTCAAGTGGGTCCCTGACCCCTGACCCCTGAGCAGCCTAACTAGGAGGCACCCCCCAGTAGAGGCAGACTGACACCTCACACGGCCGGGTACTCCTCTGAGACAAAACTTCCAGAGGAACGATCAGACTGCAGCATTAACGGTTCACGAAAATCCGCTGTTCTGCAGCCACCGCTGCTGGTACCCAGGCAAACAGTGTCTGGAGTGGACCTCTAGCAAACTCCAGCAGACATGCAGCTGAGGGTCCTGTCTGTTAGAAGGAAAACTAAGAAACAGAAAGGACATCCACACCAAAAACCCTTCTGTACATCACCATCATCAAAGACCAAAAGTAGATAAAACCACAAAGATGGGGAAAAAACAGAGCAGAAAAACTGGAAACTCTAAAAAGCAGAGCGCCTCTCCTCCTCCAAAGGAATGCAGTTCCTCACCAGCAACGGAACAAAGCTGGATGGAGAATGACTTTGACGAGTTGAGAGAAGAAGGCTTCAGACGATCAAACTACTCCGAGCTACAGGAGGAAATTCAAACCAAAGGCAAAGAAGTTGAAAACTTTGAAAAAAATTTAGACGAATGTATAAGTAGAATAAACAATACAGAGAAGTGCTTAAAGGAGGTGATGGAGCTGAAAGCCAAGGCTCGAGAACTACGTGAAGAATGCAGAAGCCTCAGGAGCCGATGCTATCAACTGGAAGAAAGGGTATCAGTGATTGAAGATCAAATGAATGAAATGAAGCAAGAAGGGAAGTTTAGAGAAAAAAAGAATAAAAAGAAACCAACAAAGCCTCCAGGAAATATGGGACTATGTGAAAAGACCAAATCTATGTCTGATGGGTGTACCTGAAAATGACGGGGAGAATGGAACCAAGTTGGAAAGCACTCTGCAGGATATTATCCAGGAGAACTTCCCCAATCTAGCAAGGCAGGCCAACATTCAGATTCAGGAAATACAGAGAACGCCACAAAGATGCCCCTCAAGAAGAGCAACTCTAAGACACATAATTGTCAGATTCACCAAAGTTGAAATGAAGGAAAAAATGTTAAGGGCAGCCAGAGAGAAAGGTCGGGTTACCCACAAAGGGAAGCCCATCAGACTAACAGTGGATCTCTCAGCAGAAACTCTACAAGCCAGAAGAGAGTGGGGGCCAATATTCAACATTCTTAAAGAAAAAAATTTTCAACCCAGAATTTCTTATCCAGCCAAACTAAGCTTCATAAGTGAAGGAGAAATAAAGTCCTTTACAGAAAAGCAAATCCTGAGAGATTTTGTCACCACCAGGCCTGCCCTAAAAGAGCTCCTGAAGGAAGCACCAAACATGGAAAGGAGCAACCGGTACCAGCCACTGCAAAATCATGTCAGACTGTAAAGACCATCAAGGCTAGGAAGAAACTGCATCAACTAATGAGCAAAATAACCAGCTAACATCATAATGACAGGATCAAATTCACACATAACAATATTAACTTTAAATGTAAATGGGCTAAATGCTCCAATTAAAAGACACAGACTGGGAAATTGGATACAGTCAAGACCCATCAGTGTGCTGTATTCAGGAAACCCATCTCACATGCAGAGACACACATAGGCTCAAAATAAAAGGATGGAGGAAGATCTACCAAGCAAATGGAAAACAAAAAAAGGCAGGGGTTGCAATCCTAGTCTCTGATAAAACAGACTTTAAACCAACAAAGATCAAAAGAGACAAAGAAGGCCATTACATAATGGTAAAAGGATCAATTCAACAAGAAGAGCTAACTATCCTAAATATATATGCACCCAATACAGGAGCACGAAGATTCGTAAAGCAAGTCTTGAGTGACCTACAAAGAGACTTAGACTCCCACACAGTAATAATGGGAGACTTTAACACCCCACTGTCAACATCAGACAGATCAACGAGACAGAAAGTTAACAAGGATATCCAGGAATTGAACTCAGCTCTACACCAAGCAGACCTAATAGACATCCACAGAACTCTCCACCCCAAATCAACAGAATATACATTTTTTTCAGCACCACACCACACCTACTCCAAAATTGACCACATAGTTGGAAGTAAAGCTCTCCTCAGCAAATGTAAAAGATGAGAAATTATAACAAACTGTCTCTCAGACCACAGTGCAATCAAACTAGACCTCAGGATTAAGAAACTCACTCAAAACTGCTCAACTACATGGAAACTGAACAACCTGCTCCTGAATGACTGCTGGGTACGTAACGAAATGAAGACAGAAATAAAGATGTTCTTTGAAACCAACGAGAACAAAGACACAACATACCAGAATCTGTGGGACACATTCAAAGCAATGTGTAGAGGGAAATTTATAGCACTAAATGCCCACAAGAGAAAGCAGGAAAGATCCAAAATTGACACCCTAACATCACAATTAAAAGAACTAGAGAAGCAAGAGCAAACACATTCAAAAGCTAGCAGAAGGCAAGACATAACTAAAATCAGAGCAGAACTGAAGGAAATAGAAACACAAAAAACCCTTCAAAAAATTAATGAATCCAGAAGCTGGTTTTTTGAAAGGATGAACAAAATTGATAGACCGCTAGCAAGACAAATAAAGAAGAAAAGAGAGAAGAATCAAATAGATGCAAGAAAAAATGATAAAGGGGATATCACCACCGATCCCACAGAAATACAAACTACCATCAGAGAATACTATAAACACCTCTTCGCAAATAAACCAGAAAATCTAGAAGAAATTGATAGATTCTTGGACACATACACCCACCCAAGACTAAACCAGGAAGAAGTTGACTCTCTGAATAGACCAACAACAGGCTCTGAAATTGTGGCAATAGTCAATAGCTTACCAACCAAAAAGTCCAGAATCAGATGGATTCACAGCCGAATTCTATCAGAGGTACAAGGAGGAACTGGTACCATTCCTTCTGAAACTATTCCAATCAATAGAAAAAGAGGGAATCCTCCCTAACTCATTTTATGAGGCCAGCATCATCCTGATACGAAAGCCGGGCAGAGACACAACCAGAAAAGAGAATTTTAGACCAATATCCTTGATGAACATTGATGCAAAAATCCTCAATAAAATACTGGCAAACTGAATCCAGCAGCACATCAAAAAGCTTATCCACCATGATCAAGTGGGCTTCATCCCTGGGATGCAAGCCTGTTTCAATATATGCAAATCAATAAATGTAATCCATCATATAAACAGACCCAAAGACAAAAACCACATGATTATCTCAATAGATGCAGAAAAGGCCTTTGACAAAATTCAACAACGCTTCATGCTAAAAACTCTCAATAAATTAGGTATTGATGGGACGTATCTCAAAATAATAAGAGCTCTTTATGACAAACCCACAGCCAATATCATACTAAATGGGCAAAAACTGGAAGCATTCCCTTTGAAAACTGGCCCAAGACAGGGATGCCCTCTCTCAGCACTCCTATTCAACATAGTGTTGGAAGTTCTGGCCAGGGCAATCAGGCAGGAGAAGGAAATAAAGGGTATTCAGTTAGGAAAAGAGGAAGTCAAATTGTCCCTGTTTGCAGACGACATGATTGTATATCTAGAAAACCCCATCGTCTCAGCCCAAAATCTCCTTAAGCTGATAAGCAACTTCAGCAAAGTCTCAGGATACAAAATCAATGTACAAAAATCACAAGCATTCTTATACACCAATAACAGACAAACAGAGAGCCAAATCATGAGTGAACTCCCATTCACAATTGCTTCAAAGAGAATAAAATACCTAGGAATCCAACTTACAAGGGATGTGAAGGACCTCTTCAAGGAGAACTACAAACCACTGCTCAATGAAATAAAAGAGGATACAAACTAATGGAAGAACATTCCATGTTCATGGGTCGGAAGAATCAATATCATGAAAATGGCCATATTGCCCAAGGTAATTTATAGATTCAATGCCATCCCCATCAAGCTACCAATGACTTTCTTCACAGAATTGGAAAAAACTACTTTAAAGTTCATATGGAACAAAAAAAGAGCCCGCATCGCCAAGTCAATCCTAAGCCAAAAGAACAAAGCTGGAGACATCATGCTACCTGACTTCAAACTATACTACAAGTCTACAGTAACCAAAACAGCATGGTACTGGTACCAAAACAGAGATATAGATCAATAGAACAGAACAGAGCACTCTGAAATAATGCCGCATATCTATGACTATCTGATCTTTGGCAAACCTGAGAAAAACAAGCAACACAGAAAGGATTCCCTATTTAATAAATGGTGCTGGGAAAACTGGCTAGCCATATGTAGAAAGCTGAAACTGGGTCCCTTCCTTACACATTATACAAAAATTAATTCAAGATGGATTAAAGACTTAAACGTTAGACCTAAAATCATAGAAACCCTAGAGGAAAACCTAGGCATTAGCATTCAGGACATAGGCATGGGCAATGACTTCATGTCTGAAACACCAAAAGCAAAGGCAAGAAAAGCCAAAATTGTCAAATGGGATCTATTTAAACTAAAGAGCTCCTACACAGCAAAAGAAACTACCATCAGAGTGAACAGGCAACCTCCACAATGGGAGAAAATTTTTGCAACCTACTCATCTGACAAAGGGCTAATATCCAGAATCTACAATGAACTCAAACAAATTTACAAGAAAAAAACAAACAACCCCATCAAAAACGGGGCGAAGGACATGAACAGACACTTCTGAAAATCAGACATTTATGCAGCCAAAAAAACACATGAAAAAATGCTCACCGTCACTGGCCATCAGAGAAATGCAAATCAAAATCACAATGAGATACCATCTCACACCAGTTAGAATGGCAATCATTAAAAAGTCAAGAAACAACAGGTGCTGGAGAGGATGTGGAGAAATAGGAACACTTTTACACTGTTGGTGGAACTGTAAACTAGTTCAACCCTTGTGGAAGTCAGTGTGGCGATTCCTCAGGAATCTAGTACTAGAAATACCATTTGACCCAGCCATCCCATTACTGGGTATATACCCAAAGGACTATAAATCATTCTACTATACAGACACATGCACACGTATGTTTATTGTGGCACTATTCACAATAGCAAAGACTTGGAACCAACCCAAATGTCCAACAATGATAGACTGGATTAAGAAAATGTGGCAGATATACACCATGGAATAGTATGCAGCCATAAAAAATGATGAGTTCGTGTCCTTTGTAGGGACATGGATGAAATTGGAAATCATCATTCTTAGTAATCTATCGTGAGAACAACAAACGAAACACCGCATATTCTCACTCATAGGTGGGAACTGAACAATGAGAACACATGGACACAGGAAGGGGAACATCACACTCTGGGGACTGTTGTGGGTTGGGGAAAGGGGGGCGGGTTAGCTTTAGGAGATACACCTAATGCTAAATGACGAGTTAATGGGTGCAGCACACCAACATGGCACATGTATACATATGTAACTAACCTGCACATTGTGTACATGTACCCTAAAACTTAAAGTATAATAATAAAACAAAAGAAAGCAAAACCCAAACACACACAAAAAAGAAAAATAATTTAAAATTTTTTTAACTTTAAAAAAAATTAAAGATATAATTTGAATAATAAAAAAAAGTTTCTTTGGAAAATTTTGAAACATTACAATCTATAGGTCTTTTCTCTGTATTTCTTTTATTTCTACAAAGGGATATCTGCTAGTTTCAGGTTTGATGGTTAGAAAATGGAAGAAGGAAATGGAGGAAGAATCTGGTTATCATGCTGTTTAGTGTGCAGACATCTCCCTGATTTTGGTCTGGTGCACCCCTCTTCCTCTCTCTCCATGTGTATTTCTGTGTTCAGCTTCTGGTTCAGATTTATATTCTTCAGATAATAAACCTTTGTGCGAGGGCTAGGGTAGGGTATTTGTTTGGCTACTTGGGGTAAGGGTGGATGCCTTGAGGTCTAACTTCTTACAGCGATGAGTAGAAAAACCACTTTATTGAGATGTAATTTGCATATTATAAATTTGTCCATTTAAAGTGTACAATTCAGTGGTTTTTAGTGTATTCACAACATTGTGCAACCATTACTATAATCCATTTTGGAACATTTTCATCACACAATAAGAAACCCTGCTCATTAGCCATCACTTTCCTATTCCCCTTTCCTCTCATCCCTAAGCAAACACTACTTTCTGTCTTTATAGATTTGCCTATTCTAGACATTCCTTACAAGTGGAACTACAATATATGGTCTTTTCTGACTGACTTCTTTCACTTAGCATAATGTTTTCAAGGTTTGTCCATGTTGCAGCATGTATTCGTGCTTCATTCTTTTTTATGCCTGAATGATATTCTGTTGTGTAATATATATTTTGTGTCTCTGTCCATCAGTTGATGGACGTTTGTGTTTGTATTTGTCAGGGTTCTCTAAAGGGACAGAACTAATATTATATATGTATATGTGAAGGGGAGTTTGTTAGGAGAATTGACTTACACTATCACAAGTTGAAGTTCCACAATAGGCCATCTGCAAGCTGAGAAGCAAGGAAGTCAGTCCAAGTCTCAAAATCTCAAAAGTAGATAAGCCAGCAGTGCAGCCTTCAGTCTGTGGTCGAAGGCCTGAGAGCCCCTTTTTATCATTTTATGTGCTTATTAGCCATTCATATATCTTCTTTGGAGAAATAGCTATTTACACCCTTGTCCTTTTTAAAAATGGATTGTTTGTACTGTATATATATATAAATCACGGTGTAAGTCCAAGAGTCTAAAAATTGAAGAACTTGGAGTCTGATGTTCCAGAGCAGGAAGCATCCAGCACGGAGAAAGATGAAGGCTGGAACACTCAGCAAGTCTCCCCATTCCACTTTCTTCTGCCTGCTTTTTTCTAGCCTTGCTGGCAGCTGATTAGATGGTGCCCACCCAGACTGAGGGTGGGCTGCCTCTCCCACTGCACTGACTCAGATGTTAATTTCCTTTAGTAACACCCTCACAGACACACCTAGGAACATTACATCCTTTAATCCAATCAAGTTGACACTCAGTATTAACCATCACAGTGTTGTTTCCACTCTTTCAGCCATAATGAATAATGCCACCATGAACATTCGTGTACAGGTTTTTGTGTGGATATGTTTTCAGTTGTCTTTATGATATATCTAGGAGAGGAATTTCTGGGTCACATGGTAACTATATGGTTAACATTTTGAGGAACTGTCAGTTTGTTTTGTACAGTGGCAGCATTTTACATTCCCACCAGCAAGGTATAAGGGTTCTAGTTTCTCTAGATCCTCACCAACAGCTGTTATTGTCACTCTTTTATATTACAACCGCTGTAGTAGGTGTGAAATGGTACCTTATTGTGGTTTTGATTTGCATTTCTCTGATGATTGATGATGTTGAATATCATTTTATGTGCTTATTAGGCATTCATGTATCTTCTTTGGAGAAATAGCTATTTAGACCCTTAGACCCTTGTCTTTTTAAAACTGGATTGTTTGTACTGTGTATATATATATATATATCTATAAGATGCTAACAATGGAGGAGACTGGGTATGGAGTAGGTAGATGGACTTACCAACGGAAATGCCAAATACGAACTTGGCAAGGATAAAATTCCTCATACTCTAACCACACATGGGTTATTTTTTACAAGATTACAGAAGGAATAAAAATATGAAATTATATTTGAAATAGTATTTTAACATATTTTCTTGTGCTGAACATCTTTTTAGGCCAATAAATTCAGAAATTCATTATATTTTATATCATCATTTTTAATACTATGGTTTGTAGATGGCGTACTAAAAAAGGATTAAGGGCCAGGAGCTGTGGCTCATGCCTGTAATCCCAGCACTTTGGGAGACAGAGGTGGGCAGATCACTTGAGACCAGGAGTTCAAGACCAGCCTTGGCAACATGGTGAAATATCATCCCTACAAAAAATACAAAACTTAGCCAAACATGGTGAAATGTGCCTGTAGTCCCAGCTGCTTGGGAGGCTGAGGTGGGAGGATCACTTGAGCCTGGGGAGTTTGAGCCTGCAGCGAGCTGTGATCGTGCTACTGTACTCTAGCCTGGGCAACAAAGTGAGACCCTGCCTCAAAAAAAAAAAAAAAAAAAGGTTTAGGATAGAGTTAATGTTCTGAATATTAGAATTTAAAAGATCACTTAGAAGTCACTTAAGGATGCTAGAAAACTCTATCATCACTAAAAACATTTTATTAATTGTGTTATAGTTGTGAGGCTGTACTATGTAATAACGAATTTTTTTTTTTTTTTTAGGGTTCTTGGTAAGGCAGTTTTGACTCAGTTAAGAAAATATCGGCTGGGCGTGGTGGCTCATGCCTGTAATCCCAGCACTTTGGGAGGCTGAGGTGGGCCTATCACTTGAGGTCAGGAGTTTGAGACCAGCCTGGCCAACATGGTGAAACCCCATCTCTATTAAAAATACAAAAATTAGCCAGGCATGGTGGCACTCGCCTGTAATCCTAGCTGCTCTGGAGGCTGAGACAGCAAAATCACTTGAACCTGGGAGGTGGAGGCTGCACTGAGCCGAGATTGTGCCACTGCACTCCAGCCTGGGCAACAGAGCAAGACTCTATCTCAAAAACAAAACAAAAGAAAAAGTAATAAAACGCACAGAAAAAAGAAAATATCTAAATCTAAACTTTAAGATGTGGTTGTGCACAACCCGGTATTGACTTTTTTCTGTAAAATACTTAAATTTCCTCAATATCTGTTTTTATTGGTTGATGTTATAGGTATAATATTATTATAGACTGGTTTTATTTTTACTTTTTAAAATTTTTTTGTTTATTTTATTATTATTATTTACTTTAAGTTTTAGGGTACATGTGCACAATATGCCGGTTAGTTACATATGTATACATGTGCCATGCTGGTGTGCTGCACCCATTAACTCGTCATTTAGCATTAGGTATATCTCCTAATGCTATCCCTCCCCCCTCCCCCCAACCCACAATAGTCCCCAGAGTGTGATGTTCCCCTTCCTGTGTCCATGTGATCTCATTGTTCATTTCCCATCTATGAGTGAGAACATGCGGTGTTTGGTTTTCTGTCCTTGCGATAGTTTACTGAGAATGATGGTTTCCAATTTCATCCATGTCCCTACAAAGGACACGAACTCATCATTTTTTATGGCTGCATACTATTCCATGGTGTATATGTGCCACATTTTCTTAATCCAGTCTATCCTTGTTGGACATTTGGGTTGGTTCCAAGTCTTTGCTATTGTGAATAGTGCCGCAATAAACATACGTGTGCATGTGTCTTTATAGCAGCATGATTTATAGTCCTTTGGGTATATAACCAGTAATGGGATGGCTGGGTCAAATGGTATTTCTAGTTCTAGATCCCTGAGGAATCACCACACTGACTTCCACAATATTTTTACTTTATGTTTTTTTCTTCACTGCTGTGTAAATACTTTTCATAATACCAGGTCTCTGCTTTTGGAGAACTTGAAGCTTTGAAGGTAGTCTAGATAGTCTTTATTTTTCTTCTATTTGTAAGAATTTTACAAGTGGAGAGATTTAGTCTTCTAAGTTACCTATGATTTCTCATATTTAGATTCTTTTTAAAAGCTTTGCTTTATATTATATATTGTGTTGTATATTAGTTAGTATATTTTATGTTGGCTGTTTGACCACATAGTGCCATAATGAACAAGAAGTTAAATTTCTGGAGAGCATTTTATGTTAGTTTTACACTCAATTGCGGAGACAATCACTACCAGTAATACTAGGTACTTAAGTAATTGTTAGTGGTATTTTTAAAAGAATTAAGGTAAGATGGGATAATAATAAAGAAGAAGTTGTTAAAATTTTAATTTAATAAAGTACATTATTTAATATCAGCAATATCAAACTAAAGCAACTACTAAAATAGACATTTAGCCTAATGAATGTTTTAAATTCTAGTGAAGCTTTTTAACAGTTGCATTTCTTGAAAGGTGATTTTTTTTATGTGCCTGAGCCAAAGAAGTTTTTATATATATGAAACATATATATAAAATAATTTAAAAATCTTATAAGCTTTATATCACTGTGTCTTAATCATCTTAACATGGATCAATGCTTTCTTAGATTAAAAAAAAACAAACAAACTCCCAATCCAATTTTATAAATGCAGTACTGGATACCATAGAATCAAGGGAAAAGCGAACTGGAAAAAGAAATATCCATGGCTTTTATAAACCTCTTTACAACTAGGGGGGTTTATTATCATGGGAAATAAGCTTAACTCAATAAGAAAAGAGAAAAGAGAAGATGCAAACCTAATTCTGAGAGAACTGAAGAATCTTCTGAAGATTATGGTAGAGAGAGAACAGTCTTTGCAAATAAATTCTGAATTGCTTCTGTCAGTCATATTCTATATTATAGTAACATAAAAAAGGGTAAAAGGTAGCATCTTTCTCTAAATGCGTACTATCTTCAAGTGAAAAAGGAAAAGAAAGTTGTATTTTACCTTTCATAATTGTTGATAAAGACCACCTTGTATGATTCATCTTTTTAAAGCCATCATGTGTTTGTAGGAATCATTTTCAAAGGTCCATTTGCATAGATTACTAACTATAAAATAGGTAAATGATGAAATCACCTGTGTTATACAGTCATAGGTATTACACATTTAAATGCAGCATTTTATGTTTATAATAAATTTTAAGATTGGAACTTCAGTTAAAAATTTGGTAAATACTCAAGTTTTTTTTGCCAGAAAAGGTAGAGATAATTTTTAAAGAAGGTAAATCAGTTTATTATCATGTTAATCAGAATTTGCGACCACAAATTCTGTTCCTGATATTTCTTATTTTTATTATCTGTGGGTTTTTTGATTATACCTAGAAGTAATAAAACTTTTTCTTCATTAAACTCTTTTATAATCTGAGTGGTATACTTCACTTCTTGCTGAATAAAAAAATTACAGTGTTCTCCAGTTTATTTCTATTGTCAGCCTATTGTCCTCATATATCCCTTCTGAAACCGTTAAGGCTCTGTTACCATCCTCAGTGACTTTAACTCTGAATTTTCTACCTTCAGAACTGCATAGTTAATCATGATCAAGATGACTGGCACAGAGAACTCTGAATCTTTCTATGTTCTGCTATGCTTTATATGAGCCTGTTTATGTAAAATAATCTAGGGGATTCTGGAAAACAAGTATGTTTTGGCCATTAATAAAACAGTTACAGATGAATTGTAGTTCAGAGAAGTAAGTAGAAGGAATATCCTTTAGCGACAAATGAGTTTTTGTCTACAACACAGGTCCTTTGCTTACTCATAATGGAAATGCTTATAGATGTGTCAGGACTCGTTTTGGCCTTTGGGCCAAGGACCTAGTATGGCATCTGGCATATAGTAGGTACTCTATAAATAATGTTCCATTCTGCTTTTTAGTTGACCTATATAGTAAAATAAGTATCAATGAGATCATCATGAAAAGTTATAAACCTATTCATTTGTTTTTAATAATCTTTTGTTTTTATGCACTCACATTTGTTTAATGGGATTGAATATAAATGTAAAATCTTTGGACTTCTGTGAGGGTAGAATAAAGTGGATAGGACTTCCTGACCAGTTCACTTCCAAGACCAGTTGGACTTCCTTCCTGTTCTCTTTTACATGGCAGTTCCCGTGTTCTGAGTCACAAAGCAGCATTAATTTTGTCTCTGAGTCGTTTTTCTAATGTACTGTGCTGGCCACATGGAAAGTAGGAGAGCTACTTAAAAAAAAACACCACCTTCAAATTAGAATGCCTTATTAAGATTTAAAATATTATGTATCATACGAGGCCCCTTATGTAAAATATATCATGTTATTTTAAAAGTCAAATGAGAACATACACGAGAGTTCTTTGAAAACTGTAGCATATTAATATTTAACTCTAGGCATAATCTCCTCAGTGACATTAATGTAAATACACTCTGTCATGTAGAAGTGACATTAGAAATATAAATGCTTTCATTTAAAAAGCCAACATTGAAGGTCAGACTAATTGAATAATATTATTGTTTCTTAACATGTTTGATTAGAACAAGGATGATAAATAGTAAAGGGCTTATAGACAGTTCTTAATTATGACCCTTCAATTTATGACTCTAGCGATTAAGTGATTTAATACTGTGATGCCTGTTTTACAAACACTTATCAAATACTTGGAGACTCTGACCCTCTGAGGCATCTTTTTTGGTAATAAAAATCCTTTGAGACCTTCTGTTTAAGGGCTCAAAAGATAGTATTAACAAGTATGCCCCCCTTCCCTGCCCAGGTAAAGAATAAGTGTTATATTTAAATATTAACATGCATATAATAAAATATTAACAGCTATTAAAATGTAACAAAATAAAATACACTTATCATTAAAATAAGCATTGTAGAATTAATCAGTCTATGATGATTCAGTCCCTTGGAATCACCTTTTTGTAGATGGATTATTACTATATTTATTACTTATGAAAACATCTATTAAAGGGAATTATCAGGTGATAAAATCTGGAAAAATAATCATTTTCTATTTATACAAGTTATTGATACATTTGGGGTAAACTTTGTGCAACTAATGAGGAAACTAACATACAACACAGTCCTGAGGAAATCATTAACTAGTATGTACTCATGATAATTCATCTCATTTTTCTTGATGTCTATTTTAGTGGACTAAATTTCATATCTCAGTTTTTCTGCTTGACTAATTGTTTTAAGTTCAAATCCTCTAAGCTGAATATATTTGGGGATAACAGAATGTAGTAGAAACTGTTTTGTTTACTCAATCTTTCAGCACATTCATTGTACACATATGTTTTCATAACTTTTGTGAAACTTTTGGAAGAGGCCCATGGAAACCATAGAACCAAATGTGACGTGGAGAACATCTGGGTATGTTTGGTTAGTTCTGCTGCTGAATTGGAGTCTTCAGCTCATTCCTGGTTTATAATAAAGTAACATGTATCAAAGGGTTGGATAGGAGACATTCTTCTCTATATTGCCCTCTTCAAAGACTGAAAACCCCCTTTTCTTAAGTGTACTAGATGATCTAATTGGGCTTAATATGATTTAGTGAGATATAAATTACACCAAAAAAGAGGTAGAGTAACACCTACTATTTACTAAAATAAAAATCTCTTGGCAGTACATTGCTGTAGGAAAGGACATGGCAGTCAGCTTATAAATGACAAAATATGTGATAACTTTGTGTTACATACAGAACTGTTGTTTGGCTAGGCGTAGTGGCTCACGCCTGTAATCCCAGCACTTTGGGAGGCCAAGGTGGGCGGATCACTTGAGGTCAAGAGTCCGAGATCAGCCTGGGCAACATGGTGAAACCCCATCTCTACCAAAAATACAAAAAGTAGCTGGGCATGGTGGTGTGTGCTTGTGGTCCCAGCTACTCAGGAGGCTGAGGCAGGACAATTGCTTGAAACCAGGAGGTGGTTGCAGTGAGCTGAGATTGCACCACTGTACTCTAGCCTGGTAGACAGAGTGAGACTCTGTCTCAAAAAAAAAAAAAAAGGACTGTTGTTCGTAGTGTATAGTACATAGTACAGTGTAATACCTGTATTATAGGCAAAGCTGTATATAGTTAAATTAACCTGTAGTATATATGAACATATATGTGTGTGTGTGTATATATATATACACATATATATACACGTATATATATGTATACACGTGTGTGTATATATATATATATATATATATATATGCATTTTAACCAGAATTTTGTTCCGCTTTCTGCCCTTTCTTTGTTGATTACGTTAGGATTGGATGCCTATGAAACAGTTTATGAATGTTACGCTAGTTCTCCTAGGTGGTATTGGAAAAAATTTTTTTGAGCAGCATGTTGATGTTCCTCTAGCACCCTCTGCTGGATTTGAGAATTAATTCATTGGACTAGAAGATTTAAAAAAAATTATTAAGAAGGCTTAAATTTAATTATGTCTATCAACAAACCCTACTCTTGGAAGGAGTTTGTTTAAAGATTTGAAGATTTTTTGCTGTCCTTACTGAGAAATTGATAGTTTCAGTAATAATAAGCACCTTATAATTTTCTGACATTTCATTTAAAATGAGAAGTTGTGAAAATAAAGACATGATCTCCAGTTTATTATTTCCACCCCCTGTGTTTTGCTCTAAGCAGGAAAAACAGAACCTCTTTTTGATTTTTGGAGTGTAAACTAGATCATTAATTAACTAATTAATATATATACAAGAAGTGAAAACTTGAATTTTTGATTCATTATAGAATCACTGAATATTCTGCATTTAACAAAATATATTACTATCATTTTGATAAAGAAGCATATATGCTTTTTGGAATCTGAGAAAATATTTTAAAATTGTTAGCCTTGTTTTTTTTCTCTCTGTGCCCTTTATTTGCTTTTTTAAAAAAAAATTTATTTCCATAGGTTTTTGGGAAACAGGAGGTGTTTGTTTACATGAGTAAGTTATTTAGTTGTGGTTTGTGAGATTTTGGTCCTTTGCTAGCTTTTAAAATCATTTATTCTCAATCCTATGGGCTATTTCCTTGTGACTGGCTAGACGTTTTTTTGACTTACAGAAACTAAAATGAGTATACTAGGTACTGAGAAAACTGACTTCAGTTCTTTAAGGGCAAGAACCTTATCCTTTATACTTTCTTAAAGAAAAAATTAGCATTGGGCCCATCTGGGATAATGCTCATTCTGGTGTGGGCTAAACATAATAATTTCTCTGCTACAGTATGCATCATGCTTTATACCTACAACCTCTGGGGGACCCTTGTTCTAAGGCTTCAAAGTCAGCATTTAGAAATAACTTTTTTTCCACAATGAGAATCAGAAGTTTAATTTAGGTGGCTGCCACGTCTTGACATTCCAATCAGGGATTCTTTATTTTTCAATTGAGATATACTTCACATATCATAAAACCCACCCTTTAAAAGTATACAATTCAATGCTTTTAATATATTCACTATACTGTGCAACTATTACCACTATCTAATTCCAGAGCATTTTCATCACCCCACTAAGAAATTTCATATTCATTAGCAGCTACTGCCCTTTTCGTTCTCTCCTTCTTCCCTATCCTCCTGCAACCACTTAATATACTTTTTGTCTCTGGATTTGCCTATTCTGGACAATTCTTATAAATGAAATCATACAGCATGTGGTCTTTTGTATTTGACTTCTTTTACCTTTTTTATATATGTTTTCAAGGTTAATCCATGGTATCACATTTATTGGTACTTCATTCCATTTTCTTGCTGGATAATATTCCATTCTATGGATTCACAACATCTTGTTTATTCATTCATTGGTTGATGGACATTTGGGTGCATTCCATCTTTGGCTGTTATGAAAAATGCTGCTATCAACTTTTGTGCATAATTTTTTGAATCTGTTTTCATTTCTCTTGGGTAAATATATAGGAATGTAATTGCTGGGTCATATGGTAACTCTATGTTTAATTTTTTGAGCAGCTACCTAGCTGTTTTCCACAGCAGCCAAACCATTTTACATTCCTATCAGTAATGTATGAGGTTTCTAGTTTTTCCAATTTTCTTCCAGTATTTTCTGTTATTTAAATTATAGCCATCTGGTTTTGGTCCAAGATGGCCGAATAGGAACAGCTCCAGTCTACAGCTCCCAGCGTGAGTGATACAGAAGATGGGTGATTTCTGTATTTCCAACTGAGGTACCAGATTCATCTCACTGGGGCTTGTCAGATGGTGGGTGCAGGACAGTGGGTGCAGCCCAACGAGCGTGAGCCTAAGCAGGATGAGGCATCGCCTCACCCGGGAAGTGCAAGGGGTCAGGGAATTGCCTTTCCTAGCTAAGGGAAGCTGTGACAGATGGCACCTCGAAAATCGGGTCACTCCCACCCTAATACTGCACTTTTCCAGTGGTCTTAGCAAATGGAACACCAGGAGATTATATCCCGCACCTGGCTCAGAGAGTCCCATGCCCACGGAGCCTTGCTTATTGCTAGCACAGCAGTCTGAGATCCAAGTGCAAGGCAGCAGCGAGGCTGGGGGAGGAGCGCCCACCATTGATGAGGCTTGAGTAGGTAAACAAAGTGGCAGGGAAGCTCAAACTGGGTGGAGCCCACCGCAGCCCAAGGAGGCCTGCCTGCGTCTGTAGACTCCACCTCTGGGGGCAGGGCATAGCCAAACAAAAGGCAGCAGAAACCTCTGCAGACTTAAATGTCCCTGTCTGACAGCTTTGAAGAGAGTAGTGGTTCTCCAAGCTTGGAGTTTGAGATCTGAGAACAAACAGACTACCTCTTCAAGAGGGTCCCTGACCCCTGAGTAGCCTACCTGGGAGGCATCCCCTAGTAGGGGCAGACTGATGCCTCACACGGCTGGGTACCCCTCTGTGACGAAGCTTCCAGAGGAATGATCAGGCAGCAACATTGGCTGTTCAGCAATATTTGCTGTTCTGCAGCTTCCGCTGCTGATATCCAGGCAAACAGGGTCTGGAGTGGACCTCCAGTAAACTCCAACAGACCTGCAGCTGAGGGTCCTGTTAGAAGGAGAACTAACAAACAGAAAGGACATTCACACCAAAACCCCATCTGTATGTCACCATCATCAAAGACCGAAGGTAGATAAAACCACAAAGATGGGGAAAAAACAGAGCAGAAAAGCTGAAAATTCTAAAAATCAGAGCTCTTCTACCTCTCCAAAGGAACTCAGCTCCTCCCCAGCAACAGAACAAAGCTGGACGGAGAATGACTTTGAGGAGTTGAGAGAAGAAGGCTTTAGATGATCGGTAATAACAAACTGCTCTGAGCTAAAGGAGGATGTTCGAACCCATTGTGAAGAAGCTAAAAATGTTGAAAAAAGGTTGGACGAATGGCTAACTAGAATAAACAGTGTAGAGAAGTCCTTAAATAACCTGACTGAGCTGAAAACCGTGGCACGAGAACTACGTGATGTATGCACAAGGTTCAGTAGCCGATTTGAACAAGTGAAAGAAAGGGTATCAGTGATTGAAGATCAAATGAATGGAATGAAATGAAGTGATAAGAGAAGTTTAGAGAAAAAGGAGTAAAAAGAAACGAACGGAACATCCAAGAAATATGGGACTATGTGAAAAGACCACATCTACGTCTGATTGGTGTACCTGAAAGTGATGGGGAAAATGGAACCGAGTTGGAAAACACTCTTCAGGATATTATCCAGGAGAATTTCCCCAACCTAGCGAGGCAGGCCAACATTCAAATTCAGGAAATACAGAGAACGCCACAAAGATACTCCTCGAGAAAAGCAATTCCAAGACACATAATTGTCAGATTCACCAAAGTTGAAATGAAGATAAAAATGTTAAGGGCAACCAGAGAGAAAGGTCGGGTTACCCACAAAGGGAAGCCCATCAGACTAACAGTGGATCTCTCAGCAGAAACTCTACAAGCCAGAAGAGAGTGGGGGCCAATATTCAACATGCTTAAAGAAAAGAATTTTCAACCCAGAATTTCTTATCCAGCCAAACTAAGCTTCATAAGTGAAGGAGAAATAAAATCCTTTACAGACAAGCAAATGCTGAGAGATTTTGTCACCACCAGGCCTGCCTTACAAGAGCTCCTGAAGGAAGCAATAAACATGGAAAGGAAAAACTGATACGAGCCCCTGCAAAAATATGCCAAATTGTAAAGACCATCCATGCTAGGAAGGAAGAAACTGCATCAACTAATGAGCAAAATAACCAGCTAACATCATAATGACAGGATCAAATTCACACATAACAATATTAACCTTAAATGTAAATGGGCTAAATGCTCCAATTAAAAGACACAGACTGGCAAATTGGATAAAGATTCAACACCCATCAGTGTGCTGTATTCAGGAGACCCATCTCATGTGCAGAGACACACATAGCCTTAAAATGAAGGGATGGAGGAAGATCTACCAAGAAAATGGAAAAGAAAAAAAGTGGTGGTTGCAATCCTAGTCTCTGATAAAGCTGACTTTAAACCAACAAAGATCAAAAGAGACAAAGAAGGCTATTACATAATGGTAAAGGGATCAATTCAACAAGAAGAGCTAACTATGCTAAATATATATGCACCCAATACAGGAGCACTCAGATTCATAAAACAAATCCTTAGAGACCTACAAAAAGACTTAGACTCCCACACAATAATAATGGGAGACTTTAACACCCCACTGTCAGCATTAGACAGATCAACTAGACAGAAAGTTAACAAGGATATCCAGGAATTGAACTCATCTCTGCACCAAGCGGACCTAATAGACATCTACAGAACTCTCCACCCCAAATCAACAGAATATACATTCTTCTCAGCACCACATTGCACTTATTCCAAAATTGACCACATAGTTGGAAGTAAAGCACTCCTCAGCAAATGCAAAAGAACAGAAATTTTAACAAAGTGTCTCTTAGACCACAGTGCAATCAAACTAGAACTCAGGATTGAGAAACTCTCTCAAAACCGCTCAACTACATGGAAACTGAACAACCTGCTCCTGAATGACTGCTGGGTACATAACGAAATGAAGGCAGAAATAAAGATGTTCTTTGAAACCAACGAGAACAAAGACACAACATACCAGAATCTGTGGGACACATTCAAAGCAGTGTGTAGAGGGAAATATATAGCACTAAATGCCCACAAGAGAAAGCAGGAAAGATCTAAAATCAACACCCTAACATCACAATTAAAAGAATTACAGAAGCAAGAGCAAACACATTCAAAAGCTAGCAGAAGGCAAGACATAACGAAGAGCAGAAGTGAAGGAGATAGACACACAAAAAACCCTTCAGAAAAATCAATGAATTTAGCAGCTGTTTTTTTTAAAAGATCAACAAAATTGATAGACTGCTAGCAAGACTAATAAAGAAGAAAAGAGAGAAGAATCAAATAGACACAATAAAAAGTGATAAAGGGGATATCACCACCGATCCCACAGAAATACAGACTACCATCAGAGAATACTATAAACACCTCTATACAAATAAACTAGAAAATCTAGAAGAAATGGATAAATTCCTGGATACATACACTCTCCCAAGACTAAACCAGGAAGAGGTTGAATCCCAAAATACACCAGTAACAGGCTCTGAAATTGAGGCAATAATCAATAGCCTAACCAACCAAAAAAAGTCCAGGACCAGACGATTCACAGCCGAATTCTGCCAGAGGTACAAGGAGGAGTTGGTACCATTCCTTTTGAAACTATTCCAATCAATAGAAAAAGAAGGAATCCTCCCTAACTCATTTTATGAGGCCAGCATCATCCTGATACCAAAGCCTGGCAGAGACACAACAAAAAAAGAGAATTTTAGACCAATGTCCCTGATGAACATTGATGCAAAAATCCTCAATAAAATACTGGCAAACTGAATCCAGCAGCACATCGAAAAGCTTATCCACCATGATCAAGTGGGCTTCATCCCTGGTTGCAAGGCTGGTTCAACATACGCAAATCAATAAACGTAATCCATCACATAAACAGAACCAATGACAAAAATCACATGATTATCTGAATAGATGCAGAAAAGGCCTTTGGCAAAATTCAACAGCCCTTCATGCTAAAAACTCTCAATAAATTAGGTATTGATGGGACATATCTCAAAATAATAAGAGCTATCTATGACAAACCCACAGCCAATATCATACTGAATGGGCAAAAACTGGAAGCATTCCCTTTGAAAACTGGCACAAGACAGGGATGCCCTCCCTCACCATTCCTATTCAACATAGTGTTGGAAGTTCTGGCCAGGGCAATCAGGCAGGAGAAAGAAATAAAGGGTATTCAATGAGGAAAAGAGGAAGTCAAATTGTCCCTGTTTGTAGATGACATGATTGTATGTTTAGAAAACCCCATCATCTCAGCCCAAAATCTCCTTAAGCTGATAAGCAATTTCAGCAGTCTCAGGATACAAAATCAATGTGCAAAAATCACAAGCATTCTTATACACCAATAACAGAGAAACAGAGAGCCAACTCATGAGTGAACTCCCATTCACAGTTGCTACAAATAGAATAAAATACCTAGGAATAAACTTACAAGGGATGTGAAAGACTTCTTCAAGGAGAACTACAAACCAGTGCTCAACAAAATAAAATTGGATACAAACAAATGGAAGAACCTTCCATGCTCATGGATAGGAAGAATAAATATCATGAAAATGGCCATACTGCCCAAGGTAATTTATTGATTCAATGCCATCCCCATCAAGCTACCAATGACTTTCTTCACAGAATTGGAAAAAATTACTTTGAAGTTCATATGAAACCAAAAAAGAGCCCGCATTGCCAAGACAATCCTAAGCCAAAAGAACAAAGCTAGAGGCATCATGCTACCTGACTTGAAACTATACTACAAGGCTACAGTAACCAAAAGAGCATGGTACTGGTACCAAAACAGAAATATAGACCAATGGAACAGAACGGAGCTCTCAGAAGTAATACCACACACCTACGACCATCTGATCTTTGACAAACCTGACAAAAACAGGAAATGGGGAATGGATTCCCTATTTAATAAATGGTGCTGGGAAAACTGGCTAGCCATATGTAGAAAGCTGAAACTGGATTCCTTCCTTACACCTTATACAAAAATTAATTCAAGATGAATTAAAGACTTAAATGTTAAACCTAAAACCATAAAAACCCTAGAAGAAAAGCTAGGCAATACCATTCAGGACATAGGCACGGGCAAGGACTTCATGACTAAAACACCAAAAGCAATGGCAACAGAAGCCAAAATTGACAAATGAGATCTAATTAAACTAAAGAGCTCCTGCACAGCAAAAGAAGCTACCATCAGAGCGAACAGGTAACCTACAGAATGGGAGAAAATTTTTGGAATCTACTCATCTGACAAAGGGCTAATATCCAGAATCTACAATGAACTCAAACAAATTTACAAGAAAAAAACAAACAACCCCATCCAAAAGTGGGTGAAGGATATGAACAGACACTTCTCAAAAGAAGACATTTATGCAGCCAACAGACACATGAAAAAATGCTCATCATCACTGACCATCAGAGAAATGCAAATCAAAACCACAATGAGATAGCATCTCACACCAGTTAGAATGGCGATCATTAAAAAGTCAGGAAACAACAGGTGCTATAGAGGATGTGGAGAAATAGGAGCATTTTTACACTGTTGGAAGGACTGTAAACTAATTTAACCATTGTGGAAGACAGTGTGGCAATTCCTCAAGGATCTAAAACTAGAAATACGGTTTGAGCCAGCCATCCCATTACTGGGTATATACCCAAAGGATTATAAATCATGCTGCTATAAAGACATATGCACACGTATGTTTATTGCGGCACTATTCACAATAGCAAAGACTTGGAACCAACCCAAATGTCCAACCATGATAGACTGGATTAAGAAAATGTGGCAGATATACATCATGGAATACTATGCAGCCATAAAAAACTATGAGTTCATGTCCTTTGTAGGGACATGGATGAAGCTGGAAACCATCATTCTGAGCAAACTATTGCAAGGACAAAAAACCAAACACCGCATGTTCTCACTCATAGGTGGGAAATGAACAATGAGAACACTTGGACACAGGATGGGGAACATCACACACCGGGGCCTGTCGTGGGGTGGAGGGATGGGGGAGGGATAGCATTAAGAGATATACCTAATGTAAATGACGAGTTGATGGGTGCAGCACACCAACATGGCATGTGTATACATATGTAACAAACCTTCACGTTGTGCATATGTACCCTAGAACTTAAAGTATAATAAAAAAAAGAAAAAAAATAAATTATAGCCATGTAGTGGGTGTGAAGGTATCTCTTCATGTTTTTAGTTTTCATTTCCCCAGTGACTAATAGTTTTGAGCATTATTTCATATAGTTATTGGTCATTTACATATCTTTTTTAGACAAATATCTAAGTCCTGTACTCATATTTTGAGTTGTCCTTTTATCGTATGATTTCTTTTTTTATTCTGGATACTAGAACGTGCTCAGATATATGATTTGTAAGTATTTTCTCCCATTCTTTAGGTTATCTTTTCATTTTCCTAATAAAGTCCTTGGATACACATATGTTTTTTGTCTTTTAGTTTTAATTTTGTATTGTTACGTAAAATTTATACATATTTATGGGGTACATGTGTTTTTTTATGTGCATAGAATGAAATTATCAAGTCACTCGTTAGGCTATTCATCATCTTGAACGTTGATCATTTCTATGTGTTAGGAATATTTCAAGATCTCTCTTCCAGCTATTTTAAAATATACAATACATTGTTGTTAACTGTAGTCACCCTACTCTGCTATCTAACTTTAGAACTTATTCCTTCTAACTGTATGTTTGTACCCATTAGTCAATCTGTCTGCCCTGCCACCCACACCCTGACACCCTTTCCAGCCTCTGATAACTATCCTAACTGTCATTCTACTCTCTACGTCCTTGAGATTAACTTTTTTTACTTTTATTTTTTAATTTTTTAGGATTTTTTTTTTTTTAGATGAAGTCTCACTGTCTCACCCAGGCTGGAGTGCAGTGTGCAATCTCCACTCACTGCAACTTCCACCTCCCGGGTTCAAGTGATTCTCCTGCCTCAGCCTCCTGAGTAGCTGGGATTACAGGTGCCTGCTATGACACCTAGCTAATTTTTGTATTTTTAGTAGAGACAGGGTTTCGCCATGTTGGCCAGCCTGGTCTTGAACTCCTGACCTCAGGTGATCTGCCCACCTCGGCCTCCCAAAGTACTGGGATTACAGGCATGAGCCACCGTGCCTGGCCTATAGTTTTTTTTTTGTTTTTGTTTTTTAATAGAGATGAGGTCTCACTTTTTTATAGAGATTTTGCTCAGACTGGTCTTGAACTCCTGACCTCAAGCAATCCTCTCACCTCAGCCTTCCAAAGTGCTAGGATTACAGGCATGAGCCACCATGCCCAGCCGAGATTAACTTTTTTAGCTCTCACATATGAGTGAGAACGTGCGATATTTGTCTTTTTGTGCCTGGCTTATTTTACTTAACATAATGACGTCTAGTTCCATTCATATTGCTGCAAATGACAGCATTTCGTTCTTTTTTTTGTGGCCAAGTAGTATTCCATTGTGTATATATAACCCACTTTCTTTATTCATTTGTTGATGGACACCTAGGTTGATTACATACCTTTGCTATTGTGAATAGTGTTGTAATAAGTTTTTAATTTCTATGAAGTTGTTTGTTTGTTTGTTTATTTATTTATGCTTGTGCTTTTGCTATCTGAGAATCCATTGCCAAATCTAAGGTCATGAAGATTTTTGGATTTTTTTTGAGACAGGGTCTTGCTGTGTTGCTGAGGCTGGAGTGCAGTGGCATGATCTCAGCTCACTGAAGTCTCAACCTCCTGGGCCCAAGCCGTCCTTTCCACTTTAGCCTCCCAAGTAGCTGGGACCATAAGTGTGCCTCACCACACCCGGCTAATTTAATTTTTTTGTAGAGACCAGGTTTGACTATGTTGCCCAGGCTGTAAAGATTTACCCCTATGTTTTCTTCTAAGAGTTTTATGGTTTTTAGCTCATATATTTAGGTCATTGATCCATTTAGAATTTATTTTTTTATATGATATGAGGTATGGGATCCAAATTTATTCTTTTGCCTGTTTATATCCAATTGTCTCAGCATCATTTAATGAAAAGATGAATCTTTTCCATTGAGTGGTGATGGCACCATTATCAAAAATAAATTGACTACCCATTCGTGAGTTTATTTCTGGACTGTCAGTTCCTTTCTGTGGATCTATATGAATCTATATGTGTATCCTTTTGCTGGTACCACATTGTTTTGATTATTGTAGCTTTTTTTTTTTTTTTTTTTTTTGAGACAGAATCTGGCTCTGTCACCTGGCTGAATCTTTGCTTACTGTAACCTCTGCCTCCCAGGCTCAAGCCATTCTCTCACCTTAGCCTCCCTTATAGCTGGGTTTACAGGTGGCCACCACCACACTTGGCTAATTTTTGTTTTTTGTTTTTGTTTTGATAGAGACAGGGTTTTACTATGTTGCCCAGGCTGGTCTTGAACTTCTGGGCTCAAGCTGTCCACCTGTCTTGGCCTCCCAAAGCACTGGGATTACAGGCGTGAGCCACCATGCTCAGGTGATCACTGTAGCTTTGTAGTGAGTTTTGCAATTATGACATATGTCTTCCATCTTTATTCTTCTTTTTCAAGATTGTCATGTTAACGTTTTGATAAGTCTTTAGTAAAGAAAATTGTTTGGCTTAGTTTTGTGTTTGTCACATGCTTCTGATGATGTAATTGCTTTTTTATATAATAGCTAAGAACGTCCTGTGGGACTGGTATTCTGTGGAAACATTTTTTGAGAAGGGTGGGAAAAAAGTGACTATGTGGGGAATATTTTCTTTGCCTTATCTTATCACGTCAGCAATATATGTAGGAATAGTTTGAGTTAAACTCCCACTTCCCATTTACTTTTTCTGTTTAGTCGTGAAAGTCTTAATTCATTCTAGTGGTTTTTTGTTGTTGTCATTGTCAAAATATATACCTATATATTTTTAGCTGGGGTCTCGTTCCTCTTGCCTAGGTTGGAGTGCAGTAGCACCATGACAGCTCACTGCAGCCTTGATTTCCTGGGCTCAAGTGATCCTCCCACCTCAGCCTCCCAAGTTGCTGGGACTACAGGTGCACATCACCATGCCTGGCTAATTTTTGGATTTTTTTTGTAGAATTGGTGCTTCACCATGTTGCCCAGGCTGGCCTTGGACTCCTGGGCTCAAGTGATCTGCCTGAGTTGGCCTTCTGAAGTGCAGGGATTACAAGTGTGAGCCACTGTGCCTGGCCTAATTTTGTTAATTGGGTAAATAATGATACCATTGCCATACTTCCCCCTTAACTTTAATAACTTTGGTTTTGTTGTTTAAAAAATGTTTCTCAATATGGAAAATTTCACACATACATGAAAGTAGAAAGAATATTATAGTGAACCAAGTGCCTATGATTTAGCTTCAACAGTTATCAGCTTATGACCAATCTTATTTTATGAACACCAACCCCCACCCCTAACTCCAATTTGATTATTTTAAACCATATCTAGACATTATATAGTTTCATCCCTGAACACTTTAGTATGTATTTTTTAAAAGATAAGGGTTTATTTTATTTATTAATTAAAAAATTTACTTAGTTAATTCTTTTATAGAGATGCAGTTTTTCTCTGTTGCCCAGGCTGGTCTCAAACTCTTGGCCCCAAGCAGTCCTCTCACCTCAGCTTCCCAAAATGACGGGGGCCACTGTGCCTGGCCGAAAGATTGGGGTTTAAAAAAATTCTAATCATTATCACACCTAAAAAGTAATAATAATTCCTTAGTTACATCAGATATCCAAATGTCCTCATTTCTTGGTTTTCAGGTTTTGAGTCTTCAGACAAAACTGTGAATATTTACTAGTTTCACCTTTCAGCGGAATGCCTGTTATTTTTAAATACTCTAGTAGTATAAATTATAAATGTCAGATTTTATTCAAAGTATTATTTTATCCTTTGGATTTAAATTACCTTGAGACCCAAAAGGATCATATTTGGATTTAATGCTTTCTGTAAAAAAAACAAAACAAAACTATTTTCTAGTATAATAGCTCATTAAGAAATATTTTCCATAGGGTTGTAGAATCTAAATAAAGCAAATAGTTCATTGTAAAAGAATATTTTGTGATTTTCATGTTTGCAAAACACAGAGTGATTATATCCTGAAGCAGGATTACTCCATGACTGTGAAGGCCATCAGAACCAGGTGCATCTACAAAGGCCTCTAGAGAAGAAGGGATGTTTGTGTTTATGCTCTGCACTATGATAATCATTATGGGAAGGATTTGCCCAGAAAGAAGTATAGTCATTTCTAAGTTATTCACAGACTGCTTGATTAGTTTGTGGATTATTCAGTTTTTATTTCTATTTCTTTTCATTGTGATCCATTACCATCTTTGTCTGTAAACAAAAAGAAATGGTGGGAGAGAAGGAAAGTCAGATTAATCAAGTTGAACATTAATAAAAACTTGGCTAAGTGGGTGGAGCCAAGATGGCTGAATAGGAACAGCTCCAGTCTATAGCTCCCAGCGTGAGCGACGCAGAAGAAGGGTGATTTCAGCATTTCCAACTCAGGTACTGGGTTCATCTCACTGGGGAGTGTCGGAAAGTGGGTGCAGGACAGTGGGTGCAGTGCACTGAGCGTGAGCCGAAGCAGAGTGAAGGATATGAACAGATGAGTTCATGTCCTTTGTAGGGACATGGATGAAGCTGGAAACCATCATTCTGAGCAAACTATTGCAAGGACAAAAAACCAAACACCGCCTGTTCTCGCTCTTAGGTGGGAATTGAACAATGAGAACACATGGACACAGGAAGGGGAACATCACACACTGGAGCCTGTTGTGGGGTCGGGGGAGCAGGGAGGGATAGCATTAGGAGATACACCTAATGTTAAATGACGAGTTAATGGGTGCAGCACACCAACATGGCACATGTATACCTATGTAACTAACCTGCACATTGTTCACATGTACCCTCAAACTTAAAGTATAAAAAAAAAAACTTGGCTTAGGGTAAATGGTTTAGTAAATATAATGAATATTAATTTATTTTTTCGCCAAATTTCATCTAGGAAGGGAAATCAAATTAGTAATGCCTTTTTCTGTCCCTATTGAACTACCCCATTGACAGGACTCTAGGCATGGGTTTTCTTTGCTACTGTTATGTTGAGACATGCTGGATGTTCCCATAGTTCTGTTTTTCTGTCCCGAACAGATTCTTGGTCATGACCGATTCCCTTTTTGGGACTAGTAATCCGCTACTTCCCAGGGGTGCATTTTCTGAACAAAAATTGTATTCAAAAATAAAGATCTTGACTTCTGCTTCTGTCCAGAAACTGACTCTTGCCGGAAAAACTGATAAATTAGACTTCATCATAATGAAAAGTTTTGGTTTGCAAGTGATACTGTTAAGAGAAGGAGAAGACACGACGTAGACTGGGAGAAAACATTTGCAAATCATATATCTAACAAAGGACTTGTTTTCAGATTGTATAATGAACTTTTAAAGCTCAGTAATATGAAAATAAACAGCTCAATTAAAAAATGGTGAAAATATTTGAACATATACTTCTTCAAAGAAGATACACAGTTGGCAAATAGGTACATGAAAAGATGCTCAGTGTCATTAGTCATTGGGGCAATGCAAATTAAAACTAAAATGAGATAACCACTACATGCCTATTTGATTGTCTATAAAACCTCAAGAAACCAAAAACAGAAAATGACCGTAGCAAGTGTTGGTGAGGATGTGGAACAATGGAAAATTTCATACATTGGTGTTAGTAATGTAAATTGGCACCATCGCTTTGGAAAACAGTGTGGCAGTTTCATAAAATATTCAATATGGCTGGGTGCGGTGGCTGACGCCTGTAATCCTAGCACTTTGGGAGGCCGAGGCGGGCAGATCACGAGGTCAGGAGATCGAGACCATCCTGGCTAGCACGGTGAAATCCCGTCTCTACTAAAAATATAAAAAATTAGCTGGGCATGGTTGCCGGTACGTGTAGTCCCAGCTACTTGGGAGGCTGAGGCAGGAGAATGGTATGAACCCGGGAGGTAGAGCTTGCAGTGAGCCTAGATGGTGCCACTGCACTCCAGCCTGGGTGACAGAGCGAGACTCTGTCTCAAAAAAAAAAAAAAAAAATCAATATGTACCTGTCATTTGACCCATTCATTCCATTCTTCACTATTTACCCCAGAGAAATGAAAGTGTGTGTCTCTACAAAGTCTTGCACACAAATGCTCATAGCAGCTTTATTTGTAATTGCCTAAACTGGAAACAAGTCAAATGTCCATCAGTAGGTGAACAGATAAACCAATTGTGGTCTATTAATAAAGTGGAACACTATTTAACAATGAAAATGAATGAACTATTGATGCATGCAACCACATGGATGGGTCTCAAAATAATTATGTAAGGGGAAAGAAGACTGGCAATAAAAAGCATAATATATGATTCAATTTATATACAACTCCAGAAAATACAAACCTCTCTGTAGTGACAAAAAGCAGATTCGTGATTACTTGGGTATGTGGTGGGGTGGTGAGGGCTGGAGGAAGGCATTACCAAGAGACATAAGGAATCTTTTAAGAGTGATGGAAATGTTTCCTATATTGATTGTGGCAGTGATTTAATGGATGTGTACGTGTTTGTGTGTGTGTGTGTGTATAAAAATGTATCAAAAAGTATATTTTCACTATGTGTAGGTTATTATATATAAGTTATACCTCTATAAAGTGTAAAGAAAAAAAAGCAGGCTCTGGAAGCATTCTTCCTGAGCATGAATTTTACATTCCATTCTTGCAAAAAAAAAAAAATGAGGCTGCAAGTCCACTAATCTAAAGTGTTAATTATAATTCTGGACTGTAGTGATCCATATCTTCTTTAAATACCAATGTTTATGAATTTAAACTTTTAATTTGTTTTCAGGCAACTACTCTAAGAGTGAGGAAATTAGAAGAAAACATTGAAGCAGAAAGAGCAGCGCATTTGGAATCAAAATTTAATTCTGAAATTATTCAGGTAAAATGTAAACAAATATTTTGGCCTGCATTTTCTTACTTTGTGTTATAACAGCTGGGAAAAACAGCACTATGTTCAGAGAACGAAGGTGTGCATTGAGAATGGGTAACATATTGTTATGACACTCATTATTGTATATAAGGTTAGGATACAGTTGAGATATGCTACCTTAGTGGAGGAGTTGGCACACTATAGCCTACAGGCCAGGTCTCACCCACTGTCTGTTCTTGTGAAGTTTTGTCTTGTCCATAGCTACTTTTGTGGCAGAGTGGAGTAGTTGTGACAGAGAACTTACCTGGCAGTCTGCAAAGAAATTTGCAGATTGGAGTGTTCTTTTACGGCTGTGGGATGGATTTCTTTTTGAGAACGTTGAAAAAATGTGCATGTTATTTATTGAGTGCATATCCTATGCATATCACTGTATTAAGAGCTGAAGGTGTAAAGATGAATGAGCTCCTCTTGTAACTTACATTTTGTTGTCAGAGATACTATATATCTATCTCCAGATATATAGATGCTTACATAGAAGTACAAAATACTGAAATACAATGGGAATATAATAAAGAAAAGGATTAAATCTGGGAGGGGAATTAAATGGAGGCCTCCTAAGGAAATTATCCTTTTTGCTATGCCTTAGAGAATGAGAAGGAATTTCTAAGAGAAGTGAGAGCAGGGCGTTTTATTAGGGGTTGGCACACTACTGCCCATGGGCCAAGTCTGACCTGCAGCCTTTTTCTGTAAAGTTTTACTAGAAGATAGCCATGCCCATTTGTTTACATATTGTTTATGGGTGCTTGTCGAGACAGACCTTATGGTCCACAAAAACTGAAATATTTACTCTGTGGCCCTTTACAGAAAATGTTTACTGACCACTGTTCTAAACAACTGCTTGGATATAGCCACTAAATAAAATGTACTTGTTTATTTTTGAGCAATACTTGCAGTGTTGAGTGGTAGAGCTTAGGGAAAAGTTTGGAGATAATGGTGGAAAGGCATGATGAAGACTAATTATGAAAGTCCTTTTTTGTGCTAAGAAACTTAGACTTATTTTGAAAGCAATGGAAAGCCACTGCAGCTTTTGGGACAGACAGATATGAAATCTAAGTTTAGGAAAATAACTCTGGTGCCATATTGGTAGATAAAGGAAGGGAGTGAAGATAGGAGGCTGGGTGAAGAGATGATGAACACCTGAATCAAGACAACAACTGTAGCAATGGAAAAGAGGGCTCCTGTGTCAGAATAACAGTCCCTCAAAGATGTCCACATCTGCCCTTATCCTCAGAGCCTGTGAATATGTTACCTTACATGGAAAATGGGACTTTGCAGATGTGATTTATTTGAGGATCTTGAGATCGGAGTTTGTCCCAGTTTATCTAGTTGAGACTGATGTAATCATAAGAGTCCTTATAACAGGGAGGCAGGAGGGTCACAGTCAGAGGCAGAGATGTGATGACAGAAGCAGAGGTCAGAGTAGGTCACCATGAACCCAGGAATGTGGGTGGCCTCCAGAAGTTAGAAAAGGCAAGACAAGATTTCTTCCCTAGAGTCTCCAGAAGGAATGGAGTCTTGCTAACACTGTGACTTTAGCCCCAGAAAACCCATTTCAGACTTTTGACCTCCACAACTGTAAGATAATACATTTATGTTGTTTTAAATTGCCAATTTGTGGTAATTGGTAATAGCAGTGATTGGAAAGGTACAGGGGACAAACTAAGAATGCATGATTTTAGGTAACTAATTTGCAGTGTGAGGGGAGGGAAGGAGCAATAGAAGAGAACACCAAGGTTTGCAGTATGTGTGAAAGTGGGCAGATGCAGTTGACTGTCAAACTCTGAAGTCTGAAGAGAGACAATGGTAAGTTTTGAACATGTTGACTTTGAGGAGCAGTTTAAGAGGTTCATCGTGCCCTTTGAGGATATGGTCATGCAAAGTTACCTGAACAATGTACATTTACTCTTGACATCCTGCTTTTTGTGAACAGTTCCTTTCTTTATATTCTCTCAAGCAACTGCCGGTAGCTTATCTTGGATCAGCCAGTTTCCCAGGTGTTAGGAAAGTTAAGGAAATTACATAGGAGGAGATTTGTTGGACCTGCTACTTTCTTGATTTTAATATTTTATAGACAGTTATGACTTTTCGCTTAAATGTTTTCTCAGCATTTGATAATATGCTTTAAAATCTAATAAATATGGTATTTGTTATGCTTCTGTTAAAGAGATTAACTTTAATGAAGATTTTATACCTATAATAGTATTTTTGTTTGCTTAAATCTAGGAAGGTAGAAAGTATCTTTATGAACTTAGATTCTCAGTATAAACTGTTAAGATGTTCTTATTTCATGTTATTTAGCTGGTCAGTTATTACATTTGAGCACTACTTTGTGAACAAATGTAATAGACTGTATGAAAATAAAATATATGCACTTTTTCCAGAAGAAAAAGTAGTTTTAAGCTTATTTGGCTTTAGCAAGTTTGAAAATCGTCTCACTTTATTTGTGCTCTTGAATTTCATATCAAGTAGGATGGTGGGATTGCCAAAATCAGTAAATGAAAAGTAGCTATAAGCAGATAGATTAAAACTAGTTTAGACTAAAAAAAGTTATTGCCTTGATTTAGGTGTTTATTATCTTTTCACCCAACCTCCTATCACCACTCTGTTACTTTATTTGCCAATGTTAGTTACCAGAATTATTTTTCTAAAACTTAGATTTGATATCTACATCAAAAGCTACTTATATTAAAAGCTACTGCTTTCAATATGTCTAAATTACTTAATTTAATTTACATTTTTAAAGACTTACACTTTTTTCCTATCTTGTTTTAATTAATGCAATTTATAGTGTTTTACCTTATTGTTTAAAGAACTCCCAATGTAAGATACAACTGTATTTGTAAAGATTTTGTATTAAAATTTATGTTTTTACTTTTGACTTTAATGAAATGTTCTTTTTACCTAAAAATTCTCAGATCCCTATATTTGAGCATGTCTGTTTGTTAAAGCAAGCTTACATACTTTTCTTTAAGATCAGGTCACTAAAATGGCATCAATAAGTAATAAGACTGAAGTTTTCTTTTTCTTTTCTTTTCTTTGTTTCCTTTTATGATTTCAGCTTTTATTTAGATTCCGGGGGTACATGTGTAGTTTGTTACCTGGGTATATTGCCTGATGCTGAGGTTTGGGGCATGATTGATTTTGTCACCCAGGTATTCAGCATAGCACCCAATTGTTAATTTTTCAACTCTTGCCCCCTTCCTGCCCTTTTCCCTCTAGTAGTCCCCAGCGTGTATTGCTGTCGTCTTTATGTCCACAAGTATCCAGTATTTAGCTTCTACTTATAAGTGAGAACATGTGGTATTTGGTTTTCTGTTCCTGTGTTAATTTGCTTAGGATAAGGGCTTCCAGCTGCAGCCATGTTGTAGCATAGGACATGATTTTGTTCTTTTTTATGGCTGTGTAGTAATCCATGGTATGTATGTACCACATTTTCTTTATCCAATCCATCATTGATTGATGAGCACCTGTGTTGATTCCATGTCTTTGCTATTGTGAATAGTGCTGTGATGAACATAAAAGTACATGTGTTTTTTTGGTAGAATGATTTATTTTCTTTTGGATATATACCCAGTAATGGGGTTGCTGGATCAAATGGTAGTTCTGAGTTCTTTGAGAAATCTCCACTCCGCTTTCCACAGTGGCTGAACTAATTTACATTCCCACCAATAATATATAAACATTTCCTTTTCTCAGCAGCCTCACCAGCATCTTAACATGCTGTTTTTTTGCCGGGCGCGGGGGCTCACGCCTGTAATCCCGGCACTTTGGGAGGCCGAGGCGGGTGGATCATGAGGTCAGGAGATCGAGACCATCCTGGCTAACACGGTGAAACCCCGTCCCTACTAAAAATACAAAAAATTAGCCGGGCGTCGTGGCGGGCGCCTGTAGTCCCAGCTACTCCGGAGGCTGAGGCAGGAGAATGGCGTGAACCAAGGAGGCGGAGGCTGCAGTGAGCAGAGATTGCACCACTGAAATCCAGCCTGGGCGACAGAGTGAGACTCCGTCTCAAAAAAAAAAAAAAAAAAAGTAACATGCTGTTTTTTGACTTTTTAGTAATAGGCTGAAGTTTTAAATTTATGAAAAAAATGTAATTTCAAAATTAGGTTTTTCATTGTAGTTGTGATACATCCCTGGGAATATATAGTTAATTACTATAAATAAGAAAATTATTGCCTATTTTTTACTTATATGGTTTAAAATTAATATTTGATATCTCAGTGCTATGACTGAGAAAAAGTGAAAAGTTTATATTTGAATCATAAATCTATAAGTATTTACAAGTATTTTCAATGAGGTACATCTACTACCTTTCGGTTTCAGAGCAGTTTAATGGAAAGTAGAGTACTAAGTAGCTATAACTAATCACCATCTTATAAACTACTGTTGAATATGTATTTGAAATCTGTTATTGTTTGTATATTTTGGCATAAAAATGAGAAAGCAGACTTAAAAGAGTTGACTCAAATTTGTTATTTTGTAGTCTATTTTTCTTTCAGTTGATTGGTTTACCATTTGTGATTGAGTGTGCTTATTTTCTAAAAGAAGGTAGCAATGTAGACAAGAAGAAAATGTTCCCCAGATTTACTATTTGGCTTACAAACATTGGATTTAGACAAAATAACAAAGAAAAATAGAGTTTAAGAGGTACAATTAAAAAATTTAAATCCAGTTGTATCTACCTATTTTACTCCCTTACTTTAGTATAAGAATAAACGTTTCATGCCAGGTGCAGTGGCTCACACCTGTTATCCCAGCACTTTGGGAGGCTGAGGTGGGCAGATCACTTGAGGCCAGGAGTTCCAGACCAGTCTGGCCAACGTGGCGAAACCCCGTCTCTGCTAAAAATACAAAAGTTACCTGGGTGTGGTGGCGCATGCCTGTAGTCCCAGCTACTCTGGAGGCTGAGGCATGAGAATTGCTTGAGCCTGGGAGGTGGAAGTTGCAGTGAGCCGAGATCGTGCCACTGCACTCCAGCCTGGGTGACAGAGTGAGACTCTGTCCCCATCCCCCCTCCCCCCCCAAAAAGAATAAACATTTCAATTATTCCAGAAATTTTGGATAATTAAAAATAATTCTGGTGATTATCATTTTTATGGATTAATGTTGAAACATTTTCATAGTGTCTTAGGCTTCATTTCCTGGTGAGTTTATCTTTCTTAACTCAGGTTGTGTGTTGCCATTCCTGTGACGCTTGCCTCACACAGAGTTCCATAACTTTTCTCTGAATTCAGGACCTTTGTGCATGCATCTGTCACAGGAAGCATATACCATATTATTTCGCAGTCTATGTTCTCTTAAAACCTATGAGCTCCTCAAGATCTAAGACTGTGTAGTTTCATTATTGTATATGTCTTGAGCATTAGGATATTGACTGGCATATATTAAGTACTTAATAAATATTGATTAAATAAACATTGCCAGTTGGACACGGTGGCTCACACCTGAAATCCCAGCACTTTGGGAGGCTGAGGTGGGCAAATCACTGGAGGTCAGGAGTTCGGGACCAGCCTGGCCAACATGGTGAAACCCCATCTCTACTAAAAAAAAAATACCAAAATTAGCTGGGTGTAGTGGCAGGCACCTGTAATCCCAGCTACTCAGGAGGCTGAGGCAGGGGAATCGCTTGAATCCAGGGGGCGGAGGTTGCAGTGAGCTGAGATTGCACCACTACACTCCAGCCTGGGGGACAAGGCGAGACTTCGTCTCAACAACAACAACAACAACAAATTGCCTGATTAGATCCTTGTAGCCACCCCGCAAAGTAGATAGTCTAGTTGACATTATTATTATTCACTATTTATAGATGAGAAGCCTCAAATATTTGGAGTTTTAGTAATATGCCCAAAGTTGCATTAGTTAATTTTGTAGATCTGGGATTCAGCCTGAGTTTTGTTGGTTTGTTTGTTTTATTCTAATATCTGTTATGTTTGCACAGCGTCAAACCCAAGTTTTATGGTTCTAAAGCCCATTTTCTGTCTAATGTGACACATTTTTTTTCTTTCCCCACCACGTCTTTAAACTATTTTCTAAAAAGAAACTATTTTTCTTTTAAACTTTATTTTCTGAAAAGGTAAACTATCTACAGAGTTAAAAAATTAAAACAATATTAGATCAAGAGTTCTTGCTTTATTCTTGTCCCTCCCATTCCTCTACCCTCCTGCCTGCTTATTTTTATTCTTTTCACTTATTTACGCCAAATGTAGCATACTATTTACACTGATGTGGAACCTGCTATTTTCAACATATGTTAGCAATACATTGTTCTTGAACACTATGTGGAGAACTACATAGAGAATTTTCTTTTTTTTTCTTTTTTTTTTTTGAGAGGGAGTATCGCTCTGTCACCCAGGCTGGAGTGCAGTGGCGCGATCTTGGCTCACTGCAAGCTCTGCCTCCCAGATTCATGCCATTCTCCTGCCTCAGCCTCCTGAGTAGCTGGGACTACAGGCGCCCGCCACCACACCTGGCTAATTTTTTTGTACTTTTAGTAGAGACGGGGTTTCACCGTGTTAGCCAGGATGGTCTCGATCTCCTAACCTCATGATCCGCCTGCCTCGGCCTCCCAAAGTGCCGGGATTACAGGCGTGAGCCACCACGCCCGGCTGAGAATTTTCTTTTTAGTAGTTGTTTTGAAAAAAGAATAAACTCATGTATTTTACAGCAACATGGATGGAACTGGAGGCCATTATCTTAAGCGAAACAACTCAGAAACAGTCAAATACCACATGATCTGACTTAGAATTGGGAGCTAAATAATGTGTACATATGGACATAGAGTGTAGATTAATAGTCACTGGAGACTCAAAAGGGTGGGAGGCTGGAAATGGGGTTGAGGGATGAGCTATTACTTAATGGGTACAGTGTAAACTATTGGGTGTTGGTTACACTAAAAATCCAGACTTCACCACTATGCAATATATCCAGGTAACAAAGCTACACTTTTACACCTTAATTTATTTATTTTTGAGACAGGGTCTTGCTCTGTAACCCAGGCTGGGGTGCAGTGGTGCGATCTTGGCTCACTACAGCCTTGACTTCCCCAGCTCAAGTGATCTGCCCGCCTCTGTCCCCCAAGTAGCCGGCATTACAAACGTGTGACACCATGCCCAGCTGATTTTTGTATTTTTTGTAGAGATGGGGTTTCACCATGTTTCCCAGGCTGGTCTCAATCTCTTGAGCTCAAATGATCTGCTCGCCTTGGCCTCCCGGAGTGTTGGGATTACAGGCATGAGCCACTGTGCTTGGCCTGTAGGCCCTTAAATTTATACACACACACACACACACACACACACACACACACACACACACACACACACTCACACGAGTTGTTTTGTAGCCTTTTTACAGCTACATATAATTATTTTGTTGGAATCTCTTGTTTATTCATGCTATGGTTGGTGGACACAGGGAATATAGTTTTTTTTTTTTTTTTTTTTTTTTTGAGACGGAGTTTCACTCTTGTTGCTCAGGCTGGAGTGCAATGGCGTGATCTCGGCTCACCGCAACCTCCGCCTCCCAGGTTCAAGTGATTCTCCTCCCTCAGTCTCCCTAGTGGCTGGGATTACAGGCACGCACCACCATGCCTGGCTCATTTTGTATGTTTTAGTAGAGACGGGGTTTCTCCATGTTGGTCAGGCTAGTCTCGAACTCCTGACCTCAGGTGATTTGCCCACCTTGGCCTGGGAATATAGTTTTAAAATGTCTTTTTATGTAGAATTTCAAGTATATGCAAAAGTAAAATAGTAAAATGAACTTCCCACATACCCATCGCCCAGCTTCAATACTTTCCTCACGTCAATGGTGTTTTATCTCTTACCTCCTGGAACTCTCCCAGTTTCAGACCTAAACATTTTTTTTTAAATTTTTTATTTTGAGGGAAGGTCTCACTGTTAATCAGGCTGGAGTGCAGTGGTGCAGTCACAGCCCACTGCAGCTTCTGACTCCCTGGCTCAAACGATCCTCCCTCTTTAGCCTCCTGAGTAGCTGGGACTACAGGCGCCGGCTGCCTCCAGACTATTTTGAAGTAAATCCCAGATATCAAATAACGATAACCATAAATATTTCAGTCAAATAGTATTGTTTGACAATAAGAAGATCACTTTTCTATAGTAAGAAATCTCAGGAATAAAAAGATCTGTTAAATTTCTTAGGCTTATAAAGATACTCATGTAATAATGTTTCTTGTAAGAGAGGAAGAATACTTCCCTTTAGTTTTCAAAAACCAGGCCAGGAGCAGCGGCTCATGCCTGTAATCTCAGTGCTTTGGGAGGCTAAGGTGGGAGGATCACTTGAAGCTAGCAGTTTAAGACCAGCCTGGGCAAGACAGCAAGGCCCTATCTCTACAAAAAATAAAACAATTAGCTGGGTATGGTGGTGTGCACCTGTAGTCCCAGCTACTTGAGAAGCTGAGGTGGGAGGATCACTTGAGCCCAGGAATTCAAGGCTGCAGTGAGCTATGATCACACTACTGCACTTCAGCCTGGGTGACAAAGTGAGACCTTGTCTCTTAAAAAACCCAAACATTTAATTTATTATATTTTATAAAAGAAGTATCTGAATGGATTAGTAGGTAAAAATTTGAAACTTTGAAAATTTAGATTGAGTTGTATCTACATATCTATTTTTCTTTGATAGAATGGGTTATATTGTACCAGCCTATCTTTCATAACACAGTTAACTCTTCATTCTTCTACTCTTTCTCCTTTCATTTAAACATATTGAGAAAGGGAATAAACTGTCTTTTATTTATTTTTCTTTTTTAAGCCAAAGCAGAAAGAAAGAAGTGCTTGGATGAATGATAATCTGTTACTGACAAAGTATTCTACTCAATTTAAGATTGATGCTAGCATTTCTTAGCTTGATTTAATTACTTGTCTGTCGTCTGGTAGTTACGGATTCGAGACCTTGAAGGAGCTTTGCAAGTAGAGAAGGCCAGTCAAGCAGAAGCTGTTGCTGATTTGGAAATTATCAAGAATGAATTCAAAGAAGTTGAAAGTGCATATGAGCGAGAAAAGCATAATGCACAAGAGAGCTTTGCAAAACTAAATTTGTAAGTATTCTATTGTAAAATTCTCTAAATTAACATAAAGATTTTAAAAGAGCTATATAAAATATGAATGTATACTATGTATTTTAGATATAGCTCCCATTAATGTCAGTGGTAGACTGGGGCAAGTGACTTCATAAAACGTAACTATACTTTCCTGTATAGGTAAAAATGGAAATGCTCTTTTGGATATTGAAGTATATTCCAAGTAGCCCAAGAAATTGAGTAATAAACTAGAAAGTAAATACATTAATGTAGTTTGTATTATATGAGTGATGTAACGCAATATCTTTAAGTATCAAGACCAGCTTGGGCAACATAGTGAGACTTTGTCTCTACAAAAAAATAAAAAAATTAGCCAAGTATAGTGGTGTGCACCTGTAGTCCCAGCTACTCGAGAGGCTAAGGTGAGAGGATCACCTGAGCCCGGGAGTTCAAGGCTGAAGTGAGCTATGATCTAAGGCTAAGATCTGGGGCTAAGATTTCTAAGTCACGTAAAATGGTCTATATGAAGATGGATAATATTTGACATTTTCTCAAACTACAGAAATAATAATAATAGCAGTAACACTACTACTAATAGTGGCCAACATGCATTGTGGCTCACTTCATACATAGCATTGCAGTTTCATTTGTCTAACACCGTATGAGGAAGGTATTTAAAAAAATCTCTTTTACAGATGTGGAAATTGAGGCTAAATAAGAGTAAGGACATACAGCTCCTAAGTGGCAGAATTAGAATCTTTCTGACTCCTACTGATTTTAACCTTTTTCAGTTTAAAAGCCTTTCATCTTCAAAATTCTGTGCAATGATTTAAGAAGTTTATAATGCATTAATATGTTTCCAAAAATAAGTCAATAGTAGACATTTTAAACCATTTCCCCCCAGAGGGTGAAATTCATACTACCATTAGTATGTGGCATGATAATACATTGGCATATTAGAATTATATTTTAATCTTAGTTTCTATTTATGGCAAGTAGATAATGGTTTTCCATTTATAGCCACAATATAAAGATCCCTTTTAAAATGCTTTATTGGCTGGGCACGGTGGCTTACACCTGTAATCCCAGCACTTTGGGAGGCTGACGCGGGTAGATCACCTGAGATCAGGAGTTCGAGACCAGCCTGGCTAACATGGTGAAACCCTGTCTCTACTAAAAATAAAAAAATTAGCCAGGTGTGGTGGCGGGCACCTGTAATCCCACCTACCTGGGAGGCTGAGGCAGAAGAATCACCTGAACCCGGGAGGCAGAGGTTGCAGTGAGCTGAGATCGCGCCATTGCACTCCAGCCTGGGCAACAGAGGGAGACTGCATCTCAAAAAAAAAAGAAAAGCTTCATTTATTATAAGAAGTGAGTTAACTTAAGTGAAAGTGTTATTTAAATAGCGGTAATTTTTGTGAGTGTGACAAAAATCATGAAGATTGCACCTGAAAGACTGAAAACATTAAAAACTCTTAAACTGTTTGTTTCTTTAATTAATAATGCTTATAATATTTTAAACCAATAATTCTTAACTGAATTTCCTTGCTTCCTCTAGTATGACTTAAATGACATTCTGTGAATGTTATTCTAAGGACTTATTTATCCTTTATGTTCTTTGAACCATTGCTGGAATGCATACATTTAATACATTTGAATGTATTCAAATATTATTCAAATATGTATTCAAATATTATTCTGCATATAAATCTATTTGAAAGGCTTTTATGTAGAATATAGTGCAGATTTCTTTACTTTTGCTTTAAGGTAATGATTAGGACCTACAAGTAAAACTGTAAGAAGTCAGAATGAGCTCCCAATAATTAAAGCTTTCTAGCAATGAAATAATAGACATCTTTCAGGGAACTAGTGAGTTCCCTGTCTTGGGAAATTCATAACACAGAGTGGATGATTCTGTGTCATGGATGTTGAAGAAGAGAGTCTCATAAAGATTGGACTGGAGGAATTTTAACCTACTTGCTAACACTTAAGCTCTGAGTCTAACCTATATACTTTCCTAATTGGACCCCAAAGCAGTTTTTTTCCTTAAGTTTTGTTTTGCTGTTATTTGTATTTTGGTACTTGAAAATTTTTACTCAAATTTAGTATTCCAGTAAGCACCAACTGACAATTCTAAACATTAGTTACATATTCCAACTAGGCACTAGCTAACTAACACTCCTAATGCTTTAACATAATGTCCCTTATATCTTCTTCATCTGTATATAACTGTCATAATAATACAAGTTAAATAATAATAAATAAATAATGACAAGTAATAACTAAACCCAATAATCATTGAAAATTTCTGTGACTTTCCTTTTCCCATCCCATCTTCCTTTTCCGTGTATGTGAAATGAAAGCCACTTCCATCCCTACTATCTGTAGTATAAGAAGGAATGATGTGACTTGAGGGATCTACCTGTACTTCCATTTTCCATTTTCTGCCTGTACTTCTGACCATACTTCAGAATCATCTTTAAAAAACCTTTTTTAAAGATGATTCTGAATTTCTTAAATATTTTTTAAAGAAGATTCTGAATTTCTGAAAAAAATTCTGTTGTTTCAAAGTAGTTCTAAGTTTTGGTTAATGTATTCCAAATAGAGAATTGATAGATTTTAGGTCTTTAAGGTAAATAATACCTTTAACTTACAACTTTGAGAATGTGGAGTTTTGGAGCAGTATATTGTTTTACCTGTTGTGAACTGATGTAGCAGTTTATCATGCTTGAACCTGCCATTGGTTAAGGTTGTTAAGCTTCTGTTTCTTGCCAGGCAGACCTCGGCAGGATCTCACTAAAGGCAGGAGAAAAAAAGCTGTGTGTATATTGCAGAGTTATAGTTTTGGTCCATAGTTTCATAACAGTAGACATTCCTACATGAAATTATTTTAGATGGAATGTATATATTCCATAATTCTATAATCAAAATTTCTTAGAATAAATTTTTTTCCATCTAAAACTTGCAGTATGAAACCAAAGCTTTTCAATAATCTTTTGTTTTTTTTTTTAAATATTTTTTATTTTTAATTATGGGTAAATAATAGTTGTACATATTTATGGGGTATGTGTGATATTTTTATACAAGCATACAATGTGTGATGATCAAATCAGGGTAATTGGGCTATCCATTAACTCAGGCATTTATCATTTATTTATGTTAGGAACATTCCAATTCCACTTTTTTAGTTATTTTGAAATATGTGATAGATTATTGTTAACTATAGTTGCCCTGTTGTGCCACCAAACACTAGATCCTGTTCCTTCCATCTAACTGTATTTTTGTACCCATTAACCATCTGAATTTTCAAATATAGTAAAGTCTTCGTTAGCTGTGATAACTGATTGCTGGGCAATAGTAGGGAGAAAGAGATCATAGTAATCCTTAGGTATAGTTGAAACATAAATTTAATTTGAAACATCATTAGTCAAATATATCATGCTGAATGGACTGCATCTAAATTTATTTCTTAGACTCAATATTTAGGAATTTATTTTTCTAAATATATCACCCAAAAGGATAAACATATCAACGGTATTGTAACTTAGTAGCATTATTTTTGTTTACATTATATGTAAAACATAGTCCAAAGATGGCTATTTGTTAAAATAGCCTGTTATTGTCAAATTCTTAGCTGGAGTCTTAAAAAAAAAAAAAAAAAAAAAAGAATGGGACTCCAGTAGGAAAGAAGGGATTCTAGCTACAAACTTACTTCTCCTCTCTTCCCTTTCTTGCCTAAATCCTCCACCTTTTAAGTCCTGGCCCTTTCCCATCAGAATTCAGAGACAAGGCATCTCCTTAACCTGCCCTACTCTTGCTCCACTTACTCCTTCTTGGTTGGGAGTTTAGCAGCATGGTAGGAGCCAGCTTTTTTGTCCGCCAGAATGCTCAACAGCAAGGTGTGTTCCCCCATTTCAGTGGACACAGTTTGGCCTTTATTTATAAAATAGTACCAAAAAAAAAAAAGCTGTGTGTATATTGTGTGTGTAATGAGAGATGCACTTAATTATCTATTTTTTGAGTAACAGCAATTTTTAACTAAAATCTTGATTTTACCAAATTAATACATGTACACAGTCTAATGAATAAAATGGTACTGTTAGGCTCATGAAAAACAGCAGTTTCATGCCCCATTGCTCTCCACTATCAGTTTCTACTCCTTTGATGCATCTACTTTCAAATCTTATTGCTGGTTCTTCTGATATTTGATTTCATATTTCTAAATAACAGGCATAGTATGCCATTTTTTCAGTTTCTACCTTTAAATATCTATTGGCTTCTGCTTATATATCTCTATTATATGCTTCTCCCACACCACAGACACTTACTCCTTCCCTCTTCCCATCCTTTCCATAGAGTTATATTTTGGGGTTCAGCATACTTTATTTTTTCTACAGTTTAATTTTTGTTAACCCATCTTTTTTTATAGCACATTTTATTGTGTTCTTTGTTATTTATTGTCTGTCTTATGTAACAAGAAACTTTGTTTTGTTTATTGCTGTCTGTCAGTGCCTAGAAAGGTACATAAGAGCTGCTAAATAAAGATTTATGGAATTGGGCTGGATGTGGTGGCTTATACCTGTAATCCCAGCACTTTGGGAGGCTGTGGTGGGAGGATTGCTGGAGGCCAAGGTCGGGGAGGATTGCTTTTGGTGGTGCATGTTTGTAGCCCCAGCTACTTGGGAGGCTGAGGTATGAGGATTGCTTATGCTGAGTAGTTCGAGGCTGCAGTGAGCTATGATCATGCCACTGTACTTCAGTGTGGGCGACCAAGTGAGACGCTGTCTAAAAACCAAAACAAAACAGAAAATATTTGCAGAATCAACAGATGAGAATAGTTAATAATTGCCTCATTTTAAACTGTATTAGTTCATGTGATTAACCAATCACTTATTAAATTATTTGTAAACACTAACAGAACCGAAAGTCTCTCATGTTCCTACACCTCAGAGACGCTATCATTTTAAATTTCTTCTAAGAGATGTTCCTCCTGGACTCTTCTGTCTACTTTTTCCAGTCTGGAAAAGTTTTTTTTTAAAATTTATTTTTATCTTTATTTTTTGGCCTTAAGTTCTAGGATACATGTATACAACGTGCAGGTTTGTTACATAGGTATACATGTGCCACGTTGATTTGCTGCATCCATCAACTCGCTTACATTAGGTCTTCACATTAGGTCTTTCTCCTAATGCTATCCCTCCCCCAGCCCCCCACCCCCTGCCAGGCCCCAGTGTGTGATGTTCCCTGCCCCTGCCCTGTGTACATGTGTTGTCATTGTTCAATTCCCACCTATGAGTGACAACATGCAGTGTTTGGTTTTCTGTCCTTGTGATAGTTTGCTCAGAATGATGGTTTCCAGCTTCATCCATGTTGCTGCAAAGGACATGAGCTCATCCTTTTTTATGGCTGTATAGTATTCCATAGTGTATATGTGCCACATTTTCTTAACCCAGTCTATCATTGATGGACATTTGAGTTGGTTCCAAGTCTTTGTGAATAGTGCCGCAATAAACATACATGTGCATGTGTCTTTATAGCAGCATGATTTATAATCCTTTGGGTATATACCCAGTAATGGGATCGCCGCGTCAAGTGGTATTTCTAGTTCTAGATCCTTGAGGAATTGCCACACTGTCTTCCACAATGGTTGAACTAATTTACACTCCCACCAACAGTGTCAAAGCATTCCTATTTCTCCACATCCTCTCCAGCACCTGTTGTTTCCTGACTTTTTAATGATCGCCATTCTAACTGGTGTGAGATGGTATCTCATTGTGGTTTTGATTTGCATTTCTCTGATGACCAGTGATGATGAGCGTTTTTTCATATGTCTGTTGGCTGCATAAATATCTTCTTTTGAGTAGTGTCTGTTCATATCCTTTGCCCACTTTTTGATGGGGTTGTTTGTTTTTTTCTTGTAAATTTGTTTAAGTTCTTTGTAGATTCTGGATATTAGCCCTTTGTCAGATGGATAAATTGCAAAAATTTTCTCCCATTCTGTAAGTTGCCTGTTTACTCTGATGATACTTTCTTTTGCTGTGCAGGAGCTCTTTAGTTTAATTCAATCCCATTTTGTCTATTTTGACTTTTGTTGCCATTGCTTTTGGTGTTTTAGTCATGAAGTCTTTGCTCATGCCTATGTCCTGAATGGTTTTGCATAGGTTTTCTTCTAGGGTTTTTATGGTTTTAGGTCTTACATTTAAGTCTTTAATCCATCTTGAGTTAATTTTTGTATAAGGTGTAAGGAAGGGATCCAGTTTCAGCTTTCTGCATATGGCTAGCCAATTTCTGAACACCATTTATTAAATAGGGAATCCTTTCCCCATTTCTTGTTTTTGTCAGGTTTGTTGAAGATCAGATGGTTGTAGATGTGTGGTGTTATTTCTGAGGCCTCTGTTCTGTTCCATTGGTCTATATATCTGTTTTGGTACCAGTACCATGCTGTTTTGGTTATTGTAGCCTTGTAGTATAGTTTAAAGTCAGATAGCGTGATGCCTCCAGCTTGCTTTGTTCTTTTTGCTTAGGATTGTCTCGGCAATGTGGGCTCTTTTTTGGTTCCATATGAACTTTAAAGTAGTTTTTTCCAGTTCTGTGAAGAAAGTCATTGGTAGCTTGATGGGGATGGCATTGAATCTATAAATTACCTTGGGCGGTATAGCCATTTTCATGATATTGATTCTTCCTATCCATGACCATGTGATATTCTTCCATTTGTTTGTGTCCTCTTTTATTTCCTTGAGCAGTGGTTTCTAGTTCTCCTTGAAGAGGTCCTTCACATCCCTTGTAAGTTGTATTCCTAGGTATTTGATTCTCTTTGTAGCAGTTATGAATGGGAGTTCACTCATGAATTGGCTGTCTGTCTGTTATTGGTGTATAAGAATGCTTGTGATTTTTGCACATTGTTTTTGTATGCTGAGACTTTGCTGAAGTAGCTTATCAGTTTAAGGAGATTTTGGGCTGAGACGATGGGGTTTTCTAAATATACAATCATGTCATCTGCAAACAGGGATAATTTGACTTCCTCTTTTCCTAATTGAATACGCTTTATTTCTTTCTCTTGCGTGATTGCCCTGGCCAGAAGTTCCAACACTATGTTGAATTAAGTGAGAGAGGGTCTCCTTGTCTTGTGCTGGTTTTCAAAGGGAATGCTTCCAGTTTTTGCCCATTCAGTATGATATCGGCTGTGGGTTTGTCATAAATAGCTCTTATTATTTTGAGATACGTTCCATCAATACCTAGTTCATTGAGAGTTTTTAGCATGAAGGGCTGTTGAATTCTGTCAAAGGCCTTTTATGCATCTATTGAGATAATCATGTGATTTTTGTTGTTGGTTCTGTTTATGTATGGATTACATTTATTGATTTGCATATATTGAACCAGCTTTGCATCCCAGGGATGAAGCCAACTTGATCGTGGTGGATAAGCTTTTTGATGTGCTGCTGGATTCAGTTTGCCAGTATTTTATTGAGGATTTTCGCATCGATGTTCGTCAGTGATATTGGTCTAAAATTCTCTTTTTTTGTTGTGTCTCTGCCAGGCTTTGGCATCTGGATGATGCTGGCCTCATAAAATGAGTTAAGGAGGATTCCCTCTTTTTCTATTGATTGAAATAGTTTCAGAAGGAATGGTACCAGCTCCTCTTTGTACCTCTGGTAGTATTTGGCTGTGAATCCGTGCAGTGCCGGGCTTTTTTTTGGTTGATAGGCTACTAATTTTTGCCTCAATTTCAGAACCTATTATTGGTCTATTCAGAGATTCAGCTTCTTCCTGGTTTAGTCTTGGGAGGGTGTATGTGTCCAGGAATTTATCCATTTCTTCTAGATTTTCTAGTTTATTTGCATAGAGGTGTTTATAGGTGTTTATAGTATTCTCTGATAGTAGTTTGTATTTCTGTGGGATCGGTGGTGAGATCCCCTCTATCGTTTTTTATTGTGTCTATTTGATTCTTCTCTCTTTTCTTCTTTATTAGTATTGCTAGCAGTCTTATCTATTTTGTTGATCTTTTCAAAAAACGAGTTCCTGGCTTCATTGACTTTTTGAAGGGTTTTTTGTGTCTCTATCTCCTTCAGTTCTGCTCTGATCTTATCTATTTCTTGCCTTCTGCTAGCTTTTGAATTTGATTGCTCTTGCTTCTGTAATTCTTTAATTGTGATGTTAGGGTGTCGATTTTAGATCTTTCTTGCTTTCTCTTGTGGGCATTTAGTGCTATAAATTTCCCTCTACACACTTCCTTAACTATGTCCCAGAGATTCTGGTATGTTGTGTCTTTGTTCTCATCGGTTTCGAATAACATCTTTATTTCTGCCTTCATTTTGTTATTTACTGAGTAGTCATTCAGGAGCAGGTTGTTCAGTTTCCATGTAGTTGAGCGGTTTTGAGTGAGTTTCTTAATCCTGAGTTCTAATTTGATTGCACTGTAGTCTGTGAGACAGTTTGTTGTGATTTCTCTTCTTTTACATTTGCTGAGGAGTGTTTTATTTCCAATTATGTGGTCAATTTTAGAATAAGTGCAACGTGGTGTTGAGAAGAATGTATATTGTGTTGATTTGGGCTGGAGAGTTCTGTAGATGTCTGTTAGGTCTGCTTGGTGCAGAGCTGAGTTCAAGTCCTGGATATCCTTGTTAACCTTCTGTCTCGTTGATCTGTCTAATATTGACAGTGGGGTTTTAAAGTCTCCCATTATTATTGTATGGGAGTCTAAGTCTCTTTGTAGGTCTCTAAGGACTTGCTTTATGAATCTGGGTGCTCCTGTATTGGGCGAATATATATTTAGGACAGTTAGTTTTTCTTGTTGAATTGATCCCTTTACCATTATGTAATGGCCTTCTTTGTCTCTTTTGATCTTTGTTGGTTTAAAGTCTGTTTTATCAGAGACTAGGATTGCAACTCCTGTTTTTTTTTTTTTTTTTGCTTTCCATTTGCTTGGTAGATCTTCCTCCATCCCTTTATTTTGAGCCTCTGTGTGTCTCTGCACGTGAGATGGGTCTCCTGAATACAGCACACCGATGGGTCTTGACTCTTTATGCAATTTGCCAGTCTGTGTCTTTTACTTGGGACATTTAGCCCATTTACATTTAAGGTTAATACTGTTATGTGTGAATCTGATCCTGTCATTATGATGTTAGCTGGTTATTTTGCCTGTTAATTGATGCAGTTTCTTCCTAGCCTTGATAGTCTTTACAATTTGGTATGTTTTTGCAGTGGCTGGTACCAGTTGTTCCTTTCCATGTTTAGTGCTTCCTTCAGGAGCTCTTGTAAGGCAGGCCTGGTGGTGACAAAATCTCTCAGCATTTGTTTGTCTGAAAAGGATTTTATTTCTCCTTCACTTATGAAGTTTAGTTTGGCTGGATATGAAATTCTGGGTTGAAAATTCTTTTCTTTAAGAATGTTGAATATTGGCCCTCACTCTCTTCTGGCTTGTAGGGTTTCTGCCAAGAGATCCACTGTTAGTCTCATGGGCTTCCCTTGTTGGTGAACTGAACTTTCTCTCTGGCTGCCCTTAACATTTTTTCCTTCATTTCAATCTTGGTGAATCTGACAATCGTGCATCTTGGGGTTGTTCTTTTCGAGGAGTATCTTTGTGGTGTTCTCTGTATTTCCTGAATTTGAATGTTGTCTTGTCTTGCTAGGTTGGAGAAGTTCTCCTGGATAATATCCTGAAGAGTGTTTTCTAACTTGGTTCCATTCTCCCCGTCACTTTCAGGTACACCAATCAAATGCAGGTTTGGTCTTTTCACATAGTCCCAGACTTCTTGGAGGCCTTGTTCATTTCTTTTTACTCTTTTTTTCTCTAATCATGTCTTCTCACTTCATTTCATTCATTTGATCTTCAGTCACTGATATCCTTTCTTCCACTTGATCGAATTGGCTATTGAAGCTTGTGCATGCATCACGAAATTCTCGTGCTGTGTTTTTCAGCTGCATCAGGTCATTTAAGTTCTTCTCTACACTGCTTATTCTATTTAGCCATTCGCCTGACCTTTTTGCAAGGTTTTTAGCTTCCTTGTGATGGGTTAGAACATGCTCCTTTAGCTCAGAGAAGTTTGTTATTACCGACCTTCTGAACCCTACTTCTGTCAACTCGTGAAACTCATTCTCCATCCGGTTTTGTTCTGTTGCTGGTGAGGAGCTGTGATCCTTAGTTGGAAATGCAGAAATCATCCATCTTCTGCGATGATCTCTGTGGGAGCTGCAGACTGGAGCTGTTCCTATTTGGCCGTCTTGGAAGCGCTCGAGCTGGACAAGTTGTTTTTTAGGTTCCCTGTACACAGTCACCCAAGGACTTCCCTTTAACATCATCCTTGGAATTCCCTCTAATTCTCTGGTATTTTGGATCTCTTTTTGATAATCTTGTGCCTTATTCTTTATTTGATTTTCTCCATTGGAAAGTAGCTATTTGAGAAATTATTTATCAGAGGAAAATTTAAAACTTGCATTCTGAAAGTTTTTGATCTTTATCCTTTTTCATAGTTCAGCTGGCCGTTCATTCAGTTTTAGTGTTTGAGAAGTCTGAAGTCAGTTGAATCCTGATCTTTTGTATGTAGTCCACGTTTTCCTCTGGAAACTTAACACAGAGTGGCCATCAAGTCTGGAATCTTTAGGTGATTATATATGAAATGGTTTACTTATGTTACATTATTATACATGATAAAATAATAATACGTGTGTTTCCATACTTGATGGGCACTCTGTAGAATCATTTTTTGTTCCCAGTGTTCTGAAATTTCATGATGATGGGCCTCACATGGATCGTTTTTCTTTCATTTTGCTAGGTTCTTGTCCAGCTCTTTCAATTTTAGAGACTGGAGTAATTAATTTCTGGGAAATTCTCATTGCTTTGTTTATTCTTTGCACCTTATTCATCTTTCTCTGGACTCCTTTATATGTTGGGACTCCTGGATTGATTTTCTTATCTTTTTCTACTTAGACTCATTTTTATAGTTTAGTTCTACTTTGAGAGATTTACATAAATGTAGCATCCAATCCTTTTATACGTGTTTATTTTAAACTCAAGCTACTCTGCCTTGGAATATTCCTAATCTAAAGGAGAATATACAAAAAAAGTTAACACTAGAATTGTCTGTGTTCCACCCCAGAGAAAATAATGTTGATTGCTCAGAGTAAGGTCATGTGCTACTCAAAAATTACCTCTTTATTTGATTATAGTAGTAATTTAGACTGCATTATACTGAGCCACCCTGTCTCCTGCAATATAATTTAATCAGGGGAAACAGGTCTACTACATTTTTAGGAAGATCTCAGATTTAAAACAGTGACAACATTTAAATTTGAATTAAAATTATTCCTTTCGTAGATTATCTATAGAAAATTTTAAATGAAAATACTTCGAAGCTACCTTTCATTATATGTTCATACAGAATGTAAACACAGTTTAATACTAACCTGAACAATATACATATATATTTTTTCTCCCATATATATGTGGTGTGTATTTATATACCTATATGTGTGTGTGTATATATATATATACCCCATCTCATATATATACACACACACACGCAAATGGCTGTGTGTGTGTTTATGTATATATATATGTGTGTGTGTGTCTTATATATATATATATATATATATATATATAAGAGATGGGGTCTCATTCTGTTACCTAGACTGGAGTGCAGTGGCACAATCATAGCTCACTGCAACCTTGAACTCCTGGGCTCAAGCAATCCTCCTGCCTCAGCCTCCTGAGTATCTGGGACTACAGACACACACCACTGTGCTCGGCTGATATTTAAATTATTTTGTAGAGATGGAGTCTTGTTTTGTTGCCCAGGCTGGTCTTAAACTCCTGACTTCAAATGATCTTCCTGCTGTGGACTGCCAAAGTGCTGGGATTACAGGTGTGAGCTGCTGCACCTGGCCTATCTGAGCAAAATTTAAATAGGAAGGCGAATCCTTTGAAAAGAAATTCGTATGTCTTCAAAGTGAATGTGAATTATTTTTGATTATTTTTCCTTTTGGATTTTCCATGCCACCACACTGGTTCTACTTGCATGGACATTCAGATGTGAGACATTTGTTCCATTTCTAATGTTGTATTTTAATTTTAAAGTTGTTTGGTACTACTGTTTTCTCAGTCTTGAGATAGTCTCTGAGCTAATTGAACTACGGTAGGTGGGTTTTGCTCGTCAAAAATGATGGTGAATCCAAATCAACAGTAACCAAATCTATTTTGCTTATAGCCTTGGGCATACTACAAATACCTACTATCAAAGGGAAAGTAATATTGCTTTGAAGTTTTTCATTTAAGAATATTCAGTACTTTTTGTTTGAAAAAGGAGTTAGCCTTAAAAAGTCTTTTAGCATGAACACATGATATGTAGTACATCTGCCATATGTATTAAAGGTGTGTAATATCAGTTGATGTAAGCATGTTTGAAAAACCTGCTCTGACACTTTAACTTTTCAGATTAGAAAAAGAGTATTTCTCCAAAAATAAGAAACTAAATGAAGACATCGAGGAACAGAAGAAAGTAATTATAGACCTTTCAAAGAGACTCCAGTATAATGAAAAAAGTTGCAGTGAATTACAGGAAGAACTAGTAATGGTAAGGATAAAAAAGAAAACCCTATGGCAATCACTTTATTAGGTCATATTGGATGTATAGCAGGGTTTTTCCTCACCACATTCCATGAGATAATAGTATGAAAGTTATTTTAGTGACATTGATAACAAAATTTCCAAAACTGGAAATGCTGATTACATCAAAGATACACATAATGAAACCTCTCTGACTTGGAATAATTGGGGGAAACTAACTGAACTAGTAAAAACTGAATTATAGGATTTTCAAAAATGTATTCAAATGTTTTTTTTTTATCGTGCATAAAACAGTATTACTTAGATTAAGGGTGATTAGGGTTTGTAATTAATACATCTGATGATTTCAAAGACTTCCTTTTGTAATTGTTTTGTACCTGATCACTCTCTCTCCATTCCCCAGTAATCTAGCTTTTACACCATCACCAAGTTTATCTTTGTAAAATATTGATCTGTTTTTGTTAACCTCTCTTTATTTAAAACTCATCAGCATCTCGATGTCTCCCTGTTGTTTTCAGAATAATGGCCAGCTTCTTGTTGTATAATCTCAGGACCTTTTCCTTTTGTCTTCATATTAACTTTTTTACCCTCTTATTTTGCCTTTGCCCTCTATCTGTCTTGCTTTAGCCATATTAGAGTGCTCCTTGTTTTCTAACACATCTTTTCTTTTCTTTTTAAAGATGAGGTTTTACTCTGTTGCCCAGGCTAGAGTGCAGTGGTGCAACCCTAGCTCACTGAAATCTGCAACTCCTGGGCTCAAGCAATCCTCTTGCCTCAGCCCCTCGAGTAGCTGAGACTGCAGATGTGCCACCTTGCTTGGCTACTTTAAATATTTTTTTTACAGAGATGAGGTCTCGCTATGTTGGCCAGGCTGGCACCAAACAAGTGGCCTCAAGTGGTCCTCCTGTCTTGGCCTCCCAAAGTGCTGGGATTAAGGCATGAAGCACTGCATTGACCTAAACCCATCTTTTCATATATTCTTATTTTTATTCAGGTTATTCATTTCTTTTACCTGCAATGACTAAAATGCTCCTTTTCTTTTCCATTAACAGATTTCTTTACATCCTGTGATGCCCAGCTCTGATATCTTGCAATCTGTGAAGCTTTCTGTGATTCTATCTTCTCCACTCTCATCCACCTTAAGTTAAAATTCTATGCCTCCTCAACAGTATTTCTTTAGTACTTAGTTCAGCATCTTTATCATAATACTCACCGAAATTTGATGTGTATTATGTCTCCCAAGAGGATATGAATGCATTGAGGTTAACTTACTTCATTTTACATACCTAGATTCCACTATAGTACTTGGCTCAATAAACATTTGTTCGATGGATTTATTTGGTTGATGCAGAATCCTCTTCTCAGCAGTTTGCTGGGGACCCCACCATGGAGGGTGTAAAGTTTATGGTAATACTGTATTACTTCTTTGTTTTGTTCTATACATACATACTTTCCTCAGAGGCTTGACTACTTCACTTTCAGTTATATTCCAAAAGTTTTAGTGATTTAGTTATTGAGGACAATGGATATTATTTTCCTCAAAAAAGGTGGACCCTGGGTTATACTAGGAATTGGTCACCAAATCAGTGCTGCCCATATCGAAAGCTAATAATAGGATATAGTTAAAACTCTTCAGTGTTTTTTCAGATGATCCAATATTATATACATTTTCCATTTATCTAAAGATGTTTGCTGTGTTCTGATTCAGGGAACTGATATCATTGCTTGTTCTAGAAATCAGTTTGCAGTTTGGTATTTTGAATGTGATGTTTTAGAAAGTTAAGAGCCCTCTGTGTAGTCTACTGTAGCATCTGTTCACTGTAATGTTATCTTAAATTTCATGGGCTGTTTTAACTCTTACCTCCTAGTTCAGGAGGTTGAATCAGTAGTGGAGAAAAATATATCAGGGTCGTTGAGCTGAGTACTGCATTTGGTTCGCTTGCTTATTAGATATTGTACTCAGTAGTTTGGAAAATAAGCCAGGGTTATAACTAAAAATGCAAGAGTTAAGACGTAATCACCAATATAGGTTGCATGAATTTTCCTAATTCTGGTTTTCTAGCACTTTAGTGAGTAGATACAAAATAAAATGAGACTGGTTTAACTCACCACAGAGCATATTCATATTTAGTGATTAAAAAATTTTACTTGGTACCAACAGATTTTTTTTTCTAAAACTTTTACAGAGTGATATATGGCCTAAAATAATGCAAGTGGCAGCTCACCAGCAACCTTTGTTTTCCTGTTGGGACCGTCTGCACTCGTTGTATTCATTGTATTAACCCATTAAACACTACTGTTTTGATAATGATGCTGAAAATTGTAGGCTAATTGTTTCTTCAAAGCTTGATGGATTGCTAAAAGCAGTGGCAGATCTGTAAATAATCTAATAGTTCCTTGCCGAATGGGATGTTCGAAAAACTTACTTAGGTTGCCAGATTAAGTGATGTACAGTTTATGTGGCTCAGACTGTTAATATGTTCCTCTTAATTTTTTCATCTCTCTTAAACTCATAGCTTTGCGTCTTATTTTCTTCCATCTTCCTCGTCTTTCTTCTTCCCTGTTAGCTTTCTTTTAACTTTTTCTGTTTTATGCTTATTAGAGCTGCTGTTCTCTATTTCTTTACCTGACCATAATATGAAATTTAAGACCTGTTTAATGAAAATGTCTTTAAATAGTAAGTACAATGTTTTTCTTTTTAGAAATTACTATTCTGTCACTTTTCCTAAATATATTCTTTTCTTGTACATATTCCTTTATTGACTTTTCTCAGTAGATTAGTGGCCTTTGGGGGAAAGAAGGCTTGAAAAATTTCTCTTGAAAGATGTTTCTCCCAAATTAAAATTTTAAGCCATAAGAAATGAAGTTTTTCTAGTTCTGCATTCACAGTCTGGCTGTTATTTGTGCTTTCAATTCATAATTGTTGTTGACTGAAGAGAGAATGACTTATGAGGAAGATTTTCCCTTTTGCTTTTGGAAACGAAATTGTTTTAATGACATGCCATGATTTTACGTACCCTAGTGTGTCTTTTCCACAGTTATATTTCTTTTGAGCATAATAGTTTCAGTATTTTACAGACTATGGATGGGAAGCATAAATTACTAACAGGTAATTTTTCTTCCCTTTTGAGGTACCAGATTATTTTCTAGTTTAGGTCATGTTCGTGGTCATTATTTAAATCTTGGTCTTTATTTTCTCTGTTACATTGGAAAAGAAAGTTAAAGTCACTATCCTCTATAGGTTTACTCGTGAGATCAAGGTGTTATTAATAAGATACAAAGACTTGAGCAAATTTTGAGACTTACAAATAACTTTGTATGTGTTAGTACAGCATAGCCTTATGCTGTATCCTGGGCTAGATACAGCAGCAGAGCTGTTAGAGGCTTTAGAGATCGTCTAGCCCAGGATACAGAAAGTCTTAATAAACCAGTTGGAAAGTGATAGCTCCCCTGTTTTGAGAGAGATATTATATAAATATAAAACATAATTTTGGAAAAGTCTAAACTGAGTATGTTGTCTTTTGGGGGTATTTAATAAATATAAACCAGCTAAATTTAATTGTACTTTATTTATTTTTAATTGACACAAAATAATTGTATTAATTCATATTTATAGGGTACACTGTGATGTTTTGATATATACAACATAAAGTGATCAGATCTGGGTAATTACTATCTCAAACATTTATCATTTCTTTTTATTCTAATTATACTTTTATATTAATGAAATTACTTCTATTCAATGTATAGATTTAAAAGATATAACTAATAAATTAATGGTATATAATTATTATTTTCAATGTCATTGAATTAGTAGGTTTTCAACATAGGACATCCAAGGACTTAACAAATTTATTTTCATGTTTACATGAAGATGTGAACACAGAATATGAAACTTGACAGAATTTGACTATAAAAAGTTTTGATTGGAAATTGAGCTTTTAGTTTCAAAATCTATGAATTTAATAATGATTTAATCAACTACTAAATAAAACTGAATTTCTAGTTTAAGGTGCTTACTGATCATGCTTATTAAAGTCCATCTGAGGCTCAACAGATCTAGCTGGGTCTTTTAGACATTACTGTGAGTTTTTATATCTGCTTCTCTTGAAGCAGGGGAGCTTTCATTTTCAAATTGGTATTATTAGAACTTGCTCTGTGCTTTCTTCAATGAAATTTTCTTAAGTCCGTCATTTCTTGAGATTTGTTTTCCTGCCACTCAGTAATATTTAGTTACAGCTCTAGGAGAGACTTTATATTGAAAAGGGAATTCTAGTTCTCATGAGGTTTTGCTCAAAGAATGTTTTATTCTCTAAAGAACTTGTGATTGAAAATGGTCAAGTGTATATTTTTTCCCCAATACTTTTGGGGGTTTAACTGATTATATAATAATAATGATTGCTAGCATTAAATACGATTTTGGAAAGTGCTTTGATGGTTATGCTTTGGTGGTGAAGGTAATATTTCTTGATAATATTTTTACTTCCAATGAACTATTAGGTTTGCTTTAGAAGAACATGTTTCTGATTTTGTAGGAGGTTTTCAAAACTAATGGGCTAATAAATATTCTATTCTGATTTTTTACTAAAAAAAGACTGATTCTTGTTTTTCACCAAGAATAGGAGTAGTATTTATACATGGGCATTGTTTTTGCTAATATAAATATCACTTTCCGTTTCTCTTAGTGGCCCTTAAATTTTAGTTCTAGTAAATAATATTCATCGCGTAAGTGTCTTTGTGTATTTAAATATTCCTTTTAGGAGGCTGACTTCCTAAATTTATGGTATAGGCATAAAGCTTTTGCATTAAGCCTTTTGAAATTTATTTCTATGCAAATTAGTAAATTTTGAAAATCCAAATCTCATTTTTCACCTGGGAAAAATAAAATGGTATTGTGTATGTATGTGTGTGAGAGAGACAGAGAGCAAGAGATTGCGAGAGAGATGTTTATATGTTAAGGCCCATGTTCAGATTGAAAGGTAGCATCTACTGAAAAATAAACTGATTGTCAAAGCTAAGTAAAGAAGGGTAACATTTCATTATGTGAGATAAGCAAGTGGGGTCATGGAATACTGACATCCATGGAAGTGGCATAGGTAAACAAGGTGGTAGGGAACTAAGAGACTAGCTATCATTAATATGATTAGGGAAAAGCTGCTGATGGTGATGATAACAAAAGCTACTCAGACCTCCTTAAGCCCATACAAATGCATTGTGCATATAATGGTAACTAGGTACAAGATATGATGAAAAGGTGAGCTGTGAGGGTAAAAGTATGTAATGAAGATTATAGGCTTTGATGCTTCCTCGTTTTTACTTAGAATTTCTTCATAATTGCTTAACATATATTTAAATAAAAAACTTAAAAGTTTTACTTGAGTTCAAAAATGTTCAGAAATTATAAGAACTATATATTAGTTGCAAAAGTTCAACCTATGTTTAAAATGCTTATTTCATTAAAAAAACCCATTGACTAAAGGCTTTTTTAAAACCTGTTTGTTTTTTCTATTATTTTTAACCTTATTAAAATTGGCCTTCATTGTTTTTATTGTTATTTATGACTTGAATCAACTTTTTCCATAGCAGATCAGCAAGACCCATTTACCAATTTTTAGATATAAATATTTATATATAGTTTTTATATGTTTCTTCAAGGCTGTCAATTGAAATTTTTATTTACGTGCCTTTCTATTTGTGGTACTCATGTTGAGTGAGCAAAAAAGTGAGCATGAGGTTTTGAAGGATCATAAAAAAGAGAAGATGATTATGAAACAAACAAAAAAGAATGACATGTTAGATTAAGCCAGAAATGCATTCAGTTCAGCAGTGTGAGAGGTATAGTATCCCAAGGTGCATATAAAGGTAGTTTGTTATCTCATTTTTCTTTCTGGTTAAAGATATTTTTTAACCAACATTGACTCCTCTTTCATAATACATTAGGATTTGTCAATCACAACATTTTCTGAACTTTCTTTGAATATTTTGATATTTTTAGTCCCCTGTTTACACTGGTTGTAGATTCATCACAGCATTTAAAGTAGTCCTTGGGTCATGTTGGGTGATGAGTAAATGTTCACCTAAACATCATCTGCTTAGCCAACATAGCACTAAGGGACCTTTAATCCTAGGGCAACAAATTCCATATGTGAGTTTTGTCTGAGGCAAATAAGTGAGTCCCTTTATCTTACAATTCTTTTAAATTTCTGGGGATGTTTAGAATTATAGCATTTGTTGAGTCAACAATTTATCATTAACCTAAACTTATTCTTTATGTCACATGACAAAATATGTTAATAAAAAATTAGAAACAATATTTTATCTTCAGTTAGTACTTTGTTTTCAGCTCAACAGTTTTGTTTATTTAGCTAATGGATTCTGTTTTCATTCTCAAATTCCTTGTATATTAAAAGGTTGTTAAGAGAACTACCAGCTTTGGAAACAAAATTTGAATATAAGCATAGACCAGATATGGTGGCTGACACCTATAATCCCAGCACTTTGAGAATCTGAAATGGGAGGACCATTGAGCCCAGGAGTTTGAGACCAGCCTGAGCAACAAACGTAGTGAGACTCCCATATCTACAAAAAAATTTTAAAAAAATGAGCAGTGCGTGGGGACGTGTGCCTGTAGTTCTAGCTACTTGGGAGGCTGAGATGGGAGGATCACTTGAGTCTGGGAGGTTGAGGCTGCAGTGAGCCATGATTACACCAATGCATGCTAGCCTGGGGCACAAAGTGAGACCCTGTCTCAAAAAAAAAAAAAAAAAAGATAAATACAACCACAATCCAGCATTTAAAAAACAACAAAATCCTGACACTTTTACTGTGTGAATGAAGAGTGGAATCTTCGTTAATAAAACTGAAACAATTTGTTAGGAAAAAAAACTTGTCAACTGTAAAACAAGTTAATAATGTAATTATTAAATATAAGCTAACTTTCTACTGGCTATATTATTTGTAAGACTATTAGCCAGACATCTCTGTAGAATGATGTGAAAATTATAATATTAATAATTACAAATGTAATAGTAATTTTCAGGTAGATGAACATTAGCTTCTTTTTAAGCCTGATGAGTGAGTAAATCTCTTTTTTGCTCTTTGAAAAATGTTACACTATTCAATCTTTTCTGCCTAATTTCACCCTAATTTTGATCTCATACTGTAATAGTGTGGAAATATTAGCTCATATTTTAGTTAAGATTGAACTCTATACTTGAAAGAGAATTATTTTTGAACTAGGAATTTAATTGAACCTTGATATTAAGCTCACTCCAAGTATGCAGTTTATCTGGCTTTCTATAGATATATTCCTGTAAATTTTTATACCTTGATATTAATGGGGACTTCAGTCAGCTGGCATAATAGAAACAACATAAATTTTGGAGGCATATTGATCTGGGTTTTAATCCCAGACCTATCTCATTTTAGTTGTGTGACTTTAGTGATATTCTTCCTCTGGATCCATTTGCTCATGTGTAAATGGTGCTAACAATCTTGGTCATGCAGGGTTTTTGATGATCATTAAAGATAATATATGTATCAGGAGAATGGCGTGAACCCGGGAGGCAGAGCTTGTAGTGAGCCGAGATCGCGCCACTGCACTCCAGCTTGGGCAACAGAGCGAGACTCCATCTAAAAAAAATAAAAAAATAAAAAAAAGATAATACATGTATCAAAATAGCAGAGGATGGAAAAAATATACCATGCACCCAATAAAAAAAAACTGGAGTGGATATACTGATGATAGACAAAATAGACTTTAGAATAAAAATGTTACTAGAGATAAAGAGGGACATCTCATGTTGTTAAAAGGGTCAATCCACCAGAACGATCTAACATTTATAAACATGTATACACCTAACAACAGACCTCCAAACTATTTGAAGCAAAACCTGACATAATTGAAGGGAGAAATAGACAACAATAATATTTCGGGGCTTCAGTACCCCACTTTCAGTAATGGGTAGAACAATGAGGAAGAATATCATCAAATAAATAGAAGACTCAACAGTACTGTAAACAAATTAGACCTTACAGATATCTATAGAACACCACACCCATTAGCAAAAGAAGATACATTCTTCTCAAGTGTACGTGAAATATTGTTGTGGATAGATCATATGCTAGGCCATGAAACAAGCGTCAATAAATTTAAAAGGATTGAAATCATACAAAGTGTCTTCTCTGACCATAATGAAATTAAATTAGAAATTAATAACAGAAGGCAACAGAGGAAACATTCACAAATATGTGAAAATTAGATAACACACTCCTAAATAACCAGCAAGTCTAAAAGAAATCACAAAGGAATTAGAAAACACTTTGAGATGAGTGAAATAAAAAGACAACATACCAAACTTTGTGGGATGCAGCTAACACTATGCTTAAGAGGGAAACTTATAACCATAGTCATCTATATTCAAAAAAAATACTGGGGCATGGTGGTCCATGCCTGTAGTTCCTAGCTACTTGGAAGGCTGAGGTGGGAGAATTTTTTGAGTCCAAGAGTTTGAGGTCAGCCTGGGCAACACAGCGAGACCCCGTCTCTTAAAAAAAAAAAATCCTCAAATCAATAACCTAACATTTCACGGTAAGAAAAGAGAAAAAGAAGAGCAAACTAAACCCAAAACAAGTGGAAGAAAATAAACAGTAAAGACTAACAAGGAAATAAAAGAAATAGAGAATTTTAAAAAATAGAGGAAATCAGTGAAACCAAAAGTTGATTCTTTGAAGAGATAACTCAATTGATAACTTTAGCTACACTCATCAAAAAAGGAGAAGAGATTCAAATTACTGAAATCATGAACGAAAGGGGGATATAACTACTGACCACACAGAAATAGAAATAATTGTAAGAGAATACTCTGAAAAACTATATGCCAACAAATTAGATAATTTAAAATGGACAACTTTCTAGAAAGACACAAATTACCAAAACTGGTTAAGAAGAAATATAAAATCGGCTGGGCGCAGTGGCTCGTGCCTGTAATCCTAACACTTGGGAGGCCAAGGTGGGCAGATCATGAGGTTAGGAGTTCACGACCAGCCTGGCCAACGTAGCGAAACCCCGTCTGTACTGAAAATACAAAAATTAGCTGGGCAAGGTGGCGCATGCCTGTAGTCCCAGCTACTTGGGAGGCTGAGGCAGGAGAATCGCTTGAACCTGGGAGGCAGAGGTTGTGGTGAGCTGAGATGGCACCATTGCACTCCAGCCTGGGCAACAGAGCAAGACTGCATCTCAAAAAAAAAAAAAAAAAAGAAAGAAAGAAATAGAAAATCAATGCAATAGCAGGATGTCTTAGAATATCAAAATACAAAATAAATCAAAAGAGATTGAATTAGTAATAAAAAAAACTCCCACAAAGAAAAGCCCAGGCCTAGATAGCTTCACTGGTAAATTTATTTAAATGTTTAAGAACAATTACCACCAATTCTTCATAAATTCTTTCAAAAATAGAAGAGGAGATAACACTTCCCATATCATTCTGTGAAGTCAGTATTATTACCTTGATACAAAAACCAAATATACTGAAAGAAAAGAAAACTACAGACTAGCCTCCCTTTTGAATGTAGATGCTAAAATTCTCAAAACTATACTAGCAAGCTGAATCCAGCAAGATATAAAAAAGATATTACACCATGATCAAGTGGGATTTATCTCAGGAATGTAATACTAGTTTAACACCTGAAAATCAGCTAATGTAATAAATGATGGAAGCCTAATGATTATCTCAATAGACACAGAAAAACATTTGATAAAATGCAGCATCCTTTTATGATAAAAATGCTCAACAAACTAAGCATACAAGGAAACTTCCTCCTCAACCTCAAGAAGAGCATCTATAGAAAACCTACATCTGACATTACATTTAATCGTAAAAGACTGAATACTTTCACCATAAGATTAGGAATAATACAAGGATGTACACTCTCACCATGTCTGTTCAACATTTTACTGGAGGTTCTAGCCAATGGTATTAGGCAAGAAAAAGAAATAAAAGGCATCAGTTTTGGAAAGGTAGAAGTAAATTATCTATTTGCAGTTGACATAATGCTGTATATATTAGAAAATCCTAAGGAATCCACACATACAGAGAAAATTATTAGAGCTAATAAAGTAGTTTAGCAGAGTTGTAGGATACAATACAATATCCATTTAGGAAAGCAGTTGTATTTCTGTAACTAGCAATGAGCATTCCAAAAATAAAATTAAGGAAACAATTCTATTGACAATAAAATAATAAAGAATATAATACTTAGGAATAATTTGACAAAAGAAGCATAAAACTTGTCTGCTGAAAACTGCAATTTATCATGGAAAGAAATTAAACAAGTTCGAAATAAATGGAAAAATATCTCATGTTCATGTAATAGTTAATACTGGTAAGATGTTAGTACTCCCCAGATTGATGGTTTAATGCAATCTCCATCAAAATCTCAGTTGACTTTTTGGAAGACAGCTATGCTTACCACTGTACCACCAATGAACTTTTAGTTGTCTTTTTGCAGAAATTGACAAGCAGATCCTAAAACACATATGGAAATATAAGGAGGCCCAGCACAGTGGCTCATGCCTGTAATCCTAGCACTTTGGGAAGCCAAGGCGGGCAGATCACTTGAGGTCTGGAGTTCGAGACCAGCCTGGCCAACATGGTGAAACCCCGTCTCTACTGAAAATATAAAAATTTGCCAGGTGTGATGGCGCGTATCTGTAGTTCCAGCTATTCAGGAGGCTGAGGCATGAGAATCACTTGAATCCAGGAGCCAGAGGTTGCAGTGAGCCAAGATCACACTACTGCACTCTAGCCTGGGTGACAGAGTAAGACTCAGTCTCAAAAGAAATATAAGGGACTATGAATAGCCAAAATAATCTTGAGAAAGAACAATAAAGTTGGAGTAGTAACACATTCCTATTTTAAAGCTAACTACAAAGCTACAGTAGTCAAGATAGTATGGTACTAGCATAATGATTTACATGTATATCAATGGACCAGAATTGAGAATCTAGAAAAAAATCCTTCATGATTATGTTTAGTTGATTTTCAAAAAGGGTGTTAAGTCAATTCAGTGGGGGAAAGAATAATATTTTTCAACAAATGGTGCTGAGAGAACTGGATATCCACATCCAAACACCAAAGAATGAATTTACCTCAGCCTGGGCGACAGAGGGAAACTCCATCTCAAAACAACAAAAACAAAAAGAAATGAGAATGGTGATTCTTTAGGCCTGGGGGTAGTGGTGGGAGAATGGGGAGTGAGAGCCAGTGGGTGTGGCACATCTTTTAGTAGGGACAACACTGTTCTAAATCTAGATTGTGGATATGCTTGTACAACCCCGTGAAAATACTAAAAACATTAAACACTTTAATTGGGTGAGCTGTATGTTATGTCAATTATGTCTCAGTCAAGTTTAAAAAAAATATAAAGTTACCACAATTAAGAGTTTGGTACTGACAAAATAATGAAGAAAGCAATGAAACAGTAAGGAGTTCAAAAATGGCTATCAGTATGTATGAGAATTTAGTATATGATAATGTTTGTATGCCAAATCAATGTTTAGAGATAGATTATCTCACAAATAGTTTTTAGACAACTTGTTATAATGATAAGTAATATGACTAAATCCCTGACACATTGCTTTTACTAAACAAATTTTAGATTGATCAAAGAGCCATAAAAGAAGAAAATGAAAAAGCACTGGAAGAAAAATGGAATTGTTTTGTCATCTTGGAGTAAAAGGAAAATATGACATAAAACTCAGAAGTCCTAAAGCATACTATTGATTTGCACACTTGATCACTTGAAAAATATAATTTTGTTTTAAGAATATATTATAGTCAGATGGCAAATAGAAATGAGAAAAAATGATTTGCAACATGTAACAAAAAGAGTTTGCTTTTATAATTTATGGAGCGCTTTTATAAACCACTAAGGAAGAAATGAATGATGTAATATAAAAATGGGCACATGATATGAACAGGCAATGCACAGAAAAAAATACAGATGGCTAGTGAACATGAAAGGATGCTAATCTTAATTAAAATGAAGTAAATGCACATTAAATAAGTTGATAATGCCTACTATTGGATAGATATTGGCAAATGGATGCTCATACCGTTCATGGTAGTATACATTGGTATAACTGATTAGAGAGTAATTTGTTAACAATTGTCTGAAAACAGTGTGTTTCCTTTTGCCTCATTAAATCTATTTCTAGGAATTTATTGAGTAGATATACTTAACGTACATGCAAAATATAAAAAGAACATATATAAGATTGTATATTGTAGTGTAGTCACTAATAGCAAAAAAACTGCCAGAAACCTAAAAAATATTAACAGTAGGGGGGACTGGTTAAGTTAATTTATGGTACATCTGACCAATGGAGTACTATACAGCTAAAAAAGTTTCTGACGTGGAGAGATGTGAAACATACTATGAGTGGAAAAGAAAGTAATATAATCGTATGTATTTTATGATCCTATTTGAATTAAAAAATTATAGATAGATATTTCCTATAATTATAAAACACATTGTGAATAAAACTTACCTGTGAGAATTGAATTACCTTTTATTTTTCTTTTTGTTTTTTTTTTACTCTGAGCATAATATACTCAAAGAATTTAATAGAATATTTAAATATTTAATGATTAAAAATACCTATAAATATGTTATATATATATATGTACACATAAACTTGGTGCTTTATAAATACTATGTTTTTTAAGGTAGACTTTGATTGCCATTAGCAAGAATATATTTTATTTAGACTTATTTATGTTGTGTTGTATTGTATTTACCTTATTTTATTTTTGAGACAAGGTCTTGCTCTGTCGCCCAGGCCGGAGACCAGTGGCACAATGATGCTCACTGCAGCTTTGACTTTTTGGACTCAAGCAATCTTCCCACCTCAACCTGCTGAGTAACTGGGACCTACAGGCATGTGCCACCATGGCTGTCTGGTTTTTCATTTTTTTGTAGAGATGGGATCTCACTATGTTGCCCAGGCTCACCTTGAACTCCTGGGCTTGATCCTCTTGCCTTGGCCTCCCAAAGTGCTGGGATTACAAGAGTGAGCCATTGCACCCAGCCTTACACTGACCTGTGAGTCTGTGCTTTGCTAATTTCCAGAAGTCTCCATCTGGACTTCTTGAGTATTTTATAGCACAGCAACAACCTGCATGTATATCTGCTATGGAAAAGTGATTTTTTGGTCAGGGTGTGGTGGCTCACGCCTGTAATCTCAACGCTTTGGGAGACCAAGGTGGGTGGATCACTTGAGGCCAGGAGTTCGAGACCAGCTTGGCCAATATGGTGAAACCCTGTCTCTACCAAAAACACAAAAATTAGCTGGGCATGGTGGCACACACCTGTAGTCTCAGCTCTCAGGAGGCTGAGGCATGAGAATCACTTGAACCCAGGTGGTGGAGGTTGCACTGAGCCGAGATTGTTCTACAACCTGGATGACGGAGCAAGACTCTGTCTCTTCAAAAAAAAAAAAAAAAAAAAAAAAAAAAAAAAGACAAGTCATTTTTTGTTTGTTGGCTTATTTACTTTTTACTCTTTTTTAAAAATCTAACTTTTTAATGATAGAAAAAGGTTCTACAATGAAAAATGAAATCTCTCTCTTAATCATCCAGATTCTCTTCTCAGAGACAACCATAATTACTACTTTTTTTTTTTTTTGAGACAGAGTCTCACTCTGTTTCCCAGGCTGGAGTGCAGTGGCGCGATGTCGGCTCACTGCAAGCTCCGCCCCCTGGGTTCATGCCATTCTCCTGCCTCAGCCTCCCAAGTAGCTGGGACTACAGGCGCCCGCCACCATGCCCAGCTAATTTTTTGTATATTTAGTAGAGACGGGGTTTCACTGTGTTAGCCCGGATGATGTGGATCTCCTGACCTCGTGATCCACGCGCCTCGGCCTCCCAAATTGCTGGGATTACAGGCGTGAGCCACAGCGCCCGGCCATAATTACTCCTTTTAAAAATGATTCTAGGCCGGGCATGGTGGCTTACCCCTGTAATCCCAGCACTTTGGGAGGCCGAGACGGGTGGATCACTTGAGGTCAGGAGTTCAAGACCAGCCTGGTCAACATGGTGAAACCCCTTCTCTACTAGAAATACAAAAATTAGTCGGGTGTGGTGGTGGGCACCTGTACTCCCAGCTTCTTGGGAAGCTGAGGCAGGAGAATCGCTTGAACCTGGGAGGCGGAGGTTGCAATGAGCTGAGATCATGCCACTGCACTCCCGCCTGGATGACAGAGCGAGACTCTGTCTCAAAACAAAACAAAACAAAACACCAAAAAAACAGATGCTGTGTAGAAATTCTCTCTGCGTTTACAAATAGGTACACACACACACATGCACACACACACTTCACACATATGGCAGTATATTAAACATACTGTCAACCCACTTCCCTTTTTGTTTTTAGCTGAACTAGATAACTTAGATATGTTTTCATTGATGAAGAGCATCCTCCTAAAGTCTGTGTGGATGAATCCTAATTGATTTTTCTGTTGATAACATGCTATAATTAACTAAACTACTTAACACTTATTTTAGAAACTAGGTGTTGCCTAGGGGAAACACTGGGGATACACTGGTGAGGACAAAAAAAAAACAGACATTTACTCCCTTCATGGAGCTTAAATTCTATGAGATGGGCACATTAATAAAAGACCAACTCAAATAAAAGTGAATCACAATTGTGATAAGTGCTGAGATGAATGTGATAGAGAATTGATATAGTCAGGGAGGTAAAGGACAGTTTTTCTGGGGAAGTGATAGTTGAGCTGACATGTAAACAAACATCGATTAATTTTACATATTTTAAGGATGTAAGTTTGTCTTATAATATCTATTCTTCCATTTTTTCTGTATCTATAAACATACCTTTAACATCAACCTTTAAATGTGCTTAAGTTTCTCATATATTAAATAAAAACAAAACTCTTCTCTGACCCTTCCCTCCTTTCCAACTACTGCCCTTTATCTCACCTTCCTTCTTACGAAGAGAGTTGTCTAAACTTCCTGTTTCTATTTACTCATCTCTCACTCAAGAAAAAAAATTCAGGCTTACTCCTTCTTTAACCTATTCCAGTCTGTGTTATAATTATTATAACACAGTGAAACATCTCACCAAGGTCACCAATGACTTCCAAACCCAGGAGACACTTTTTAGTCTCCATTTTGCTTCAATTGGCATGATTGACAACTCTGTTACTGAACTTCTTGAAATGTTCCCACATCTTGTATCCCCTTCTGTTTTTCTTCTTCTTTTTTTAGTTTTGTTTGCTGACTTCTTTTCTAACTATTAAATTGCTGGAGTTCCATAAGACTTGTCCTAGGCTCTTTTCATTTCCCATCAAACACTTTAAGGCAAGTTTCAGACAGTATCTATAGATGATTCCCAAACGTATACCTGACCCTGCTTCTAAGATTTACACCAATTATATTCAGCCACCTCCCATATTTTTCTACTTTATTTGTCATTTGTTCGTTCAAATATATTTATTTGGGGCCTGTTATTTGACAGGCATTGTGCTGGTGCAGAGTGTCTTAGGTATCTCTAGTGGAATATGATTAAAATAGAATTCATGATTGATACCTCCTGCCAAAAAGAAGCAAGCAAGTAAACAAACAAAAATAGCCAAAACGAGACCCTCTCTACCATCATTATTCTGATTCAACTACTGAAATCCACCCAGTTCATCTAACTTAAATCTTGGGATCAGTCTCAACTCTTCTTTTTCTGAGTACTTCCCTTATCCTCATCCAATCCAATCCAGTTCAATCCAGTCCAACCAGTGTGGTCTAACCCCATGCAATTTTACTAAAGTCTGGCCATTCTACCATCTTAGTCTCTGTCCAGTGCTTCCATTCCCTACCCCTTCTTCCCCTTTCACTGTCAATACCCTAGACCAAACTGCTGTCACTTGACTGCTGCAGTAACTTCAAATTGGTCTTAATTGTCTTCACTTTTGACTGCCGTCTGGCAACTTGCCATATGACTGTAGTCATGATTTTTTAAGTGTTCCATAATTCCTCTGTCTCAGTTTTCTTATCTCTAAAATTGGGATAATAATAGCCTTTCCATCATAGGGTTATTGTGAGGATAAAATGAATTACTATATATAAAACACTTAGAATAGTGCCAGGCACTAACTCCTCAGTAAATTGTTAGTAAGACCTTGTACAGTGTTACATTAAGCCAAGTAAAAGGTATGATTAAGAGAGAAAGATGGTTTATTAATAATATATTTGAATGGAATCATTATCTTGTTTATACTTGTGTTATATATGTTCACACTAAAAATATGCAGCTCTTATAATACGTGACCTTATGTGTAATTTTTTTTTAATTAAAAGGCTAAGAAGCACCAGGCCTTCCTAGTAGAGACATGTGAAAATAACGTGAAAGAATTGGAATCGATCTTGGACAGCTTTACTGTGTCGGGCCAGTGGACATCAGGTTAGTTGAAGGTATAAAATGACAGATGCATCTGTCAATGTTCCAAAGTCACTACATTTTGGGAATTCTGCAGATGCCTCTTATAGTCCCTCATCTCAACATGTTTTGATTTGATGACATGATAAGAGCAGTTCTCACAGCAGTCAGTTGGCCTAGCTGGCTGAGAAAGGGTGACGGAATATGGACCTGCTGTTGTCCTCCCAGAACTTGATTTACAAGTGTTGGGGTCTGTGTGATTGGACAGACAAGGGCTCACTTGCTGTGTTCTGAATCCAACTGAGAAAAAAGTCCTTACAGTATACCTGCAAGGGGAACAGATGTTTCGATCAAACTGAGCCAAATTCTGAGGCAACCTTCAGCAACTTAAAGGTCATGCATTTAAAAGGTTATGTAGGACACAGGCTGTAGCATAGCGCATGTTCTATACTTTCCAAGCCGGTTTTCTAAGCTGGTTTTCATTTCCTACTACCATATACATATACTGTCCAGATAAGAATGCTTAGGTAGAATATTTTAGTTGTAGTTATTAGCCCACTTCATATGATAAAGACCTATAAAATTACATATTAATTAGGTAGACATATTTTGAGAACTAGCAAAAGCAATGGTTGGCTAATGAATTCTGTTCACTATTTCTACTTTCTTAGTGTTTTGTGTTTATGTTATTATGGGTGCTATAGTAGCTTTGACATAAATACTTTTCTACCTCAGTTTTCTTTTGCCCTGCTTTCAGCCTTGAATTATTTGGTGGTCTTCTAACACAATTCTCTTCTTCAAAAGGCACAGAAAATTAAATTTCTCACTCTTAAAAATTGAGCTTCAGGACTGTTTTTTAAGAAAACATTTTTAAAAGGAATCTAACAGCAATTTGGCAAATAAGTTGTTTAGAGAGCTCTTAAGTTCAGGAAGTTTTTGTCCTTGAAAACTTGGAAGGACCTCATCAAGGTTCATATTTTACCTTGTGGATCTGTAGATTTCTCAGTTGGTAAGCTATTAGAAATGTAGTGTGCTTTGCTATTGTCTTATGTTTTAAGTCTCTGTGTTTTTAGCTTTTATGAAATTAATGTGTAACTATATTTGTTTTTATGTAAACTTTTCCCAAAAGCATTACTGTATCATAATCATAATTTGTTATCATGGACAAATCAAAGGATATAAAAGTGTCATAAAAGTAGGTATAGGTATCCAGTTTCAATTATATTTGTTACAGCTTTGGAGGAGAAAATTTTCCTTTGCACTGGTACTTTTTTATTATTGAGATGTGTCAGTGGTGTTTAATGGTGTTAGGATCTTTAAAAATTGTTAAATATTGTCGCAGTATAGCATATGCCTCAATATTATTTTAAATATTTCTTCAGAGTTGAATTAGAAAAGCTAAGAATAATGTGGTCATGTCTCGTTTGAGTTTTAAAGTAAAATAGTTGGTAACAAAGCAACTCAGAAGTTATTACTAAGCCTACAGAATTTTCTATTAAAATTTTAATTTTTATTCTTTTATTAACCATCCTTTTTTGTCTTTATTTTCCTAATTTTCTGTATAGATGCATACTTTGTGTATTACAGGGAATGTGTTCCTGCGAAAGGACCGTGCACTGAATTAGTGATTTTTGGATTGTTACAGAGTGGTAACATGTTTCCATTTTGTGCTGATTTTTCTCTCCTTTACACCCTTCTCCCCTTGATGATCCATTCTCCTCTGTTCTGTTTTGCTGTGTGCCTTGGGAGGCTGACTTCTGTGGATCTGGGCTCCTTTACCTTCTGGCTTCTGGTTGGGTTTGGACAGTAGGTGCACCCACAGGAGATTAAGGGAATGACAGAAGAAAGCAGTCGAAGTATTTATTTCCTCTGCTTCCTCTGCTCCACTGCATTTTTGGCAGTGGCTTCATTTTTCAGCAGCCACAGTGCCTGTTGGGTGGGCCCTCTTTCATGGCTGTGGCTCTTGTTGGACTACGGTGACATTCTCTCCAGTTGACCTTTTAAGCTAAGACATAATATTCGTTTTCTACTCTTGCTTGCTTTTGGTGCCTCATCATACCTTTTGGGATCTGTTAACCTGTACACATTTCTGTAGTCTCGTCATTAAACTATCTTGCTGATGACCTCTTCTGAGTATTTAATTTACATGCTGATTGATTTACATAACTGCTTGGGATCTGGTTTCATTCCTCCTATTGGCTTGCATAAAACAGCTCTGTGCCTTTATAATGGACTCTGTTTCTACTCAGATTGGGTTTTTGTTACATAAGCAAAAAAGTGAGTCACGAATTTTTCGGCTTCCCAGTATGTTTGAATGTTATGTTTATACTATAGTGTAGTCCATTAAGTTGTGAGAGCATTATGTCAAAAAATCCACATACCTTAATTAAAAAATACATTATTGCCAAAAAATGCTGATGATCATCTGAGCCTTCAGTGAGTCATAACCTTTTTGCTGGTGGAGAGTCTTGCCTTGATGTTGATGGCTGCTGACTCATCAGGGTGGTGGTGGCTGAAGGTTGGGTTAGCTGTGGCAATTTCTTTTTTGTTACCTAAAAAATGGATACAGAATAATTTTACATACTTTCATGCACATTTATGGGGTGCATGTGATATTTTGATACATGCATAAAATATGTGTAATCATCAAATCAGGGTATTTAAGATACCAGTCACCTTGAACATTTAGCATTTCTTTCTATTGGGAACATTTCAAATCTTCTGGCTATTTTGAAATATAAAACGTATTGTTGTTAACTGTAGTCACCCTACTGTGCTATTGAACTCTAGAACTTATTTCTTCTATCTAACTATATGTTTATACCCATTAATCTACCTCTCTTCAATACCATCCTCCACACTGCCACTAGTAACCACCATTCTACTCTTTACCTCTGTGAGATCTGCTTTTTTAGCTCTCATGTGTGAGTAAGAACATAAGGGCCAGGCACGGTGGCTCACGCCTGTAATCCCAGCACTTTGGGAGGCCGAGGCGGGTGGATCATGAGGTCAGGAGATTGAGACCATCCTGGCTAACACGGTGAAACCCCGTCTCTACTAAAAATACAAAAAATTAGCCAGGCGTGGTGGCGGGCACCTGTAGTCCCAGCTACTCGGGAGGCTGAGGCAGGAGAATGGCATGAACCTGGGAGGCGGAGCTTGCAGTGAGCTGAGATCGTGCCGCTGCACTCCAGCCTGGGCAACAGAGCAAGACCCCGTCTCAAAAAAAAAAAAAAAAAGGAAGATAGGATATTTGTCTTTCAGTGCCTGGCTTATTTAACTTAACATAATGACCTCCAGTTTTATTTACGTTGCTACAAATGACAGGATTTCATTCTTTTTTATGGCTGGATAGTATTCCATTATATGTCTGTATGTGTGTGTATATGTATGTATATACACACACACATCATATACTCTTTTTTTTAGTTTTTTAGAGACAGTGTGTTGCTGTGTTGCTCAGGATAGCCTAGAATTCCTGGGCTCAAACAATCCTCCTGCCTCAGCCTCCTAAATAGCTACTAGGACTTTAGGTATGGTAGCATCTGGCTTATACCACATTTTCTTTATCCATTTATCCATTGCTAGACACTTAGGTTGATTCTATATCTTGCTTATTGTGAATAATAGTCTAGTTTATATGACAGTGCAGGTATCCCTTTGATATACTGATTTTCTTTCCTTTGGATAAATATCTGTAGTGGGATTGCTGGATCATATTGTATCCAGAATTGGTGGGTACTTGGTCTCACTGACTTCAAGAATGAAGCCGCGGACCCTTGCGGTGAGCGTTACAGTTCTTGAAGGCAGCGTGTCCGGAGTTTGTTCCTTCTGATGTTCAGATGGGTTCGGAGTTTCTTCCTTCTGGTGGGTTCTTGGTCTCGCTGGCTCAGGAGTGAAGCTGCGGACCTTCGTGGTGAGTGTTACAGCTCTTAAGGCAGCACGTCTGGAGTTGTTCGTTCCTCCCGGTGGGCTCGTGGTCTCGCTGGCTCAGGAGTGAAGCTGCAGACCTTCGCGGTGAGTGTTACAGCTCATAAAAGCAGTGTGGACCCAAAGAGTGAGCAGTAGCAAGATTTATTGCAAAGAGCGAAAGAACAAAGCTTCCACAGTGTGGAAGGGGACCCGAGCGGGTTGCCACTGCTGGCTTGGGCAGCCTCTTTTTATTCTCTTATCTGGCACCACCCACGTCCTGCTGATTGGTAGAGCCGAGTGGTCTGTTTTGACAGGGCGCTGATTGGTGCGTTTACAATCCCTGAGCTAGACACAAAGGTTCTCCACGTCCCCACCAGATTAGTTAGATACAGAGTGTTGACACAAAGGTTCTCCAAGGCCCCACCAGAGTAGCTAGATACAGAGTGTCGATTGGTGAATTCACAAACCCTGAGCTAGACACAGGGTACTGATTGGTGTGTTTACAAACCTTGAGCTAGATACAGAGTGCCGATTGGTGTATTTACAATCCCTGAGCTAGACATAAAGGTTCTCCAAGGCCCAACAAGAGTAGCCAGATACAGAGTGACGACTGGTGCATTTACAAACCCTGAGCTAGACACAGGGTACTGATTGGTGTGTTTACAAACCTTGAGCTAGATACAGAGTGCCGATTGGCATATTTACAATCCGTGAGCTAGGCATAAAGGTTCTCCAAGGCCCAACAAGAGTAGCCAGATACAGAGTGACGATTGGTGCATTTACAAACCCTGAGCTAGACACAGGGTGCTGATTGGTGTGTTTACACACCTTGAGCTAGATACAGAGTGCCGATTGGTGTATTTACAATCCCTGAGCTAGACATAAAGATTCTCCACGTCCCCACCAGACTCAGGAGCCCAACTGGCTTCACCCAGTGGATCCCGCACCCGGGCTGCAGGTGGAGCTGCCTGCCAGTCCCGTGCCGTGCGCCCGCACTCCTCAGCCCTTGGGTGGTCGATGGGACTGGGTGCCGTGGAGCAGGGGGCAGTGCTCATCAGGGAGGCTCCGGTACACAGGAGCCCATGGAGGGGGTGGGAGGCAGGCATGGCGGGCTGCAGGTGCCGAGCCCTGCCCCACGGGAAGGCAGCTAAGGCCCGGTGAGAAATCGAGCACAGCGCTGGTGGGCTGTCACTGCTGGGGGACCCAGTACACCCTCTGCAGCTGCTGGCCCGGGTGCTAAGCCTCTCATTGCCCGGGGCTGGCAGGGCCGGCCGGCTACTCTGAGTGTGGGGCCCGCCAAGCCCACGCCCACCCGGAACTCCAGCTGGCCTGCAAGTGCTGTGCGCAGCCCCGGTTCCCACTGACGCCTCTCCCTCCACACCTCCCTGCAAGCTGAGGGAGTGGGCTGCGGCCTTGGCCAGCCCAGAAAGGGGCTCCCACAGTGCAGCGGTGGGCTGAAGGGCTCCTTAAGTGCCGCCAAGGTTCAAGCCCAGGCAGAGGAGGCGCCGAGAGCGAGCAAGGGCTGTGAGGACTGCCAGCACGCTGTCACCTCTCAATATGGTAGCTTTATTTTTAGTTTTCTTTTATTTATTTTTTTATTTTTTAATTTTTTTTAAGGAGTTAGACTCTTGGGATGTTGCCCAGGCTAGTCTTGAACTCTTGGTCTCAAGCAGTCCTCCCACTTCATCCTCCTGAGTAGCTGGGACTGCAGGTGCATGCCACCATGCCTGGCTTATTTTTAGTTTTTTTGAGAAATCTCCATACTATTTTCATAATAGCTGTACTAATTTACATTCCCACCAACAATGTATAAGAGTTCTCTTTTATCCACATCTTCCCCATTATTTTTTTTTTTTTTTTTGTCTTTTTGCTACTAGCCATTCTAACTGTGGTGAGATGATATCTTATTGTGCTTTTGATTTGCGTTTCCCTGATTTATGATTTGAGCATTTTAAAATATACTCGTTGGCCATTAGTATGTCTTCTTTTGAGAAATGTCTACTTATGTCCTTTGCGTGCTTTTTATTGGGATCGTTTGGGTGTTTTTTTGCTGTTGAGTTGTTTGAGTTCCTTGTGTATTCTGGATATTAGTCCCTTGTTTGATGAATAGTTTGTAAATGTATTCTCCCATTCTACAGGTTGTCTCTTCACTCTGTTGATTGTTTCCTTTGCTGGGCAGAAGCTTTGTAGTTTAATATAGTCCCTTTGGTTTATTTTTGTTTTTGTTGCCTGTGCTTTTGAGGTTTTAGCCATAAAATCTTTGCCTAGATCAGTGTCCTGAAGGATTTCTCATATGTTTTTTCTAGTAGTTTTGTAGTTTCAGGTCTTATGTTTGAGTCTTTACTCCATTTTTAGTTGATTTTTTAATACAGGAAGAGGGGTCTACTTTCATTCTTCTACATATGGATATAATTTCTTAAGATGACAGTGATGAAGTTTGCTCCGTCAGTTGACTCTTATTTTCATGAAAGAATTCTCTGTACCATGCCATTGCTATTTGATACCATTTTACCCTCAGTACAATTCCATTTTTTTTTTTTTTTGAGACAGAGTCTCGCACTGTTGTCCGGGCTGGAGTGCAGTGGCACGATCTTGGCTCACTGCAATCTCTGCCTCTCCGGAGTACAATTTCTTTTAAAATTGAGGTCAATTGTCTCAGACTCTGCTGCTGGTTTATCAACTACATTTATGTAATATCCTAAATCCTTTATTGTCATTTTATAATGAACCCCTCAAAGTCATCCACGAGGATTGGAATCAACTTCCTCCAAATTCCTGTGACATATTGAGTTACTCCCATGAATCACAAGTGTTTCTAATGGCACCTGGAATGGTGAATTCTTTGCAGAAGTTGTCAATATAATTTGCCCAGATCCATCAGAGGAATCACCATCTATGGCAGCTATAGCCTTATGAAATGTATTTATTAAATGATAAGACTTGAAAGTAAAAATTACTTCTTGATCCATGGGCTACAGAATGGATGTTGTGTTACCAGGCTTGAAAACAACATTAATCTCCTTATACATCTCAGAGCTCTTGGGTGACCAAGTACATTGTCAATGAACAATAATGTTTTGAAAGGAATCTTTTTGTGAGTAGTAAGTCTCAACAGTGGGCTTAAAATATTCAGTTAAACATTCTGTAAAGAGATGAGCTGTCATCCGTATGAGCTGTTCCAACTTGTCATCCAAGTTGAAGCCAGTGCTCATTTACCATTCAAAAATCCTGTGGCCCTTAAGAATTATGCTTTATCAACTCTGCCTGTGCCCTGGTAGCTGGTAATGTAGCTTGTCAGTTTAAGTTGAAGCCAATACTCATTTACCATTCAAAAAATCCTAGGGCCCTTAAGAATTATTCTATATCTACTCTCCCTGTGCTCTATAAATGCTCTGTAAGTGCATTGGCAGAGTAGATAAAGCATAATTCTTAAGGGCCCTAGGATTTTTTCAATGGCAAATGAGCATTGGCTTCAACTTAAAGTCACCAGCCACATTAGCCCCTAACAAGAAAGTCAGCCTGTCTTTGAAGCCTTAAAGCCAGGCATTGACTTCTCCCCTCTAGCTGTAAAAGTCCTAGGTGACGTTTTGCAACAAAAGGCTGTTTAGTCTACACTGAAAATCTGTTGTTTAGTGTAGCTACCTGCATCGGTGATTTTAGCTAGATCTGCGGATAACTTGCTGCAGCTTCTACATCAGCATTTGCTGTTTGGCCTTACACTTTTGTGTTATGCAGAAGGCTTTTTTCCTTGAACTTCATAAACCAATCTCTCCTAGCTTTCACCTTTTCTTCTGCAGCTTCCTCACCTCTCTCAGCCTTCATCAAATTAAAGAGAGTTAGAGTCTTGGTTGTTTTTTTTTTTTCCCTGAGACGGAGTCTCACTCTGTTGCCCAGGCTGGAGTGCAGTGGCGCGATCTCTGCTCACTGCAACCTCCCTCTCCTGGGTTCAAGCGATTCTCCTACCTCAGCCTCCTGAGTAGCTTGGACTACAGGTGTGTGCCACCACACCCAGCTAATTTTTTAAAATTTTTAGTAGAGATGGGGTTTCACCATGTTAGCCAGGCTGGTCTCGAACTCCTGACCTTAAGCAGTCTGCCTGCCTTGGCCTCCCAAAGTGCTGGGATTACAGGCGTGAGCCACCACGCCCGGCCGGGCCTTGTTTTTAATTAGGCTTTGGCTTAAGGGAATGTTGTGGCTGGTTTGATCTGCGCAGACCATTACAACATTCTCCATATAGGTAATAAGGCTGGTTGTCTTTCTTATCATTCATGTGTTCACTGGAGTAGCACGAATGTGAACTAGAAACCTTCTAGAAAGGTGAATCCTTGTTTATACCCATTAATATATCTCTCTTCATTACCACCCCACCACCAGCCTCTGATAACCACCATTCTTCTCTCTACCTCCATGAGATCAATTTTTTTTTAGCTCTCATGTATGAGTGAAAACATGTAGTATTTGTCTTTTTGTGCCAGGCTTATTTCACTTAACATAATGTCCTCCAGTTTCATCCATGTTGCCACAAATGACAGGATTCTTTTTCTATGGGTGAGTAATATTTCAATGTGTATGTATCCCACTTAAAATATCCCTTTATCCATTGATGGACACTTATGTGGATTCTGTATTTGGCTATTGTGAATAGCACTGCAGTTAACGTGGGATTGAAGATATCTCTGTGAGACACTGATTTCATTTCTTTTGGATACATACTCAGCAGTGGGATTGCTGGATCATATGCTAGTTCTATTTTTAGTTTTTTGAGAAACCTCCATACTAGAGCATACAACATTTATTGGTTAAGTTCACCATCTTCTATGGGCATGGTTTGTGGTGTCCCAAAACAATTACAATAATAACATTAAAGATCACTGATCATAGATCACCATAATATATATAGTAATCATGAAAAACTTTGAAATACTGCAAGAATTACCAAAATATGACATGGAGACACAAAGAGAGCACATGCTGTTGGAAACATGATGCCAATAGATTTGCTCAAGGTAGGTTGCCACAAACCTGCAGTTTGTAAAAATCGCAATACCTATGAAGCACTGTAGAATGAAATGCAATAAAACAAGGTATGTTAGGATATCTTTGAGGGAAAAATCTACTTTAAATAGTGACATTTGTGTGTATGTGTTTGTAGCACATTCTTAGAATTTGTAACAAAATTAATTCAGTAATCAAGTGCTAGGTGTGCACATATGGTCCCAGCTACTCCCGAGGCTGAAGGAAGAGGATTACTTGAGCCTAGGAGTTCAAGTCCAGACTGGGCAACATAATGAGATCCCATCTTTAACAAATGAATAAGTAAATAATCAATTCTGTTATCTTGGGAAGAATTTTCCAGAGATCTTCTCTTTTTTAGCTACGGCAAGAAGGCAGTGGCGCTTTACCTCCTTTTTGTCTCTTGACATACCTTTCAGTTTAATACATGCTTTGTATCTAAACTCTATTTCAGGAAAAGTAATCCATGGTAGAAATTTATAGGGACAGTAGCAAAATTGTTTTTTGGGCTTGCTTTTCAAAATGAAATGAATGAAAACTATTTTCTTGAATTAATCTTAACTTAGAGCTGGCAGTAATTCTCAGGTTTTCGATTCCCTGTCTCCTTCAGATTTTGTAGTTTTCTACATTAAGAAACTTTCTGATGCACATGTCCCACCAGCTTATATTCAGGTAGCAGATAAGCGAAATTTCAGTAAGTCCAAGACGTTCCAGAAGTTATTTACCGAGAGGATTTAACTTGATCTCCTCACCTGTGATCAGTGTAACAGTTTACACCTTGTTTCCTAATGCCTCTAACCCTGGCCTTCTTGTGACTAATGGGTCTCTCTGCTTCCACCTTTGCTCCCCCTCAGTCTGTTTTCTCTGTAGCTACCAGAAGGACCATTTATGAGCTTAAGTTACAAACTTACAGGTGTAGGGTAAGTTCTGGGGATCTAATGTACAACATGGTGACAATAGTTAATAATGCTGAAATAATACTGTTTACTTGAAATTTGCTAATAGATCTTAAGTATCCTTACGACACACACACACACACACACACACACACACAGATAACTAAGTGTGGTGATGGATGTGTTAATTAACTTGGTTGTGGTAATCATTTCATAGTGTATATGGATATCAAGTAATCAAGTTTTGCACCTTGAATGTATATAATCTTTTTTGGCAATTATACTTCCGTAAAGCTGGACGGAAACTACAACAACAAAAAACCTAAGTTAGAGTGTGTCATTCCTTTGCTCTAAACCTTGTAAGGTCCTGTACTTTACTTAGAAGCCAAAATGGTATCAATGGCTTGCTTGTTTTTCATTGCTTCTTTGGCCTCACCTCCCACTACTCTCCCCTCCTTCCCTGTGTTTGGGCCACTCTAGCTTCTTGCCATTTCTTGAATATGCCAAGCATGCTTTTGCCTTAGATGCCTTTGTACTGACCATTCCTTCTACCCAGAAAGCTTTTTACCTAGTGTATCTGTATAACTCTCTTTCTTGTCTTCCTTAGGCCTGTGCTCAGATCTCACCTTGTCCATGAAGCTTGCTTACTTCCCAGTCCTATGTTATTTGGGCTCACTGTGTCTCTCCTTTGCATGCTCTACTTTTTTCCCCCGTAGCACCTATTGCAGTCAAACATTTCTATCATAGTATATGGAACATTTATTATTATATTTCAGTTCCATGAGGATGAGAATCTTTGTCTCCTTTAATCATTAGTGTATTTTAAGCAGCTAGAATAGTACTTGGCACAAAGCAGTCACTCAAAAAGTATTTGTCGAATATGAATAAAAATATGAATGAATTAATATCAGGTTGAAGGTCTATTTTACATTTTAAGTTTTGAAGTTATAAAGGTGATCATGGAATCTCTTTCTAAATTATAGCAGCTCTTTGGGTAGCATCCATAAGGAGTCACCAGAAAGATTGACCTCCAGTGGAACAGATGTACAATCTTTCATGGATCATAGAAATGTCATCTTGATTGCCTCTATCATTAGGGACATTTATTTCCTATTTCTGCTTTCTACTATCAACTAAAATTGAAGAACTACAGTTGCTCCTGTCTCATTTCTTTTCAGGTAGAAATTCTTATAGTAGGATGTGTGTGGGGAAATCTTTTTCTGCTTTGAACCCATGTAGTCTTTCTTCCTTCCCTCCTTCCTTCCTTCCTTCCTTCCTTCCTTCCTTCCTTCCTTCCTTCCTTCCTTCCTTCCTTTCTTTTTCTGCATCTTTTCTTTTCTTGGCAGGATCTCACTCTGTTGGTCGGGCTGGAGTGCAGTGGTACAGTCATGGCTCACTGCAGTCTCAACCTTCTGGGCTCAAGTGATCCTCCCACCTCAGCTCCCAAGTAGCTGGGACTACAGCACACGCTATCATGCTTGGCTAAATTTTGTATTTTTTATAGAGATGGGATTTCACCATGTTGCCCAGGCTGGTCTCAAACTGCTGAGTTTAAACAATCCTCCCACCCCAGCCTCCCAAAGTGCTGCGCTTATAGGTGTAAGCCACTGTGCCCAGCCCCATGTAGTATTTTTGCTGTGAGTATTTCTTCTAATAGTTTCACTTATGCCTGAGGGTGTCAGCAAACATCAAGAATGTGACTTTTTCTTCTTAGGATTCATGAAAGAAAGTCTTCCTTGTGGCTCAGTCTTGAATTTTTTTAGGGTGGTTGACTTTCATGTTCACTGAGACTCCAACTTTCTTCAGCTTTCCTTGACGAAATAATTTGTAATACTCTAGAGGTGTTCTTTTCCTTTTTACTTAGAGAGGCTGAAGGATCTCAGGAAATAAAAGCAGTAGCAATTTGATTCCTTTGGGCATGTATGTGTCACCCAGGAATTGGGCAGTCTCAGGGAGTGCTCTTGGGAAAATCAAGACAGCAAATTGGATTTTTCCTCCTCCCTCTCCTGCTTTACTTCTTTCATAAAGGAATATTGCCTACACCTAGTATCCTCTTGAGAATTTTTAATTGTTCTTGTGAACCTTGTAGCTGGTATCTTTTTAACTAGAGTCTCATGGGTGGTTGAGGAGCTGAGGATGGCTGTAGGAGCAGTACACCTTTTCCTCTGTTGTCATTTGCAGATTTTTTCTCTCTGGCTTCCCTTATCTCCCAATTCACTGAGGTTTACAAACCAAACTTGCCGCACTTCATTATACTCATAGTTTCAGTTTATGAAATCCAAGGGAGTAGCTTTACTGAGTACTCAACATTTTGTAATGAGGTCATTAATATATGCCAATGTACATTTTTTGACTTTTCTTAATGCAAAGAATGCTTGTAAATGTCAGAATATTTTGTTTCAGGCATAGCTACTTTGGTTACGATTTGATAACAATAGAAACTCATTTCTATTTTGCTTCATCTATTCAGAGTATGTTAAAGGTAGTTGATAGTTGGAATAAAGTGAGACTATGCCATTTAACTTTATGCTAATCACTACTCATTTCCAACCATCTTTTGTAGTCTTCTTGTTCTCTTCTCTTTGGATTTTCTGCCTTCTTTTTATTTATCCACTTTCTCCCTTCCTTACTTTACAGTTATATCTCAACTTCATAGACTTTTCTAGAAATGGGGTGTTATCATTCATCCCAAAGTTTAAAAACATAGTATTATTCTCTTTCTCTTTCCTACTTTTTCTGGAGACGTGAATTTTAAATGACTGAACTGAAACAATTCATTGTGTTTCATCTTGTTATCCTTATTTCTCTTTAAGTTTTAAATTGTTTGTAGAGAGTATAGTATTGTATAAAGAAAACATTCAGATAATTAAAAATGCTGATTATTAATATTATTATTTTGAGATGGAGTCTTGCTCTGTCGCCCAGGCTGAAGTACAGTGGCATGATCTTGGCTCGCTGCAACCTCCACCTCCTGGGTTTAAGCAGTTCTCCAGCCTCAGCCTCTCAGGTAGCTGGGATTAGAGGTATCCAGCACTACGCCTGGCTAATTTTTGTACTTTTAGTAGAGATGGGGTTTCATCATGTTGGCCAGGCTGGTCTTGAACTCCTGACTTCAGGTGATCTGCCCGCCTTGGCCTCCCAAAGTGTTGGGATTACAGGCATGAGCCACTGCACCCCCAAAATACTGATTATTAAGCATTTCTTCGTGCCTATGTTGTTATTTATGATTTGCAAACAATCAAGTTTAAAGTGTCAACAGCCTGGTAGCCTCCTATAAAATAGTTCCACACTTTCATACTAATGATTGCACAGAAATGTTGAAAACACACAGTAATGCTGGAAATCAAATAAATATTCACCCTCCCTTGGGGAGAGTATATATAATACATAGTCAATAGAACTGGAATGAAAGTACAATCAGCTTCCCTTTGACTTATCCTATGACGGTAGACAGACATTTTGTTCTCCTGCCACGGTATCCTCCCTCTTTTGGAAATGGAGGGTCTGTACCAACTATAAAATTGGGAAGCTATCTTTCTACTGTGTAGGTGCTGCTTTCTGAGGCAATAAGAGTATTTTCCCCATCTTTCTTTCAACTCCCATACCATCTCCGTGTAACTCCCAGAATACAGCCAGCCAGGAATGACCCACAGATTGGAGGTAAAGTTCTGAGAAGTCTCCTTTGTATTATCTCTAGGAATCAAGACAAAAAAAAAACATTGGTAGCAGTTCATACTAGAGATAAAATTTTCCCTATAGTCTATCTAACTATATGTGCCAGAAGTCCAGGGAGTAGATTGAGAGATGATACCACCTAAGTTCAGGGATTGCTGCTTGCTGAAAAATATAATAGGAACTGTGTACACTCATGTAGCTTCAGATATTGATCTTAGAGGGAGTTTTATCACCATGTAATTGATTCAGAGTAGAACTTTGGAGAGTTTATACATACAGTCTTTTTTCAAACTTTCTAAATATTGTTAGGGTTTTACTCTTTTTTTTATTTAAAAATTAAGGAAAACTAAATAGAATTTGTGAAAAACTAAGCACCACAAAACGAGGGGAAAGGAACAGTACCTGGTACATTTAGAACAGAGTGGTGAAATGATTCACCATGGAAATTGGAATAAAATTTAGAAGCTATTTGGCATCCACAGTAGGCTACAAAAAGAAATGACCTTTTTCAAATGGGATTAATAAGGAAAGAATAGGCTGAAATAGGAAAAGGTTAATTCTCCTCCTACTCCGAAAAAACCCAGTAAGATTAACAGGTAAAAGAATGACATAAGGAAGGAGTCTAAGGAAACTAAAAATAGGATAGTAGATTAAAATTGTGAGTAGCTATGACAGAATTGACATTAGAAAATCTACAATCTACAATTAACATTTTAGATTGGTGATTTGGAGGACAAAATGTAGAAAAAAGAACACAGATAAAATGCGGAGGAAAAGAACAAAGAATTAAAACAGATAAGGAAAGAAAAACAGAGGGAAAAGATGATAATATGGAGTACCAATGAAAAGATTGTACGTCTTTCTAAGGCAAAAACTAGAGTAAATGAAACAAATGCAATAATTGAAGACATAATTCAAAAATACTTGTTTGAGATAAAAAAGATTGTAGCATGCCAGATGAGATCACTGCTTTACAGGGAAAAATAATCAAATAACACCTGCATTTAAATATATTTTTGAAATTTTTAAAACTATAAGAATAAAGGAAAAATGTGTTACCTATAAGAGCAGAAATATGTATAATGAACATGTTTTTTCTTACTCCCAAGAGAAACCTCAATAAAGTTTACTTTAAAAAAGATAAGATCCTCCTATGATCTTTCTTCCTTCAAATTCATCCAGTAATTAATTGCATATCTTTTTTTATGAAAAATTTCAAATATGTACAAAAGGAGGCAGAATAGTGTAACAAAATCTGTTGCCCTCACCACTCAGATCAACATTTATCAACTTAAGAACCAATTTTGTTTCATCTACTTCCCCTCTGCTGTATTATATTGAAAGCATATCCCAGCTATTTCTGTATTATATATCTGTATAATACAGATATCTGCTGTATTATATTGAAAACATGAAAATATGTTTAATTGTATTCATAAATATTTAAGTTTGACTCTAAAAAATGAAGTCTTTTAAAAATATAAATATAAGATCATTATAATATGTAAAAAGTTAAAAATTTCTTAGTGTCATAAATTTCAAATTTCTTGTATATCTCATATAATATCAGTTTGTTTAAATTAGTATGCAGAGAAGGTCTAGATATTATGGTTGGCTGATTTTAAAAAATCTGTAGGTTCCTCTCCTCTTCTGTCTCTCTCTCTCTCTCTCTTTCTTTTTTGAGATGGAGTCTCACTCTGTCACCCAGGCTGGAGTGGCGCCATCTCAGCTCACTGCAAGCTCCACCTCCCAGGTTCATGCCACTCTCCTGCCTCAGCCTCCCAGGTAGCTGGGACTGCAGGTGCCTGCCACCATGCCCCGCTAATTTTTTTGTGTTTTTGGTAGATGGGGTTTCACCATGTTAGCCAGGATGGTCTCAATCTCCTGACCTCGTGATCCGCCCGCCTCGACCTCCCAAAGTGCTGGGATTACAGGCGTGAGCCACTGCGCCAGGCCCTCTTTCTTTTTTTTGAGATAGAGTCTCACTCTTCTCCAGGCTGGAGTACGGTGGCACAATCTCAGCTCACTGCAACCTCCATCTCTCAGGTTCAAGCGATTCTCCTGCCTCATCCTCCCGCGTACCTGAGACTACAGGTGTGCACCAACACGTACAGCTAATTTTTGTATTATTTAGTAGAGATGGGGTTTTGCCGTGTTGACCAGGATGGTCTTGAACTCCGGACCTCAAGTGATCCACCTGCCTCGGCCTCCCAAAGCGCTGAGATTACAGGCGTGAGCCACCGTACCCGGCCTTCTGTCTCTTTTTATCATTTTTGTTTGAAATTTATTTGTTAAAAAACTGTTTCATTTGTTCTAGGAGTTTCACAGCCTGCATTTTTCTGATTGCATCTCATTGTATAGTTTAACATGTTTTTTTGTTCTGTAGATTTTCTCTCAATTGGTAATGGAATCTGCAGTAATGGAAATGCTCTGTATCTGTTGTTCTAGTATAGTAGACTCTAGCCACATGTGGCTATTAAGTGCTTTTAATATTACTATCGTGACTAAGGAATTGAAAATTTAATTTTAACTAATTTAAATATGAATATGAATAATCACTGTTAAATAAATTTTACTATCCACAGATTGGACAGTACAGAATTGAAGGCTTGATTAAGGCTAGGCCTCTGATTTTCTTTAAAATTGTATATTTTTAAAAATTCACTTTAAATTCTTCATCTTGTAAACTTCTTTTTTGAGTTCTGTAAGTCTTTGACCTATATCAGTTTGAATTTTCAGTTTTTATTTCTCAATTCACGTCCTGTTTAACACTATCATATTTGTTATGATAGGTTTAATTACATTTTGCGTTTACTAGGCTTGTTCTTATTATTTCTCTTTAGGAGAAATTGTAGACTTTTTTTCCATTTTAGTGATAGAATATTAAGAATTATAAATATAAGAAGTAACTGTGAAGATCAAGTGTGCATTATAAGATAAGAACATGTAAAGCTAGAGTTTGATTGGGTAGTCAGAACCACTATAGTATTTTTGAATAAGGAATTTGTTGTAAGAATTAGACCTTATGCAATTGTGGGAGGAGCTGGGAAAGTAAGGTCAGATAAACCCATTGTAAGTCGAGGAGCATATTGAATGTGTATTGCTTTGGCACTATTGTAAAGTTGAGAAATCTTAAGTTGAATCATTGTAAGTTGAGGCTGTCTGTACTCTGTACTTAGTCCTTCTTTTTCTATCTGGTCACATGTAACTGGTATTTTTAACTTCCTTTACTACCCATACCCTATTGCTTTGCTGTCAGCAAGCATCTCAGTTGGATATGGTTCCATCTCTGGTGAGGTGGTCCACACCTGTATTCCAGGAGGGTCTATTATCCAGGAGAGCTGTATGGTTCTAGTCTGAGTTTGAAGTCCTGAGAACTGGGAGAGCTGATGATGTAAGCTCTGGCGGGAGTCTGAGCCTGAAAGCAAGAGAAGATTGATGTTGCAGCCCAAAGACAGCAAGGCACAGAGAAAGCATTCTTTCTTACTCAGAGTTTTATTCTCTTCAGACCTTCAACAGATTGGATGAAGCCCACTCAAGTTAGGGAGGGCAATCTGCCAATTCAGATGTTAATCTCCCTTGCAGACATACCCAGAAATAGTGTTTAACCACATATTTGGGCACTCAATGACCCAGTCAGGCTGATAAAAAATTCACCATTACATCCCCTTTTCTCCTTCCTCCTTGTCCCTGGTAACCTCCATTCTACTTTCTTTTCTATGAATTTGACCACTTTAGATACCTTATATTAAGCGGAATCATACAGTGTTTGTGTTTTTGTGACGAGAAACATAGTAAGACCAGTGAATCCTATGGAAACAATCTTATTTCCACACTTCATTTGCTGTAAAATGCATTCTCTGATCAGAAGCAATGCCATTTGGAATACATGATGGTGAATTAAAGTATTTTGTGTACACATGGATGGTGGTTTGGTCAGAAACATTATGGTTAGGGAAGGAAAATCCGTATTCAGCGTAAGTGTCTATCTTAGTAAGAATAAAGCATTGCCCATTCCATGATGAAAGTTACTCAGTGTGATCAACCTGCCACCAAGTTGCTATCTCATCCTCCCAGAGAGTGGTGTCATATCATGGTCTCAGTGTTTGTTTTTGCTCTTGGTGAATTTGGCACTCAACAGGAGTTGTAACCCAATCAGCCTTGGTGAATGGAAGTTCATATTGCTGAGCCTGTGTATTACCTCTGTCCTTGCTGCTATGACTCTTTTGGTCAATTTTGTAAAGACAAAGATAGCTAGGAAAAAACGCTGGTTGATATCCATAGAATACTTCATTTTGCCCTCCTGATTATTAAGATCCTTGTCTACTGAAGTTGATCTGGGCACAGTGCCCATTTGAAGAAGTCTGTCCACATATTCTTCCCCAGACAACCTTGTTACCAATTTTCTATTCACATTCTTTCCAAGTACCTAACCATTCAGCCAAACGGTTAGACACCACACATGAATTGGTGTATATTTGTATCTTTGGTCATCTCTCATTCTAGGAAGAATGATAGTCACATCCACTACTTGACGTTCTGCTTACTGGAAGGATTCTTTTTACCACTGTTCTCCTGAGCCAGCCTTGAGTGGGGCTGTAGTGCTGCTGCAGCTGCCTATTTTTGATTCATGTCACCATAACATACAGAACCATCTATAAACCAAGCCCATTTTTTTTTCTATTTGTGAGCTGGTCATAGAGAACTCTCCATGCATCCAAGGTGTGGGTTAAGAGGGAGAAAGCAATGTAACAGGAATAGGGCCCATGGGAATCTGGACCACTTGCTCATACAACTTACTTGTGCCTTCAGGACTTATATACCACTTTGATTTGATGATAGAGTGCTCTTGTGTATGCCAAAATTTATAGATTGGTGGATCACACAGTAACCGTTTCATGATGGGCAACCTCTAGTCACATGGTGAATTGTTGGCCATGTATTCAGTATCTGCTGAGGACCAGTAGCAAGTCAAAAGCCCATTTTCAAAAGGAGAATAGTTATCTGTAGTGGATGGCTTACTTTGCTTCTAACTCCTAAAAGTTTACACTATGATCCACTCATAAGGACCTGTGAAATGCTATATACATCTTGAATTTGAGTAGTTGCTACTTTCTGTTCATCAGGTCCATTCAGAATGATGCCATCAATTTAGTAGAGAATGAAGTGGAGCATGTGAGATCTTCGGTAATGGAGAGTTGATTAAGATTTCTACATACTAGGTTGTGGTAGAGAGCCAGAGTTGATATAGCTCTGTGGTAGGGCGGCAACAAAGGTACATTGCTGGTCCTGCTAGATGAAAAAAACTGGTTTTGGTGGTCTTTACTAAGGGGGTAGAATGAATAGCTTCATTCCAATTGCCAGAAAATGTGTTGATTTGTTTCACAATGAAACTGCATATTTAATTGCAGCAGCAATTGGAGTCATATTGATTAATTCACTGTCATTCTGTAAGATCCATCTGTATTCTGCAGCGGCCGAGTTAGGTGAGTTGAATGCTGATGTGGTAGGAATCACCATGCCTTTATCTTTCAGTCCTTTAAAAGGCAGTAATCTCTACAGTCTTGCCAGGAGTGTGGCATTACTTTCAATTTGTGTTTTGGTAGGTAAAAGTTCCAGTGATTTCCTCTTGGCTTTTCCACTTGATTTTCCTCTGTAATATCCCTCACTCTATAGGTCAGGTAACCACTGTGGACACTGTGCCAGTTGCTGCATCTGTCCTTTCTAAATATGTGTTCCAAACTCGGAGAATAACTATGGGGTGGGTTCAGGTACCTCCTGGACCCACTAGAGAGAGGCCTCAGCTAAAACTCAGTTAATTACCTGACCTCTGTAAGCTCCTACCCTGACTACAGAAACCACAGTAGCACATTTTATGTCTCCCTGAATTAATGGCAGTTCAGATCCAGTGTCCAGTTATCCCTGATAAGTGTAGTTAATTCCTCTCCCCCGGTACAGTTACCCTGTTAGATGGTTGCATGTTTCTTTGAGGAAGGTTAGGAGGAAGATTTACGGTATTTTTTGGCACTATGTCAGGATTGCTAACAGAGACCCATCGTCTTTATTCACAGGTCCCTAGGTCTGTGAATTAGCTCAAGTCTGAGAAGTATTTGAGGACGAATTCTTCCTTTTTTGTTTACTTAAGTCCTGCTTGTGGTAATCAGACCTAGGACTTTTCTACTTATGCAAACCAAATGAGACTTAACTATGCTGCCCATTTATTTTGGTTCTAGGAACACCATGATCAGTTAGCCAATGTCAGTGATCTCTGTAGGTCAAACCATTTTGTTTATTGCTTTGACTCCACTACCCATTATGTTAAACATGTCCACTTTGTCTCTGGAAGTTAATTGCTACCATTTGGTCTATTGTTACCCAAGATCCAATCACTTGCACTAAATTCAGGGAACCCATTTTGATGGCACCAGTGTTTGCTGTTAATCTTTGCCTTCTAGCCACATGGAGCTTATCAAGCTACACAGAACTCATCAACGAAGCAGGGACTTCCGTTACTAATATATTTCTCAAGCTTTGGTAAAGGAAGTGTTTTTTGAATTCTCCCAAGAGACATAGTTAGAGAGTGAGAAGGACTTACATAATAAATACTTTCCATATGTTAGAAAAGTTATGAACCATTTTTCCTAAACACTCTAGAATAGGCACTAATGTTTGCAAGATAATGAAAGATGTTTATTTATAAACTTAGTGATTAAGACAATATACAGTGTTGTGGTCTGAGTTTAAAAAAAGTCTAACTGCCAATAAAATGTTTGTATTAGTGCTTTTAAAATGAAAACAGAATTTTCTTAGTTATCAATACATTATATATTAAATGTTTGGATTTTATCAGGTGAAAACAAAACTCATTTGAACATTATTTTCTGTTTTCTACTACAAGATAAAAAATCAACACTAAACAACAGAGTTCAGTTCAAAACATGAACGTGACTACTCATATTCTATATTGATAGCTGTATAAAAAACGCTCTGTCTTTTGTCTGTATTCTCCCTCCATTATTTCTTACTAATTCTCCCTTCTTGGGATCTTGTAGAAAAATGAAGTAGGTAACAAGGTGGTTAAGAAGATGGAGAAGATAGACTCCATTCATGAAAAGTTACTGTTTTTTTCTGTAGAACTATGGATTACTGAAATAATGATGCCAGCTTGAAAAACAATGATTTATATGAGTTATGAAAAATTATTTGGTTTTTGAGATTGTCTAAAAGGAAACGTGTAAATAGAGGGCTTGGAACCTTTTTTCTACTCCACCTCCTCCTGTGGGCTACTAATTCAAGAAAAGATTTGCCAAAGTACAGCCAGAGTTGAAACCTACTTAAAAGTGAGAGGGAGAGATCGAAACAGGGTATGGTGAGTGAAAGTAATCCACATATTTGGGCACCCAGTGACCCAGTCAGGTTGACAAAAAATTCACCATCACATCCCCTTTTCTCCTTCCCCCTTGTCCCTGGTAACCTCCATTCTACTTTTTTTTCTATGAATTTGACCACTTTAGATACCTTATATTAAGTACAAGTATAGACAGAGGGAGAGAGAAGCTCAGGATTTTGAGTTGATGTTATTCAAGTATAAAGTGTTCCTGATATATTCTATTCTTCATTTGGAATTTCACTTTTGAAAAGCTAATTATGATCACTGTTCAGATCTTTTTTGCTACTGTTTGTGAGTTTTTAAACCTTTCTTTGATAGGATAGCTTTTATAGTTCATTGTTTTTTGGGCCATACTGCAGTGATTAGAAGATTATTAGGTTAAGTCAAATCACTCAATAAGGTCCTCGGTTTAGGGTGACCCTTTTTTTTTTTTTATTTGTAAGCATTTTGTCAGGTTAAGGGACCAGTAAGTGTTTCTTTTTTATAATAAATTTGGGTGGGATATTGTCTTAGTTCCTTTTGTGCTGCTATAACAGAATGCCTGAGACTGGGTAATTAATAAAGAAAGGAGATTTATTTCTTTCAGTTCTGGAGGCTGGGAAATCCAAGATTGAGGGGCCAACATCTGGTGAGGGCCCTTATGCTACATCATCTCATGGTAGAAGGTGAAAGGGCAAGAGAGAGCAAGAGTTGGGGAGAACTGACTTTTATCACAAACCTACTTCTAAGATAATAAACCCATTCCTGTGATGACATTAATTCATTCATGAGAGTAAAGCCCTCATAACCCAGTAACCTCTCAAAGATGCCACTTCTCAACACTGCATTGGGGATTAAGTTTCCAACACATGAACTTTGGAGGACATATTCAAATCATAGCAGCTGGAGGCTGAGCAAGATGGCTGAATAGAAGCCTCCAGTGATCATCACCCCCACAGGAATACCAAATTTAACAGTTACGTAGGCAAAAAAAGGCACCTTCATAAGAACCAAAAATCAGATGAGCAGTCACAGTACCTGTTTTAAACTTCATATCACTGAAAGAGGCATGGAAGAGGGTTGAAAGACAGTCTTGAATTGCTGACACCACCCCTCTTCCATGCCCCAGCAGCGGCTATGTGGTGGGGGGTATCTGTGCACTTGGGGAAGGGAGAGCACAGTGATTGTGGGACTTTGCATTGAAGCTCGGTGATGCCCTGTCACAGTGGAAAGCAACACTGAGAATAAGCCAGTGCTCACGGAGGGAACATTTAGACTAGTCCTAGCCAGAGGGGAATTGTCCATCCTAGCATTTGGAATTTGAGCTCTGACAAGCCTTGCCACTGTGGACTAAAGTGCTCAGGGTCCTAAATAAACTTGAAAGACAATCTTGGCCACAAGGACTGCAACTCCTAGGCAAGTCCTAGTGCTGTGCTGGGCTCGGAGCCAGTGGACTTAGAGGGTATGTGACCTAGTGAGACACCAGCGGGGGCAGCAAAGGGAGTGCTTGCAGTACCCCACCTCCAGATTCAGGCAGCACAGCTCACAGCTCTGAAAGAGACCCCTTCTTTCTGCTTAAGAGGTGAGGGAAGAGTAAAGAGAACCTTTTCTTTTTTTTCTTTTTTTTTTTTTTAATTTTTAATTTATTTTATTATACTTTAAGTTTTAGGGTACATGTGCACATTGTGCAGGTTAGTTACATATGCATACATGTGCCATGCTGGTGCGCTGCACCCACCAAGAGGATGTGGAGAAATAGGAACACTTTTACACTGTTGGTGGGACTGTAAACTAGTTCAACCATTGTGGAAGTCAGTGTGGCGATTCCTCAGGGATCTAGAACTAGAAATACCATTTGACCCAGCCATCCCATTACTGGGTATATACCCAAATGACTATAAATCATGCTGCTATAAAGACACATGCACACGTATGTTTATTGCGGCATTATTCACAATAGCAAAGACTTGGAACCAACCCAAATGTCCAACAATGATAGACTGGATTAAGAAACTGTGGCACATATACACCATGGAATACTATGCAGCCATAAAAAATGATGAGTTCATGTCCTTTGTAGGGACATGGATGAAACTGGAAAGAGAACCTTTTCTTGCAACTTGGATACCAGCTTAGCCACAGAAGGATAGAGTACAAGGCAGAGTCCTGAGACACTCATTCCAGGCCTTAGCTCCCAGATGACATTTCTAGACACACCCTTGGCCAGAAGGGAATCTACTGCCTTGAAGTGAAGGACCCAATCCTGGCAGGATTCATCACCTACTGAATAAAGAGCCCCTGGGGCCTGAATAATCAGTAGCAATACCCATGTAGTACACACGGACCTTTGGTGAGAATCTGAGATCTGCTGGTTTGAAGTGTGGCCCAGAACATTCACAGCTGTAGTGGCTACGGCAAGAGATTCTTTCTGCTTGAGAACAGCAGAGAGAAGAATAAAGGGGACTTTGTCTTGCAGCTAAGTTAGCTTGGCCACAGGGTGGTAGAGCACCAAGTGGGTTCTTGGGGTCCTTGATTCCAGGCCTTGGCTCTTCGATGGCATTTCTGGACCTGCCCTTGGCCAAAGGGGAGTCTGCTGCCCTGAAGGATGATTCCCAGACCTGGCAGCATTCACCACAAGCTGACTGAAGAGCTCTTGGACCTTGAGTGAGCATTGGCAGTAGCCTGGAAGTACTCCTGGTGGGCCTGTGGCAGTGGTGGCCAGGGGGAGAGACTCCTCTGCTATGGAAATGGGAGGGAAGAGTGGGAAGGACTTTGTCTTGTGCCAGTTCAGCCTCAGTAGAATAGAGTACCAGGTAGATTCCTAAGGTTTCCAACACCAGGCCTTGGCTTCTGGACAGCATCTCTGGATCTTCCCAGGACCTGGGGGAGCTTGCCATCTTGAGGAGAAGGACACAATCCTGGCTGGCTTCACTACCTGCTTATTGTAGAGCCCTAGGGCCTTGAGCAAACATAGGCAGTCGCCAGTTAATGGTTACAGCAGGTCGTGGGTGATACTCAGTGCTGTGCTGGCTTCAGGTTTGACCTAGTGCAGTCCTACTGGTGGTGGCCACAGGGGTGCTTGTGTCACTTCTCCCCCAGTTTTAGCTCAGCACAGAGAGACTCTGTTTGGGAGAAAGTAAGAGAAGACAACAAGAGTCTCTATGTAGTAATCTAGAGAATTCTTCTGAATTTTATCAAGACCACAAAGGTGGTGCCTCTGTGAGTCTGCAGGAGCCACAGTGTTACTGGGCTTGAGGTGCCCCCTAATGCAGATATAGCTGCAGTGGCCAAAAACTTAGATCACAACACCTAAAGACGTTTAAATACTGGGAAAGCCTTCTCGGGAAGGACAGGTACTAATAAGTCCAGACTGCATAGACTAAAATAAATAACTAACTCGTCAATGCGCAGACACTGAAGAACATCCGCAAGCATCAAAACCATCCCAGAAAACATGACTTCAGCAAACAAACTAAATAAGGGACCAGAAACCAACCCTGGAGATACAGAGATATATGACCTTTCAGATAGAGAATTCAAAACAACTGTTTTGAGGAAATTCAAAGAAATTTAATATAACACAGAGAAGTAATTCAAAATCCTATCAGATAAATTTAACAAAGAGACTGAAATAAAAAGAATCAAGCAGAAATTCTGTAGTTGAAAAATGCAGTTGACAATGAAGAATGTGTCAAAGTCTCTTAACAGTAGAATTGATTAAGCAAAAGAAAGAATTAGTGAGCTTGAAGACAGGTATTCGAAAATACATAGTCAGAGGAGACAAAAGAAAACAGAATAAAAAAGAATGAAGCACTCCTACAGGATTTAGAAAATAGTCTCAAAAGGGGAAATCTAAGAGTTATTGGCCTTCAAGGCGCGGGGGGGGGGGGGGGGGGGGCGGGGCAGGGGAAAGAGAGAGAGAGAGAGAGAGGGAAAGTTTATTCAAATGGATAATAATAGGGAACTTTCCAAAGCTAGAGAAATATATCATTATTCAAGTACAAGAAGGTTATAGAACACCAAGCAGATTTAACCCAAAGAAGACTCCCTCAAGGCATTTAATAATCTAGCCATAGCAGACATAAAGCTTACTTTGTACTTCAACTAAACTTTATTATATAAACATTTTCAGGAAATAAAACTTTATTTTATTTAGAATATAAGAATATTCATAGGTCAGTAAGGAGAGGGCATTTTGTCCCATTACTCTTCAGCACTCATATTAAGATGATTTTATTCTTCTGAATTTCTAAGAGGAAGTTTTCTCCCTTATTGTAAAAATGCAGATTTCCCGAGTGTCCTTGAATGATTTATTCATGGTCTACTTGTGTAGTAGCAAAAGAAAAGAATTATACATTACTTTTTTTTATCTTGTGCAAGAGAGGAGTTTAAAAATATATATTTGGTAAGACCTTTAATAAAATTTTTAATGAGTTGTCTTTCCAACTCATAGTCATTACGAAGAGTACTGTCTCCTCTGTTATCATGGCTCAGAAGAGTGTATTTCTTTTCCTAGCTGTCATATATGTTGTTTCCACATTACTTTTGGTTTTTAAGTTAGATGTTCCGCTTCTGTTAAAGAAAAACCAAGTTGTACCCATATATAAGTTGTTGCTTAAATTATACCTTGATAAATGTCATAAATATATTAATAACATTTTCTCCAAGATTTAAACATGAGGTATCACCAATACTCTGAGCTGAGTAAAGTTGCTCTATCATTAACTAAGAATTTTTCCCCTTCCTTCCTTCTTTATTACTGCCTTCCCCCACTTCTCCATAAGTTCTAATAATAGAATATTTGAAGAATGGATAAATGATGTCATATAATTTTTTATCTACTATCTTTCTCTCTCTTATTAAACCTTAAATTCTATAAAGACAGAGGCTATACCTTTCTTGTTTATCTTTGTATGCATAATGCCTAAGATTAGTATGTAGTAGGAATTCAGTAAATTAGTTGAATGAATGAATAGTAGGACGTATAATATGAATGCTGCTCTTAAAATTTAGCTTTGTTGAAAATCCGTTTCGTGTATATTGAAATATTTATATTATAAAATATGATGAGAAGAAATAACAAGAAAAGAAAAATATTTTCAATGTGAATATTTTAAAACTGAATTTGCTACTTGCTTTTTAACACTTAAAGAATAGTGCAATCAACAATCAATTTTTTTAGTATATTTTTTATTTTACTTTAAGTTCTAGGGTATATGTGCACAATGTGCAGGTTTGTTCCGTATGTATACATGTGCCATGTTGGTGTGCTGCACCCATTAACTCGTCATTTACATTAGGTATATCTCCTAATGCTATCCCTCCCCCTCCCCCCACCCCACAACAGGCCCCAGTGTGTGATGTTCTCTTTCCTGTGTCAAGTGTTCTCATTGTTCAATTCCCACCTATGAGTGAGAACATGCAGTGTTTGGTTTTTTGTCCTTGTCATAGTTTGAATCAACAATCAATTTAAAGTAGTTTTTGAAATTCAACTTTTTGGATTAATACTTGGAGCTACATTTGATCATGTGACCTTTATTAGCTCAACTAACATAATTTATGGCCCAACTAAATTAAAGTAGTTTGAGGGCATAACATGGAAATGCTCATATTTTTACCATGAGTATCAGTTTTAAGGGTTTTAATTGAAACATGATGTAGGCTATGTAGATAATAGCATTTTTATTGTTTATTTCAAATTGTAACTTGAGAATTTTAAGGATTGAAGAATATTTCCAAGTATAACAGAAAATTATATACTCTTGGGTTCAGAAATTATTATTTAAGCAAAATAGTGCAGTATAAAAGGCCTGACTAATCAGAAACACAAGGACCACAGTAAGTGTACATAACTCCCCCAAACAATGGTAATGTATACTTCATTTAGTTGTTGGATAAAAGGTATGTACAAACACTGCCGTTACTTAGGAGACATGAAAACAAAAACAAAAACAAAAACAAAACTCACTACCATGTGGGTCTTGATAAGGTAGAAAGTAGTCATAAATTTAAATTTGATATATTATGAACTTTAATTTGGCCGCTTGTTTAGAAAGACTATTAATACTTGGCCATACAGCAGTATACTTGGAGAATAAAATTCTATTCAAGGTTTCATAACGTCTTTTCAGCTCTACCTAATTGTAGTATCTCTGTTACTATTTGCCTAAGTTTTGTCCCTTTGTGACTTTAAGGGTATATTTTCATCCTATATTTTTCTCTAGGCATCCACAAGGACAAAGATAAACCTCCCAGCTTCTCTGTTGTCCTTGAGACATTGAGGCGTACCTTGACAGATTACCAGAACAAGCTGGAAGATGCATCTAATGAGGTAACACTTGCACTGTTTGGCTCCACACATATAGCCTTCGGCCTGTACCAGTACGTATTCCTTGCTTGTTACAAAGGTCAAAAAGATTGGGAATGTTGAACTGACAGCTTCACAGATACAAAAAATAATAAATTAACTTTCGTTGTTCTTTCTTTAAGTGTGGCCTAAAGTCATGTCTCACTTACGTTTTTGTAACTCTTCAGTCACACTATTATTTTCAAAGTTATAAAGACTCTATCACTTCTTGATCTTCATAATTTATCTGTTTTAACTTAATGAAAACACTATGCAAGTAGTTTAAGTTAATATGTACCGTATTTAAATGTCAGTGTGTTTTTATGACATTTGGTATAGCTACTGGAAATTTAGATTTTTGTCAGTGTTTTAGGTTAAGATTTCTACAAACTGTGGAAGTCTTAATAAAAAAGAGAGAAATTAGTTTTCATTCTCTAAAGGCAGTAAAGTGTTGTTAGAAGTTTTTAAAAAACAAATATCTGTTTGATGTAGCCTGGGAGCTTTTAGTTTGCTGATTGAAAAAGCTCATGCTTCTATTTATCATCTCATTTGTATTGTTTAATGTGTGGGTTGATAATTTTCTTGGGTATTAAAATGTTTTATGAATTTGTGCTTTAAGAATTGAAGAGTTTGTCTAGTTACATCTTGTCAAATTAGCATATGAAGTAATTACATTAAATACAATTAGTTAGCAAAGCAACAAACAGATTGTTAGAGTCAAAGACAAGTCACATAGCATGGAATTTGGAGTTTATCCTTGTGTGTATCTCTTTCTTTCATATAATATAAATGCCATAAAACGGTTACATTTCACATTTCATATGCGGCTTATTTTATTTTAGCTTGCTAAGATGAACAAAGAAGGAAAAGTGAGTCTTTTTAATACCCTCGGTAATTGTTCAAAAGGCATAAAAGAAAATGACCATCGAAATAATTAAATTTCTATGAAGAACAAATATTACGAAGTCTTTCCCAGTGAGACAAGACAACCTGTATTGTTAGTAGTTTATGAAACTCTTCTGAGGCCTAGGTCTGGAAGCTGCAGGGTAACTAGGAACATATTACCCACAGCGAATTGTTATTTGGGAGGATGAATGTCACATGATCCTCAGCACAGTTGAAAAGTCGACTCAGCAGGCTTTGGCTTAGTAATGCGCTTTGTTGTGAACCAGTGCCAGAGACAGCAGTGGGGAGACCAAGGGGGTGGCTGCAAAGAAAGCAAAAAGAGCAGTCTGACAGAAAGAAGAATGAACTGTCAAAGAAAATAAATCACAAGCGGTGCAGGACCAACTGATGACCTGCCACAAGCCTTCCCAGTAGGACTGCATGTGACCGACCCTGAAGTTGTCATATGGAGTGAGAGACCAGTGAATACCCTCATGATGTATAGAAAGAACAGTCTTCTGCTCTGTTCTTTTGTATTTACTTATAGATGCCCCTGCTTCTGGCATTTTGGTCCAGTAGGATTTTAAGAATAAAGTTGTATTTGTTTACAATAAGAATGAAATCCTTTATCTGGACGTGTGGTAAAAATACAGTAACATAAGTGATATTTTAAGCTTGAATGCTTTCTTTTCTTTTTAGCCACATGAACTTGTGACAGAAGCTATATAGCATTTAACTAAAAGAAATAATTTTTTAAAGACTCTTAATTACTATTGAAAAATTTGTATTTAAGTAATTGCATAAAAAGCACTTAAAGATTAACTTTTGAGTTACCCATCCTTGAAAAATGTAAAAAAGTTACTTATATTTTCTTTCATCAGCTAAACAGCATGAATGATGTTAAGGAAAAGGCATGTAATGAACTTGATTCTACGAAACAGAAGATAGACTCTCACACTAAAAATATAAAGGTATTATTTAGAATCACTTTTACCTTTTGTATTAAGAAACAAATATAGTTATCTAGGGAATATTTTAAAGTAGAGATATTGAGGTACCTGAAAATATATATTTCTATTTTTTAAAGTATGTATGGGTAGAATTTTAATTTTTTCCTGTTGATTAAGAGTAACAAGAATGTTTTTTTCATTTAAAAAATTAAAACTTGATTGGAAATTATTTTGGTTAAAGGAAAATTTATTTCCCAGATTTAATTATAATACCTTATGAGATTCAAATAATTATTTAAGATGAAATGTCCAGCCTTAGGTACATATTAAACATATTTTACATAAGCACATCGTATTTGGAGTCAGTTTTCATCATTTTAAGGTGGAGCCATTGTTTTCAGTACATCATGTCTGTTAATGGGCTGAGACCACACCTGGCTAAGGCCCAGGACTATAGTTTATTTTAGTTTCTGTGCTGGTTTTATGTACAACATCTTTGCAAAATTATGCTGAGTCAACTCTCAGAAGTTTCCCAGTATTGCTGGAATTTTATTATGTTGTTTCATGTTGGGTTTGTCCTGGACACACTTCAAAAGAATTTGTTAGGTTTAAGGAATAAACAGTTCAGCAGAATTTTGTGCCACATATTTGAGATTTCTATAAGTGGTTGGGATGTCATTGGAAAGTAAATGTTCTTATGTTAAATGTAAGATATTTATTTTAAAATATTTTAAAATTTTTGAACTACAACGTTGTTTTAAAAAAATAGGTTGAAAGGAAACTCCCTTGGAAGAACTTTTTGGAATAAGCCATCATATTAACATTTTATGTAAATGTTTAAACATAACAAATGTTCTAATTTTTGAGCTGAGATATTATATTTAGAAAATACATTCAGTAAAATATTTTAATGTAAACAAATGCTTGCTTGCCTTTGTGATTCTTTCATTTTAAAGCTTTGAAAATTTTCAATATGTGTTTTATACTAGTGTCCCCTCACCCCTTGTTGGCTGGCCTTTCTACAATCTCTTTATTTGGTATCTATGACAGGAACTTCAGGATAAACTGGCTGATGTTAATAAAGAGTTAAGTCATTTACACACTAAATGTGCAGACCGAGAGGCTTTAATAAGCACTTTAAAAGTGGAACTACAAAATGTGCTGCACTGTTGGGAGAAAGAAAAGGCTCAGGCAGCCCAGTCTGAAAGTGAACTGCAGAAGCTTTCCCAGGCTTTCCATAAGGATGCAGAGGTATTACCTGAGACTCAATGTCAGGAAGGGCCTTTCACTAATCTCAGTGTTATACATCAAGTGACTATTTTTACTTGTATTTAATTAAGAAATTTGTTCTGAGCAGAGTATTTTGAAATGTTTGTGACAGCTGCAAAATCACTCCATTACTCTTGTGTCATTCTGTTTTGTGAGAGAAGTACTATAACTTGCACAACTAATTTTTTTTGATTATCATGTGTACAACTATCTTTTTGGACTTTTAGAATATTGTAACTCAGGTAACTATGTTCCTAACAGTCCTTTCAAGGTTCCTGTTTGCCAATGACAAAATTATTTTTATTTCAGTAGCTTGGTAGATTGATGGTGGAAAGAATAAATATTTTATAATCAGATAGACCTGAACTTGGATGCTGATACTTCTGTTTGTAAATGATGTGGCTGTGGACAAGCTGTATAGCTTAGCCTCTCCACATCTTCGTTTCCTTATTTATTTTTTTTCTTTTTTGAGTCAAAGTCTTGCTCTGTTGCCTAGGCTGGAGTGCAGTGGTGCGATCTGGGCTCATTGCAACCTCCACCTCCCAGGTTCAAGCGATTCTCCTGCCCCAGCCTCCTGAGTAGCTGGGATTACAGGTGTCCACCACCATGCCTGGCTAATTTTTGTATTTTTAGTAGAGATGGGGTTTCACCATGTTAGCCAGGCTGGTCTCGAACTCCTGACCTCAGGTGATCTGCCCACCTTGGCCTCCTAAAGTACTGGGATTACAGGCCTGAGCCACTGTGCCTGGCCTAGTTTCCTTATTTGTAAAACAGTAATAATATCTACTTTAAGAGATAGCCTCCTTACTCTGTATAATTATAGGATGTTAATAAAAATTTAGAAAAATAAGAGTCCCATAAAATTAAAACTTTTCATTTAGAAACCCTGGAGAGTTGCCTATCCATTTATGTTTATTAATGACTTATAAAAATATTATGACACAAATTTCATATTTTGTTTAAGCCTCTGTGAATGGAATTGTCTTCTAGTTCTTTTTACCCTATGGGTTATAGAGCTAGTCTAGCTAGTGGAACTGGTTTATCTAAGTCATCCTGCATATTGAGTTCATTACTCCAACAAATATGAACATGAATGCCAAGAGAGTAAAAAGGAAACATTCTTTCCACTCTTTTTACAGTCTGGGATTTAAATTGTGTCCACATGAAGGGGTTGGAATTGCTCTACACATCAGATAATGATTAAAGTAAAGGAAACTAGAAGCCTGACTGTATTGTAAAGTCAGCATGTCTACAGCGCTGTGGTTGGGTTCAACATGTGTGAATTGATTTTGGATTTTGGAGTCTCTTTTCATGCCAAATGGATGATTATCATGCTTGGTTTATCACAGCCCAAGCAAAAAGGACATAATAGCGACACAATGAATTATCCTTGAGGATGAACTTCCTTGAGAACAAACGTGATCAGTAGGCAAAACACAGGAGGAAGATTTTTATGTATTTGTTAAGTTATATTTAATAAGACTTTAAAACTTTTTGACCTAGTTAAATAATGCAAAAGTCATCATTAACTGCTTATGGAAAGGTACAGCATATTTGTGAAAAAAATCTGATTTCTTAAATTTGTTGTTGTAACTACATTTTCAAATTTTTTGATTTTTAAATTATTACATTTGGAAAAAAGGTGGCATACATAGTGAACTAAAGATTTATATTTTGATATTTGTAAGAAAATGTTCTCTATAATTTCTAATTATAAAACTTTTACATATGCTATATTCAGTTTTTTAAAAATCTATAATAGACTTTCTAAATTTTTCTTTTTAAATTTGTCTCTTTTAAAAGTTTTCTTCCTGCTGATCTATTACAAAATCTTGAGGGAACTTATTTTATCTACATAAAATAAAAATATTCATTTTGCAGCTTTACAATTACCTTGTCTTAGAGTTCCATGCTTTGGGACTTTACAGATGAAACACCTTGTAAAGAGAGCTATTTGACATTATAGTAAGTAAACCCTCCTCATGTGTTCAAATGTGATCTGCTTTATATGAATTCTGCAGCATAGTAAGTGTTTCTAAGTCATTCAGCAATGGATAGTTTAATTACTGAAGTGGTAATATAATTTTAAGGGACTTTTAAAAACATATTTCTAATTGGACATTTTCGAAAGTATGTAGTGAGCAGCTATATCCATTTTTTTTGCTGTTACTTTATAATATTTAAACACCTACAAATGCCCAGTGTGCCAAATGCTATATGAACTTATAAGTGGGGAAAACAAATGAGCCCATCTTCCATATCTTTCATATCACTATCTGCTTTGCCTAAGGGGCTTGGGATAGATTTCCTATAAGTAGTAAGTAAACTGGATTCTCTGGAGGAAGAAGAAAGCTGAGTAATTGTGTCCATGTAAAGTACAGATATTGGTATAACTTTTTTTCATCAGAGTTGAATAACACTTTTTTTCTGTATTGTTTTTTGACAAGTAGTATCTATTTTGGCAAATGTAACTATTAAATTATAGAATTACTATACTGAGTTACAGTTAGATAGGCTTATAAACAATGAGTCCAATCCATATGCTTCGTGTGATAGCTAAGGAAACTTAGGCCTGAGCAGGTGTTTACTCAAATCACAACCTCTATCAGTAGCAGAGGTGGAGATGAATCTTGGTTTTCTGGCTTCCAGACTTCAGATTTTGATTTTGAATACCAAGTGTAAGCAATTCCAAATGTTTTATCTGGTGCTTAGTTTTGATTATTAAAAAAGTCATTAAAATATTCTGAGACTTGAGTATTGTAATTCCTTTTCAGGTTTTTTAAATTAACTCTTCACCATTAGTATTATGTCTTTTACTTCTTACAATGTTTATATACAGCAATTAATTTTTCTTTTTTTTTTCCTGCAGGAGAAGCTAACCTTCCTTCACACCTTATATCAGCACTTGGTAGCAGGCTGTGTGCTCATAAAACAACCAGAAGCCATGCTGGATAAATTCTCTTGGTCTGAGCTTTGTGCAGTCTTACAGGAGAATGTTGATGCCCTGATTGCAGACCTCAACAGGGCTAATGAGAAGGTAACTGTCCTCAGGCACCAGATACCTCTATTAAATTCAGTGACATTTGTCCACATCACAGTATCATTAAGAGGGGCTGACATTCATCTTATTTCAAAAAGAATTTGGATGTTAATAATTCAATACCATTAATTATGGCTTGTCTACAACTCAGTTTGATGCCATTGCTGTGGGCATGTAAATGTGACTGAAGTCTGTATGAAGTCTCTAAGCTCCACTTTCTGTGCAGGACATGCTAATACTACTAGCCAGTATTAGCCACAGGGACCTAATTAAAAGAAAATAAATTAATCTTACTGATGAAGCAATTCAAAGAACTTAGTCATTTACATTAATAAACCAACTCTTTATGTTAGCATAAAATAGAAACAGGATATAGTTATTCAAAAACATGATCTTAAAATTCTTTGCTTAGGAAATATAAGGTGTTATTTTTAAAAGCTTAAACATTTTAAATTATATGCTTATGATTTGCTTCTCGAAATACAACAAAATGTATATTAGAAAACTCACTCCATGCTTTAGACTGCAAAAAGTGTATTTTATAGGAGAATATAGTAGACCTTTATGGTAACATTACTATCTCACAAGTCTAGGAAATCAGTCTCCAACAAATGTTTAAAAACCTGCTTTTGGTCATAGAAAATTACAGTGGCTTAGCAGATCAACATATGCCACCATTAAAGACACATTGGTTCTTATCCTGGGTCTATTGAACTAGTCAGTACTGTGTTTATGTGGTTTAGTTTCCAGGTCTTAGTTGCAATGACATGTGCTCTTAAGGGACAAGAAGAGAAAAACTGTCCTGTAAGTTAAAAAAAAAATTCTGTTGAAGTGATAAAACAGCATATTGACCTAATTTCAGGGTGATATTTTTTATTATTGAGCATTTTATCTTGGTCCTATTGACAAACACAACCATAGACACTGAGAAGTAGGGCTAGGAAATGAGGGAATAAATTGTGAGAGGCACAGATGCTATTCTTGATTGTGAATGTGTACATAAAGGATTTGAAAATTAAAGATAATTAAAATGAATGTGTTTTAACCCTATGAGATGGTATTATATTTTTCATAGTTTTCATTGTTTCAAAACATCCTTAATAGTCATACATTTTAGAAAATGAGGATTTTCTTTCCACAGTTTGAATGTGAAACAAAAAATGGTTAGAACATTCTGCTTTATTTCATGTAAACTGTTTGCAGATTTTTAAATCTTACTTACTTTTTTTCCCATTGAGATATTTGAATAGCTTGAGCTTTGGTTCCAGAAGTAACAGTATATTGCTCAATCTCAATCAAATTAATTATAGAATAAGTTACTTCATTAGAAAGAGAAGATGAAAAATTTGCCATCTAAATATACAAGTAACACAATTTTCTGCTAACGTATGGCAGTTTACACTCCTATTTTCTTTTTTTAAATTTATTTACATTTTATGTTAAAATTTTTATATGATCTTAAGGAATAAAATATAGTAGGACATTTTGGGTGTTTTATTGGGGGAGATGACACAAAGAAATAGCTTGTGAGCATATTTCCTTCTCTGTTGCATCTCCCCGTATAGATAAGGCATCTAGAGTATATCTGTAAAAACAAGTCTGACACGATGAGAGAGCTTCAGCAGACTCAGGAAGACACCTTTACCAAAGTGGCAGAACAGATCAAAGCCCAAGAGAGCTGCTGGCACAAACAAAAGAAGGAACTAGAGCTGCAGTATTCTGAACTCTTCCTGGAGGTGCAGAAGAGGGCACAGGTATGCTACCTTTACAAAGAGCTTTAAAAAATGGGTTACTCAGTGTAACCATTAGAAACTTTTTTTTTTTTCAGTAGCAGTGCTAAATCAGTTTAAACTTCTTAAGAACTTCGTAGAACTTGTTTAGATACACATATATTTGTTTAGATACACACACATACGTGTGTGTGTATGGGTGTGTATATTAAGGATTGTCTTTCATGTAAGTTTGGAAATATATGGGTTTCTGATTAAAATATCCCAAAATGCATTGATCAGTTAATTAAATGCTAAAATTATATTTCCTTTATTTATTTTTAAAATAAAATATTAAAGTATTTGGTAATGTATTGTCAGTTTTAGTGTAGGTATTCCTTTATCTGGTTTACTCCATTTGTGGAGGTTCCTATGTGAACCATCATTTAAATTTATTTGGGGTTAAAATCTCTTATGCCTGCTGATATTATATAAGGTTATATTATATAACTGATATTATATAAGGTTATAGTTGTAGGCCATGTAGCAAAAGTAATTCACTATGAGTTGTATTATGTATTGTATCTTGATTGAGAGTAGAAGTTATGGGTTAACATAACCATGTATTTTTTCTACACAAATTATCATCAACATTATTTATATTGTTAACTATCATCTTCACCTAATCAGGAATAACTTGATGATAGGGTATACTTTTTTGGCATTGAATTTATTAATAGGTCACTTTTGTTCCTAAGTTAGGATACTTAGGAACCAGAAGGTTGTATATTCTTCCCATGGTTGATTTGGTATTTAACCTCTTTATTTGATCCATTCATGCTTATATTGGCAAGTCTAATTAAAAATAACCAAACTATATAAATATATATACACACACATGTATAAATAAAATTATTATTATTATATTAAATCAGGTCATTCTGTATCCCCAAATTTAAAGGTCCTATATGAACTTATGCCTTTCTATATGAATTTGAATGAATCAACAAACGTGCCATCTAAAAGTAGTAATTTTTTCATTGTATGCAGATTACTATATTATATGCTCTGCATTTTCTAATATTGAAGTAAAAGAGCTAAACAATTTATTTTAATTTTGTAGAGGTAGCATTGATATACAGTGACATGCACAGATCTTAAGTGTATAATTTGATGTTTTTAAAAAGTATTTATTTGATATGTAATATTTGTACATATTTATGGGGTACATGTAATATTTTGATATATGCATAGAATGTGTAATGCTCAAGCCAGAGTAAGATATCTATCACCTTGAGCATTTATCATTTCTTTGTGTTGGGAACATTTCAAATCTTCTCTTCTTGCTATTGTGAAATACACAATATATTGTTGTTAGTAAAGTCACCTTACTGTGCTTTTGAACACTACACCTTATTCCTTCTATCTAACTGTATTATTGTACCCTTTAACCTACCTCTCTCCATCCCTTTCCTCCCCCAACACACCCTTCCTAGACTGTGGTAACTACAATTTGATGTTTTGGTCAACATAAACACCCATGTGATCATTACCCCATTTAAGACTTCAAACATTTTCATTACCCTAGAGCGTTCTCATGTTCTCTCTTCCAGTCAGTTTTTCGCCTCATAGGCAACCATTGTTCTGATGCCTGTCATGTAGATTAGTTTTCACCTGTTCTTGAATTTCATGTAAGTGGAATCATTCAATAGTCTGGTGATTGACTAATTTCACTCAATATTAATGTTCCGAGCATAATGCCATTTATGTTGTTGTGTGAATCAGTACTTCATTCTTCTTTATGGTCACTAGCGTTCCATTTTATCACAGCACCACTATTTGATGGATTGTGGGTTGATGGATATTTGAGTTGTTTCTGTTTTTTAAATATTGTAAGTAAAATTGCCACAAACATTATTGTACAAGTCTTTTGTCAACATATGGTTTTATTTCTCTCGCTTAATTACTAAAGTGCAGTTGCCAGGTCATGGGATATATGTGTGTTCATAAGAAACTGTCAAAAGTTTCTAAAAAATGCTTGTGTCATTTTTTATTCCCACCAGCAACATATGTAAGTTTCCATTGTTCTACATCCTCTGCAGCACTTGGTATTGTCAGTCTTTTAAATTTTAGTCATTATAGTGGTTTTAAAATGGAGTTTCATTGTGATTTAAAGTTGCATTTTTTTGGTGATTCATGATGCTGAGCACCTTTCATATACTTATTGGCTATTCACATATATTCATTTGTAAAATATCTCTTCTACTGTTTTCTCATTTAAAAAATAGAGATATTTGTGTTTTTATTATTGATTTCTAAGAGTTCTTTATATATCCTGGATACGTATCCTTTGTCATGTATATGCATCACAATATTTTCTCTGAATCTCTTGCTTGCCTTTTCAGTGTTTCTTTTGATGATCATAAATTTTAAAATTTTGATGAAGTCCAACTTACAAATCTTTTTCTCTTTTGGCTATTTGTTTATATATGTGAAATGATTTTTCTTTACTTCAAGGTTGGGAAGATAATCTCTTGTTTCTTCTAGAAGTTTCATAGTTTTAGCTTTTACGTCTAAGTTTGTGATCCCTCTCAAATTAATTTCTGTGTGTGCTGTTAGGAAGAGTTTCATTTTTTCCCTCTTCATTTATTGTTCCCACTTCACTTGTTCAGCACTTTCCTAGCTGAATAGCCTTGGTACCTTTGTGAAAAAACAGTTTGCCATATTTAGAAACCACAGACTTGTCCATCTATATAGTTTTGCCCTCTCCAGAATGTCATATAAATGGACTCATACAGTATATAGCCTTTTGGGTCTGGTTACTTTCACTTAGCAAAATATATTTGAGATTCAGTCACATTGTTGCATATATCAGTAGTTCATTGCTTTTTACTGCTGAATAATGTCCCATTGTATGGCTGTAAAATTTTATCCAAATACTTGCTGATGGGCCTTTGGATTGCTTTTAGTTTTGGCAATTATGAGTAGAGATGCTTTAAACATCCATGGAAAGGTTTTTGTGTGATCATAAATTTTCATTTCTCTTGGGTAAATACTTAGGAGTTTGATTTCTAGATTATATGGTAAGTGTATATTTATATGGTTGTATGGTAAGTGTAACTTAAGCAACTATTAAGTTGTTTTTCCAAGTGACTATATCATTTTGCACTCTCACTAGCAATGTAAGAGATTTTGATTTGGTCTGCACCTGTGCCAGCATATGACTTCATCATTTTTTTCTTTTGAATTTTAGCCATTATAATAGGTGTGTAATGCCATGTCGTTGTGATTTCGATTTACATTTTCCCTACTGCCTAATAAATTAATCATTTATTTATGTGTTTATTTGCTATCTGTATATCTTTTTTGGTGAATTATCTGTTCAGATATTTTGCTCAGTTTTTAATTGGATTGTGTGTTTTCTTATCGTCAAATTTTGAGAGTTATTTACATACCGGAGGTTCAGGTCATTTTTCAGATATGTGATTTGTAAATGTTTTCTACTATTCTCTTAGCAGTACTTTTGCAAAGCAAATGTTTCAAATTTTTATGACCCATTTATCAATTTTTTTATGGGTTATACTTTTGATATTACATGTAAGAACTCTTTGCCTAAGATTATAGGCAGCATTTTTTTCCCTATATGTTTTATAGTTTTAGGTTTCACATCTAGGTCTATGATCAGTTTTGAGTTAGTTTCTGTAAAGGTGTGAGGTATGGATTAAGGTCAGTTTTTTTTTTTTTTGCGTATTCATGTCCATTCCAGTAACATTTATTGAAATCACTGTCCTTTATTGAATTGCCCTTGTACCTTTATCAAAAATCAGTTCACTGTTTGTGTCAATCTATCTCTAGACTTTCTTGTCTGTTCCATTTATTTATGTGTCTAATTCTTTTTCTCTTTCAATACTATACTGATTTAATCACTCTAACCTTTTACTAAGTTTAAAATCAGGTAGTGTGAATCTTCCAACTTCTTTTTTCATCAATGTCCTGAACTCTTTGATATCTACCAGAAGGCATAGCAATTCACTTTTTTCTCTTTTTGAGACACTTTCACCCTGTTGCCCAGGCTTGAGTATGGTGGCACAGTCACGGCTCACTGCAGCCTTAACCTCCTGTGCTCAAGTGGTCCCCCACCTCAGCCTCCCAAGTAGCTGGGACTGTAGGCATGCACTACCATGCCCAACTAATTTTATTTTTAAAATTTTTTTGTAGAGATGAGGTCTCACTATGTTGCCCAGGCTGGTCTCCGACTCCTGGCCTCAAGTGATCCTCTTTCCTTGGTCTCCCTAAGTGTTGTGATTACAGGCGTGAGCCACTGTACCCAGCTGCAGTTCACTTTTTGAAGTAAGAGAATCAGTCATCACAAATGCTAATGTTTTAGGAGAAGCTCTCATTGAAGACTTTTCTCTGAAGAATTTGTAATACCTTAGTCTTTGACCCATCTGTCTACAAATGGAAATGATCATTTTAATTATCTCTAAAAGTACATTACTATTATAAATTGGAGGCTGAGTGTGGTGGCTCATTCCTGTAATCCCAGCACTTTGGGAGGCCGAGGCAAGTGGATCACCTTGAGGTCAGGAGTTTGAGACCAACCTGACTAACATGGAGAAACCCCGTCTCTACTAAAAATACAAAAAATTAGCCAGGCGTGGTGGCGCATGCCTGTAATCCCAGCTACTTGGGAGGCTGAGGCAGGAGAATCACTTGAACCCAGGAGGCAGAGGTTGCGATAAGCCGAGATTGTGCCATTGCACTCCAGCCTGGGCGAAACTCCAACAAGAGTGAAACTCCATTTAAAATAAATAAATAAATAAATTGGCATATATTCTGTATTAGTTATGTACATATTTGCTTTTTTATCAAATATAATTGAATACACTGCAGCAATTTATTTTGGTATTATATTTGATAAACTGTTACTATAATACATATTATAGGACCTGTAAATTTTATTTTAGGAAATTTTGTAATGATTAATTCTATATCTTTTACCACCAAAAGTGCAATGCAAATAAAAAATTTTCGTTTTACCTTACTTAATACATTTTCAAAAATTATGTTGATAAGGACATGAGGGGAAAAAATCCGCAGTTGTTATATAGGATTGTGAGTTGTAGAGGATATTTGGTGTCAGATGAGCATAACCATAAGTATATTCCATCTGCTGGGAAACAAATGACCTATTCTTAAAGTCTTATGTTTAATATTTGGCCATTGTAAAGAAGCAACTAGTAAAAGACACTAAATTAAAGTAAAAAACAATATTTGGATTTGATTGCTTTTATCTGAAAAAATGTAGTAGATGTTAGAAAAGTAGTGTTTGTAAGAATCTAATATTTCTAAGACTTTTTTTAATGTCTAAGCTTTAAAACAGTTAGTGTAAATGCTACTAGAAAAATGAAATTTGTAGAGAAGGCAGCCTGGTTTTACTATCACAGCATGTCTTTAGCACTGGGTAAAGTTTGCTAGCCACATGTTGGGTAATTCTTGAATTTAAATACGTTGAGCCATCATGTAAATATATCTCAAGTGTCTATGCCTACTAAAGTATCTGGGCCCAGTGCCACATACCATTCCATTTACTAACTTTGTTTTTGTAATCTTAGTATTTATGTTCTTGTTTCTTTTCTATTTGAAAAAGATAGTTATTGGAACAAGGACTTCCTTTCTAGAAGTAAAGTTTTTTTTTTTTTTACTGTCAGTTAAGTAAGGGTTACCCTTGATGTAATGTTTATTGTAAACACTTTAGATTTATTTGACATTTTAGTAAAATCAAGTGAGTTTAGAATGGAGAACAAAACTCAGGGAGATTCAGGTTCCTCATGCTATATTGCATTTTATTCCTCTTTTACTGTGGTATTGAGAGTGTATTTGGCAAGGAATCCAGGTGAGTCATAAAAGTGTTATTAGATGTTGAAACTTTTTTCTTCATAATTGAACTCCAAGAATATTCAGAGATAAAGTGGAGCTTATTGATATTGTTGGAGGTGACAATTCCTTAAGGTATACATGCCAGCCTGCAGCGATTCAGAGAGTTAGATACAATCACGTGTACACTATGTTCTGATAGACTGTGAGTCCATGGGAATGGATACCTCTAATGAAATTTTGGAAGAGACTTCTGACTACTTTTCAAATAATTGCTTTAGAAATTGTTTTTGTTAATTATAATATTAGCAGTTGAATTTGCATGGTGCTTGATATAATTTTCAATGCTTTTGCATATTTTGCATGTCTCTCCTTATTATGTAAGCCCTACCACAGGCATATGAGATAGGTCATTTAAGTATCATTTCTATTTTACAAGCGAGGAATCTAAGGTTCAGACAACTGATACTACTTACTTGTGTAGTAAGGAAGTTCTAGGGGCAGGATTAGAAGAAACATAACCATATGTGAAATGTCTAGCCCATTGCTTGGCATTTAGAAATTACAAAGTGAATGTTATGGACTGTTTTAGTACATTTTTACCATCCTTATCTTCCAGTCCCTTTTGCATTATATTGTAATACTGCTTCTTTTAGAAATATATGCTATTTTTATATATAAAGCAATATCTGAAAATAGGTATAGTGACACCTCAGTTTCATATTTATGGAACTCATATTCCTTTTTTTTTTGGAGCTAGTACCTCACTACATTGCCTAGGCTAGAGGGCAGTCGTGCGATCATAGCTCACTGCAGCCTCAACCTCCCAGGCTTAAGAGATTCCCCCACCTCAGCCTCCCAAGTAACTGGGACTACAGGGCACGCCACCATGCTCTGCTGATTTTTGTATTTTTTAAGTAGAGACGGGGTTTCGCCCTGTTGTCCAGGCTGGCCCTGAACTCCTGGGCTCAAGCAGTACACCTGCTTTGACCTCCCAAAGTGTTGGGATTACAGATGTGAGCCACGGTGCCCGGCTCACATTTCTTTTTCTTTCTTTCTCTTTTTTTGAAACAGGGTCTCACTCTGTCACTCAGGTGGAGTGCAGTGCTGCAGTCTCGGCTCACTGCAGCCTTGACCTCCTGGGCTCAGGTAATCCTTCCACTTCAGCCTCCTGAGTAGCTGAGACTATAGGCATGCACCGCCACACCTGGCTAAGTTTTTGTATTTTTTCGTAGAGATTGGGTTTTGCCATATTTTCGCAAGCCATCTGCCTGTCTTGGCCTCTCAGAGTGCTGGGATTACAGGTGTGAACTACTGTGCCTGGCCAGAACTCACATTTTTAAGTGATTCTTGATTAATGTTTAAACACGATAATGTATGAAAAATCTAAATAGTGCTACATTGTCAGCCACCCACAAATGGTAGTTCTCTTCATTTGTATTTCTCAGAGTTTTTTTTTTTTCTGAGAAACTGAAGTTTTAATACACTATATCATAAATTGCTACTGTAGATAAGAATATCAAGATAATTTTTACATAATTTAGTTAATATTAATAAAAAACTGTATATGTTATATACCAAATATATAGCACACTGTGTTGCATGCTGTGGTAGTAACAAAGAGGTATACTATATAGTTTTTTCCTCAAAAAGTGTAAAATATAATTGGGGAGATACATGAAAAAGTAAATAACACAAGGTTTATCATGGGCTGTACATAATTAGTTGCCAAAAGAATGCTATACATTTAGAAGAGGAGATAGATGGTCAAAGTTTGAGGAGGCTTAGCAGAGGAGACTGGAGCCAACCTGGGCCCTGTTGCCAGGATCTGAAAGCACAGAAAGAAGGGAGATATAGGACACATCAGAATTTAGAGATAATATTGCTAATTTTCCACAGTCAGAGGTAATATCTCTTAACAATAAGCAAACCAGACATCTTGCCTGTATTGACATATTTATTCCCAGTCTTCCGATAAAAAGAACTCTGTTCTTTTGAGGGTATGGCTTATCCAAAGGGTATTTTATAATTTACAGTGCTTTAGAAACAAAACAATAAACCCAGGCACATACTATTTTTGGCACATATTTTTGATGTGTTAAATTTACATAATGAAAATAGTGTTTTAAAATTAAATAACCATTATGGGGCTTGAGAATGTGTGTGTGTATATGAAGACTAGATAATAGGATTGCTAGATCATATGATAATTCTATGTTTAACTTTTTGAGGAACTGCCAAACCGTTTTTGAAAATGGCTGCACTATTTTACAATCCCATTAGCAATGTCTGAGAGTTCCAATTTCCCTACAAAGTGTCCTTATTTTTTAACAGAGAAACATTTACATAATAGAGAAAGCAGGTGAATTTATGTTTGTTATATTTTTAAATATTACCATAGCTTAAAAAGGCAAGATATGAAACTTATAAAAATAAGACACTTTAAATGAAGTCCTTTGATGTCTATATGCCATTGAATGTCCAGTGTGCAATTTGCCTTTTTGCCAACATAAAGAGCAAGAACTCAGCGAGCAAGAGTGATACAAAAGAATTTTACTCCCTAGGGAAGTGTCTAATTTCTGGCCCAGAGTCTCAAAGTTCACAGAGTGCTGTAAGCCAGTAAGGCATCCCTCAAAGTTCATGTATTTCAGGAAGTAAGTCCGTGATTCATTAAGGAAAAAAGCTGTCCTTTTTCCACATTATGGATGCACTTTGAATTTATTAGAGAGTAAAGGAAAACTGGTGAAATTATGTAGTATTTTTGTTATGCTATTGAATTTTGTGTAAAAGGTATGCGTTCTATATTTTTACGTTTTTTCCTTCACGATCGGAATGTTTTTATGGGGGAATTTGAGAATATTATTTTTCGAAATTAAACACACTGAGGAGCAGGTTATTTCAGTACTAGGAATGCTTTTGTCCCATATGAAAGCGATGTTCCTTATGTTTGTTTTAAAAATACTGGCCTTTAATCTCCTTGGGTGGAAAACATTCGATTTTTTTTTTTAAAGCAAATTTGCTCTATAGCTGTTTCCACCCTTAAAATCAAACAGGCTTTGTTCTTCAAGAATAATTCACAGTAAATAATGCAATACCTCTGAAAGTAGTTCCCTATGGAAAGAATTAATTTAAACCAGAATTCTGACATGTAGATAAGTTCCAAATTACATTTGGAAATTTTGTTTTTTTAAATTATATTTTTCTTTTTTCTAAGCCTTTACACTCTAAAGCTTTTTTCGTTAATTGGGCATTTATTCAGTGTCTATTATGGGCAAAACACTGTGCTAAGCAAAACCAGGGATGATTTTATAAAGGGTTATTTAATTCCTTCAATATTTATTAAATACCTACAGAGTATAGAGCACTGTGACAGACACTATAGTAAATAATTCGTAACCTCTAGGAACTAGCAATCTTGTATTTGAGGGAGAGTAGATATACACACATGAAATAAATAAGTAGTGTAGAAGTTAAATGCCTGAGTGACCCTTACTTAAGTTCAGAGAAGGTCAAGATCAGTGTGAAGGAAAATGATAGTAAAATGAGTCATAGAATAGACAGAACCTGAAATGGGCTCTGAAGATTGTTAGTATTCAAATAGTGTTAGGGGAGATCGAAGGCAAAGGAGCCGGGTGTTCTACAGAACATGTTAAATTGTGAAAAGTAGTGGTGAGGCTAATGCCTGTATACTAAAGGAAGAGATCAACTTCTTGTTCATCAGGTTGAGGACAGTGGGAGAAGGTGAATTCTTTACTGGGGAAGACGTGGGGATGTTGGTACCTGAGGGGAGAACCTTAGTTCAGTAAAGACAAAAAAGTTAGGTAATAGAATTAGATAAACCTAGCTGAAGGAGTGTGGGCAAATTGTGTAACTTCTCTAAACCTCAATTTTATTATCAGTAAAACTGTGCCAACCTCATAGTTCAGTATAAGGATTTAAAAATATATATGTAAAGCATTTAGAACAATGCCTAGAATATGAATAAGCACTATAATATTCAAACTATTCCTATTAAAATAGAGAAATAATAGGCCTCACAGTATCCACTGAGATTTGGGTTCTAGTAGGAGTGAATTGGAAACTTTGAGACAAAATTATTTATGTAATACCAATTTTTTTTTTTTTGATACCAAGTCTCGCTCTGTCGCCCAGCCTGGAGTGCAGTGGCACGATCTTGGCTCACTGCAACCTCTGCCTTCTGGGTTCAAGTGATTCTCCTGCCTCAGCCTCCTGAGTAACTGGGACTACAGGAGCGTGCCACCACGCCTGGGTAATTTTTTGTATTTTTAGTAGAGATGGGGTTTCACTGTGTTAGCCAGGATGGTCTCGATCTCCTGGTCTTGTGATCCACCTGCCTTGGCCTACCAAAGTGCTGGGATTACAGGTTTGAGCCACCGTGCCTGGCCCTCCAATGTGTTTTTTTAATCTGTTAATTGATCTTTTCTTTTTATGCATCTGGATTTTTAGTTTTAGCAATCCTATCTTTATAACAAGATTAAGTAATTTGCCTGTATTTTCTTCTAATATTTCTGTGGTTTCATTTTTTTCACATATAGATTTATGGTCTATTTGGAATTTACTTATGTATAAAATGTCAGGTATAGATCAACTTTTATATTTTTTTCCAGAAGGCCATCCAGTTATTTCACCACCATTTAGTCTGTCTTTTTCCCGCTGCTTTGAATTGCTACCTTTATCATTGAAGTTTTTTTGTGCTTACATCTGTTTCTAGCTGTTCTGTTCCATTGGTCTTTTTTTTTTAATGTACAAATAACATGATTTTTTAAATAGAGGTTTTTGTTTGTGTGTGTGTGTGTGTGTGTGTGTGTGTGAGACAGTCTTGCTCTGTCACCCAAGCTAGAGTGCAGTGGTGTGATCTTGGGTTGCTGCAACCTCTGCTTTTCAGGTTCATGCAGTTCTCCTGCCTCAGCTTCCCAAGTAGCTGGGATTACAGGCCTGTGCCATCATGACTGGCTAATTGTTTTTTTGTATTTTAAGTAGAGACAGGGTTTCACCATATTGGCCAGTCTGGTCTAGAACTCCTGATCTCAGGTGATCCACCCGCCTTGGCCTCCCAAAGTGCTGGGATTACAGGCATGAGCCACCGTGCCCGGCCTTAATTAGAGGTTTTGTTGGTGTTTCAATATGTGGTGGGGCTGTTCCCCTCTCATTCCTCTTCTTTTTCAGGGTTAAACTCAACTTGCCTAGCTCCAGAAAACAAACTGGTTTGTTTTTTGGTGGAATTGTACTACGTTTATCAATTTACTTAGGAATAATTGAATCTTTGTGATGAGTTAGGCTGTTGAAGTTTGAAGTATTATTTTGTGTCTTTCAACCATATTTAAAACTTTTCCTCATGTAGATTTTTTACATTTCAGGCTAAATTGATTCCTAAATTATTATATCTTTTTTATTATGGAATTCTAAATGGGGTTTTCTCTTCCATTATTTTCTTTTTTGTTTATCTGTATATATTAAGGATATTGATATTTTAAATTGTGGTAAAATATGCATGACATAACATTTACCATTTTGATCCTTTTAAAGTATACAGTTCAGTGGCATTAAGTGTGTTCACAGTATTGCACAACCATCACCACTATTTAGCTCCTGAACTTTTCATCACTCCAAACAGAAACCCTGAACTCGTTAAGCAGTCACTCCTTACTCCTTCTTCTCCTCAGCCCCTGGTGACCAAAAATGTGTTTTCTGTGTCTATAAATTTTACTAGTGTGTATATTTTGTATAAATGGAGTCATACAAATGTGGCCTTTTGTGTCTGGTTTCTTTCTCTTAGCGTAATTTTTCAATTTATGTTGTACCATGTATTAGTACTTCATTCCTTTTTATGGCTGAATAATATTCTGTTGTGTGGATATACCACATTTTGTTTATTCATTCATCCTCTGTTAGGCATTTGTGTTTTTCCTACCTTTTGGCTATTGTGAATAATGTTGCTGTGAACAAGAAGCTATTGATTTTTTTGTATGTTAATTTAATATATTTTAACCTTACTGACTTTTTTTTCTGTTTGAATTCTGTCATTGGATCTTTTGCTATTTCTAGATTTATGATCAAATTTTCTACAAATGGAGATAGTTTTACTTCTTCTTTGCCGATTCTTATGTCTCTACGTGCTTTTTGTTGCCTAGTTGTACTGGCTAATAACACACCAAATACAATGTTAAATACTAGTGGAGATAGTGGGTGTTCTTGCATTGCTCCGGAACTTGGTAAAAATGCTTTAGGTTTTTCTCCGTTATTAAGATACTGACTTTAGGATACAGTGTCTCTATCTCTACCTGTATCTACATGCACAATTTTTATTGTAATTTTATGTGTAATTTTTGTTGAAAACACTTTTGCCTGAGACACTGAGGTTCACTTTTATTTTCACTTACCTAAGTATTGCTAGTTTGCCTCTTGTATTTTCTAGGTTTTCTGTAATTTTCTTTTTTTTCTCTAATTGAACAGATGAAATTGATTTTGAAGAGAATAAAGAATCAACCTTTGTGATTTCCATTTGTTCCCCTCATCCTACTCCCAACTGATGCAACTCTACTGCTAACCCTGGCTATCTTTATTATGTTTCTGATTCTCACATCCCTTTACTAAGAATAGGGACAGTTCCAGGATTTTATGGCTTCTCATACCTCTCTAGATAAAGTTAAGTTTCTTAGTGTAGCACATAAGGTACTCAGTCCTCTGTTATCTGTGTACTTTTCAAATTTCCATCCTTTCTCTCATTTCTTCAGGTATTCTGAATTATTTGCATCCTTAGAGCATACTATGCTGTTTTCTGGCTCTTCCTTTTCCTCATGCTAGTCTTCCTGCTTTAATCTAGCTATAAGCCAAGTGTCAAGTTTTATTTTTCCTTAAAGTGTGCCTGCTTTAAGAGGGTTGTCGCACATCCTCTTGCAAGCAGTCTGCGTAGCTACTGCTTCTCAGAGTTCCTTGCTTCTTTTAGCACTCCCTGTGGGCCACCACTTGCTTTACTAATGGTCTTTGTGTGGAATTCTGGGACATAGTCCCATTGATAGAATATGGCTGCCAAAGTTTAAGTGCCCTTTTGTACTCTTCAGGCAACCTGGAATATCTCTATCATAGCATTATACCATGCTAGTTGATTTACTTGTCTCTTTTCCGAGTACATGTGATTTAGTAACTAATCAATACTTTATTTTTGTTTTTTTTTTTAATAGAGACAGGGTCTTGCACTGTCACCTAGGCTGGTCTCAAATTCCTGGACTAAAGAGATCCTCCCACCTTCACCCTCTTGAGTAGCTAGAACTATACACATACCACCCTACTTGGCTGATATTTTAAAATTTTTTTTTGTAGAGACAGGGTCTTAGTCTGTTGCCCAGGTTGGTCCTAAACTCCTGCCCTCAAGTGATCCTCTCACCTTGGCCTCCAAAAGTGCTGGGATTATAGGTGTGAGCCCTTATGCCTGGCCCCAATAAATGTTTATTGAATAATAAGTGAATAGTAAAGGAAACTGGGATCTGTTACCTTCTTCTTCTTCTTTTTTTTTTTTTTTTTGAGACAGTGTCTTGCCCTGTTACCCAAGCTGGAGTGCAGTGGCATGATCATGGCTCACTGCAGCCTCAACCTCCTGGATTCAACTGATTCTCTGACCTCAGCCTCCCGAGTAGCTGTAACTATAGGTGTGCACCACCATTCCTGTCTTGATTTTTTTTATTTTTTATTTGTGGAGATGGGGTCTTGCTATGTTGCCCAGGATGGTCTCAAACTCTTGAGCTCAAGCAATCCTCTTGCCTCAGCCTCCCAAACACTGGGATTACAGGCGTGAGCCATTTTGCCTGTCCCTTCTTAATTTTACTCTTTCTTTCAAGATTCCTTACTGATTAGGTTAAGATTTTATAGAGAGAGCCAATTTATTTTCTAGTGATTAATTGTGGTTCTTACAGTTAAATTTCTTTTTATTTCAAATTAAGTTTTGGATTGTAAGCAACTTGATTAGGCAAAAAGGAGCAGAGGGCTGCTGAGGCCCAGCTCACAATTAGTATTTCCTGTCACCACTGGAGATGCACTGTGTATAGCTTTCTGTCATGGGGAGGTAAGACAGAAACTGAAATAAGTGAGTATCCTTGAGAGACAGTGCCTTCTCATGCAGTAAATGGTAGACCATGCTATTTGTTATATCATTGATTGAACCGGTTGCTTATTTTGGTGAAAAGTAAAGTCTTTTTTACATCTAGGAAACCCTCTATTGGCAGTGTCATTTCTGTTTAAAAGTAGAAATGAAGAATTAGTGAGGAGTGGAAGAAGAGAAATTATACAGAGAAAGCATATTTTTCTTTTCTAAATTTGTGTGTTTATGTATAAGTCTACAGGAAATTTATGAAATAGTCTTAAATTTATGTGTTCTACTTTACATAAAGCTTCTATGTGAGAGGATTTAAAAATCAATGTGCACATTCAGATCTAAGCTGTTTGGCTCACTGTTGCCCTGTCTATCTTATTTATATTTTGGATATTTTAGCACATGTATCTTTTAAAGAGGAAGAAGTGGTTGTCAGCAAGTTTGTTTTCTTTGCGTAAAGGGAATTAATATAATGCCTGTTTGTTTCATCATCAAATATATTTTTTGACTTCTTCCATAGAAATTTCAAGAAATTGCTGAAAAAAATATGGAAAAATTGAACCATATTGAGAAGTCACATGAACAGTTGGTTCTTGAAAATTCGCACTTCAAAAAACTGTTATCACAGACTCAAAGGGAACAGATGTCCTTGCTGGCAGCCTGTGCATTAATGGCTGGTGCCTTATATCCCCTCTATAGCCGATCATGCGCCTTGTCTACACAGAGAGATTTTCTCCAGGAGCAGGTCAACACCTTTGAGTTGTTCAAACTGGAAATTAGAACTCTAGCCCAGGCTTTGTCAACTGTAGAGGAAAAGAAGCAAGAGGAAACCAAGATGAAAAAGAAAACATTCAAAGGATTGATACGTATATTTCGGAAAGGTGTTATTGCAATTTTGGCAGCAAACAGACTTAAGATTTTGGGCCAATCATGTGTCTCCCTTTTTACCTGGATGGAGAGTTTCAAAGAAGGCATAGGCATGTTAGTGTGCACAGGAGAGCCCAAAGACAAGCATAAATTTCCAAGTAAGATAATTTGTGCTTTTAAAAATATAAGTTGCATGTAAGTGAAATACAGTGTGACTATACCTGGCTATTATGGAAAAACTCTTAAAAAATCATGTAATATGCCAAATAATATAACATAGTCTCCATATGTATGTATATGTGTGTATGGATAAGTGAATATTTTTGTATAAATTAGGCTGTGATTTTTTTTGTTTTAAACAGGTTGAAATATTAGATGGCAAATATATATAATTTCAACTTTGTCTTGTTTTAGATTTGAATCCTCTGCAGTGAAGTGGAGAGTTTATACAGTGATTTTTCAGTTATGTCAATCAAAAACTGCCCTGTTTCAAATTACCAGTGTAATTTATTTTCAGTTTCTATGAATAAGTATGAAATGGGTTAAAAATATATTGAAGAATTGTGTGAAAATGAGACAAATGTAAATTTTCCAGTTGTTTTTTGAATGCTTAACTATTTTGAAGAAACAATATAAGTTTTAATTTTTAAAAAGCAGACTATTAAGTAATATAAGTAAAACTAAAGAAAATTTGTTTTTTTCTGTTTATTTGGTGTCATTTACAGTTATTTGTAAATTAGGTCAAGCTAATCTAACATTTAATAGATTTTTCCACATGAGGCAATGTTCACAATAGGGTTTTATCTGTTTCTTAAATAGTTGACCACTGCTACGAATTTTAAATATAGATTTTAATAAAGTTTTGTAGAATTTTACAATGGATTTTTTCAATTTTATAGAACATCAAAAGGAGCAGTTGCGTTGTTTACAAGCGCTCAGTTGGCTCACCAGTTCTGACCTTCTTGCTGCAATAATCAGTTCTATGGCTGAATTACAAGACGTCATTGGTAAAACAGGTATGGTTCCTTCTTTTATGTCCTTGCAAAATACATTTAAGAACAAATATCCAGAAATTCTTTATGTCACAAATTATAATAAACCATATAGGGAGAAAATATATTTGTTTTTATCTTTATTCAGTCATAGAGAGATTGTTAACTCTGTACTTAATGATGTAAATTAATATAAATTGTGTCTCTGTTTATGGGGAAATGACATTTCTTGGTGAATGTATCCACCTTTTCTTTTTTTCTATCCGTTTTTCCTATGGAAAGCTCATCATTAGCTTTTTATTAAGTAATACTGGCAATGTTTTTTCATATGTTTTGGCCTTATTTCACTTCTACTTCTGGCTGTAAACTTCATAAGCTTGAGTAATATGAGAGCCAGTAGAAAATTTTTGTCTCTCGTTTTGTGATTTTTTTTTACTTTTTCTAGTTTATTTTAGATGGAATTAATTTGGATAGTCTGCTCCTTTCCACCTGGTGTGGAACCACCTATTATCAGCAATTTACAAAGGTTTAAAATGCAAGTTTTTTTTTATGATTCAGATTGCACGATATTTTGTCTGACAGGTTCAATGAAAACTAATTGGACTAATTATGGTCATTTCAGACACATTAATTGTTAAAATTGTGTAATGGACTTGTTAAGATTTGTCTGTTTAATGAAATGTAAGCCTATATGTGATGATAATTTGGGATTTAATTCTTAGACAATTCCACTGTGCAAATATAGATTATTCATTGTGATTTCAAATATCAAAACCTAGGCTTTTGTAGTAGGAAACTTAAAGATTATTTTTAAGTTGTGGCCATTGATGTTGGTAAGCAATGTGCATATTTAATGTATTGGCAGAACCTCAAGATACTGGGTTTGAAGTCTGAAATAAAAGTCTAAACTAAATGTATTTTAAGAATTTTGGTATTATAACTTCAAAGCAAAACTGAACATTCTTGAAAGAGCTTAGAAATAGTTTTTAGATTTGGTTTAAGAAACAGGTGATTTGAGTGCTTCCAAGATGGCCAAATAGGAACAGCTCCGGTCTGCAACTCCAGCGAGATTGATGCAGAAGACGGGTGATTTCTGCATTTCCAATTGAGGTACCTTGGTCATCTCATTGAGACTGGTTGGACAGTGGGTGGAGCCCATGGAGGGTGAGCTGAAGCAGGGCGGGGTGTCACCTCACCTGGGAAGCACAAGGGGTCAGGGGATTTTCCTTTCCTAGCCAAGGGAAGCTGTGAGAGACTGTACTGGGAGGAATGGTACACTTCCGCTCAAATACTCCGCTTTTCCCACAGTCTTCGCAACTGGCAGAGCAGGAGATTCTCTCCAGTGACTGGCTCAGCGGGTCCCATGCCCACAGAGCCCAGCAAGCTAAAATCCATTGGCTTGAAATCCTTGCTGCTAGCGCAGCAGTCTGAGAACGACCTGGGATGCTGGAGCTTGGTGGGGGGAGGGCGTCTGCCATTGCCAAGGCTTGAGTAGGTGGATTTATGCTTACAGTGTAAACCAAGTTGCCGGGAAGCTCAAACTGGGCAGAGCCCACTGCAGCTCAGCAAGGCTGACTGCCTCTCTAGATTCCAGCTCTGTGGACAGGGCATATCTGATCAAAAGGCAGCAGCCTCAGTCAGGGACTTATAGATAAAACCCTCATCTTCCTGGGACAGAGCCACTGGGGCAAGGGGCAGCTGTGGGCACAGCTTCTGCAGACTTAAACGTCCCCCTGCCTGACAGCTCTGAAGAGAGCAGTGGTTCTCCCAGCATGGTGTTCGAGCTCGAATAACGGGCAGACTGCATCCTCAAGTGGGTCCCTGACCCTCGTGTAGCCTGACTGGGAAACACCTCCCAGTAGGGGCCAACAGACACCTCTTACAGGAGAGCTCTGGCTGGCATCTGGCAGGTGCCCCTCTGGGACGAAGCTTCCAGAGGAAGGATCAGGCAGCAATACTTGCTGTTTTTCAGCCTCCACTGGTGATACCTAGGCACACAGGGTCTGGACTGGACGTCCAGCAAACTCCAACAGATCTGCAGCTGAGGAGCCTGTTAGAAGGAAAACTAACAAACAGAAAGGAATAGCATCAACATCAACAAAAAGGACATCCACACCAAAACCTCATCTGTAAGTCACCAACATCAAAGACCAAAGGTAGATAAAACCACAAAATGGGGAGAAACCAGAGCAGAAAGGCTGCAGATTCCAAAAACCAGAACACCTCTTCTCCTCCAAAGGATCACAACTCCTCACCAGCAAGGGAACAAAATTGGACGGAGAGTGACTTTGACGAGTTGACAGAAGTAGGCTTCAGAAGATGAGTAATAACAAACTTCTCTTAGCTAAAGGAGCATGTTCTAACCCACCGCAAGGAAGCTAAAAACCTTGAAAAAAGGTTAGACGAGTGACTAACTAGAATAACCAGTGTAGAGAAGAACATAAATGACCTGATGCAGCTGAAAAACACAGCATGAGAAATTCATGAAGCATACACAAGCTTCAGTAGTAGATTTGATCAAGCGGAAGAAAGTATATCCGTGATTGAAGATCAAACTAATGAAATAAAACGAGAAGACAAGATTAGAGAAAAAAGAGTAAAAAAAATGAACAAAGCCTCCAAGAAATAGGGGACTATGTGAAAAGACCAAATCTGTGTTTGATTGGTGTACCTGAAAGTGACGAGGAGAGTGGAACCAAGTTAGAAAACACTTTTCAGGTTATTATCGAGGAGAACTTCCCCAACGTAGCAAGGCAGGCCAACATTCAAATTCAGGAAGTACAGAGAACACCACAAAGATATTCCTCGAGATGAGCAACCCCAAGACACATAATCGACAGATTCACCAAAGTTGAAATGAAGGCAAAAATGTTAAGGGCAGACAGAGAGAAAGGTCGGGTTACACACAAAGGGAAGCCCATCAGACTAACAGCGGATCTCTTAGCAGAAACCCTACAGCCAGAAGAGAGTGGGGGGCCAATATTCAACATTCTTAAAGAAAAGAATTTTCAACTCAGAATTTCATATCCAGCCAAACTACGCTTCTTAAGTGAAGGAGAAATAAAATCCTTTACAGACAAGCAAATGCTGAGAGATTTTGTCACCACCAGGCCTGCCTTACAAGAGCTCCTGAAGGAAGCACTAAACATGGAAAGGAACAACCAGTACCAGCCACTGCAAAAACATGCCAAATTGTAAAGATGCTATGAAGAAACTGCATCAAATAATGGGCAAAATAACCAGCTGGCATCATAATGACAGGATCAAATTCACATATAACAATATTAACCTTAAATGTAAATGGGCTAAATGCTCCAGTTAAAAGACTCAGACTGGTAAATTGGATAAAGAGTCAAGACCCATTGGTGTGCTGTATTCAGGAGAACCATCTCACATGCAAAGACACACATAGGCTCAAAATAAAGGGATGGAGGAAGATCTACCAAGCAAATGGAAAGCAAAAAAAAGCAGGGGTTGCTCTTCTAGTCTCTGATACAACAGACTTTAAACCAACAAAGATTGAAAGAGACAAAGAAGGCCATTACATAATGGTAAAGAGATCAATTCAACAAGAAGAGCTAACTATCCTAAATATATATGCACCCAATACAGGAACACCCAGATTCATAAAGCAAGTTCTTAGAGACCTACAAAGAGACTTAGACTCCCACACAATAATAATAGGAGACTTTAACACTCCACTGTCAACATTAGACAGATCAACGAGACAGAAAATTAACAGGGATAGCCAGGAGTTGAACTGAGCTCTGGACCAAGCGGACCTAATAGACATCTACAGAACTCTCCACCCCAAATCAAAGGAATATACATTCTTCTCAGCACCACATCGCACTTATTCTAAAATTGACCACATAATTGGAAGTAAAACACTCCTCAGCAAATGTAAAAGAACAGAAATCACAACAAACTGTCTCTCAGACCACAGTGCAATCAAATTAGAACTCAAGATTAAGAAACTCACTCAAAACCGCTCAACTATATGGAAACTGAACAACCTGCTCCTGAATGACTACTGGGTAAATAACAAAATAAAGGCAGAAATAAAGATGTTATTTGAAACCAATGAGAGCAAAGACACAACATGCCAGAATCTCTGGGACACATTTAAAGCACTGTGTAGAGGGGAATTTATAGTACTAAATGCCCACAAGAGAAAGCAGGAAAGATAAAAATCAACGCCCTAACGTCACAATTAAAAGAACTAGAGAAGCAACAGCACACAGATTCAAAAGCTAGCAGAAGACAAGAAATAACTATGATCAGAGCAGAACTGAAGGAGATAGAGACACAAAAAACCCTTCAAAAAAATCAATGAATCCAGGAGCTGTTTTTTTTTTAAAAGATCAACAAAATAGACCTCTAGCAAGACTAATAAGAAAAGAGAGAAGAATCAAATAGATGCAATAAAAAATGACAAAGGGGATATCACCACTGATCCCATACAAATACAGACTACCATCAGAGAATGCTATAAACACCTCTACACAAATAAACTAGAAAATCTAGAAGAAATGGATAAATTCCTGGACACATACACCCTCCCAAGACTAAACCAGGAAGAAGTCGAATCTCTGAATAGACCAATAACAGGTTCTGAAATTGAGGCAATAATTAATAGCCTACCCACCAAAAAAAGCCCAGGACCAGATGGATTCACAGCCGAATTCTACCAGAGGTACAAAGAGGAGCTGGTACCATTCCTTCTGAAACTATCCCAATCAATAGAAAAAGAGAATCCTACCTAACTCCTTTTATGAGGCCAGCATCATCCTGATACCAAAGCCTGGCAGAAATGCAACAAAAAAAGAGAATTTTAGGCTAATATCCCTGATGAACATTGATGCAAAAATCCTCAATGAAATACTGGCAAACTGAATCCAGCAGCACATCAAAAATGCAAGGCTGGTTCAACATGTGCAAATTAATAAACATAATCCATCACAGAAACAGAACCAACCACAAAAACCACATGATTATCTCAATGGATGCAGAAAAGGCCTTCGACAAAATTCAACAGCCCTTCATGCTAAAAACTCTCAATAAGCTAGGTATTGATGGAACGTATCTCATAATAATAAGAGCTATTTATGACAAACCCACAGCCAATATCATACTGAATGGGCAAAAGCTGGAAGCATTCCCTTTGAAAACCAGCACAAGACAAGGATGCCCTCTCTCACCACTCCTATTCAACACAGTATTGGAAGTTCTGGCCAGGACAATCAGGCAAGAGAAAGAAAGGGTATTCAGTTAGGAAAAGAGGACGTCAAATGGTCTCTGTTGGCAGGTGAAATGATTGTATATTTAGAAAACCCCATCGTCTCAGCCCAAAATCTCCTTAAGCTGATAAGCAGCTTCAGCAAAGTCTCAGGATACAAAATCAATGTGCAAAAATCACAGGCATTCCTATACACCAGTAACAGTCCAACAGAGAGCCAAATCATGAATGATCTCCCATGCACTTCCAGTTGCTACAAAGAGAATAAAATACCTAGGAATCCAACTTACAAGGGATGTGAAGGACCTCTTCAAGGAGAACTACAAACCACTGCTCAACGAAATAAAAGAGGACACAAATGGCAGAACATTCCATGCTCATGGATAGGAAGAATCAATATCGTGAAAATGGCCATACTGCCCAAAATAATTTATAGATTCAGTGCTATCCTCATCAAGCTGCCACTGACTTTCTTCACAGAATTGGAAAAAACTACTTTAAATTTCATACGGAACCAAGAAGAGCCCACATAGCCAAGACAATCCTAAGCAAAAAGAACAAAGCTGGAGGCATCAGGCTGCCTGACTTCAAAACAGTAATCAAAACCGCATGGTATGGTACCAAAACAGATATATAGGCCAATGCAACAGAACAGAGGCCTCAGAAATAACACCACACATCTACAACCATCTGGTCTTTGACAAGCCTGACAAAAACAAGCAATGGGGAAAGCATTCCCTATTTAATAAATATGCTGGGAAAACTGCTAGTCATATGTATAAAGCTGAAACTGGATCCCTTCCTTACACCTTATACAAAAATTAACTCAAGATGGACTAAAGACTTAAATGTAAGACCTAAAACCATAAAAACCCTAGAAGAAAACCTGGGCAATACCATTCAGGACATTGGCATGGGTAAAGAGTTCATGACTATAACACCAAAAGCAATGGCAACAAAAGGTAAAATAGACAAATGGAATCTAATTAAACTGAGGAGCTTCTGCACAGCAGAAGAAACTATCATGAGAGTGAACAGGCAACCTACCGAATGGGAGAAAATTTTTGCAATTTATCCATCTGACAAAGGGCTAATATCCAGAATCTACAAAGAACTTAAACAAATTTACAAGAAAAAAACAACCCCATCAAAAATGGGCAAAGGATATGAACAGACACTTCTCAAAAGAAGACATTTATGCAACCAACAAACATGAAAAAATGCTCATCATCACTGGTCATCAGAGAAATGCAAATCAAAACCACAACGAGTTACCATCGCACACCAGTTAGAATGGCGATCATGAAAAAGTCAGGAAACAGCAGATGCTGGAGAGGACGTGGAGAAATAGGTATGCTGTTACACTGTTGGTGGGAGTGTAAATTAGTTCAACCATTGTAGAAGACAGTGTGGCAATTCCTCAAGGATCTAGAACTAGAAATACCATTTGACCCAAGCAATTCCACTTACTGGTATATACCAAAAGGATTCTAAATCATGCTACTATAAAGACACATGCATACATATGTTTATTGCGGCACTATTCACCATAGCAAAGACTTGGAACCGACCCTAATGTCCATCAATAATAGACTGGATAAAGAAAATGTGGCATATATACACCATGGAATACTATGCAGCCACAAAAATGGATGAGTTCATGTCCTTTGCAGGGTCATGGATGAAGCTGGAAACCATCATTCTCAGCAAACTATCACAAGGACAGAAAACCAAACAGCGCATGTTCTCACTCATAAGTGGGAGTTGAACAGTGAGAACACACGGACACAGGGAGGAGAACATCACACACCAGGGCTTGTCAGGGGTGTGGGCTGGGAGAGGGATAGCATTAGGAGAAATACCTAATGTAAATGATGAATTGATGGGTGCAGCAAACCAACATGGCACATATATACCTATATAACAAACCTGCACATTGTGCACATGTACCCCAGAACTCAAAGTATATATATATGAAAAAAGAAAAAGGTGATTTATGTTACTAATATTCTTTGTAAGTATGACGCTTAAAAGTAGATTGGTTTCTTAAGCTATCTTCTTGTTTATGTTATTAATTTATTTAATGTATTTTTTCTTGTCACTGTGTTATGTATATATTCTAGGAGATAAAATAAAAATGTGTGAATTGGTCTGACGCTAATACGCACAGTTGTAAGAGAACAAGAATGACAACTCATGAGCGACTTCAAGCAGAATGTAATTAAGGGTGAGATGAAGAGATACAGGCTTTTAATGCTACGAGAATCTACAGAATGTGCTGCTCAGTGTGGGCTTATGAGTATAGGAAAGACTTCAGGGAGGAACTTGTGATTTAGCTAGGCTTAGAATGATGGCAAGTTAGAGAGGAGAGATGGCATTCAGATGAAGGGCATGGTTAAGCAGAGATGCAGTTGTGTGAATAAACACAGAATGGAAGGAACAGACATTAAAAGGATGAGAATGAAAATCTGTGCCTAGCGGACCTGGCTTATAGATAGTGATTAATAAAGGATATTTTCCATTATTCATATCGGAAGAGAGATGTATCATTGGCATGGGGTCAAATTACAGAGGTTTTATAAAACTAGGCAGTAATTTCCTCTGAGCACATTCCAAAAGTGGCCCCTTACAACACTTTCAATGTTAAAATATTGACACAATAATTAAGACCCTGATAAAGATATGCATAGGTAAGATTTATCAAGTGGAACGTGGTGTCTTTACATGCTTGCCTAAGTCTAGGAGCAGAGGTGCCTTTGATATTAGATCTGGCTGTGCCTCTTACAGCTAGAGGAAATAGCAAGTTCAGGAAAACTTTTTTTTAGGGTAAGTTTTAAGTGTTTGTTGGCTGAGAAAGACGACTTTGAGAAGAGTAAGTGATTGCTAATTAAAGCAAGAGAATTATTGATGTATCACAGTCATGAGGAATATTGGAAGGAATATGGTCCATACAGGTAGATAATGGAATATTATTGGACTGACACAAAATTATCAGTGTGGACCCTCTCTGGATATAACTTGACCATCTGAGCTTTTAGAATAATTTCTTCAAACATGATGAGGGGTTTGTTTATATAATATTTTTCCAGGGTCATGTGTTTTCATTTTAAGTTATATTTTTGTAGTAGAAATTTCAGGTGTTTTGGCAGAAAGGATGGGAACATATTTTCAGAAAGTTAAAGCGTATGAGTAGTTATGAAGAGATAATAATGAGAGTAATAAATATAAAACCATAAGAGCTTATATAGTCATGTGGAGTTTCCAATTTAGCATATGAATAACCTAAACAGGTAAACATTATTGTATGGTAGAGAGAGCATTAGCTTTAAACAAAGCGGATTTGATTTTGTATCCAAATGTAGTTATCAGTTATCTAGTTATCAGTTGTGTGAAACTGGGCACGTTATTTAACTTTACTGGGTCTCAGATTCTTTGCCTATAAATGAAGATATTATCTTCCTCCTGGATGTTACGAGGATTTAGTGAGATAATACTTTTTGAGCATTGTGTATAATACCTGGCATTTGATGGGTGGTAAAAAAAATAGTTGTCACCTTATTACTCATCTCACTGTGAATGTAGAGTATAACATAAATGAGCACACATGCGCATACACACACACACCCCTTTATACATTTTCAGGCTACTAATTATTAATCTTCTATCCTAAAATTGCTAAGCTGCTCTACAGGGGAGGCAATACTTTAGGGTTAAGCAGGAATTCTGCCTGACTTTGAATACTGGTTCTGACACTAGCTGTGTGACCTTGGGCAAGTTATTTAAATCCTGTGTGCATCAATTTGTTTATATATAAAATGGGGAATGTAGTTTTACCTATCTCATAGAGTTATTTAGAAGACTAAATGAATACATTTTTAAAGTGCTTAGAAGAGTCTTTGATTACTGGTTTGCTTACTTTGCTTAGTTCATATATTGGTCATTATTAATATTTATTGCATTAACAGAATAATAAATAAATTTTGTAAAAAATAAGGTCAAATGAAAATACATTGGTTTATCTTAGAATTTCAAGGTAATTTAAATATTATATGTAGCTATAAATTTTAAAAAGATGATTCTGTTAGAAATTAGTATGTAAAGATCAAGGAGAAGTTTATTCTCTAAATGGGATGACATTGTATGTTTGAAAGAGGTTTACCTTCTTTGTAATTATTGGATGACCCTACTTAAAATACCTTAATCAAATAGGAATTTTTCCTCCCAAATAATAGGAAGTCTAGAGGTAAGTAGAAATCTAGACTGGTTCTTTCGTCTCCGCTATCCTTAACGTGTTCATGTTTGTGTCTCTTAGTTTTAAGCTGGCTACTCTACTTTCAGGCATCAGGATTGTGTTTTTGCAAGAAGGAAAAGGGAAGGGCAAAATGTGAAGGCATTCATACATTGTTGGTAGGAATGAAAAGGATACAGATGCTTTGGAAAAGAGTCTGGAAGTTCATTAAAAAGTTAAGCATAGAGTTATCATATGAGCTAGCAATTCACTCCTAGGAATGTATCCAAGAGAAAGAGAAAGGAAAACATACATTCATACAAACACAAACCAATTCAAGTGTTTGTGAATTGGATACATTTGCAAATGTTCGTAGCATCAGTATGCATGAGTCAAAAAGTGAAAAGAAAACCCAGATGTCTATCAACTGATTAATGGATAGAGATATAAATGATGAAATATTATTAGTTCATAAAAAGGAATAAAGTACTGCTACATGCTATAATGTGAATGATCCCTGAAGACATTATGCAAAGTGAAAGAGGATGGTGACAAAAGATCACATATTGCATGATTCCATTTATTTGAATGTCCAGAGTAGACACATCTAGAGATAGAAAGTAGATTAGTGGTTGCCCAAGGCTGGAGTGAGGGTTAAGGGAGTATGGGAACTGACTGCTAATGGATATAGAGTTTCTTTTGGGGTTGATAAAAATGTTTTAAAATTGGTCGTGGTTATAGTTGCTGCACAACTCTGTGAGTATACTAAAAAACATTGATTTGTATACTTTAAATGGGCAAACTGTATGATGTTTAATTATGTCTCTAGAAAGCTGTTACAGATGTGAAGAGATGTGGCTGCTGAATGTATTCCTTTATGTCAGGAAGGCAAAAGCTTTCCCATAAGCTTACCCAGCAGTTTTCTCTTCTTGTTTCATTGACTTGAACCTGAATCACATGGTTATTCCTGGCTGGCTAGCTAGAAGGTGGCAACAGAGAAGGGATATTTTGTAGATGGATCCACTAATCAACAAACTCAACATAGAGAGGATTTACTTTCTAAAAAGCAAATATCATTTATTATCTCCACATCTAGTGCCCCACCCTACCATTACAAAGGAAAACTGGTCAATTCAGAAAACTTGAAAAAAATAAATTAGAAAAGAATGAAAATAACAGAAACAAAAAATATTTTTCTATCAGCTCACACAAGAATGGTTACTGTTATTTTTTCTTTTTTAATAATTTCAACTTTTATTTTAGATCAGGGAATACATGTGCAAATTTGTTACGTGGGTATATGGTGTGATGCTGAGGTTTGGGGTATGAATGATTCTGTCACCCAGGTAGTGAGCATAGTAACCAATAGGTAGTTTTTCAGCCCTTACCCACCTCTTTCACTCCCTGCTCTAGTAGTCCCCAGTGTCTGTTCCCATCTTTTTGTCCATGTATGCCCAATGCTTAGCTCCCACTTACAAGTAAAAACATGCGGTATTTGCTTTTCTGTTCCTGTGTTAATTTGCTTAGGATAATGGCTAATAATGGTTTGGCTCTATGTCCCCACCCAAATCTCATCCTGAACTGTACTCCCATAATTCCGGCGTGTTGTGGGAGAGACCTGGTGGGAGATAATTTAATCATGGGGGTGGTTTCCCACATACTGTTCTCATGGCAGTGAATAGGTCTTAACAAGATCTGATGGTTTGATAAGGGGAAACCCATTCTGCTTCATTCTCCTTCTCTTTCTTTCTGCCACCATGTGAGATGTGCCTTTCACCTTCCACTGTAATTGTGAGGCCTCCTCAGCCATGTGGAACTATAAATCCAATAAACCTCTTTCTTTTGTAAATTGCTCAGTCTCGGGTATGTCTTTATCAGCAGTGTGAAAATGGACTAATACAGTAAATTGGTAGCAGTAGAGTGGGGCGTTGCTGAAAAGATACCTGAAAATGTGGAAAGATACCTGAAAATGTTTAAGCGACTTTGGAACTGGGTAACAGGCAGAGGTTGAAACAGTTTGGAGGGCTCAGAAGAAGACACGAAAATGTGGGAAAATTTGGAACTTCTTAGAGACTTACTGAATGGCTTTGCCCAAAAGTCTGATAGATATATGGACAATAAGGTCCAGGCTGAGGTGGTCTCAGATGGAGATGAGGAACTTGTAGGGTATTGGAGCAGAGGTGACTCTTGTTATGTTTTAGCAAATAGACTGGCGGTGTTTTGCCCCTGCCCTAGAGATTTGTGGAACTTTGAACTTGAGGGAGATGATTTAACGTATCTGGTGGAAGAAATTTCTAAGCAGCAAAAGAGGTGACTTGGGTACTGTTAAAGGCATTTAGTTTTATAAGAGAAGCAGAGCATAAAAGTTCAGAGAATGTGCAGCCTGACAATGTGATAGACAGAAAAACCAATTTTCTGAGGAGAAATTCAAGTGGGCTGCAGAAATTTGCGTAAGTAACAATTAGCTGAATCCCCAAGACAATGGGGAAATGTCTCCAGGTCACGTCAGAGGTCTTCGCGGAAGCCCTTCCCATCACAGGCCCGGAGTCTTAGGAGAAAATGGTTTCATTGTCCAGTCCCAGGGTCCCCCGTGCTGTGGTCAGCCTAGGGGCTTGATGCCCTGCGTCCCAGCTGCTCCAGCTGTGGGGCTGAAAGGGGCCAACGTAGAGCTTGGTCCATGGCTTCAGAGGTGCAAGCCCCAAGCCTTGGCAACTTACACATGGTGTTGAGCCTACGAGTGAACAGAAGTCAAGAATTAGGGTTTGGGAACCTCTGCCTAGATTTCAGAAGATGTATGGAAATGCCAGGATGCCGAGGCAGAAGTTTGCTCCAGGGGTGGGGCTCTCATAGAGAACCTCTGCTAGGGTGGTGTGGAGGGGAAATATGGGGTAGGATCCCCCACACAGAGTTCCTACTGGGGCATCTGCCTAGTGGAGCTGTGAGAAGAGGGCCACCATCCTCCAGACCCCAGAATGGTAGATCCACTGACAGCTCGCACTGTTCACTTGGAAAAGCCACAGACACTCAATGCCAGCCCTTGAAAACAGCTGGAGGAAGGCCGTACCTTGCAAAGCCACAGGGGTGGAGCTGCCCAAGACCATGGGAACCCACTTCTTGCATCAGCGTGACCTGGATATGAGACCTGGAGTCAAAGGAGATCATTTTGGAGCTTTAACGTTTCACTGCCCTGCTGGATTTTGGACTTGCGTGGGGCCTGTAGTCCCTTTGTTTTGGCCAATTCCTCCCATTTGGAATGGCTGTATTTACCCAATGCCTGTACCTCCACTGTATCTAGGAAGTAACTAACTTGCTTTTGATTTTACAGGCTCATAGGTGGAAGGGACTTGCCTTGTCTCAGATGAGACTTTGGACTGTGGACTTTTGAGTTAATGCCAAAATGAGTTAAGACTTTGGGGGACGGTTGGGAAGGCATGACTGATTTTGAAATGTGAGGACATGAGATGTGGGAGGGAGTCAGGGTGGAATGATATGGATTGGCTGTGTCCCCACCCAAATCTCTGAATTGTACTCCCATATTTCCCATGTGTTGTGGGAGGGACCCAGTGGGAGATAATTGAATCATGGGGTTAGTTTCCCTCTTACTGTTCTCGTGGTAGTGAGTAAGTCTCACAAGGTTTGATAGTTTGATAAGGGGAAACCTGTTTTGCTTGAGTCTCATTTTCTCTCTTGCCACTGCCATGTGAGATATGCCTTTCATCTTCCACCATGATTGTGAGGCTTCCCCAGCCGTGTGGAACTGTAAGTCCAATAAACCTCTTTCTTTTGTAAATTGCCCAGTCTCGGGTATGTCTTTATCAGCAGTGTGGAAACAGACTAATACAGTGGCCTCCAGCTGCATCCATGTTGCTGCAAAGGATATAATTTCATTCTTTTTCATTGCTGTGTATTAGGAATAGTTACTGTTAACATTTGAATATATTCTTCCAATGTATTTCCTCTCCCTCCCTCCCTCCCTCCCTCCCTCCCTCCCTCCCTCCAGCCTTCCTCCTTTCCTCCTATCCATCCACTAATAGACTAACAGGTGATATTGATAATATCATAGAATACATAGGTTTATATCTTCATTTAAAATTTGATATAACATAAAACTTACAGAAAAGTGGCAAGTACATAACAAAGAACTTTTCCTTTTGCTGAACAGTTTGAGAGCAGGTTGATAGTATGATGCTGTGTCCCTCCCTCTTGTTTTAGTATGCATTTCAAAGACTGCATATTTTAGTGTGTATTTCATAGTTGCATTCTGGTTATTCTCTTGTATAACCAGAATGCAACTGTCAACAACACGAAATCAACATGGATACATTACTGTCATTCAGATCCCATTAAACTTTCCCTAGTTGTCCCGACTATGTTCTTTATATAGCAGAAGGATCTAGTTTAGAATTATGTGTTGCATTTAGTCATGTTTTTTTAGTCTCCAGTATGGAAGAGTTCCTCAGTCTTTTCTTGGCCATGATCTTGGCATTCTTGAAGATTGCAGGCTAGTTATTTGTAGAATATCCCTTAGTTTTGATTCGTCTGGTGTTTCCTCGTGATTAGATTCAGCTTGTGCATCTTTTGCAAGAAAACTCACAGAAGTGATACTGTACTTTGCTTATGATACAGTGTCATAACTTCATTTTTAAAAAAGCTTTACTTTTTGAGGGTTTTTCTATTTCTATTAATATTCTTTTAGAGAATGATTTTTAATTTCTGAGTAATATTTAATTATTTGTATATTCCATAATTTAACCGATTCATAGTAGGATATTTTCGTCATAGGACAGGTAGCAGGAATATCAGTTTAGCTTTGATTTGTAATTGACTCATTGTCCTTTGAATCATGTTAAATTATGAGCAGTATCTTAATTATTTTAGCCAAGTAGGAAATTGAAATGACAGAATCTTGGGGAAATCTATTTAGTAAGTATTCTGAAAATTCTGAAGTGAAAGAAGATGTTTGTTATGAGGCAGAAGTATGTTTTTATCTTTTTGTACTTCTTGTTTTTTGTTTTTGAGAACTTGCTAAAAATTTAAGCCATTTTAAATATTGGGATTACAAATTAATAGCATCACTGACCCCTTTTCTTCTTAGCCCCAGGAAAACTGTGGTGCATGTATGCCAGTACTAAGCTTTTAATAATAACTGTATGGCTTTTCATATTATCTTTGTTCTAAGGTAAAAAACATTCAGTCTTTTTAAAGAGTAGGTTTTTATCTATTTAGAGTAAGTTCTGAATTATATGCATACTATTAATTAGGAAAGAAAATTTACTGTAAAACGTGTTGGATATACATTAAAGTATTGGTTAAGAACTTGGACTCTAGATTTGAATCTGGGTACCGTTGCTTACTATTTGTGTGTTATTGGGCAAATTACTTAATCTCGTTTCAGCCTCAGTATCCTAATCTGTAAAATTTGGCTAATAAAATTTCCTGGCTTTTCTTTACATTAAGAAGAAATGTAACCTGCCTAGTGTTTGTAAATGTCCTGTAAATATTCATTGTTTTATTTCTTTCTTGTGCACTGATGTCTTAATGGGACCCGCATATTACTTTTTACCTTTTCACGAAACAGGAGGTTCAATAACGATAGCTTGAATTCAATGCATAGAAAGTGCTAAAGGTGGCTGCCCCAGCTACCTTCCTAAACTTTGATGATGAACTTATAGGCAGTGGGCAAAGACCCCAGTTTTCATGTTGCCTCTGTAAATACTGGACAGGTGGCAACCTTCTTGCTTTCATTATAGTGTTTGCCCACTTGAGATAAATTACCTCTTCTCGGTATCCAAATGGTGTGCCTGCAAGAGATCATTTACCTCAAACAGGGGAGAATGTTACTTCCACTGAAGGGTTAGGATATCAATCATTATGGGAATGGACTAAAGAATTCTTTAGATAGCTGAACTTTTTGATATGACTGGTCAAGACTAAAATTCTCAAGATAGAAACAAATATGCTGATTTGCTTTGAAATATCTCTGAACAAACACAGGAGTAGATGGACATAAGTAGAATGTTAACACATTTTGTCACACATTTCCTCTGTAATTACGTCTTAATTATCTAGAAGATAGATGACCCAAATATACCCCTGCTAGTACAACTCAGAACTTTTTTTTATTGCGTACTTTGAGTTAACTTTCTAGAGGTCATAGCGACCCTTTCAAGCAAACTAAGCCTAGGTTGTGTTCAACTCAACATTGAGGTTTCATACTAAGGAAGTTCAAAGTGGTAAGAAAAGATACTGGTATTGATAAGCAGCTATTGGCATATATTTAAAAGTGCTGAGGCTTTATTGAATCTTAAAAAAATTATAAAAAGAATCTTGCTACTCCAAGTGTGGTCCATGGACCAAGAGTATTGTCATCAACTGGGAATGTGATACAAATGCATAATCTCAGACTCCACTCCAGACCTAATGTGCATTTTAACAAGATCCTCAGGTGACTAATATGCACAGTAAAGTTTGAGAAGAGACTTAGGGGATTTTATTATTTTGTTATTTAAAAAAATTTTTTTGTGTATGGGATTTTGTTATTTATATAACTTCACTCATATCTGGAACGGAAACAAGCACAATCTGACTGAGTATCGTTTCTGGTGCTTCAGCTGCTAGTCTCTATTTTGGGGAGCCACAATTTAACTTACAGATTTTTACAAATTTTGTGATTTCTTATATTATCACTTTCACATTTTGCCATATTTTTTCAAACATTTTATGAAAAAGTGTAAGCATGTAGAAAAGTCAAAAGAGTTTTACAGTGAACAGATATTTTGTATTTTAAATTGAAATTTTATTTGCCTATCAATTTTTAAGAGCAATTTTCAAATGGATAATTCATCCTTGAAAGTGTTCACAACTATGCAAAATCTTACTTTCATGTCTTTTATAGAATATATTTTATAATGCAGATCTAAAATAATATACAAAATCAAAATAATTTTAGGAAGCATAGATGAGGCTTGAACACATTTTGTAGTTTATGGATAATTTCTGGGCAACTTCTAAGAGCATGAAGCTTTTTTTTTTTTTTTAAGAAAGCTAAGTTGGATATCCAGATACTGTCTAACAAAGCAACATAGTTATCTTTTCAGGTTTTTGTAAAAGAACAAAAAAAATCTTCCTTCAAATCTGTACTAAAATATTACAGATATATTTAGAAAAAATTTTTACCTCCTTTTCCAGAAAAAATATGGCAGCTTATAGGTATTTGCAAAATACAACATAATATTCATTAAAACCTAAGCAGGAAAAGGAGCAAATTCAAGCCAGGAATGACGTTGAAAAAGTCAACTATGATGGCCTACACACTTGTGTTCACATTTTGGTCTTAGGATTCAGTTGCCAATTATGTTATTAAAGAAAAATCACAATTTAGGAAAAAATACAAATGTTCCTTAGGCTAAGAGTAGATAGGAAACTGTTCTGCAGCTCTTAATAAAAAGGGATATCAAGTGATAGAATGAACAACATTCTCAGTAATATCAGACATAGGACTTTTTCTTTTAAGCCAAATGTATTGTGATACAATTTACATGCAATAAAATGTGCTTATTTGACTGTAAAATTTGAGTAGTTGTGAAAAATGTATAGACTAGAATGTATACAAGAAAATGTATAGCACATTCTTTTCACCTGTTTTGGAGTCAGTCACCCCTGCTCCTACCTGGTCTAAGGCAACCACTGGTGTCTTCTCTGTCCCTTTAGTTTTTTCTGTTCAAGAATCTCATAAATTTTATAAAAATGGAGTCATACAGTGCAAAGGAGTGTAGCTGAACTGCACAGGTGGAGGGAACAGTTCCCAAAGGCTGTCCTCACTTCTGACACCACAAATTCAGGGGTCCCCAGGGCCACCCTCACTTCAGGCTAGCTGGCTACAAATTCGTGGTCCACATGGATTCCTTCAGGTTGGACAGTTTTCTAGAACAACTCATAGAACTCAGGAAACTGTTATATTTAGGATTACAGTTTTATTATAACAGAAGGAAACAAATTAGAATCAGCCAAAGGAAGAGACACATAGGGTGAAGTCTGGGATGGCTCCAAATGCGAAGCTTCTGTTGTCCTCAGGATGTGTTACCTTCCCAATATTGATGTATGATAATATGCATGGAGTATGACCAACCCAGGAAGCTCACTGGAGTTTTGATGTCCAGAGTTCTTAACTGAAGCTTCATTATATAAGCATGATTGAATGGATCATGCTCCACATTGTTGACCTCAATATCTAGTTCTTTTCCTCTTCTTGAAGATTGGGGTGATATCATATGATTCACAGCCCCAACTTGCTAATCATATGGTTGGTGTTTCAGGCATGGCCAGCCCTTATCCAGAGTTAGCATAAACTATCAGATGCTCAACATGAGTCATATCATTACAAACTATCAGGTGTGGTCTGGGGCCACCGCGAATACAAAAAACACTCTAATCACTCCAGAAATGCCAAGGTTTTAGAGGTTATCTCCCAGGAGCTGGGAAAATGGCCAGACTTCTCCTTAGGTGAGGCCAAATTTCTTACTACGCATACAATATATATCTGGATTCATCTACTTAGCATAATGTTTTTGAGATTCACCTGTATTACCTGTGACTAGTTTGTTCTTTTTCGTTGCTGAGTAATATTTCATTCTATGGTTATACCAAAGTTTGTTCATTCATTAACTTATTGATGGGCATTAGAGTTGTTTCTACTTTAGAGTATTATGAATAAATCTGATGTGAATATTCATATACATGTCTTTTGCTGGACGTATGTTTTTATTTCCTTCGAGTAGGTACTCAAAGGCTTGGAATTCTTGGGTTGTAAGCCTGTGTTTTGCTTGAAAAAATGAGCCATGCAAATATCTGAGGGGAAGCGGTGGTAGTTGGGGAAAGGACATTCTAAGCAGAGGAAATCGAAGTGCAGAAACCCTAACAAAGGAGTGTGCTTGATATTTTTAGGAATGGCAAGGAGGCCCAAGTGGCTGAACCAGAGTCAATAGTGGGAGAAAGGTGGAAGATGATGTCAGAGAGATAGCAAGGGCAGGGTTAACACCTGCACCCACATTATGCAAATCCTTGTAAACTATGGTAAGAACTTTAGATTTTATTCAGGATGAGATGGGATACCATCGGAAAGTTTTGAGTGGAAGAATGACAAGATCTGATTTAACCTTTTAAAGGATTATCTCTGACTTCTATCAGTAGTTAAAGGTGTAGGTAGTAAGGGTGCAGTGTCCTAAGATGAGGAACAATGGTAGCATGGAATAGTATAACATCATTGGACTTGGTTATTGGCTAGAGTCTGGAAATATTTTGAAGATAGAGCTGATAGGGTTTGCTGATGTATGTTGAATGTGAGGTGTGAAAGAAAGGAATCAAGAATGGCTTCAAGGCTTTTGTCTTGTGTAAATGGTAAATTGAAGCAAGAGTTACTGAAATGGGGAGATTAGAGAAGGAACAAGTAAGAAGAGAAAATCAAGAGTTTTTTTGACATGTTATGTCTGAGAAATATATTAGACTCGTAAGTGTCAAGGAGGTGGCTGGATATCTGAATTTGAGAAAAATGTCAAGACAGATAAAATTGTAAGTGCTCTCAGTATAAGTGTTATTTAAAGTCATGCTATTGGATGAAGTCATGTAGGGTAGTGATTTTAACTCTGGTTGTACATTAGAATTACCTGTGGAGCTTTTTAAAAAAGTGAAGCCTGTATTCCACCCAGATTTTGGCTGGGGTGGGACATAACTGCTTTGGGGAGTGAGTATAGCTAGAAGAGCTCTGAGGATTTGTGGACCTTTCAACATTTAGAGGTTAGGAAATGAGAAGGATATAGCAAAGGATTCTGAAGAATAGCCATTGAGCTAGTTGGTGAACCCTGATGGTAACCTTTAAGCCAAATAAAGTGTTTTACAAGTAGGAGTGTAATTAATCATGTGGAATGCTGCTGCTAAGGTGAATATGATGAGAATTGAAGAATCACTCCAAATTTGGCAAGATGGAGATGACTGATGACCTTGAAGGGACTGTTTTGATGGAGTAGTTGAGACAAAGTCCGACTGCAGTCTGTTAAAGAGAAAGTGAGTTCTGTTAAAGACAGTTTTTATGAAAGGCAAGCAGGTACATTGAGTTGGAGCAGGAGCAATAGTTAGGGGTCAAGGGGGTTTTTGTTTTAAGATGAGGGGTAATTCAATGTGTTTGTGTGGTAAGGGGAATGATTCAATGAATGAAAGAAAAAAAAATCTTGATAATGAGGGAAGGCACAATTGGCAGATGTAAAGTCTCTGAGTTGATGAAAGGGATGGGATCCAATGCACAAAAGTGGGGAGGAAGGTTGGCACAAACAGTTCAGGCATTGTAACAGGAGGGAAGGCAGAGTATATGGGTACAGTTGCAGGTAGGTTGGTAGATTTGGTAGTAGATGTATGTGAAAATTATTTTCTGCTTGCTACTATTTAGTGAAATAAGCAAGACTATCAATTGAGATGGAGGAAGGTGAGAAGGTATTGGTTATTTGAGAAGCGGAGAAAGTGAGAAATAGTCATTCAGGTGAGTGGGAGATTAAGTTCATCAGATGATCCGCTGCTTGGGTGTCAGGGCATAGGAGGTTTTTATTTAATCAGGGTGGGGGTTTGCCAGGTAAATACAATGGAAAGAAAGAGCAGCAAGGAACTTGAGAGTATATGCAAGAGTGTAGTTATAATTGTTGGGAGAAAATTCTCCATAGGTCTTGTGTTTTTGCATATTTTGTGAGCAGAGGCACTGACAGCTTTCTTATTTATTTATTTATTAGGTATTTTTTCAGGGAAGTTTATGTAGCGAACAGCCTTGGAAAATAAAGACAGTACCTCCCTCCAGAGCGGAGGACACATTTGTTTACTTTCCAGTATAATGAAAATAATGTTTCCCTTGGGGAAAAGATCGAGCAGGTTTGTTTTCAGCCTATTATAAAAGATTTGGGCTTCCTAAGTTCTGGATTCCTCAGCTATGACACAAACCCATTACATGCACAGCATTAGCCTAGGTCACTCTGTGTCACCTCCATGGGACTTGGGGAGCAAGAGGAACTGTAGTGCATATGAAGCTCCTGCTGTCTCCTGTGCCATGAGTGTTACAGCCCCTTGTCTCTCACCCAGGAGTCTTGTGTTTTTTGCCAACATTCATGAAATTTGTTAGCTTGAAAATAAGGTGACCTCGAACTCCTGGGCTCAAGGGATCCTCCTGCCTCAGCCTCCTGTGTAGCTGGGATTATAGGTGTATACCACCATGCTTGGCTTCAATTTTAATTTATATATATGTATATATATTTTTATTTTAGAAAATTATGATAGGATAGTAAGTTCCATATTGCAATAAATTAAGTAGCAGAAGGGCAATGGAAATATGAGATATTGGAGAAAACAAATAAGGCAGAATTTCTGATTGTTAAGGAAGAGCTTGTTCATGTATTTTAAAAATGTATTATGGTAAGGGCCGACTCTTCCTGGCATTTAGATTCTCTTAGTTACATTTATTTTTATTTTATTTTATATTTTTTGAGATAAGGGCTCTCTGTCTCTGTCACCCAGGCTGGAGTACAGGGGTGCAATCATAGCTCACTGCAGCTTCAAATTTCTGGGCCCAAGGGATCCTCCTGCCTGAGCCTCCTGAGTATCTAGGACTACAGATGTGTGCTACCACACTCAGCTGATTTCTAAGGTTTGTATTTTGTAGAGATGGGAGTCTTACTATGTTGTCCAGACTAGTCTCAAACTCCCGGCCTCAAGCAATCCTTTTGCCTTGGCCTCACAAAGTACTAGGATTACAGGTGTGAGCCACTGCACCTGGTTTCTACTGGTTATATTTAAAGGAGGGACGTGTCAGTCTTTTTTAAAAGTGCCAAAATTTACAGCGTACCAGGAATGATATGCTTTACAACTGGTTAAAAATACATGACGAAAGTTTTTTTAGATGTAAACTTAAAAATGTGTGAGGGCATACATATCAGGTTCCTGTTATTGGGCTAACAAATTGTCACAATCTGTGGCTAAGGACCACACGAATTTATTATCGGATATTTCTGGAGATCAGATGTCTGAAATAGGTCTTATTGGGCCAAAATCAAGGTGTTGGCAGGGCTGTATTCCCTCTGGAGGCTGTAAGGGTGAATCTGATTCTTTTTGCAGCTTTTAGAAGCCATCTGCTTTCCTTAGTTTATAGCTCTTTATTCCATCTTCAAAGCCAGCAGCATCACATCTGCAAATCTCTCTCTGACTCTGACCTCTTCTTCTGTGTACCACTTTAAAGGACTCTTGTAATTATGTTGGGTCTACTTGAATAATCCAAGATAATCTTTGTATTTTAAAGTCCACTGATTAGCAAACTTCATTCCATCTACACCCTTAATTCTCTCTCGTTGTGTAACATAACACAGTCACAGGTTCCAGGGATTAGAATGTGGACATCTTTAGCGAGGTCATTATTCTTCCTACCACAGCATACATAGTTAAAAAAAATTACAGAGTACATTAGTGAGGACAGTTAAAGACCACTGTCCTGCCTTTGGTATTTGACATTGCTGATCACTTCCTTCTTCCAGATTCTTTTGATGCCCATGATATTACTCCTGTTTCTCCTCTTTTCATGTCCTTGGGCCTTTCTGTTCAGTGTGTGTGTGCCCTATGGGCTCTTTTTCTTTTCTCTTTTCTTTTCTTTCCCTCCCTCCTTCCCTCCCTCCCTCCCTTCCTTCCTTCCTTCCTTCCTTCCTGTCCTTTCTTGCCCTTCCCCTTCCCCTTCCCCTCCCCTCCCCTCCCCTCCCTTCCCTTCCCTTCCCTTCCCTTCCCTTCCCTTCCCTTCCCTTCCCTCCTTCCTTTCTTGGAGTAGGACTTTGACTATGGGTCTTTTCTTAGCCATTAAAAAAATTTTTTTTTATTTTTAGTAGAGAAGGGGTTTCTCCATGTTGCCCAGGCTGGTCTTGAACTCCTGAGCTTAGGCAGTGCACCCACCTCGGTCTCCCGAAGTGCTAGCATTCTAGGGGTGAGCCACTGCGCCCAGCCACTTAGCTATGTTTTTATTCCTTGTTGTCCCGAGCAGTCCCATGTATAGCCAGGGCTTTATTTACCGTCTATGTGCTGATGGCTCCCAAATATTATCTGTAACCTAGACCTCATTCTTGAACTGAAAGCTTGTATACTTAGCTTCCTATGAGTTTCCTAAAAAAAAAAAAACCCTAAAATTCAGCATATTCAAATTTTTACCCATTTTCTTAGGCCCAAAACTTCCTTCTGAAAACTGTCTTTGTAATTGACAAGACCATCTGCCAAATAGTATCTAAAATAGAAACCTAGCAGTCACTGTAACATACTTTTATTCTTACTCTTATTCTCCATATTCTACATTTCTTATTGGGTTATTTTTTTATCCCAGCCCCATTGCTGTGGTCTTAGCTCATTTTTTACATGTGTTACTAACCTGCTAGTGGGTATCCACGAGTCCACTCTTAGACTGACCCACCCTTTCTCCCTGTCTCCCAGCCTTCCTTCATTTAGCAAAGTGATCATTTGGACGAGAGTTATTGAAATAATAAAGAAGTAGCATCAGTATATTGTAGAATATTCTAAAACATATAAAAGTATATAAGGAAGTAAATTTAAACCATGTAATCTCCTTATTAGAGAATATTAGTATTTAATTAGTATTTATATCAAGTTGTTTTTTGGATATTTCAGTATAATGGGGTCATTCTATAGATACATTATTTTAATTATTATTTCCCCCTCACTTATTATTTTAAATGGTTATAATAATGATATCATTTCATGGGGTTATAATGATGGTTAAATCGGTTAATGCATGTAAGCAGTGCTTGATGTGTCACATATCTTTATCCGCAGTATCAGCAGCAATATTGTTCCTTGTTTCTTATTGCATGAATTAACACTTTAGCTAGATAAACAACACCCTTCATGACCAGATTCTCGTCTGTTTGTACAGTCTCACCTCCCAGTGCTGTCCATAATAAACCTGCAATTTAAGCAAATGGAACTGCTTATTATTCTTCAGAAGTGAGATGCTCTCTTATGTCTCCAGACATATGAGAAATAACTTTTCCTGGCACTAAACTTTAAAAGGAATTTATTACATGGATTATTGTATTAGAAATATTGAATAACATTGCAGTTTCTGTCTTTAAATGCAATTTCTTAGAAGATGCAGAAGTTTTTTTCTTGTCAGTAAAACTGAGAGCATGATAGTATATTGTCATTCTCTGACTGAAGTAGTCCAGGGATGTAGCTTTCTTGTTAATTTAAGTTGACAGAGAGAGAGGGTCAAGAATATAGATTTATGATTGGGTAGTATATTCCTTAAATAAGGGATCTCTTAACCAGGGGTTCATAGACCTCTTCTCAAAAGGGTCCATGGGTAGAATTCAGCAGAGCTGGGGGAACGGTCTGTGGACTTGAATGAGAAAAAAACTACATCTTGTTTCACTATCTGCTAACAGAATTTTGACAGTTCCTTCAATTATGAATGGTAACGATAGACCATGATAATATTAGCAGCATAGTGACTTTGGTGCTAATAGAAGTCACAGATATTTTTATATTGTAATACAGTTACTGCAGCTATCACACATGTAGTTTATGCTCATCTTAACTAATCAGTAATCATGAGAGTCATCACTTACATGGCAAGTCATCATAGTCTCCCCCGTACCAACGGATGCTGGTGCAGTGCAGCTGGCCAAGTGAAAGGACAACTCTGCATTTAGTTGTTCATCCATCAAAGTGAGGTTCTGTGTACTCTTTGTTTATGTTGCTTTTCAGTATTCTCTAAATACAAAATTCTCTGTTATTTTCTTTGAAATAGCAGCCTTAAGCCCTTGGAAAGACTTCAGAACTCCTTCAAAAGAGTTACTGAAGTTACTTCTATCTAAATAGCATAAAATTTGAACCATGGATTCATAGTTCTTTCCTTTCCAATACAAATTGCATTGAATATGTTGACCTAGCCAAAGATGAACTCATTGACTTTACGACAAAAAAACTTACCACACTAGATTTTGGATTTAAAAGCCTTGGAGAATTCTGGTATTTTTTGTGAGAAGCCCTCCACTATGTTGTAAAACGAACTATCGAAGCTTTAATTATATTTGTAGCAGTAAATACTATATTTGTAAATCAGGACTTTTATCACTTTTAAATATATTAAAAAACTTGATGTCCAACATGACATGTATGATGCCTTGTTGAAGACCACCCAAAAAGTTCAATGTTCTTATTTGGTTTATGCAAAAACTTTCACTATGCTATGTCTTCTAAAAAACTATCTTTATGTATATTTTAAATGTCCTGTCTTGTACTTAATGGATTAATAATCAAACTTAAAATATTTTGAAAACTATATTACAGAAAAATTAGTTTCCTTTGTAATCCCACATCTCTTGATTTATGGATTTAAAATGATTATTCTGAGAAGGGGAGCCATAGGTTCCACCAGACTGCCAAAGGTATCTACAGTACAAATGTATCATTTGTCTAGAATGATAACAGAAGTTTCATTTGTCTAAATCAGAATATGTTTCTGGATATTCTTATTTGGGGGCATTTGTATAATAATAAATAATACAATATAAATGGGAGTTATTGATTCTTAATCAGTGTTACACGTCCCCTCTCTCCATTGTCCAACACAATTCCCTTATACATGTGAGCTATTCTATAGCTAGCTGTTTAATGAATGAGTAAGGTAGTGAGTAAGATAGTGCATGGTGCTTTTAAAAATAGTTTTGTTATTTCTGTGAAAATGCTTATGCCCAGCGTAAAACCTTCACACAATACAGAAACCTGCACAGAAAGTAAAAATCACTCAAAGGGTCACCTCCAACCATTCTTAACATTTTGATGATCTCTACAAGTATCCCATACATGTGTACAAATATAATCACACACAGTTTTACATGAGGGAATCATATAATCATGCTTCATTGTAATTATTTTTACTCCCACTCAATGGATAATGAATATCTTTTAATATCAATAAAATAAATCTATATCATTAATTGTATTTAGTTACATACTAGTTGCACTGTATATATCTACTGTAATTTACTCAGCAAATTTCCTTTTGATGGGTATTTATTTTTTCTTATTTTTTTCGCCATTTTAAGCAATATTGTAATCAGCCATACTATAGTTAATATGCGTGTATATAAAATCATCTTATACTTGTGCAGTTATTTCTTGGGCTAAATTCATGAGAAATGGGATTGTATATTTTACATTTAGAAAGTACTATCAGTATTCTTTACATTGTTCTTTCATGAACAGTGTTGACCGTTCTGGTTTTCTCATAACACCTTTGGCACGCAAAATTTTGATAATCTCTTTGACCTTTATCAATGTAAAAGGCAAAAGACATTATATTATTACTTATTTGTATTCTTTGATTGGTAGTTAGGTTGCACATCTTTTCATTTGTTATAAGCCCATTCATATTCTACAAATGATCATACTATGATCATATTTGGGGGTGTGTGTTTGTGTCTTATGGAATTATAAAAACTCCTTGTGTATCATGTATATTAACACTTTATCATAGTGCAAATAATTTTGCAGCTTGTGTTTTAATTTTGCTTGTGATATTTGTATATAGTTTAAAATTATTAATCATTTATTTCTGTTTTTTGTTATGGTAAGTTACTGAGAAAGGCTAGCCTTACCTCAAGGTAGTATTGCTCATATTTTAGTAGAATACTTTCGATACATTAAATCTTGAGTTTATCTGGAATTATTTTTCCTGTAAATAGTGAATAAATGATTAAACTATTTTTGCAGCCAGATGACCAGGTAGCTTTTTTGGGGGGGACGGGCGGGGCAGAGTCTGTCCCTGTTGCCCAGGCTGGAGTGCTATGGCCAGTCTCAGTTCACTGCAACCTCTGCCTCCCGGGTTCAAGTGATGATTGTGCCTCAGCCTCCGGAGTAGCTGGGATTACAGGCACGTGCCACCACATTCAGCGAATTTTTTGTATTTTTAGTAGTGACGGGGTTTCTCTGTGTTGGCCAGGCTGGTCTCCAACTCCTGACCTCAAGTAATCTGCCAGCCTTGGCCACCCAAAGTGCTGGGATTACAGGCATAATTAACCACGCCTGGCCTGCACCAGTATTTTTAAATTCTGTAATCCATCTTTTCCCTGATTAAGATATGCCATTTATAACATGTTAAATTATTGTTTAAGTTCGTGGATCGATCTATTTCCTGTATTTCCAGTTTACTCCATTAGTTTCCACCTCTCTTCTAGTACCAGTATCATACTGCGTTTTTCATGAATGTATATCTGTGTGTTTTACAGTAAGACAAATTCGCTTACTACTTTTTTTTTTTGTCGTTTTCTGGGCTGTTTTGCCCAGTGATTTTTAGATAAAACATTGCTTTAAAGCAAACATCTTACTATAATGTTTGTCTCCAAAGTTTGAAAAATGATGTCTACATTCACGTTTCTCAAATTATTAGCAGTTTGGAACACAAGCATAATTTTTACTCAGAGGGAATGCTTTAAGATTGTGATATATTGGGGTCACTTAAAAGGAGTTGCATATAAAGAAAGTTGCATATAAATAGTGAAAGATGTTCCTGTGAAAGTAAGTAGGGACCAGATGTGTAGGACTTTTGAGCCATGTTTTAAGGAGTTTAAAATCCATTCTTAGATTAGAAGAAAGTTATTGAGGCATAAAAGCAGGCAGTGTGATGAGATCCTAGTTGTGTGTTACGAGTTCTTCTGTCTACTTTGTGGAGAATGGATTGAAGAGCGGGAAGACTAGAGAAGAGTGCGTCTTAGATATGGCCATGACTACAGAGAAAATGGAATAAATTGGAGAAATATTAAGAACAAGAAATGGGAATATGGCAAGGGAAATGGAGATGTCAGGGTTGACAAAATGTTGCCAAGTGTGTAGAACTGAGGTGGAATTAAATTTAGTTAACAATACTCATTATTAATATTATTAACCTTATTATTAACATTACTCATTATTACAATATTATTAATTATTTTTGCTACTATTATACTCATTACTAACATTATTTTAAACATTACTAATTATTACCTTTTTTGGTTAAAGGAATATTTCTCAATCTTTGAGTATGAGGACTTCATTTTAATAAGAAAAAATGTTGTAGATTGCTCTCTCTTCCACATAATAGATGTATTTTGAGTAGCAGTTGATTTATGTAATGTTTTCAAGGGACTTTTAGTTTGATTACTCACAATATCATTATTATTCACGCATATATTTTGTTAGGGCTAGATAAAGATCAAAATGCACAATGGTTACTGCAGCTAAAAGTAGTGGAACTGTTGCAATAACTTTTCAATGTCCTTCCTTCCCCACCTCATCAAGATCTGCAGCCCACAGATTTAGAACTACAAGTCGAAACAATTCTTTATGAATTTGTTTTGAAGATTTTAGCCCTAGATGTACATTTTTCCCCCTTCTATTGGAAAAAGTAATTTCAGAATATAGGGTTCACTTCTTTCATTAAAGACACATTTTATTAAATAGGAAGAAAGTGATTAACAAATGTATTTAACATAAGAATTTGTTAAATGTAACAAGCCAAACGTTTACAACAGTCTAGACAAGTATACATGAGGAACTTTAGTGACGTTTTTCCTCTTATTTCTGTATTATTATATAAATAATTTTACAACTGTATCACTAGAGGATTTTTTTTTGTTTTTTCATTTATTTAATATAGAATTAATTGCACTCTGACCCAAAAGAAATGCAAGAAAAACAAAGATAAATAGAGGGGGCATAATTAAACTAAAAAGTTTCTGCACAGCCAAAGAAATAAGCAGCAGAGTTTATAGACAACCCACAGAGTGGGAGAAAAATCTTCACAATCTATACATCCGACAAAGGACTAATATCCAGAATCTACAAAGAACTCAAACAAATCAGCAAGAACAAAACAATCTGATTAGGCCAGGTGAGGTGGCTCACGCCTGTAATCCCAGCACTTTGGGAGGCTGAGGTGGGTGGATCACTTGAGGTCAGGATTTCACGACCAGTCTGGTCAACGTGGTGAAACCCTGTCTCTACTAAAAATATAAAAATTAGCTGGGTGTGGTGGTGGGCATCTGTAACCCCAGCTACTCGGGAGGCTGAAGTGAGAGAATCACTTGAACCCAGGTGGCATAGGTTGCAGTGAGCCGAGATCTCATCATTGCACTCCAGCCTGGGTGACAGAGCAAGACGCTGTCTTTAAAAAAAAAAAAAAAAAAAAAAAAAAAAAAGTCATCAGAAAGTAGGCTAAGGACATGAATAGACAATTCTCAAAAGATATGCAAGTAGCCAATAAGCAGATGGAAAAGTGCTCAACATCACTAAGATCGGGAAATGTAAATCAAAACCATGATGCCATTACTGCCTCACTCCTGCAAGAATGGCCATAATCAAAAAAAATAAAAAATCATAGATGTTGGCATGGATGCAGTGAAAAGGGAACACTTTACACTGTTTGTGGGAATGTAAACTAGTACAACCACTGTGGAAAACAGTGTGGAGATTCATTAAAGAACTAAAAGTAAATCTACAGTTTGATCCAGCAGTCTCACTACTAGGTATCTACTCAGAGGAAAAGATGTCGTTATACAAAAAAGATACTTGCACACGCATGTTGATAGCAGTACAATTTGCAATTGCAAAAGTGCGGAACCAGCTCAGATGCCCATCAATCAACAAGTGGATAAAGAAAATTGGTATCTATATACCATGGAATACTACTCAGCCACAAAAAGGAACGAAATAATGACATTTGTAGCAACCTGGATTGAATTGGAGACCATTATTCTAAGTGAAGTAACTCAGGAATGGAAAACCAAACATGGTATGTTCTCACTCATATGTGGGAGCTAAGCTATGAGGATGCAAAGGCATAAGAATGATACATTGTACTTTGGGGACTCAGGGGAAAGGGTGAGGGGTGACAAGGGATAAAAGACTACACATGGGGTACAGTGTACACTGCTTGGGTGATGGGTGCACCAGAATTTCGGAAATCACCACTAAAATATTTATTCATGTAACCAAACACCACCTGTTCCTCCAAAACCTATTGAAATAAAAAAAAATTGCCCTCTGTACTGTATAATGTGAACTATATTGTAAAAACACTTCTTATTATAGCATACATTATTTAGTGCTCTTACTGTAATTCATTGAGAGTCAGCAGTTAGGAACTTAGAGCATATGACTTTCACTTCTTAAAAATTTAGAAGACTGCATTGCAGAATTATATTGTCATTTAGTATCACCCTTCAGATCAGTCAGTGTCTACACAAACATTTCTGTGACAAAGTAAAAAACCTTATTTGTTTGTTTATTTATTTATTCCTTTTTTAAGACAGAGTCTCGCTCTGTTGCCCTCCCGAGTTCAAGGGATTCTCCTGCCTCAGCCTCCTGAGTAGCTGGGATTACAGGCACGTGCCACCACGCCCGGCTAATTTTTTGTATTTTTAGTAGAGACAAGGTTTCACTGTTTTAGCCAGGATGGTCTCGATCTTCTGACCTCGTGATCTGCCTGCGTCAGCCTCCCAAAGTGCTGGGATTACAGGCGTGAGCCACTGTGACCGGCCTATTTATTAAAATTTAATTACAATTAATTTGTGCTTTTAAAGGCTCTTTATCTGTGAAAAATTTTTTTGTATCCTGAAATTTCCTAAAATAATGAACTTTTGTATTGTTTATTTAAAAACAAGAACCTTTGACATAGCTTAAGAGTTAACATTAATTTCTCTTAGTATTCTTGTGTTCAGCATTGTGGCAGTAGCTATGGAAATAAAAAGAAATATAATTTAACAAACATGTAAAAAATACCCATGTATGCTGGGCTGGCCCAGTGAAGATAAAAAGAGTTTGTTAAGATGAAAAAAGACACAGATAAATAATTGCAAGGTAGTTGGAGAAACAGGGAATACATATATATATTAGGTATTGAAATGATAAATTGAATATTATAGACAAAATAAATTTTACTGTTCTTTCATTCAACAGTGGCCTATTTAATTCATATAGTACTTTAGTAAATTCCTTTAACTCAGTGTTCTGTGTTATGTATTGATTGCCATATAAAGCTACTCAATTCTTTTTCATCCATTTTTTTCTTTTTATTTATTTATTTATTTTTTATTATTATAAAAACATGGAACGCTTCACGAACTTGTGTGTCATCCATGCGCAGGGGCCATGCTAATCTTCTCTGTATCGTTCCAATTTTAGTATATGTGCTGCCGAAGCGAGCACTTCATCCATTATTTATTTAAGGAATATGATTGTTAACAAAAGGACTGTGTATTTTCATTATACTTTGTCTTTTTTCCATGGGACTGTCACAGAGTATGTTTATAATGAGTGGCATATAGAATTAAACTTATATTACCGTATATTTATATTCCTAGAAGTCGATGCATCAATAACTGATTGAAATAAATTTTACCTGGAGGATATTATGCTTTTATTCACTTTATTTCCAATTTATGTATAACTCCTAAGCAAGATCATTTTCAAATTCTGACTGCTACATAGATTTTAAAATTTGTCTGTCCTTTAAACATTGAGGAATAAAATAAGTAGAATGAAGCTCAAATTTTATAACAATGTCTCCATGAGACAGTTCTTTATGCCATAGAAAACCATTGGTTGATTACCGTCTCAGTCAGTGTTGCTCTTCAGTGTTGAATTATATGTATTCTTATAAGGATAAAACATTTTTAATTTGGTAAGACTAGCTGAATTTGCTTTTTGTGCTTATGATGTAAGGACAAGATTTAAATTAACACCAACAGCAGAGGCTCTTAAAAATGTAGAATGTTATACTATGAATTTAAATAATCTTTCTGTGCTTGTCATTTTACATTGATAGTATCATAAGACAAGTAATGACAGATTAAGACCTACCTAGCAGAGGGAAAACTAAATTACATGGCTTTATTAAGGCGTAAATAAACCTATTAACCATTACCTGGAATACCAATTAGTAGAAAGAGCACTGACAATTTTATTTATCAACATTAAACACAATTATTAATTACAGACCTGATGAATCTAGCAGTAAGCAGGCCATGTTGGATATGCTGGGACCTTAAGTCCATTATATGAGAAGGATGATTACCAAAATCCTGTGGGGAAATAAGTAATTGTAGTTGTAAAATTTTAATTGCCTTGGAATAAGGCAAATTGTATTTTCTTGTCTGAGAATATAAATAGTATGGCATGAAGGTAACAAGCTTTGGCAGTTGTAAATAGAAAATGCATTTATGTTAGGTTTTAAAACAAAGAAAAGAGTGATGAATTTTTAGTGTCATGCTATTCCATGTGAATGGCATACTGTAAATACATGCAGATTTTTTTTGATGTATTCTTTAGTAGGTGAGCTATTCTCTGAATTCCTTTTCTTCATAGTGAAAATAATGTGGGAAGGAACTTTCTGAATGAATTACTACAGGTGAATGGGAATTATATAATTAAAAAATATTTTCATTATGTGATTAGCAGTGTTGTGAAATGCACAAGAGACAATTCACATGTTTGTGCCTTTTTTTCTTTTTCTTTGAAGATCCAAATTCCAGAATTTGTGGACATTTACTCATAGGTGCAGCCAAGAATTCTTTTGCAAAACTCATGGATAAAATTAGTCTGGTAATGGAATGTATACCTCTGCACAGTAGCAGGAGTATTACATATGTAGAAAAAGATTCCCTGGTTCAGAGGCTGGCCCATGGACTTCATAAAGTAAACACACTGGCCCTGAAATATGGTTTGCGTGGCCACGTGCCCATTACGGTATGTATACACTTTCATTTAGTAGTAACCTAAGAACTTGTAGGTTTAATTTTGAATTAGCCTAATTTGTAGTTTAAATTGTTAGTTGTACATGAATGTATCTGGATTTTCTTTATAGTTCATGTAAAATTTTAATACAGTAAATTACTTCCAAATAAGTGTCCAAAATATCTAAATACAAAAATCACTGGCCAGGCGCGGTGGCTGATGCCTGTAATCCCAGTACTTCGGGAGGCCAAGGCAGGTGGATCACCTGAGGTCAGGAGTTCAAGAACAGCCTGGCCAACATGGTGAAACCCCGCCTCTACCAAAAATACAAAAATGAGCCAGGGGTGGTGGTGGGCGCCTCATGCCTCTAATCCCAGCTACTCAGGAGGCTGAGGCATGAGAATCGCTTGAACTCCGGAGGTGGAGGTTGTAGTGAGACGAGACTGTGCCACTGTACTCCAGCCTGGCCTACAGAGTAAGACTGTCTCAAAAAAAAAAAAAAAAGGCATGACATTAGTGCTAAATTTAATGTTCTCTATAAATGCACTGCAACAGAATTGTACGAGACCTAAACAGCTGTCAATTTCATTTTTAGCTATCTAGATTATTTCTTTTCTCCAGATGTTCATTTTTCATAAGCCAAATTATTGGTCACATAAAAAATAAAGTTTTCACGTCTACGTTTCTGTAATAGCTAGCACTGGTTTTTGGATAATCTAAGTTACATTTAATTTAGTAAAATGGTTATTGCTATTGTTAGTAAATCTGTAGTTACTGTTTATAAAATTGCTCTTGTTTAACAACAGAAAAGCACAGCATCGTTGCAGAAGCAAATACTTGGATTTACACAAAGACTGCATGCTGCAGAAGTGGAGCGCCGCTCACTACGCTTAGAGGTCACAGAATTCAAACGAAGTGTGAATGAAATGAAAAAGGAGCTTGACAAAGCCCAGGGTCTGCAAATGCAATTAAATGAATTTAAGCAGTCTGTAAGTATATATCATTTAGGAAACTGTTGCTTTGCTGATATATATTTCTTTATCTCTATATCCTTTTTTCCTTAACTTTTGTTATGTGTGGTTTTTCAAAGAATTCAAAACACTATTAATAACATCTGTTTTTCTTCAGAAAACTTCCTGTCTAAAATGCCTCTAATTGCTGATGTTGGTGGCAGGTGGGGGAGTGGGGAGAGAGATTTCCTCTCTTTTTTTTGAGATGGAGTCTCACTCTGTTGCCCAGGCTGGAGTGCAGTGGCACTATCTCAGCTCACTGCAACCTCTGCCCCCCGGGTTCAAGTGATTCTCCTGCCTCAGCCTCCCAAGCAGCTGGGATTACAGGTGGCTGCCACCACGCCTGGCTAATTTTTATATTTTTAGTAGAGATGGAATTTCTCCATGTTGGCCGGGGTGTTCTCGAACTCCTGACCTCAGCTGATCTGCCCACCTCAGCCTCCCAAAGTGCTGGGATTACAGGTGTGAGCCACTGCACCTGGCCTCTTCTCTTCTTATATTGAATATTTTGAGTAAATTAGATTATTTAGTATGAAATCAAATTGCTTTTCCAAAGAAATGTTCAATTTATCTAACGTCCATCAATGACTTATATGTATTATTTTAAAAAGCAGAAAATAGCTGAAAAAGCACAGCCGTATGCCAAATACCATTAGATCAAGAACAGAATGTCTAACTGTGTGAAGCACAATATAATGCAGACATCCACATATTCTGTTTGCAGTTGGGATAGTTATTAACATTGCTGTTTTTAATGTGGATATGGGAACATAGAGTTAAAAGATTACCCTGAAACTTCAAGACTGTACAACTTAAAACAGCTACTATAACTTCAGTTTAAATGTGCTTTTATCTTTTGATTAATTTGGATTTTACAGTTTTAACATTTGCAGTAACAGAGGCAGCAGCAGGTGTAGTAGTTTAGTTATTAATCCTATGATAATGTAATTGTGCTAGTGTTAATTATTATTTCAAGTAGATACACCTTCAAAGGGCAAAGAGTTCCTATGAATTAGGCAGGTCAAGTAATCATGAATTACTCTTAAGCCATAGGTTTCTTTTCGGTAAATGTCTAAAGACACCATAATTTTTCTTCTCTTAGTTTTTTGCTCAGAGGAGGAAAATTTAAGAGTTGAGCTGCTTCAACTTTTTTTTTTCTATTTATGAAAGTTATACATGACAACCTTAAGTAAAAATACAAGAAAGTATTAAGAAGAAAGTTTAGACTGGGTATGGTGGCTCATGCCTATAATCCCAGTGTTTTGGGAAGCCAAGGTAGGAAGGTTACTAGAGGCCAGGAATTCAAGACCAACTTGGGCAACACAGTGAGACCGCATCTCTAAAAAAAAAATTATATTTATTTTAAAAACGAGGAAAGTTAAAATCATTTTAATCTTACCACCCAAAACCAATCACTGTTGAAATGCGGATGCCTTTTGTTCTCCACATTTCTTGTGTATATATGTGCCTGTGCATGCCTTTATGCACAGTTGTAGTTTGGAATAATTTTGTATGTATAGTTTGCAGCCTGACTTATATAAATATATGTATACATGTATGCACTTAAAGTACTGTTATCATTTTCCTCTGTCATTTAATTATTAATTTCATTTTAGTTAAATGAATACTAGTGTGTCATATGAATGTATCAAAATTTGAGTATTTCCCTTTTCTTAGATATGTGATTTTTTTCCATTTTTTGCCATTTTACTTAAATAATAAAGAGATGTTTATACTTTTAAAAACGAATTCTTTTGAAGCGTGTCTCTCCTTCCGTTTGATTTGCTTCTGTATCATAGAAATAGTTGAATTTGGGATATTGAGATAGTCTACCAAAATGGACACAGACAGTCATTTATGCAATTTGAGATTTAGAGTATAGTCAACTGTATTTAGATTTAGATAATAATGGCTTTTGTAAAAACTGGAAAATTCCTTACATATGTTGCTCCCTGGAATATATATGAAGAATTCTAAATATTCTACACAATTTGATTTCCTAGTCCATAGTTAAGTATTAAGAAAACAAGTTTGCATCTTTGATTAGTTTAGAAGTAGTCAGGACTTAATTTCTAGAATCTAGAGAGAAGATTAGAGTATGAGGGAAGGTTAGTGGAAGGTGACAGAATCCTCTTGTAAGAGCTTTGAATAACTGGCTTTCAGTAATTAAGAGTATGTTTGAGGAAGTACAGGAATAAAAATAGCATAGTAACTGAGGGAAGAGGTACTTAATTTTTACTTTATTTTACCTTATTTTTTGAGATGGAGTCTCGCTCTGTCACCCAGGCCGGAGTGCAGTGGTACGATCTCAGCTCACTGCAGCCTCCACCTCCCAGGTTCAAGGAATTCTCCTGCCTCAGCAGGAGTTGGTGTTACAGGCGCCCGCCACCACGCTCAGCTAATTTTTTTTATTTTTAGTAGAGACAGGGTTTCACCATGTTGGCCAGGCTGATCTCAAACTCCTGACCTCAGGTTATCTGCCTACCTCAGCCTGCCAAAATGCTGGGATTACAGATGTGAGCCACCACACCTGGCCAGTACTTAATTTTTAGATATTGTCCTATAATTATAAGTTATGAAGTACATGACGATTTCTAACATTTAGTGATCGTGTTGACCAGGTATCAGACACTGACCCTAAGCACGTTACAGGCGTTGACTCATTTGGTCCTTATAATTATCTCACATACTATTATTATTTCTAATTTACAGATGGGGCTTTTGGAGCAGATAGAAACTGAGTAACTTGCCTGGAGTCATATAGTTATTAATGGCAATGACAGACTTTGAACTTGGTTCCTGTGGCTGTAAAACTCATGCTTTTATCCACTTCATTACAGTGGTTAGTGTTGATACCTAGGTGTGCTAATAAAGGGTTGTTATATTAAAAACATAATAGATGAAGAAAAGATGGTAGTTTCCTCTAAGAAAACTGGAGAGAGTGCCTGCAACCATTTGTCTCTCACTCATTTCAGAAAAAGTGTATTGGAGAGAATAAAACAGCTTCTTTATAGTTGGTCTAAAATTATGAAGGGAAACATCCTGCTCACCAAAAGCTATTTAGTACTTTAATGGTTTTGGAATACTGTGTCCATCTACTGACAGTCGTTCTTTAACAGCTAACTTCCCCAGTCTCATGATCTTTGTTTATTAGCTCCTTACACTTGCTTTCACACACCATCTCTTTCTTATTCTGCGTTGCTATACTTGCTTGATTTTATTTACTTTACAGAGGAATAAACAGAATTGAGCCAGTCTCTGGGATGGATGGATGGACAAGAGAGGCTAAAATTACCTGAGTTTTTAGGTAAAGGGGAAATTTTGGAGGATTGTGAAGGGAACACACGTTCTGTTAAAACAAGGAAGTCCTGCAAAATGGTGGGGATGTTGATGGAAAGATCTTTATTCACTTGATGGTCAAGTGGATTGAAAAGGACAGAATGGTCTCATGGCAAGGAGTGGTAATTTAAAACAACACATTAAAGATAGAAGAGGTACAAAAATATATGTTCACAAGACCCAGCGCATAGAGGGATGTTAATAAATAGAAATAGAACTGGAGTGCTGAGAGGAGACTGTTAGATTTGATGTTTTGAAAGCTGAGGGTTTGGTTGTAATAGCACAATGTGGAGAGTTCGGCAGCTGTTAAACAGCGAGTAAAAAGTTGAGTGTTCTGTATAATCCCAGCACTATGCAAGTATCAGTGACATATTTGATATACCTTTTACTAGGTGACTCTCTGAAAATGAGGCAGCTTTCCTGTGTGCCTTGTGATCATTCTCATTAATTTATATTAACTTAGGTAAATCATTAGACATCTGTTTTTATGCTACACTATTGGCTTTTAAAATTTCTTCATTGTTGAGAAATGCACTCTTAAATTTTTGAGGAATGCACCCTTAAAAAGAGAAATGAGTTTTAAAAGACAGTTGCTTCATAGAAGTGGCAGGCAGGGTACCTGGTGCCAAAATAAAACTGAGTGCTTATGTATTATGATATAGAAGGACCTATGTAACTGATTTATCCTAAAACTTAGTTTCAGCAAAAGTCTTTCTCTTTATATGAATTGCATGCTTGCTGTTGTTGGCCCACGAGGAAACTGTGACTATGCACATTTCTATTTTTGTCTTATTTGTCAGAAAAATAAAAGACAAAGTCTGTATTCAGTTACAATAGTTACTAGATGCTTAGAATCAAAAGGATTTTTTTCCCTGCTTTTTCCTCCCAGATTTGTTAAAATTTCAAATCAACCTGCTTTATATTTGTGGCGAATGATATTAATCCACCTCACATCCTTTTTTACAATGGGAAAGTTAGAATTTTTAAATAGATACATGTATAACTTGTGTATTTCAGTGGCCTGAATCGTTCCTTTGAGTTTTCCATATATATTTCTCAGGTTATCTACCTTTTGTGAAACCTTCCTCTTTTTTATACTTCACGATGTCTCTGTTGTTTGTTGTATCTAGATTTCATTTGTTTAAATGTTTTGAACAGGAGATACTTGGATTCTCCATCCCTGTCTAGAACTGTCATTAGTTATTCCAGAGCAGAGTACTGTGCCCTCCAAAGCAGTCATGATATTGTAAAAACCATGTTGTGTATTATGGTGTAGATTTTGTTGGCAGATGTGTATATATGAATATTATTTCATTCAACAAATATTGAACACTCACTGAGTGCCAGGCACTCTTCTCTATGTTGGATGAAAAGCTAAATGAAGCCCCTGCTTTGGGGATGCTATACCTTTATATGTGTGGTTGGTGGCAGGGTGTGGACAGGCAATAAAAAAAGTGAGATGAATTTAGATAATGACAATGGCTGTGAAGAAAATAAAACAAGATGGTATAATAGAGTGAGTGGGAGTTGGAGAGGTGTAGTCATGTAAGACCTGCCTAGGAGAAGATATTTGACCGGGAGACCTGAATAATAACATACACTGAACACAAACTTCTAGGTGATCACTTAAAAGCCAAGGAATTTGTTAAAGGTTTTAATTCCCACAATCATAATCTTTATAAAAAGTGCTCATGTATGAAAATGTAAACTGAGCATCATGGATTCATATGGAATTTAAAATGAGTTTTCTAAGATTTTATTTGACTGAAAATGATAACTAAGTGTGGCTGTTGTGCTTTAAAAATCACAGTAGTATTTTTATCTTGACTTAAGCAATTAAGAAAAGCTAATTGTATTTTTTTAATGTATCAAGTGCCTAGAAATGTTTGTATTATATTCCTTTAGTTTTGAAGGTGAAATGATACAACAATGCAGTTAGCTTTATAACTGATTCTCCCCCCTCCTGCTTTTTACAGAAATTGGTCACCCATGAGAAGTTTGAAAGTGCATGTGAAGAACTAAATAATGCATTACTTCGGGAACAACAGGCACAAATGCTATTGAATGAACAGGCACAACAACTACAGGAATTGAATTATAGACTTGAATTGCACTCCAGTGAGGAAGCTGACAAAAACCAAACTCTTGGAGAAGCTGTTAAGGTAAGAGAATAAAGAGATGTTTGCATAAAGGGATATTTTATCTATGTGTGGATCTTAGAGGGAATTATGATATCTCCTGAATAGGAATAGATCCCAAGATGTAAAATTTTATTCTATGAGGATAGAATGAAACATGTTTCTGAGACCTCAGTTATAAGCCTGCATTCACATGTATCGAGAAGGTAAAAGTAGGCTTTACTTGCTGGTTGAAAACGAAGTGAAGGTCTTTTCCAGTAATAATAACAATTATTATTAACAATAAAATTAACAATAAATTTTTGTTTCTTTTATCTTCTTTATTTCTTCCTCTCTTTAGAATTTTCCTTTTCTTGTTTTGTACCCAATGGACTTTGGAAACTCCACGCATCTTTTGGATTCTGGAAGGTTTTGGTCTGGGTCTCATTCTTATATAAGTACATATTTGGGGAGAAGGGAGGTTTGGTTAGAAAGAGTTGTTCTCTCTGTCATATATTTGTGGTAAAGGTATTTCAAAGGAAAAAGAGAAGCTATCATTTAAAAGTTGTCACTGAGAAAATTTCATTAATGGGTTTAAATGTTGCCTACAAAGTATAATAGAATTCTAGTTTTTGATTATAAAACTTGTGGATTTTTCACTAGTGAGATTATATACGTTGGAATGGAACTAAATCCAGGGAAACAAAAATGATACAGCCACTATATAGGATATCATACGTAATACAGTTAATCAACTCAGAGTTGGTATTAACTTATACAAATAATATCTATTTATTCTGATATCTTAATAATACTATTATGATCAATGATAAAATAGCCAAAATTTATTGTTAACTTCCTGTTTACCAGGCACTATGCTAACTACTTTAAAACACTTATGTACTCCTTACACAAACTGTATGGGATTATAAAACACTTAGGTACTCCTCACACAAACTGTATGGGATTATTCCTGTTTTATAAATGAGAAAACAGATACAGAGAGGTGACATAACTTACACATTTCTTAGTAAGTAATATATCTAGGGAGTCAGATTTCACATCCGTCTTCCTAACCACCACATCATATGTTCCACTGATTGACAGCATACATTTGCCAGGCTCTGTGTTACTGTCTCTACATGAATTACTCATTTTAAACTACCTCTGTGAGGTAGGTACTATTATTATGATTTTGATTTTTTTTTTGTTTAAATTTAGAGACTTCAATAAACTTGCCCAGGGTATCCTGTAAATGTTGAAACTGGGATTTAGTTTTCAGGAAAATTAGAAAATTTTGAAATCTAAAGCAGGAAAATACACGTGAATTTAAAGAGGAAAATATAGATGTCCTTTACGAAGAGGAATAAACGACCAGGATGGTATTAGTATTTTAGAGTATGTTTTTCCAAATATATGTATTAAATTGAACCATTTGAAATTGCTGTTTTTATAAGTGAAAACTAGACAAATGCCAGGAATTTCAAATGGCTCAACCTAATGCATATTATTTTTCTTACATAAATGAGAATGTACTTATATACTGTTTTGAAACTTACTTGTATTACTTAGTAATAGATTGTGAGCATTCTTGCTTACCAACCGATATGACTGTGAATTTTTTTCACTTTTTTACGCAAGTAATAAATATTCATTGTGGAAAAATAAGAAAATATAGATAAAGAAAAATTAAAATAATCTCAAATCATATCACCTGATATATCTACCATCAACATTTTGATATATATATTCCAGACTTTATGTTTTAAAAATATAGAAATATAACTGAATATAGGTTAATAAAAATACAATCATAGTATATTATACATATTGTTTTTTACTTACTTCAAATACCATGTCAAGGATTTCTTTCTATGCTAATAAGTATAGTGGTATCTGTCAGGCCTCTGAGCTGAAGCTCAGCCATTGTAACATCTGTGACCTGCACATATATGTCCAGATGGCCTGTAGGAGCCAAGAAGTCTGGAGCAGCTGAAAAACCACAAAAGAAGTGAAACAGCCAGTTCCTGCCTTAACTGATAACCCACCTTATGACATTCCACCATTATGACTTGTTCCTGCCCTATCCTAACTGATCAATCAACCTTATGACATTCTTCTCCAGGACAATGGATCTCATGATCTCCCCACCATGCACCTTTTGACCCCTCCCCTGCCGACAACAGATAACCACCTTCAACTGTAACTTTCCACTGCCTACCCGAGTCCTACAAAGCTGCCCCTCTCCTATCTCCCTTCGCTGATTCTCTTTTCGGACTCAGACCACTTGCACCCAAGTGAATAAACAGCCTTGTTGCTTACACAAAGCCTGTTTAGGTGGTCTTCTGTATGGACACGCGTGACAGTATCATCATTTCCTGGCTGGTTGAATTATCTTGGATGTATATTTTTTCTTTTTCTTTTTAACTGACAAATAATTGCATACATTTAGGGTGTATTTTGATGTTTTGCTACATGTATGCATTGTGGAATGATCAAATCAGGCTAACATTCATCTTTTCACATACTTATCATTTCTTTGTGGTGATAATCCACTTTTTTTTTTTTACCATTTTGAAATATACATTATTATTAACTGTAGTCACCTTGCTGTGCAATAGATCACCAAAATTTATTCTTTCTGTCCAGCGGGAACTTTGTACCCTTTGATTAACATTTGCCCATCCCCACTCACAGCTTCTGGTAATCACTTCAATGTACTGTACATAATTTATTAACCTAATTTAATATTATAGACTTAGATTTATCCCAGCTTCTTCCTCCTCCTTCTCCTCCACCTCCTCTTCCTTCTCTCACTCCTTTCCCTCCTCTTCTTCCTTTTTTTCTCTTCTGTTTCTCTGTCTCCTTTTGCTATTATAAGTAAGTATCAAGATGAACAACCTGGTATCTAAATGTTACGCACATATCTGTGATTATTTCATCAGGATGAATTCCTAGATGAGGAATTACTAGGTCAGAAACCACATACATTAAAAAATGTACATATTATCAATTGGCCTACAGCAAGTTTCTACTGATTACATTCTCTCCTAAGATATAGGAGATATTGGCCCTACCTGGCTATTACTATTTAAAACATTTTTGACAATTTGGTAGATATGTCCTTGTTACTTTAATTTGTATTTCTTTTATTATTAGTGGAGTTGAAAATTTTTATAAGCATATTGGTCATTAAACAACATTTTTATGGTTCATGTCCTATTAATAGATAATGTAATGAACTGTGCTTTGGAAAAGCATCTTTGTCATATTGAAGTCTTTTTCTCTGTTATAGTTTGTGTTTAGGTATAATATCTTTAAGCAGATAAAGAGCTGTTCATGTTAATTTTTTTAAATTGCCAGTAGCTTAAATATTGTTGTCAGGAATGGAGAATTGTTTAATTACTATCTCTTAATTAGAACTAGCAGGTGGTAATGTGAAAATGCTCTCTTGTGGGAGGCAACATGGTTCAATGGAAAAAGCACTGGCCTTGGAACAAGTATTCCTGAATTCAAATCCCAGCTCTGTTGCTTGGGCAAATTACTTAACCTTCTGAGCCTCAGTTTCCTCTTCTGCAGAAATAAGGATAATGATACTTAAGTTACAGGATGTTTATGAGAATGAATTAAGATTCTATTTGAAAAGCAAGTGTATACTTGTTAAATATTCTGTTGTGTTTTCAGTAATGCTTTAAAAATAAGTTCTTTTTTAAATATGTCCTGTGCATAACTTCTTTTAAAAAACAAAGTGTACTGTTTCTTCTTTTTAAAAACAAAATAAGATCATGAGTAGAAGATATGGATACAGAAGAAAAAACAAGTTATCTATGATTTATAATCTGAAAGCAATCACTTAGCATTTTGGGAATTTTGATTTAAATCATATCTTTTTTTTTTTTTTTTTTTTTTCAAAAGACAGGGCCTCACTCTGTTGCCCAGGCCACAACCTCCTAGGCTTAAGTGATTCTCCTGCCTCACCCTATCAAGAAGCTGGGTCTACAGACACATGCCACCACACCCTGCTAATTAAAAAAATTTTTTTGTAGAGATGGAAACTGCCTATGTTGCCCAGTCCTGGTCTCAAACTCCTGAGTTCAAGCGATCACCTTGTCTTGGCCTCCCAAAGTGCTGGGATTACAGATGTGAGCCACTGTGTCCAGCCTAAATCATTCCTTTATATGTAATAGTTTTTATAAATAATAATTTAGACTGGATTCTCAGAATGGCCTTTTGTTTTAATACAGCTAAATCTTGGATTAGACATTCCCTGCAATAAATGCAGTGCATTTATTGCATAAATGCACATAAAGGAAATCTCCAAGGACAAAAATAAAACAAATGACAATATTGTCAAACGTCAGTATGTGGAAATCAAAGTTAACACCGTGAGTAGTTGCTAGGTTTGTCCTGGAGGCAGATACAGGTTGGGCATCCCTAATTTGAAAATCCAAAATCCAAAATCCTCTAAAATCAAACTTTTTGAGCACTGACATGACACTCAAAGTAAATGCTCATTGGAGCATTTTGGATTTCAGATTATCAGATTTGGGATGCTCAACCAGTAAGTATATAAATAATACAGACTTTCCAAAATGCAAAAATATTCAAAATCTGAAATACTTCTGGTCCTGAGCATTTTACATAAGGGATGCTCAACCTATACCAATATTAATCCTGGAAATAGGAGATTAAGCTTTGGGTTCCACCAGCAGATAGGAGCTTGAACCTAAAGCTCTGACATTAAGAAATTGCTTAATAACCTGAAAGTGATAATCAATAGTATTTCATTGTTTTAAGCAAAAGCTAAGGCAAAAGTCTATCTGGGAAAAGGCTTGCCTAATCTAGTTCCTTCAGAAGCCAACAAATAGTAAGATCAACGAAGTAACTGACACATGAATAGATAGATATATTAATCTTTTTTTAAATTATACTTTAAGTTCTAGGGTACATGTGCACAACGTGCAGGGTTGTTACATATGTATACATGTGCCATGTTGATGTGCTGCACCCATTAACTAGTCATTTACATTAGGTATATCTCCTAACGCTATCCCTCCCCCCTCCCCCCACCCTACGACAGGTCCCGGTGTGTGATGTTCCCCTTCCTGTGTCCAAGTGTTCTCATTGTTCAGTTCCCACCTACGAATGAGAACATGCAGTGTTTGGTTTTTTGTCCCTGCAATAGTTTGCTGAGAATGATGGATACCAGCTTCATCCATGTCCCTATAAAGGAGATGAACTCATCCTTTTTTATGGCTGCATAGTATTCCATGGTGTATATGTGCCACCTTTTCTTAATCCAGTCTATCATTGTTGGACATTTGGGTTGGTTCCAAGTCTTTGCTATTGTGAATAGTGCCTCAATAAACATACGTGTGCATGTGTGTGTATAGCAGCATGATTTATAATCCTTTGGGTATATACCCAGTAATGGGATGGCTGGGTCAAATGGTATTTCTTGTTCTAGATCCTTGAAGAATTGCCGCATTGTCTTCCACAATGGTTGAACTAGTTTACACTCCCACCAATGGTGTAAAAGTGTTCCTGTTTCTCCACATTGTCTTCAGCACCTGTTGTTTCCTTTTTAATGATTGCCATTCTAACTGGTGTGAAATGGTATCTCACTGTGGTTTTGATTTGCATTTCTCTAATGGCCAGTGATGATGAGCATTTTTTCATGGGTCTGTTGGCTGCATAAATGTCTTCTTTTGAGAAGTGTCTGTTCACACCCTTTGCCCACTTTTTGATGTGGTTGTTTGTTTTTTTCTTGTAAATTTGTTTGAGTTCTTTGTAGATTCTGGTTATTAGCCCTTTGTCAGATGAGTAGATTGCAAAATTTTTCTCCCATCCTGTAGGTTGCCTGTTCACGCTGATGGTAGTTTCTTTTGCTGTGCAGAAGCTTTTTAGTTTAATTAGGTCCCATTTGTCAGTTTTGGCTTTTGTTGCCATTGCCTTTGGTGTTTTAGACATGAAGTCCTTGCCCATGCCTATGTCCTGAATGGTATTGCCTAGGTTTTCTTCTCTGGTTTTTATGGTTTCAGGTCTAACTTTTAAGTCCTTAATCCATCTTGAATTAATTTTAGTATAAGGTGTAAGGAAGGGATCCAGTTTCAGCTTTCTACATATGGCTAGCCAGTTTTCTCAGCACCATTTATTAAACAGGGAATTCTTTCCCCATTTCTTGTTTTTGTCAGGTTTGTCAAAGATCAGATGGTTGTAGATGTGTGGTATTATTTCTGAGGGCTCTGTTCTGTTCCATTGATCTATATCTCTGTTTTGGTACTAGTACCATGCTGTTTTGGTTACTGTAGCCTTGTAGTATAGTTTGAAGTCAGGTAGCGTGATGCCTCCAGCTTTGTTCTTTTTGCTTAGTATTGTCTTGGCAATGCGGGCTCTTTTTTGGTTCCATATGAACTTTAAAGTAGTTTTTTCCAATTCTGTGAAGAAAGTCATTGGTAGCTTGATGGGGATGGCAATGAATGTATAAATTACCTTGGGCAGTATGGCCATTTTCACGATACTGATTCTTCCTATCCATGAGCATGGAATGTTCTTCCATTTGTTTGTGTCCTCTTTTATTTCCTTGAGCAGTGGTTTGTAGTTCTCCTTGAAGAGGTCCTTCACATCCCTTGTAAGTTGGATTCCTAGGTATTTTATTCTCTTTGAAGCAATTGTGAATGGGAGTTCACTCATGATTTGGCTCTCTGTTTTTCTTATTGGTGTATAAGAATGCTTGTGATTTTTGCACATTGATTTTGTATCCTGAGACTTTGCTGAAGTTGCTTATCAGCTTAAAGAGATTTTGGGCTGAGACGATGGGGTTTTCTAAATATACAATCATGTCATCTGCAAACAGGGACAACTTGACTACCTCTTTTCCTCATTGAATACCCTTTATTTCTTTCTCCTGCCTGATTGCCCTGGCCAGAACTTCCAACACTATGTTGAATAGGAGTGGTGAGAGAGGGCATCCCTGTCTGTGACAGTTTTCAAAGGGAACTCCGCTGCTGATACCCGGCAAACAGGGTCTGGAGTGGACCTTCAGCAAATTCTAACAGACCTGCAGCTGAGGGTCCTGACTGTCAGAAGGAAAACTAACAAACAGAAAGGACATCCACACCAAAACCTCATATGTACGTCACCATCATCAAAGAGCAAAGGTAGATAAAACCACAAAGATAGGGAAAAAACAGAGCAGAAAAGCTGAAAATTCTAAAAATCAGAGCACCTCTCCCCCTCCAGAGGAATGCAGCTCCTCACCAGCAATGGAACAAAGCTGGATGGAGAATGACTTTGATGAGTTGAGAGAGAAGGCTTCAGATGATCAAACTTCTCCGAGCTAAAGGAGGAAGTTGGAACCCATCGCAAAGAAGCTAAAAACCTTGATAAAAGGTTAGACGAATGGCTAACTAGAATAACCAATGCAGAGAAGCCCTTAAATGACCTGATGGAGCTGAAAACCACGGCACGAGAACTACGTGATGAATGCACAAGCTTCAGTAGCTGATTTGATCAACTGGAAGAAAGGGTATCAGTGACTGAAGATCAAATGAATGAAATGAAGTGAGAAGAGAAGTTTAGAGAAAACAGAGGAAAAAGAAATGAACAAAGCCTCCAAGAAATATGGGACTGTGTGAAAAGACAAGATCTACGTCTGTTTGGCGTACCTGAAAGTGACGGGGAGAATGGAACCAAGTTGGAAAACACTCTGCAGGATATTATCCAGGAGAACTTCCCCAACCTAGCAAGGCAGGCCAACATTCAAATTCAGGAAATAGAGAGAACGCCACAAAGATACTCCTTGAGAAGAGCAACTCCAAGACACATAATTGTCAGATTCCCCAAAGTTGAAATGAAGGAAAAAATGTTAAGGGCAGCCAGAGAGAAAGGTCGGGTTACCCACAAAGGGAAGCCCATCAGACTAACAGTGGATCTCTCAGCAGAAACTCTACAAGCCGGAAGAGAGTGGGGGCCAATATTCAACATTCTTAAAGAAAAGAATTTTCAACCCAGAATTTCATATCCAGCCAAACTAAGCTTCATAAGTGAAGGAGAAATAAAATCCTTTACAGACAAGCAAATGCTGAAAGATTCTGTCACCACCAGGCCTGCCCTGCAAGAGCTCCTGAAGGAAGCACTAAACATGGAAAGGAACAACCGGTACCAGCCACTGCAAAAACATGCCAATTTGTAAAGACCATCGAGGGTAGGAAGAAACTGCATCAACTAACGAGCAAAATAACCAACTAACATCGTAATGACAGGAACAAATTCACACATAACAATATTAACCTTGAATGTAAATGGGCTAAATGCTCCAATTAAAAGACTCAGACTGGCAAACAGGATAAAGAGTCAAGGCCCATCAGTGTGCTGTATTCAGGACACCCACCTCACGTGCAGAGACACACATAGGCTCAAAATAAAGGGATGGAGGAAGATCTACCAAGCAAATGGAAAACAAAAAAAGGCAGGGGTTGCAATCCTAGTCTCTGATAAAACAGACTTTAAACCAACAAAGATCAAAAGAGACAAAGAAGGCCATTACATAATGGTAAAGGGATCAATTCAACAAGAAGAGCTAACTATCCTAAATATATATGCACCCAATACAGGAGCACCCAGATTCATAAAGCAAGTCTTTAGAGACCTACAAAGAGACTTAGACTCCCACACAATAATAATGGGAGACTTTAACACACCACTGTCAGCATTAGATCAATGAGACAGAAAGTTAAAAAGGATATCCAGGAATTGAACTCAGCTCTGCACCAAGTGGACCTAGTAGACCTCTACAGAACTCTCCACCCGAAATCAACAGAATATACATTCTTCTCAGCACCACATCGCACTTATTCCAAGGTTTTTTTTTGTTTTTTTTTTTTGTTTGTTTTGGGACGGAGTCTCACTCTCTTCCCAGTGGCTGGATGTCAGCTCACTGCAAGCTCTACTTTCCAGGTTCAAGTGATTCTTCTTCCTCAGCGTCCCAGGTAGCTTGGACTACAGGCACACACCACAACACCTGGCTAAGTTTTGTATTTTTATTAGAGACAGTGTTTCACCATATTGGCTAGGATGGTCTCGATCTCCTCACCTCGTGACCTGCCTGCCTTGGCCTCCCAAAGTGCTGGGATTATAGATGTGACAGATATATTAATCTTATATGCAGCCACATTGCTGAACTCTCTTGTCATTTCTAATATTTTATCTATACTCTCTGGGGCATAGACAGTAATATTTATTCTATAATGATAGTTTTGTTTTTTGTTTTCAAACCTTATTCCTTTAGGTTTTTTTTTCTCCTGCTTTACTGTACTGGCTACGATACAGTGTTGGGTGGAGGTGGAGGTGGTAGGCATCCTTATCTTGTTTCCAGTCTTAAAGAAAATCTTTCTTTCTTCATTAAGAAGGAAGTTTGATATAGGTTTTTAGTTGATAATCCTTGTTGGGTTAAGGAAGTTATCTTACTGCATTATGCATAAATTAAAAATCATGGACCGGGCACAGTGGCTCACGTCTGTAATCCCAGCACTTTTGGAGGCTTAGGTGGGCAGATCACCTGAGGTCAGGAGTTCAAAACCAGCCTGGCCAACATGGTGAAACCCCGTCTCTACTAAAAATACAAAAATTAGCCAGGCGTGTTGGTGGGCACCTGCAATCCCAGCTACTCGGGAGGCTGAGGCAGCAGAATCACTTGAACCCGGGAGGCAGAGGTTGTAGTGAGCCCAGATGGTGCCATTGCACTCCAGCTGGGTGACAGAGCGAGACTCTGTCCCCGCACCCACCCCCCCACCAAAAAAAAGAAAAGTCATGAATGGATGTTGGATATTATGAAATACAGTTTATGCATCTATTTAGATAATCATATGACTTTTCCCACTCATTCTGTTGGCATGTTGAATTATATCAGGTAATAGCAAACTATGATTTGTGTTTATACAGACTGCGAGCTAAGAGTGGTTTTTTAGATTTTTAAGGGATTATAAAAAATAAAACCAAAGAACAACATGTGATACAGATGGCATGTGGTACACAAAGCCTAAAATATTTCCTATCAGAAGTTTGCTGACCCTTGGGTTATATTTTAGTATTCTAATGTTAAACCAGCCTTGTATTCCTGAAGTAAACCCAATGTAGTCGTGATGATTTTTTAAAAATATATTGCTGCACCCAATTTCTTAATTTTTCACTTGGGACTTTTAGATCTGTAGTCTTAATTGGAATTGTCTTGTAATGTATGTTTCTCCTACTGTCATCACTTTCTTGAAGTCAGGATTTTGCTAACATGAAAGGACTTCTCTTCCCACTCCAAACACAGAGAGTGGTGTCTTAGTGCATTTTGTGTTGCTATGACAAAATAGCACAGATGGAGTAATTAAATAACAGTAGAAATCTATTTCTCAAGGTTCTGGAGGCTGGCACCAATATCAAGTTGTGGCATCTGGTGAGGACCTTCTTTATGTGTCATCCCATGGCAGAAGGCAGAAGGGCAAGAGAGTGTGCTTGCACTCTCTGGGGGAAGGAAGTAGGGAAGGGGGCCAAACCCCTCCTTTTATAAGAAACCCTATTTCATCGGTTAATTTATAACTAACTCACTCCCATGATAACTTTATTAATTCATTTATGATGGCAGAGCCTGATGACCTAATCACCTCTTAAAGGTCTCACCTCTCAGCACTGTTGCATTGGGGATTAAGATTTTAACACATGAACTTTGGGAAACACATTCAAACCATAGCAAGTGGAAACTACAAAAAATATAACATGAATTTTGGGGTATATAGCCAAGCTTAAAGAGAGCAAAATATTCAGGTTCAAGAAATAAAGAGGACCAAAACACCAAATGATGAGGACTCAACACCACATGATGAGAAGGAGCTGAAGTCTAATTAGCTCAATGGGGTGTGCAAACCTAGCTGGAGGCCAGAGTTGATAATAATAATGTTAGGGAAATCTAGGCTTTAAGCCTCAGAGACTAGGAGAGATCTACCTGTGTAAAGCTAGGCATCTGGAAGGGCTGCCCTACTATGAAATGTGGATGAGAAAATCTCTGCCTAGCAGCTACATGAGAATTTGACATCTACTCAGGACTGTGGGTAGGAAAAGTTACTAAGGAAACTGGAACCTAGGCCTGTGCCACACACAGGGTCTTAGTTTACACCTTAATGATCCAAGGACTGTTTAGTTGAGATTTAATCTTTAAAATGGTACAGTCCAGTCACCAGTGTGACCTTGTAGAAGGAAACATGAAAATGTTCAAGTAGGGATGTTTCTGCATCTCAAAGAATACAGTCAAGACTTTTATAAAAAAATTCAATATTTGATAATAGAATTCAATATTACAAATCACGCAAAAATGAATTGCACATCAAATGAGAAAATTTACACTTTAGGTGGTAGAAATACTAGAAGAATTGAAATCAGCTAAACAGATACTTTTAAGTGTTTTTTCAAGCATTCTAAGAGATAAGGTATGAATAGAAGTTGTAAGTTAAGACATGAAAATATAGTCATGGAGATTATGAACTCAGTGAACATTGGGTAGACATTGATGAAGTATATTAGCAAATTGTAAGAAAGCTGAGGAAATAACACATAATGCTGTCCAGGGGGACAAAATGATGGATAATAAGAAATTAAGAGGAAAGAAAAAGAGAATGAAACAGATTTAATAAAAGAATGAAAGTAGAGTACCATAAGCACCTATAAACATAGTAATGAGATGACAGAATAACGAAGACAAAAGTAAGTCTTTAAAGTTATGGGAGAAAAAGGATTACTTACAGAAGAATAACAATTAGATCCTAAGAGTAATGACTTAATTCAAAATAACTTCATTGAGGTATAATTATAACAATATAATGTACACTTTAAATATATATAGCTCAGTGCCTTTTGACAAATGTATACATTGTTTAACTACCACTATAGCAGTCTGAGCTTCCTCCTCAACCCTGCGGTTGGGGAGGGTGTTGGCAGGGTGCAAGATAGGCCAAGTCAGACCTGGCAAGTATGCCCTCAGGCAATAGGCACATTTGTGGAGTGCACAGTGGTCTGAACTCCCTCCTCAGCCCTGGGGTTGGGGAGGAGCGTTGGCAGGGTGCAAGATGGGGCAAATCAGACCTGGCAAGTACAGCCTACAGCCTATAGGAGAGCCTACAGGTTCCCCTATAGCAGACTCAAGCACCAGTGCTAAGGGAGAAACCAGTGGGTGACTAGCAAGCACCCAGAGGTGTACCTAGGTTGTATAGTAAGTGTGAATTTTTAAGAAACTGCCGAAATCTTTTTCAAAATTGGCTGCATGATTTTACATTTCTATCAGCACTGTATGAAAGTTCCATTTGCTTCACATCCTGGTGAATACTTGGCACTGTCTTTAATTTTATCTGTTATAATGGGTGTATATGGTATGTTTTTTGCATTTAATTTGCATTTACCTGATGATTAATTATGTTAATCATCTTCTAGTGTACTTAGTCATTCATATATGTTCTTTGTAAAATATCTGTTCAAACCATGTGATATTTGATTGATTGACTGATTTTTTTGAGACAAGGTCTCCCTTTGTCACCCAGGCTGGAGTGCAGTGGCGCTATCGTGGGTCACTGCAACCTCTGCCTCCTGGGCTCAACTAATCCTCCCATCTCAGCCTCTCAAGTAGCTAGGACTACAGGCGCATGCCACCATGCCAGCTAGTTTTTGTACTTTTTGTAGAGACGGGGTTTCTCCATGTTGCCCAGGCTGGTCTTGAACTCCTGGGCTCAAGCAATCCACCTGCCTCAGCCTCCCAAAGTGCTGGGAATACAGGCATGAGCCACTGTGTTTGGCCAACATTTAATATTTTAAACTTTGGGTTGTTTGTCTTATTCGTTGTAAAAATTCTTTCTATATTCTCTATATAGATTCTTTTTTCACATATATTAATAATATTATATTTTAGTCTTTGGTTTGCTTTTTCATTTTCTTAACAGTATCTTTCAAATAAAAATTTTACATTTTGATGAAGTATCCATATTCTAACTTTTATTGTTGTAGTTGATCCTTTTTATATTTCATCTAAGAAATGTTTGCCTACTATGATGTGAAAAAGATTTTACCTTTTTGACAATTATATCAGTTAATTTTTACACATGGTGTGGTGTAAGGGTTGAAGTTTATTTTCTTTCCAAATAAATATTAAGTTATTCCTGTGCTGTTTAAAAAATATGGTCCTTTTTCTATTGAATTACCTTGGCCCCTGTATTAAATCCTCTGTGTATGTATGTGTGTGTTTATTTCTTTATTACTGGACTCTGTCTCTGTTTCATTGATCTATATGTCTTCCTTTTTGCTAATTCCACATTGTTTTAATTGCTGTGCCTTTATAGGATGCCTTGGAATTCATATTTTTAAGGTGCTGTAAGTCCTTTAACTTTGCTCTTTTTTTGGAACTGTATTTGCTATTTGGGTCCATTGAATTTCTATACAAGTTTTAGAATCAGATTGTCATTTTCTTGTAAGACATTAAGTTTACTGATACAGAGAGGCTTTATAACATTCCATTATTATATTTTTAATGCTTGTTGGATCTGTTGTGATAATTCCTCTTTCAGTCCTCATACTGGTAATTCGTATTTTCTCTTTTCTCTAGTTAGGAGTTTATTAATTTTGTTGTTCATTTCAAAAAACATAAGCTTTGGCTTTGCTAACTTATTCTATTTTTTTGTAATATTTATTTCTGTTATTTTTATTATTTCCTTTTTTTTTTTAGTTTTTTAAAATTTTACTTTAAGTTCTGGGATACATGTGCGGAACATGCAGGTTTGTTACATAGGTATACATTTGCCATGGTGGTTTGCTGTACTTATCAATCTGTCACATTTTAGGTTAGTTTAGCCCTTCTTTTTCTAGTTGTTAAGGGTTAAGCCTATTAGATCAGGAATCAGCAAAATGTGACCCACAGGTCAAATGTAGCCCACTGTCCATATATAAAGTTTTATTGAAATGCTACTATGCCCGTTTATTAAAATATTGTCTGTGGCTGCTTTCTTACTACAATGGTAGATTTAAGTAGTTGCAACAGTGACCACGAGGCTCACAATGCCCGAAATATTGACTATGTAGTTTTTACAGGTATTGAATATTTTTTAGAACTTTATAAAGTCTCTGCTATTGGCTTATTAGGTATTTCTCTTTTTTACTTTTAGGGGCGGCTGTAGTGTTTATAATATACCTATTTCACCTATCACAGTCTATTTTAAAATAATATTATTCGACTTTATGTATAATACAAAAATCTTACAACAGTATACTTCCATTTCTTTTCTTTCATTCTCTTTGTGTTGTTGTCATAGATTTCAATTTTACATGTATTCTAAATTCCATACTATATTGTTATCATTTCAACTTTTAATAGAAAATTAGATTTTAAAGAAATTTTAAAAATAGGAAAACAATTGTCTTTCGTCATTGCCATATATATATACACCATTTTGATGCACATTTCCTTTATATAGACCCGTGTTTCCATCTAATGTGATTTTCCTTCTGCTTGAGGAACTCCCTTTAACATTTCTTGTGATACTTGTCTTTATTTTCGAAAGGTGTTCAGTATAGATGTCTGTGTTGACAGTTTCTTTTAGCACTTTAAATATGTTGTTCCCTTTTCTTGTGGTTTTCATTGTTTCTGACAAGAAATACGTGTTCATTTTACCTTTGTTTGTCTCTATGTAATGTTTTTTTTTTCCCCCCTCAGGTTTTGTAAAGGTTTTCTTTACAAATTTTAATTTTTAATTTTTAATGTTTGTGGAAACTTAATAGGGTATGTGTATATATTTATGGGGTACATAAGATATTTTTATACAGACATTCAATGTGTGATAACCACATCATGGTAAATGGGGTATCCCCTGCAACCATTTATCCTTTGTGTTGCGAACAATCCAATTATACTCTTTTAGTTATTTTTAAATGTATAATTAAATTGTTATTGACTGTAGCCACCTGTTGTGCCGTCAAATACTAGGTCTTATTCAATCTTTCTCTCTGTTTTTTTTGCACCCATTAAGCATCCCGACCTTCCCACACATTCCCCAGTACTCTTCTCTGCCTCTGGTAACCATCCTTCTACTGTCTATCTCCATGAGTTCAATTGTTTGGATTTTTAGCCCCTCCAAATAAGTAAGAACATGCAATGTTTGTCTTTCTTTACCTGGCTTATTTCACTTAACATAATGACCTCCAGTTCCATCTATGTTGTTGCAAATGACAAGATCTCATTCTCTCTTATGGCTGCATAATACTCTATTGTGTATAAGTACTACATTTTCTTTATCTGTTGATGGCCACTTAGGTTGCTTCCAAATCTTGGCTATTGTGAACAGAGCTATGACAAATGTGGGATTGCAGATATCTCTTCAATATACCAATTTCCCTTCTTTTGGGTATATACCCAGCAGTGGGATTGCTGGATCATATGGTAGCTCTGTTTTTAGTTTTTTGAGGAGCCTCCAAACTGTTCTCCATAGTGGTTGTACTAATTTACATTCCAACCAACAGCATACAAAGGTTCTTTTTTCTCCCTTGTGCATCCATTTGTTACTCCCTGTCTTTAGGATAAAAGCCATTTTAACTGGAGTAAGATGATACCTCATTGTAATTTTGATTTGCATTTCTCTGATGATCAATGATGTTGAGCACCTTTTCAAATTTGTTTGCTATTTGTATGTCTTCTTTTAAAAAATGTCAATTTAATCTTTTGCCCATTTTAAAATCAGATTATTAGATTTTTTCCTATAGAGTTGTTTGAGCTACTTGTATATTCTAGTTATTAATCCCTTGTCAGATGGATAGTTTGCAAATATTTTTTCCCATTCAGTGGGTTGTGTCTTCACTTTGTTGATTGTTTCTTTTGCTGTGCAGAAGCTTTTTAACTTGATGTGGTCCCATTTGTCTATTTTTTCTTTGGTTATCTGTGCTTGTGCGATATTTCTTAAGAATTTTTTGCCCTAACCAATTTCCTAGAGAGTTTCCCCAGTGTTTTCTTGTAGTAGTTTTATAGTTTGAGCTGTTAGATTTAAGTCTTTAATCCATTGTGGTTTTATGTTTGTGTATGACAAGAGATAAGGGTCTAGTTTCATTCTTCTGCATATGGATGTTCAATTTTCCCAACACTATTTATTGAAGAAACTATCTTTTCCCAAGTTTATGTTCTTAGCACCTTTGTCAAAAATGAATTCACTGTAGGTGTGTGGATTTGTTTCTGGGCTCTCTATTCATTCCATTGGTCTATGTGTCTGTTTTTATGCCAGTACCATGCTGTTTTGGTTGCTGTAAATTCTGTAGTATAGTTTGAAGACAGGTAATAGGATTCCTCCAGTTTTGTTCTTTTTGCTCAGGATAGATTTGGCTATTCTGGGTCTTTTGTGGTTCCATGTAAATTTTAGGATTTTTTTTTCTATTTGTATGAAGAATGTTATTGGTATTTTTATAGGGATTGCATTGAATTTGTAGATTTGGTAGTATGGACATTTTAACAATATTGATTCTTTCAATCCATGAACATGGAATATCTTTCCATTATTTTTGCACTCTTTTCCATTCTTTCAATCATTGTTTTATAGTTTTCATTGTAGAGATCATTAACTTATTTGGTTAAGTTAATTCCTAGGCATTTTATTTTATTTATGGCTATGGTAAATGGGATTACTTTTTTTATTGTTTTATTTCAGATTGTTTACTTTAGGCATGTGGAAATACTACTGAATTTTGAATGCTGATTTTGTATCCTGCAGCTTTAGTGAATTTGTTTATCAGTTCTAATAGTTTTTTGGTGGAGTTTTTACGTTTTTCCAAATATAAGATCATATCATCTGCAAACAAAGATAATTTGACTTCTTCCTTTCTAATTTGGAGGCCCTTTATTTCTTTCTCTTGTTTGATTGCTCGAGCTAGGACTTCCAGTACTATGTCATGTAACAGTGGTGAAAGTAGGCATCCTTGCCATATTCAGATCTTAGAGGAAAGGGTTTCATTTTTTTTCCCTATTCAGTATGATACTAGCTGTGGGTCTGTCATATATGGCTTTTATTATGTTGATGTATGTTCCTTATATCCCCATTTTTTTGAGGCTTTTTTAAAATCATGAAGGGATGTTGAATTTTATCAAATGCTTCTTTCAGCATCAATTGAAATGATTATATGGTTTTTGTCCTTAATTCTGTTTATATGATGTATCACATTTATTGGCATATGTTGAACCATCCTTGCATCCCTGGGATAAATCCCACTTGGTCATGTTGAATGATCTTTTTAATGGATTATTGAATTTGGTTTGCTAATATTCTGTTGGGGATTTTTGCCTCAATATTCATAATAAATATTGGCCTGTAGTTTTCTTTTTTTGATTTGTCTTTGTCTGATTTTGATAAGGTTTCCTTTTTATTATTGGTTTCTGGAAGTTTGATTATGACAAATGTTGGTGTGGTTTCTTTGTGTTTTTCCTACTGAGGGTTTATTGAGCTTTATTTATTTATTTATTTTTAAATTTATTTGTAAAATTTAATTAATTTTTTATTTTCAACTTTTGAGTTTAGGGGTACATGTGCAGGATGTGCAGATTTGTTACCTATGTAAATGTGTGCCATTGTGGTTTGCTGTACAGATCATTCTATCACCCAGGTATTAAGCCCTGCATCCATTAGCTATCCTTCCCGATCCTCTCCCTCCTCCCAGCCTGCATCCTCTGATAGACCACAGTGTGTATTGTTCCCCACTGTGTGTCCATGTGTTCTCATTTAGCTCCCACTTATAAGTGAGAACATGTGGTATTTGGTTTTCTGTTCCTGTATTAGTTTGCTAAGGATAATGGTCTCCAGCTCCATCTATGTCCCTGCAAAGGATATGATCCCATTCCTTTTTATGGCTGCATGGTATTCCATGGTGTATATGTTTGACATTTTCTTTATCCAGTCTATCACTGATGGGCATTTGGGTTGATTCCATGTCTTTGCTATCGTAAATAGTGCTGCAATGAACATATGCATGCATGTGCCTTTATAATAGAACAATTTATATTCCTTTGGGTATATACCCAGTAATGAGACTGCTGGGTTAAATGGTATTTCTGGTTCTTGGTCTTTGAGGAATCACCACACTGTCTTCCACATGGTCAAACTAATTTACACTCCCACCAACAGTATAAAAATGTTCCTTTTTCTCAACAACCTTGCCAGCATCTGTTGTTTTTTGAGTTTTTAGTAATAGCCACTCTGACTGGTATGAGATGGTATCTCATTGTTGTTTTGATTTGCATTTCTCTAATGATCAGTGATGTTGAGCTTATTTTCATATGTTTGTTTGCCACATGAATGTTTTCTTTTGAGAAGTGTCTGTTCATGTCCTTTGACCACTTTTTAACAGGGTTGGTTGGTTGGTTGTTTGTTTTGTAAATTTAAGTTCCTTATAAATGCTGGATATTAGACCTTTGTCAGATGCATAGAATTGCAAAAATTTCTCCCATTCTTAGGTTGTCTGTTTACTCCATTGATAGTTTCTTTTGCTGTGCAGAAGCTCTTTAGTTTAGTTAGACCCCATTTGTTAATTTTGCTTTTGTTGCAATTGCTTTTGGTGTTTTTGTCATGAAATCTTTGCCCATGCCTATGTCCTGAATGGTATTGCCTAGGTTTTTTTCTAGGGTTTTTTTTTTTTTGTAGTTTTGTGTTTTATATTGAAGACTTTAATCCATCTTGAGTTGATTTTTGTATATGGTATAAGGAAGAGGTCCAGTTTCAATTTTCTGCATATGGCTACCCAGTTCTCCCAGCACCATTTATTAAATAGGGAATCCTTTCCCCATTGCTTGTTTTTGTCAGGTTTGTCAAAGATCAGATGGTTGTAGATGTATGATTTTATTTCTGGGTTCTTTATTCTGTTCCATTGGTCTGTGTGTCTGTTCTTGTACCAGTACCATGCTGTTTTGATTACAGTAGCCCTGTAGTATAGTTTGAAGTCAGGTAGCATGATACCTCCAGTTTTCTTTTTTGTTATTGTTTAGGACTGCCTAGGCTATTTGGGCTTTTTTTTGGTTCTGTATGAATTTTAAAATATTTTTTTCTTATTCTGTGAAGAATGTCAACGATAGTTTAATGGGAATAGCATCAAATCTATAAATCACTTTGGGCAGTATGGCTATTACACAATATTGATTTTTCCTATCTGTGAGCATGGAATGTCTTTCCATTTGTTTATAGTTCTCCTTGAATTGGTCCTTCACTTCCCTTGTTAGCTATATTCCTAGGAATTTTATTCTTTTTCTGGCAATTGTGAATGGGAGTTCATTCATGATTTGGCTCTCTACTTGCCTGTTGGTGTATGGGAATGCTAGTGATTTTTGCACATTGATTTTGTATCCTGAGACTTTGCTGAAGTTGCTTATCAGCTTGAGAAGCTTTTGGGCTATGATGATGGGGTTTTCTAGGTATAGAATTATGTCATCTGCAAACAAAGATAGTTTGACTTCCTCTCTTTTTGTTTCCATACGTATTTATTTCTTTGTCTTGCCTGATTGCCCTGGCCAGACTTTCAATATTGAATAGGAGTGGTGAGAGAAGGCAACCTTGTCTTCTGTTGGTTTTCAAGAGGGAATGCTTCCAGCTTTTGCTCACACTGTATGATATTGGCTGTGTTTTTATCATATATGGTTCTCATTATTTGAGGTATGTTCCTTCAATACCTAGTTTATTGATCTTTAACATGAAGAGATGTTGAATTTTATCGAAGGCCTTTTTTTTTTTTGCATCTATTGAGATGATCGTATGGTTTTTGTTTTGGGTTCTGCTTATGTGATGAATCAGATTTATTGATTTGAGTACAGTGAACCAACCTTGCATCCTGGGGATGAAGCCTACATGTTTGTGGTGGATAAGCTTTTTGATGTGCTGCTGGATTCAGTTTGCCAGTGTTTTGTGGAGGATTTTTGCATTGATGTTCATTAAGAATATTAGGCTGGAGTTGTCTTGTTTTGTTTATCTCTGTCAGTTATTGATATCAGGATAATGCTGGCCTCATAGAATGAGTTTGGTTGGTAAGCTGTTTATTACTGGGAGGAATCTCTCCTCCTCAATTTTTGGAATAGTTTCAGTGGGAATGGTACTGGCTCTTCTTTGTACCCCTGGTAGAATTCAGCTGTGAATATGTCTGGTCTTGGGCTTTTTTTGGTTGGTAGGCTATTTATTACTGCCTCAATTTCAGAACTCATTATAGGTCTATTCAGGGATTCAATTTCTTCCTGTTTCAGTCTTGGGAGGGTATATGTGTCAAGGAATTTATCCATTTCTTCTAGATTTTCTAGTTTATGTACAGAGAGGAGTTCCTAATAGTCTGTGATGGTTGTTTGTATTTCTGTGGGGTCAGTGGTAATATCCTCCTTATTTCTGATTGTTTTTATTTGAATCTTCTCTCTTCTTTATTAGTCTACCTAGTAGTCTGTTTTATTAAGTTTTTCAAAAAGCCAACTCCTGGATTTGTTGATCTTTTGAATGGTTTTTCCTGTCTCTATCTCCTTCAGTTAAACTCTGATCTTGGTTAGTTCTTGTCTTTTGCTAGCTTTGGGGTTTGTTTACTCTTGGTTCTCAAGTCCTTTTAGTTGTGATGTTAGGTTGTTGACTCGAGACCTTTGTAGCTTTTTAGTGTGGGCATTTAGTGCCATAAACTTCCCTCTTAACACTGCTTTAGCTGCATCCCAGAGATTTTGGTACATTTTATCTTTGTTCTCATTAGTTTCAAAGAACTTCTTGATTTCTGCCTTAATTTCATTATTTACCCAAAAATCATTCAGGAGCAGGTTGTTCAATTTCCATGTAATTGTGTGTTTTCCAGTGAATTTTTTTAGCACTGAGTTCTAATTTGATAACACTAGTCTGAGAGACTGTTTGTTATGATTTCAGTTCTTTTGCATTTGCATTTGCTGAGCAGTGTTTTACTTTTGATTATGTGATCGATTTTAAGTAAGTGCTGTGTGGAGATAAGAAGACTGTATATTCTGTTGTTTTTGGGTAAAGAGTTCTGTAGGCATCTGTCAGGTCCACTTGATCCTGAGCTAAGTTCAAGTCCTGAATATCCTTGTTAATTTTCTGTCTGATAATCTGTCTAATATTGTCAATGGGGTATTAAAGTCTCCCAGTATTATTGTGTATTATTGTCTGGGAGACTAAGTCTCTTTGAAGATCTCTAAGAATGTGCTTTATGAATCTAGATGCTCCTTTATTGTGTGTATATATATTTAGTATAGTTAGCTCTTCTTGTTGAATGTCTTTCTTTGTCTTTTTTGATCTTTGTTAGTCTAAAGTCTGTTTTGTCAGAAACTAGTATTGCAACCCCTGCTTTGTTCTGTTTTGCGTTTGCTTGGTAAACGTTTCTCCATCCCTTTATTTTGAGCCTACCTGTGTCTTTGCATGTGAGATGAGTCTCTTGAAGACAGCATACCGATGGGTCTTGGTTATTTATCTAGCTTGCCACTCTGTGTCTTTCAATTGGGGCATTTAGCCCATTTACACTTAAGGTTAGTATTGTTATGTGTAGATGTGGTCCTGTCATAATGATGCTAGATGGTTATTTTTCGGACTCGTTTATGTGGTTGCTTCATAGTGGCATTGGTCTGTGTACTTCAGTGTGTTTTTGTAGTTGCTGGTAATGGTTTTTCTTTTCCATATTTAGTGCTTTCTTCAGGAGCTCTTGTAACACAGGTCTGGTGGTAATGAATTCCCTCAGCATTTGCTTGTCTGAAAAGAATCTTATTTCTCCTTCACTTATGAAGCATAGTTTGGCTGGATATGAAATCCTTGGTTCAAGATGTTTTTCTTTAAGAATGTTGAATATAGGCCTCCAATCTGTTCTGGCTTGTACAGTTTCTGTTGAGGAGTTCACACTGTTAGACTGATGAGGTGGCCTGCCCTTTTTCTCTAGCTACCTTTAACATTCTTTTTTTCATTTCAATCTTGGAAAATCTGATGATTATGTGTCTTGGGATGCTCTTGTGTAGAATCTTGCAGGGGTTCTCTGTATTTCTTGAATTTGACTCTTGGCCTCTATATAGCAAGTTTGGGGACATTTTCATTGACAATATCTTGAAATATGTTTCCTGACTTGTTTGCTTTCTCTCCATCCCTTTGAGGGATTCCAGTAATTTGTAGATTTTGCTTCTTTACGTAATCCCATGTTTCTCAGAGGCTTTATTTGTTTTTCTCATTCATTTTTCTTTGTTTTCATCTGTCTTATTTCAGAGAGCCAGTCTTCAAGTTCCAAGATTCTCTTCTCAGCTTGGTTTATTCTGCTGTTAATATTGTCATTGCATTGTGAAATTCTTGTAGTGTGTTTTTCCCCTCTGTCAGATCACATAGTTCTTCTTTGTGGCTATTTCATTTGTCAGCTCCTGTATGGTTTTATTGCAATTCTTAGTTTCCTTGGATTGCTTATGCCATTTTCTTCAATATCAATGATCTTTGTTCCTATCCATATTCTGAATTCTATTTCTGTCATTTTAGCCAACTCAATCTGGTTAGGAACCCTTGTTGTAGAACTAGTGTAGTCATTTGGAGGACGTAAGACACTCTGGCCATTTGATTTCCCAGAGTTCTTGCATTGGCTCTTGCCATGACTTGTAATTTTTTATTGATTGCTGGGCATTGTGTTGCTTCTTTTATAGAGTATTGGACTTTATTCAGATAAGCAGTTATTTGTAGTTTAATTTTATCCTTTTGAGGCTTGTAAGGATGGGGATAGAATAACCTTTACTCAGGGATGGTTAAGCCTTACTACTGAGGTATGGTCCTTCTGGGATCTCTAGCGAATGACACATATAATAAATATAGACTCACCACATGTCTTGAGGGGACTTGAGTGATTCTCAGCCTTGGTGATCTCTCTGGAAATTGGTTACTGCTTTGCTCTTCAGTTGCTCAATTGCCTTACCTTATGGATTTTTTTACTCTGCACATTCACATCTTATTGTTCAAGCAAAGACACAGGACACTTTAAGCTGGAATTCTAGATTTATTTTTTAGGGTAATTTCTTCCTCTCCAGAACTCTGTACTATACCTTTTAGCCATCTCAGGCACCTAGGTATCTGATCTCTGTCTTCTCACCGGAGCAAGATTGCCGTTTCTGCTTGGAATCTTCCTCCTTGCTCCATGGTACAAAATATGCCTCCAGGAAGAAAGCCAGATGATTTTATGGCTCCTCTCATTTCTTTCTCTTATTAGGATTTTTTGCCCTATGCTACTGGTTGTTCAGTATCTGAAAACAGTTGTTTTACATATTTTGTCCAGTTTTATCATTGTTTAAGGTGGAAGGGTTAATCTGGTTCCTGTTATTTCATTATGTCCAGAAGTGAAAGTATCCTCCACTTAAAAAGAAATCCATTTCTCTTTGATGCCACTTTTTCCTTTGTGAAGCTGGCAAACTCATATACTCTGAGTGAGGGGGCATTTGGAGGGAAAAGGCAGCTGGAGAGTAGAGAAGATTTGAAATAGTCACTTTAGAGAGAAGGAGAGCAAGTCAACAGTAGAAATACAACTGGAATGCTAGATAGAAATACAAATGGAGGGATTTTTTGAGAATTTACGGTGATACTAATTTGCCTAAGGCATTTGAATGCTTAGATGTATGCCCTCAAACATGAGTTTGCATTGTTTTTCAAGGATTGGGATTTGTTAGATATATTAGACAAGAAGACAGAGGGGCGAGGGATGATAGAGTCCAAACAAGAGTACTTTTGAATGAATCAATCATTGGATGTAAGCTGGATTAAAAGAGAAGTGAAGAAGGGAGAGTGCTAGTAGACTGGGTGATCAGTGAATGGTCATATAATTTATTGTTGACCAATAAATCTGAAAGAATCATTGCTTGCTTTGAGAGAGCAGGGTGCTTGATTTCAGAAAGCAGGGTGCCTCAGTGATTTTGGAAGCAGAGTAAGGTTAGGATATCACAGGCGTGAAGTTGGAGTATGGAATGGAATTGAGCAGGTGAGATGAAGAGGTTAGGGAAATGGAGAGGTCAGATTTTTTGATGGGCTGTCTGTGTTGTCTTTCAAGTTACCCAGAATGATAGGATGTTGTCTTAGTCTATTTGGGCTGCTGTACCAAAATACAATAAACTGGATAGCTTATAAACAGCAGAAATTTATTTCTCACAGTGCTGGATATTGAGAAGTCTAAGATCAAGGCACTAGTAGATTTGGTGTCTGGTGAGGGCTTGCTTCCTCATAGATGGCACCTTCTTGCTGTGTCTTCACATGGTGGAAAGCGGCAAGGCAGCTCTATGGAGCTCTTTGGGCCTTATTTATATAAGGGCACTAATCCTGATTTTGAGTGCTTGTCCATGATGGTTTAGTCACCTCCCAAAAGCCCCACCTTTTATTGCCATCACCTTGGGAGTTAGGATTTCAACATAAAAATTTTTTGGGAACATAAAACATTTAAACCATAGCAAGTGGGTATTGGAGTTAGATAATAATTGTGAGCCAGGCACACGTGGCTGAGAATTAGCATGAGTGTATTTGCAATGAATAGTATTTTCAATATATGTAGTGGAGTCTAGTGTCTAGAGCAGCACTGTCCAATATGGTAACCACTAGCCACATGTGGCTATTGAAATTTAAATTAATTAAAATGAAATGAGATAATAAATTCAATTCCTCAGTCTCACTGTCTGAAATTGGTGGGTTCTTGGTCTCACTGCCTTCAAGAATGAAGCTGCAGACCCTCGTGGTGAGTGTTACAGTTCTTAAAGATGGTGTGTCTGGAGTTTATTCCTTCTGATGTTTGAACGTGTTTGGAGTTCTCTTCCTTCTGGTGGGTTCGTGGTCTCGCTGGCTTCAGGAGTGGAGCTGCAGACCTTCGCGGTGTGTGTTACAGCTCTTAAGGTGGAACGTCTGGAGTTGTTCGTTCTTCCTGTCCGGAGTTGTTCATTCCTCCTGGTGGCTTCATGGTCTCACTGGCCTCAGGAGTGAAGCTGCAGACCTTCGCGGTGAGTGTTGCAGCTCATAAAGGCAGTGCAGACCCAAAGAGTGAGCAACAGCAAGATTTATTGCAAAGAGCGAAAGAACAAAGCTTCCACAATGTGGAAGAGGACCCGAATGGGTTGCCACTGCTGCCTGGGGCAGCCTGCTTTTATTCCGTTATCTGGACCCACCCACATCCTGCTGATTGGTTCATTTTGCAGAGAGCTGATTGGTCCGTTTTACAGAGAGCTGATTGGTCCGTTTTGACAGGGTGCTGATTGGTGCATTTACAAACCTTTAGCTAGACACAAAAGTTCTCCAAGTCCCCACTAGATGAGCTAGACACAGAGCACTGATTGGTGCATCCACTAACCCCGAGCTAGACACAGAGTGCTGATTGATGCATTTACAATCCCTGAGCTAGACACAGAGTGCTGATTGGTGCATTTACAATCCTCTAGCTAGACACAAAGTTCTCCAAGTCCCCACCAGATTAGCTAGATACAGAGTGCTGATTGGTGCATCCACCAACCCTGAGCTAGACACAGAGTGCTGATTGGTGCATATACAATCCTCTGGCTAGACATAAAAGTTCTCCAAGTCCCCACCCGACTCAGGAGCCCAGCTGGCTTTGCCTAGTGGATCCCATGCCAGGGCCACGGGCAGAGCTGCCTGCCAGTCCCACACTGTGTGCCTGCACTCCTCAGCCCTTGGGAGATAAATGGGACCGGGCGCTGTGGAGCAGGGGGCGGCGCCTGTCAGGGAGGCTAGGGCCACTTGGGAGCCCACCATGGGGTGGGGGGGTGGGGCTCGGGCATGGCGGGCTGCAGGTCCCGAGCCCTGTCCTGTGGGGAGGCGGCTGAGGCCCGGCGACAATTTGAGCACAGTGCGGGCGGGCCGGCAGTGCTGGGGAATCTGGTGCACCCTCCGCAGCTGCTGGCCTGGGTGCTAAGCCCCTCCCTGCCTGGGGCCGGCGGTGCCGGCTGGCTGCTCCGAGTGCGGGGCCTGCCGAGCCCACGCCCACCCGGAACTCACGCTGCCCTGTGAGTGCTGCGCGCAGCCCTGGTTCCCGCCTGCGCCTCTCCCTTCACACCTCCCACAAGGAGAGGGAGCTGGCTTCAGCATGGGCCGGCCCAGAGAGGGGCTCCCACAGTGCAGCGGCAGGCTGAAGGGTTCCTCAAGCATGGCCAGAGCAGACGCTGAGGCCGAGGAGGTGCTGAGAGTGAGCCAGGGCTGCTAGCACATTGTCATCTCTCATCACTAGCCACATGGCAAGTGCTCACTAGTTTCATGTGGCTAGTAACTGTCATATCAGCAGCATAAATATAGAAAATGTTTATCATTACAGAAAATTCTGTTGTACAGTGCTGGTCGAGAGGACAGGTGTCACGTGAAGTATCTAGGCCTGTAGCAGACCTGTTGGGCTTGGAAAGAGAAACTTACCTGCAGTATTCTTCATTTAGGCAGAAACCTTTTGGAACCAGAGGGCTTGAAAAGCCAGATCTTTCTTTTGCTGATGTTGAGCTAATGGAACTTGTTGAATAGTTATGAAATTCTCTAACAACCCTTATGTCAGTGAAGGAAAAGTCCTTTGAAGGCAAAAACTATAATTAGATACAGCATACCTCTCTGTTATTGGAAACATTACACAAATAAATATGGAAAATATAGTATAGAAAAAAGTGGAACAAATTAAAGGCTTGGGTTTTTTTTTCTTTTTTTCCCCACCCCCGTACTCTATTCTTGAGATGTTTCATATTGTTGACCTGGTCTGTAATATCTTTAGTGGTACCAGACCTCTGAGACTGTTGTGTTAGGTATCATTACTTCATGTGGTATAGTTTAGAAGACAATGAAAGCTGCATATGCAATGTATTTTATTTTTTTCTTTAACCTTACTAACTTTAAGTAAGTGTGGATTTAAATTTAGTTACTGTTTCTACTAATGATTTTTTTCTTGAGTCCTGTCTTACATATTTTGATCCTTAGGAGACCTCAGATTCTGTTTGGTGGTAGGCACCCCATGTTAGTGGAAGATGTGGAAGAATGATTAAAATACATAGTTACTTCGATGATGGAGTCTACCTATAGGTAAAATTCATGAGTGAATACAGAGATTTTTACCTTAAGATGTATTGCGGCTGTAACCAGTACCTAAAGTGTGAGGCACTGGCTTAGAGATCAAGCAGTTTGTGGTGGAGAAACTGGTACTAGGGCTGGAAAGCTGGAGATTTATGTTAAGTTGTGGGAAAACATTTGATAAAACTGTACTTGGGATAATTTAGGAGGCAGACTATGTATCTAATGATCCTACACTTCTAGGGGAAATGGTTGGAAACAATAATATGTGTTGGCTTTGGCACTCTGGTTTGAACAAGGTATTAAAAAAAGAGAAGTGAGCTCAGGAAAGAATTAGTCAGTTTGTGACCAAAATAAAAGGGACGAGAGAGAGTCTAGAAATCTGGAGCTTAGAAGAAGTCCATTAAGACTCAGCTCCATGGCAAAGAAACTAAGGGCATAGCTTTCTTATTCAAACCTGTTATCTTAGATGGCTTCAAGGAAACCACCATTAAGTTCAAGTTCACATGCTATGCCTATTGCACACTCATATACATACACATAGGTATATAGAAACAGGGAAACTGGTAGCGAGGGTAATCTTCAAGGAGTCTAGGTATATTGATTGGCACATGCACTGATTGGAAGCAAACAGATTGAAAATCAACTTTTTGAGTCAACTGTGTGCTAAAAACCCCACAAGTCTGGACTAAAATTGCCTTATAGTCTTTTAACCTTAAACAAAATTTGGGCCCTCAAATATTTGAAAGTAAGAAAAGGAATGCAAAAATTGTATCTGCCACAAAAAGTTATTGTCCTCAATGTTCATTTCATATATGGCCATGGAAGATAAAGGATAAAGAAGAACCTCCCAGAAGGCAGAGCAAGCGACTATGGAGAGCAGTAGAGAACAGATTCTTCCAGAATTAGGGACTAATTAAGGAATTTATCCTACTGTCAGGATAGAAGGATCTCTTGAGTTTTTGCCCAACAAGATTTCATTATTACTGTGGACCAGTGACTGCTACTTATTGCCCACCTTTCCTTTCTCTGAATGGGAGTATTTGCTGTGCATTCCCTGTCCCCACTAAATCTGTGTATATTGGGTTGAGCATGGGTTTAAATTATCTTGCAATTAATAGGTTGCTGTACTATGAGGACCTACATTTGGACCTCGTGGTAACTACTGAGCACTATCAGATGATCCTAGATTTTGAGCTGGATGCAATGACTAGATGGGAATTTAGGTTGTCCTCTTTGGGGAGAGAGTGTGCAAATAAGGGTGAACAGAATACTGAAATGGGTATTTGGTGGCCAAAAACGCAGCCTGTGGGCAGAGACTGGCTAACTGTTCTTCAAGCCCATTTCCTTCTCCTTTGGGGCTTGCTAGAATGTGATTGAGTTTTGGCTAATGGAATGTGAACAAAGTAATGTTTCTTACTTAAATATTGGTTATATGGTTATGGAAATTTCCCATGTACAATAACTCTATATTGTCTTACCTTTCTGGCATAATGCCAGACAAGTAAGGTGACTTTGGAAGCCGTGTGTTAAAGATAGTGGAACTACAAGATGGAACATGTGGGTCTTGCAATCACCATTTAGGTGACAACTAAACACCAGTCAGGACCATCTATTTTGGAATTTATGTGACCAAAACTCTGGACATTATCATGTTTGAGCCATCATACATTTTGTTTGTTTTTTGGCTATAGCATCTAACTAATATAAGGGTAAAGCTCCCTTTGACCACAACCAACAGTTTTGGTTGCTTTTTTCCTCCCCAGAAGTAATTGATATTACAAGTCTGTGTTTCTTTCTAGACATTTTACATACTTTTACATGTATTTGTGTGTGTGTGTGTATGTATATATATATTAAACTATATGTTAATATTGTATATTGTGTCTTTTTGTTCCAGAACATGGGCTAGAGATCTACCTATTTATTTTTTTAATTGATGTACAGAATTTTATACTGTAAATAAGTCATTGTTTATTTAGCTATTCATCTGCTGATTCGCATTAGGTTTTTGTCAATTTTTAAAATACTGTAGTTTTGAATAAGGAGGCCAAATGCCTTATGCAGCCATGGTAGATCTAGTTCTGGTGCATACACAATTTTTAAATTTAATTTAGTTGAGTAATAGGATCACTTTGTATTTGCATATAAGGTGAAATAAGAAGAGGTCAGGATAATTAAATTTTAGAATAGGGACCTGTGATTTGCAGTTTCAGTAAATGGAAGGCCTTGGGAATACCATGGCCCCTTGACACTTGTGTGGTTCCTTTGACCCCTTGACACTTGTGGGGTTCCTTTGGAAAGGGATAATTTTGCTAGTCTTAATTAATTTTGTCAGTTATAGAGAAATATTGGAAAACAAAGCATCTGAAATAGCCCATTGATTTCCCAGAATATTTTTGGTATCTGTAGCTAGTACCAGCCTCGGGCTGGGTCATCTTCTGAAAATCCATTCCATTGTCCCAAAGTGAGTTGATTTCTCCCAGTTAGTCTACAAACCATAATTTAATGACATGCTTCTTTGACTTGGTGTATATTTCATGTTTGTTTCATCTGTTAAAAACAAGATTTTGGCCCATAGATAATACAAGGATGGGGTTGGGGAAGAGGAGTAAATTAGGCTCTTATAAATGAAAATTTAGGAAATGATAGTAATTTGTGAATTTTTAGCAAACAATGGGAATAGTACAGAAACTGTTACTTCCTTGAAATGACATTGCTTATATGAATTTTTTTTAAATGTTGCTCTCTGCTTACTAAGTTTGAGATTAAGAATGACTGAATCATTTGGGATTGAAATACAACTGTAGCTAAAGTTTTTCTTTTTTTTTCTGAGAAAAGTTAGGTATCTTACATTGTTATAACTTACAATTGCGTATGAAACACACTAGATATTTTTATTATATATAGAAAATTTAAAAATATTTTTGTATTTGTAGAATCATGTAATGAAGCAAAGAGTCTTTTTTGTAAAATTACAAATCTACTGATTTATCTTTCTGAAAAAACAAATCTTCATCATGCAATTAATACACATATTTGAGCCTCTACTATGTAAAAAGTGTAGTACTTGGCTTCATGAATATTGTATATTGAAAGTAATTAGAATATTGACATCCTAATGGTTGGTGAGATTTTGATATGACAATGAATGACAGCTTCTGAAGCTGGAGTATTATAAAATCTTACATTCTGTGAATTGGTCAAGTCTGTCCATGAAAAATCTCAGACATTGGTCAACTGAGACTGGCTTAGGGGGAAAAAATAAAGATTTATTCACAGTAAGAGTCCCAGATGGTTCTTTTGTGTAACCTTGATCCAGCTCTTATTCACACACCTCTTTTCATCATTGTTTTGTGTCATCTGCTTACTTCTGCTATCTTGTCTTTCATCCCATCAAGCTGTTAGCAGCCTCACAGGGGTCTCAAGACTTATGCCTCTTCCTAGCTGCCCGTATCATTCCTTGCCTTCCTGTAGCTGCTTTGGGTTTTTCTCTCCCATGTCTCATTTTTAATAGAATGTGAACTCTGTGCTTTATTGTTCTCCATTCTCAAAAGTTAATTACATTTAGACCATGCATGGGGAAGAAGAATTACTTCTTTTTGCAAAGAATATGTTTTCACTTATTTTTACTTCTTTTACTTTTTTTTTTTTTTTTTTACAAAGAATATGTGTTTAAAAATTTCAAATGGAGTAATCATTATACTAATTCTGGCAGAGTGTAACATTTTGTGATTATTTACCTCCTTCTTATTTTAAATGTGTCCCAACGTTTATATTATTAATAAAATTGTTTGCCCTACTCTGAGGGTACAGAATGAAAATGTTGCATAAAGTAATATAATCACTTAATTTTGAATAAATAACCATATTTTCTCTGGTAAACCTTTAAACAAAAGAACTCCAACACTCATTTTCTTTACAAAATGTAAAGCTCTCTTAGTTGCCAAACCTTGGTTATAATAATAATTAACATCTATCATATAACCCTTTTTCATAAAGTAGGATTATTAGCATCATTACTTAATTTAAAAGTCTTATCACTTTTTACTTTAATCCCATATATTTTTATCTTCCTACTGACTTATACCATTGAGACCTATAAGACAGTCAATTATATTTCAAGGTCAGAGAAAAAGAATTAAGAAAACAATAGCTCTCAGACCACTTTTTAAAAATAATAATTTTAGCAGAGAAGATTCAAGATAGAAGGTAGAAGATTCATAAAAAGTTGTCATTTTCATTTTCGTTAGCCTGAACAACAGAAAATATGTAATAATGTAAAACATTCACGTTTTGTGTTTATTATGATGTCCTATTATGATATGATAATTTCCTTTTTTCAAAGTGTATGTTCTCATACATAATTTTAAAAACGTTTTTTCATGTTCAAATTTGTCCTCAATGAGTCATAATTTGAAATTAGAGTTTTTTTGAGTACTAACCTTTGATTAGATCATATTTTAAAATTAAAATATTTGAATCATACAGTTCAATTTGTATAAACTTTTTTACAAACATTATATTAGTTTTTTAAATTAAACCTGCTTAAGTAAGAAAAAAATTAAAAACATGGACTAAACAAAATAACTTGTATATAATCTCATTATCACTCACATATAAACATTATTAATATTTTGGCAAATAAAACTGGAAATATGCTATACATAGTTTCATATCTTGTTTTTGAGGCATGCAGTGCATTATTTTTACTTATATTTTCGAAGAATAATTCTAGCATCTATTGAAGTATAGACTATACGTATGCAAAACTGGAAACAGAGGCAAGTTAGGAGGCTAACAGTATAATCCAGTTCAGTTCTAAGACGAGTGGCTTAGGACAGGGTGGTAGGAGTAAAGAGAGTTTAGATTCTGCATGTACTTGCATTTTGAATGTCACGCTTATGTAATTTTCTAATGGATCAGATATGAATGTCAGAGAGATGAAACAAGGACAATCCTGAGCCACTGGGTGAATGGAATTGCTATTTATTAAGCAGTTATTAAGATAATTTAATAACCTATTTTAATGAACCATATAGTATTCTGTTTCATGAATGTGCTAAAATGTATTTAACTATTTTCTTGTTGGATATTCAGATTGTATTCCTTTTTCACTATTAAAAATTAAGATGAACATCTTCTAATTAGATCTTTGACTACATAGCTGATTATATTCTCAGGATAGAGCTCAAGAAGCAGACTGAGTCAAAAGATAAAAGAAGTTTTATAGTTATGTGTGTGTGTGTATTTCTTTAAGGCTGTGGATGTTTTTCTCAGTTCTGGTGTTTTTCTGAGAGAATGTGTAAGCGCACTTGTCTAATTCCATTCTCATTGGCGTTGGCTATCATTAGGTGTTACCATTAAAACACCAATAACAACAAATCAAAACCAAGAACCTTTGCCAGTGTGACAGATAAGAAAAGGTGTACAGTGGGGTGGAGCTAAGATGGCCAAATAGGAACAGCTCCAGTCTACAGCTCCCAGTGTGAGCGACGCAGAAGATGGGTGATTTCTGCATTTCCAACTGAGGTAACGGGTTCATCTCACTGGGGAGTGCCGAACAGTTGGTGCAGGACAGTGGGTGCAGTGCAGCAAGCATGAGCCGAAGCAGGGTGAGGCATTGCGTCACCCGGGAAGCACAAGGGGTCAGGGAATTCCCTTTCCTAGTCAAAGAAAGGAGTGACAGACGGCACCTGGAAAATCGGGTCACTCCCACCCTAATACTGCACTTTTCCAAAGGGCTTAACAAACAGCACACCAGGAGATTATATCCAGCACTTGGCTTGGAGTGTCCTAGGCCCACAGAGCCTCGCTCATTGCTAGCACAGCAGTGTGAGATCAAACTGCGAGGTGGCAGGGAGGCTGGGGGAGGGGCGCCTGCCATTGCTGAGGCTTGAGTAGGTAAGCAAAGCAACCAGGAAGCTCAAACTGGGTGGAGCCCACCACATCTCAAGGAGGCCTGCCTGCCTCTGTAGGCTCTACCTCTGGGGGCAGGGCACAGACAAACAAAAGGCAGCAATAACCTCTGCAGACTTAAGTGTCCCTGGCTGACAGCTTTGAAGAGAGTAGTGCTTCTCCCAGCACACAGCTTGAGATCTGAGAACGGGCAGACTGCCTCCTCAAGTGGGTCCCTGACCCCTGAGTAACCTAGCTGGGAGGCACCCCCCGGTAGGGGCAGACTGACACCTCACACGGCCGGGTACTCCTCTGAGACAAAACTTCCAGAGGAACGATCAGGCAGCAGCATTTGCGGTTCACTAACATCTGCTGTTCTGCAGCCACCACTGCTGATACTCAGGCAAACAGGGTCTGGAGTGGACCTCCAGTAAACTCCAACAGACCTGCAGCTGAGGATCCTGACTGTTAGAAGGAAAACTAACAAACAGAAGGGACATGCACACCAAAACCCCATCTGTACGTCACCATCATCAAAGACCAAAGGTAGCTAAAACCACAAAGATAGGGAAAAAACAGAGCAGAAATACTGGAAACTGTAAAAAACAGAGTGCCTCTCCTCCTGCAAAGGAATGCAGCTCCTCACCAGCAACGGACCAAAGCTGGACGGAGAATGACTTTGACGAGTTGAGAGAAGAAGGCTTCAGAAGATAAAACTACTCCGAGCTAAAGGAGGAAGTTCGAACGAATGGCAAAGAGGTTAAAAACCTTTAAAAAAAAATTAGATGAATGGCTAACTAGAATAACCAATGCAGAGAAGTCCTTAAAGCACCTGATGAAGCTGAAAACCATGGCACGAGAACTACGTGATAAATGCACAAGCCTCAGTAGCTGATTCGATCAACTAGAAGAAAGTATCAGCGATGGAAGACGAAATAAATGAAATGAAGCAAGAAGAGAAGTTTAGAGAAAAAAGAATAAAAGAAATGAACAAAGCCTCCAAGAAATATGGGACTATGTGGAAAGACCACATCTACGTCTGATTGGTGTATCTGAAAGTGACGGGGAGAATGGAACCAAGTTGGAAAACACTCTGCAGGATATTATCTAGGAGAACTTCCCCAATCTAGCAAGGCAGGCCAACATTCAAATTCAGGAAATACAGAGACCGCCACAAAAATACTCCTCGAGAGGAGCAACTCCGAGACACATTAATTGTCAGATTCCCCAAAGTTGAAATGAAGGAAAAAATGTTAAGGGCAGCCAGAGAGAAAGGTCGGGTTACCCACAAAGGGAAGCCCATCAGACTAACAGCGGATCTCTCGGCAGAAACTCTACAAGCCAGAAGAGAGTGGGGGCCAATATTCAACATTCTTAAAGAAAAGAATTTTCAACCCAGAATTTCATATCCAGCCAAACTAAGCTTCATAAGTGAAGGAGAAATAAAATCCTTTACAGACAAGCAAATGCTGAGAGATTTTGTCACCAGCAGGCCTGCCCTGCAAGAGCTCCTGAAGGAAGCACTAAGCATGGAAAGGAACAACTGGTACTAGCCACTGCCAAAACATGCCAAATTGTAAAGACCATCGAGGCTAGGAAAAACTGCATCAACTAATGAGCAAAATAACCAGCTAACATCATAATGACAGGATCAGATTCACACATAACAATATTAACCTTAAATGTAAATGGGCTAAATGCTCCAATTAAAAGACACATACTGGCAAATTGGATAGTCAAGACCCATCAGTGTGCTGTATTCAGGAAACCCATCTCACGTGCAGAGACACCCATAGACTCAAAATAAAGGGATGAAGGAAGATCTACCAAGCAAATGGAAAACAAAAATAGGCAGGGGTTGCCATCCTAATCTCGGATAAAACAGACTTTAAACCAACAAAGATCAAAAGAGACAAAGAAGGCCATTACATAATGGTAAAGGGATAAATTCAACAAGAAGAACTAACTATCCTAAATATATATGCACCCAATACTGGAACACCCAGATTCATAAAGCAAGTCCTTAGTGACCTACAAAGAGACTTAGACTCCCACACAATAATAATGGGAGACTTTAACATGCCACTGTCAATATTAGACAGATCAACGAGACAGAAAGTTAACAAGGATATCCAGGAACTGAACTCAGCTCTGCACGAAGAGGACCTAATAGACATCTACAGAACTCTCCACCCCAAATCAACAGAATACACATTCTTTTCAGCACCACACCACACCTATTCCAAAATTGACCACATAGTTGGAAGTAAAGCACTCCTCAGCAAATGTAAAAGAACAGAAATTATAACAAACTGTCTCTCAGACCACAGTGCAATCAAACTAGAACTCAGGATTAAGAAACTCACTCAAAACTGCTCAACTACATGGAAACTGAACAGCCTGCTCCTGAATGACTACTCGGTACATAACAAAATGAAGGCAGAAATAAAGGTGTTCTTTGAGACCAACGAGAACAAAGACACAACATACCAGAATCTCTGGGACACATTCAAAGCAGTGTGTAGAGGGAAATTTTTAGCACTAAATGCCCACAAGAGAAAGCAGAAAAGATGTAAAATTGACACCCTAACATCACAATTAAAAGAACTAGAGAAGCAAGAGCAAACACATTCAAAATCTAGCAGAAGGCAAGAAATAACTAAAATCAGAGCAGAACTGAAGGAAATAGAGACACAAAAAACCCTTCAAAAAATCAATGAATCCAGAAGGTGGTTTTTTGAAAAGATCAACAAAATTGATAGACCACTAGCAAGACTAATAAAGAAGAATAGAGAGAAGAATCAAATAGACGCAATAAAAAATGACAAAGGGGATATCACCACCGATCCCACAGAAATACAAACTACCATCAGAGACTGCTATAAACACCTCTATGCAAATAAACTAGAAAATCTAGAAGAAATGGATAAATTCCTCGACACATACACCCTCCTAAGACTAAACCAGGAAGAATTTGAATCTCTGAATAGACAATAACAGGCTCTGAAATTGAGGCAATAATTAATAGCTTACCAACCAAAAAAAGTCCAGGACCAGATGGATTCATAGCCGAGTTCTACCAGGGTTACAAGGAGGAGCTGGTACCATTCCTTCTGAAACTATCCCAATCAATAGAAAAAGAGGGAATCCTCCCTAACTCATTTTATGAGGCCAGCATCATCCTGATACCAAAGCCTGGCAGAGACACAACAAAAAAGGAGAATTTTAGACCAATGTCCTTGATGAACATTGATGCAAAAATCCTCAATAAAATACTGGCAAACCGAATCCAGCAGCACATCAAAAAGCTTCTCCACCATGATCAAGTGGGCTTCATCCCTGGGATGCAAAGCTGTTTCAACATACGAAAATCAATAAACATAATCCAGCATATAAACAGACCCAAAGACAAAAACCACATGATTATCTCAATAAATGCAGAAAAGGCCTTTGACAAAATTCAACAACGCTTCATGCTAAAAACTCCCAATAAATTAGGTATTGATGGGATGTATCTCAAAATAATAAGAGCTATCTATGACAGACCCACACCCAGTATCATACTGAATGGACAAAAACTGGAAGCATTCCCTTTGAAAACTGGCACAAGACAGGGATGCCCTCTCTCACCACTCCTATTCAACGTAGTGTTGGAAGTTCTGGCCAGGGCAATCAGGCAGGAGAAGGAAATAAAGGGCATTCAATTAGGAAAACAGGACGTCAAATTGTCCCTGTTTGCAGATGACATGATTGTATATCTAGAAAACCCCATTGTCTCAGCCCAAAATCTCCTTGAGCTGATAAGCAACTTTAGCAAAGTCTCAGGATACAAAATCAATGTGCAAAAATCACAAGCATTCTTATACACCAATAAGAGACAAACAGAGAGCCAACTCATGAGTGAACTCCCATTCACAATTGCTTCAAAGAGAATAAAATACCTAGGAATCCAACTTACAAGGGACGTGAAGGACCTCTTCAAGGAGAACTACAAACCACTGCTCAAGGAAATAAAAGAGGATTCAAACAAGTGGAAGAACATTCCAAGCTCCTGGGTGGGAAGAATCAATATCGTGAAAATGGCCATACTGCCCAAGGTAATTTATACATTCAATGCCATCCCCATCAAGCTACCAATGACTTTCTTCACAGAATTGGAAAAAACTACTTTAAAGTTCATATGGAACCAAAAAAGAGCCCGCATCGCCAAGTCAATCCTAAGCCAAAAGAACAAAGCTGGAGGCATCATGCTACCTGACTTCAAACTACACAACAAGGCCACAGTAACCAAAACACCATGGTAGTATTACCAAAACAGAGATATAGACCAATGGAACACAACAGAGCCCTCAGAAATAATGCTGCATATCTGCAACTATCTGATCTTTGACAAACCTGAGAAAAACAAGAAATGTGGAAAGGATTCCCTATTTAATAAATGGTGCTGGGAAAACTGGCTAGCCATATGTAGAAAGCTGACACTGGATCCCTTCCTTACACCTTATACAAAAATTAATTCAAGATGGATTAACGACTTAAATGTCAGACCTAAAACCATAAAAACCCTAGAAGAAAACCTAGGCAATACCATTCAGGACATAGGCATGGGCAAGGATTTGATGTCTAAAACACCGAAGGCAATGGCAACAAAAGCCAAAATTGACAAATGGGATCTAATTAAACTAAAGAGCTTCTGCACAGCAAAAGAAACTACCATCAGAGTGAACAGGCAACCTACAGAATGGGAGAAAATTTTTGTAACCTACTCATCTGACAAAGGGCTACTATCCAGAATCTACAATGAACTCAAACAAATTTACAAGAAAAAAAACAAACACCCATATGAACAAGTGGGCGAAGGATATGAACAGACACTTCTCAAAAGAAGACATTTATGCAGCCAAAAAACACATGAAAAAATGCTCATCATCACTGACCATCAGAGAAATGCAAATCAAAACCACAGTGAGATACCATCTCACACCAGTTAGAATGGCGATCATTAAAAAGTCAGGAAACAACAGGTGCTGGAGAGATGTGGAGAAATAGGAACACTTTTACACTGTTGGTGGGACTGTAAACTAGTTCAACCATTGTGGAAGTCATTGTGGCGATTCCTCAGGGATCTAGAACTAGAAATGCCATTTTACCCAGCCATCGCATTGCTGGGTATATACCCAAAGGATTATAAATCATGCTGCTGTAAAGACACACGCACACTTATGTTTATTGCGGCACTATTCACAATAGCAAAGACTTGGAACCAACCCAAATGTCCAACAATGATAGACTGGATTAAGAAATTGTGGCACATATACACAATGGAATACTATGCAGCCATAAAAAATGGTGAGTTCATGTCCTTTGTAGGGACATGGATGAAGCTGGAAACCATCATTTTCAGCAAACTATCGCAAGGAGAAAAAACCAAACACTGCATGTTCTCACTCATAGGTGGGAATTGAACAATGAGAACACATGGACACAGGAAGGGGAAAATCACACCACCGGTCTGTTGTGGGGTGGGAGGGATAACATTAGGAGATATACCTAATGTTAAATGACGAGATAAAGGGTGCAGCACACCAACATGGCACATGTATACGTGTGTAACAAACCTTCACGTTGTGCACACGTACCCTAAAACTTAAAGTATAATAATAATAAAATATTAAAAAAAGAAAAGGTATATTGTCTTGCCTTGCATTAAGCATAAAAAGGAATAATAATTTTTTTTCACAGATGTTTTCTCTTCATATACTTTACATAAAGTTAATTTGCTATTTTTAGTGTAGTTTGAGAAATGAGAGCTAAGATTACTGAGCACATATACCTTGGTTAGGCACATTGCAAGGCACTTCATATTATTTTACTTAACAGTCACAGCATGTTAAGACACGTAATATTGCTTACATTGTATAAACGAAGAAAGAAAAATAATTGCAAAGAACTTGACAGTACGCATGAGGACGCTGCTTTATAGAAAAGCCAAATATATTTGTAATGTTGCATGAAAGGCTTGATTCCCTTTGGGCCCTTCACAGTTTTAAAGAGTGTTACTGTTGAAAATTCTAATTTTAATTTGTCATAGCAGGAGATTTTTGTATTTTATATTGAAAAAAATAAAATGCTTTACACAGATTTAAAGAGAAAGTTGATAATGTGATGTTTTCTTTGTATATTAGAAGAAGATTTACATGACAGAGAAAAAAATTATTTGCCTTTTAATAAAATCATTTTTAGGTAAGTTTTAGAATAGACATTGCTAGACTTGAAAATATGCATTCTTGTTTCTTGTCATATGTTGCCCACTTGAGGAAAACTTAATAGCATTGAATCTGATTTTCCCCTATCAAGCCAGTTAGTCATATTCTGAATTAATCAGGCTACACAGTGGAGAAAATTTTTTTCTGAGCTTTACAAGAAGTTGTACCATTTATTATCAAAATTCTCATTATATTAAATGAAAAAACATGACATATTGGCTTTTCACTTCTGAAATCATGTATCTATGTTTATCTGTGTAGATATCCACATACTCAGTATATGTATATACATACACTCTACAGTTTATGTAAATAAATTATGTATTTCACGTATATGTCTATATACAATATAAAATAAAATTTATATACTACACATTTTTACAAATAATTATACATTTACATATGTATTAATTTTATATGTTAATATATATGTGTATATATATGTCTGTCACGATGTTTATTGTTAGAAATATATTCTGTGATGTGTTTTGGGTGTGGTTTTTGTCATTTGCGTGTTCAGTCTTCTATTTTTGCTTTGCTCTTAGGTCCCTTTCAACAGTTAGTGGTATGCTGCCCCCAGGTGTTGGCAAGTACTTTGATTCACATGATCTCGTGGTCTGAATTTACAAAGCCTGTTTTAGCTAAGGTCTAGATTATGACTTTCACAGAATTCCTTTTGTAGTTAAAAAACATCTTTTATTAAAATAGATGAACAGAACAACATATATACAGGAAGCTGGCTAATTTCTATCCTGCGAACTCTTTAAGAAACAAGTATCTTTGAATAATGTGGTACCTTTCTATTAATCTTTTACTGTTGTCCATCCCTAGATTTATCATAGTACTTTGATTAGAATGGTCTCTTCTGATTTACTCTGACAGCCTCTGGTGGTCAAGTAGTTGCCTGGATTCCAACGTGGTTCATGGTACTATTATGAAGTGGTCATTATCTACATGGCTTTAGATGTCAGGCCAGTTTGCTGTTAAAATGGTTCCTTTCCTCTTGGATTCTCAGACTTGGATGATGGTGATGCATTTATTTTACCTAGAGAAGTAATATTATTGAAGAGGTGGAAGGAGTTTTTACTTTCTCCTGCTCTAACTCTCCCAAAGTTCCTCTTGTGGTATGGAAGCAGGATAGAAAAAAAGAGAGTCAACTTCAAATTTTCTTCTTCATCCACCTATGACTGAATTTCAGATGAGAATATTTTTCTAGTTTACACTATTAGAAATAGAACCTATTAATTTGCCTTGTTTTTGTAGAATTTAGATTGCTATAGTCTCCTGCATTAAAGACACCAACCACATGATTGATAACTAAAAATATAGACAAGGAGCAGATGAGATCAGACAATGCATAGATCAATATTAGTTCAGAGAATGTTTCTTTGATAATGTAGGTAGAAGGGAAATAGGGCTATCACATCTTTGGATTCTCATGAGGATCCTGAGTCATGCTAATAATGTAGCCACTATAAAGTGAATGCTTTACAGACGTTCTCTGCAATCCTCTAATTTCCTGGAAATAAAAAATAAATATAAATTACAAATAGAAAGTTAATTAAGGATTAGAGTTTTAATAAATTGGTCCAGTGTCACATATTAGAAAGTTTTGGAGTCAGAACTTGAAGTCAGTTCCTGGTGATTTAGTGGCTAGGGAGAAAAAGAACTTGAACTCAGGATTGCCCAACTTCATTACCCTCCCTATTTCCAATACAGGATTTTCTTTCAAGTTTGGGGCATTTTCTCTCTAGGAGAGATTTTTTTAAAGAAGAAAATTGGTTAAAATATTTAGGAATGGAAATTGGAATAATTCTAGAAGTGTCTTAATCTGCAGCTAATAGCAGCTAGTTAGCTGTCAAATGATTTATTTCAAGTGAGTATAATTTACTACTTGAAGTTCATTTCAGTATTGGTGGTAGAGGGGCACCAAAATGTGGTAGACACTAAGCTTCCAGAGGATTAACATTTTCACTTTGTGAAATAATACTCCATAGACTCTTCAAAATTAAATTTCATTTTCTTGTTTTTTTTTTTCTCTGTTCTCTTTCTGGAACATCTGTTAGTCCGTCGGAAGTTGAATATCCTGGTTCTATCCTCTATGGCTCTTATATTTTAAAAATATTTCTATCTTCTTATTTTACATTCTCGTAGTTTCTCTTCACTCTTTGTATTGAAATGCTTTTTATTGTAGTCATATTTTAATTTCTAAGAATTGCTTTTAATTTCTCATTCTCTTTTCATGGCATCCTTTTTAAAGTTTCTATGTTTTCTTATAGTTTTTAAAACTGGTGTTTAACAAGCAAATAATAATAAACAATTATTTAAGTTCTCTGAATTCTCTTTCGTTCTTCTGAGATCTTCATATTTTTTTCATTTGTTTTTGTTGATCCTTTTTTTTTATGCTGAAGGCCATGGAAGATTATATTTTCCAAAAATGGCCACAGCAATATTTCTGATCCCACAAGTGCTTCTAGAACCTTGCTACTCCCATATCAAGATGTGGAGTCTATTTCCCTCTTTTTGAAATTGAATGGGCCTTTGTGAAGTGACAGTGCATGGCTTTCGAGACTATGTCATAAAGACATGGCTTCTGCCTGATTTTCTTTCTCTCTCTCAATTTTCTCTGTTGGAAACCAGCCATCATTCTCTGGGAAAGCCTGGGTCACATGGTGAACTAGGGATAATATGCTCAGCTAACAGCTCAGCTAGGGTCTCTTGCAACAAGCTAGCATCTCATGCAACAAGCTAGCATCAAATGCCAGACCTGTGTGAATGAGGCTTCAGATGACTTCATACACCAGCCTTCAGCTGAGGCTCTAGATAATAGGGAACAGAGACTAGCAGTCCCTGCTGTGCCATACTCTATTTCCTGATCCATGGAATCCATGAGTCTAATCACAGTAGTTTGACACCATTATGTTTTAGATTAATTTGTCATATGTAACCCTGGAACACATGACATATTGTTCTAAATTGTAATTGGAACAAAGGCTTTCATCAAATTTATGAAAAGCTTTGTTTGGTCATTCACATTTAAGAATGAAGAAAAAAAATGCTAACTAGGAGCTCTTTGTATATAGTTAAGAGTTGGTGGCTGGTTGGCTTTCCTTTAGGATGGATGGGCTATGAGCTTGCTGTTAGGCTGGGCAACCCTCAAATGAATATGCTGGTCCTTCCTTTTTGGCACCACCACTCGTAGCTAGTTGCCTATTGCTCCCTTAGAGATCTCATTCAATTTTTATTTGTTTTTAGTTTGTTTTATGAAATAAATACCTTCTTTTTTCTCCCTTGCAGGTAAATGTCTGCTTACAGTTTTGTATGATTATGTGTGTGTGGAGGGGGGGACATGTGGGTGTGGCTGGTTATTCCAAGTATAGTCTTTTAATTAATTTCTATCTTCTACAGCTTGATTTACTCCCACCTTGTATTGTAGTGGTTTTACAACTTGAGCCTCTTCTAGGTTGTAGACCATTACTCCTCTTTTCTGTACACATCTCCTACATATACTCTAGGTTGAAGATTGAAGCTTTCACTGCTTTCTAAAATGGAACTTTGCCAGAGAAGAGTGTCATCTTGAACTAGACTTTAGACCTTCTTGAGTCTGTTGCTTGTTTATTTTCGTAGAAATCTTCTATTTCATTCAAGTTTGAAAGTGTTTCATATACACCTAGGGGAATGCCATATCTTTCCTTATAATTATTAAAAGTTTCCATGTATCTGATATTGTCACCTGTTTTTTATTCCTAATTTTGCATCTTTGTCCTTTTAATCTGATTAAGCTAGCTTGTGAGGGTGCCCTAGATTATGTTTCTTTTAGATTGATTAGGCCACTTGAGTTCAAAGACCTTGTGATTTTTGAGCCTTTAGTTTGTTGTAGCTGAATAAGCTTTTCTGCTTCTAAGTAATTTTTGTGTGTGTCTGAGCAACTCATGTTAGAATTCTCCATACCCGATCTGCTTTCCTCTGGGTCAGAATGAAGGAAAAGGATTAATCTTGTTATTTCTTAGAATCCATTTTTAAAATCTGAGGTGAGGACCTTTCTTTCTTAGAAGTCTTCAATAGTAGGATTTCATGACAGAGTAAATGTAGAGGATATAGGAATAGAAAGGAATAAAAGATGAATTAATATTTTACACTGTAAGATTAATAGTACTGCTAACAACAAAGAGATGGGGCAGGGGAATCAGTTTGGGGAATGTGAAAAAGATGATTTCAGCTTTTCGTTTTGTTTTATTTTGAGATGATCATAAATTCTAGTGAGGAAATGCATAGTTGTTGGTTGTAGTAAAGTGTTAAAGATTTAAAAAGTAGATGAAACATCTTGAAAGCATGAAAGGAAGAGCAAACAAATGTAGGAAAGATCTAAATTTGGAAGGCAGGAGGTAAAAGAGAAGATACAGAAAAAAAAAACAGGACTTAGAAAAGTCATATGTGAAGAATTTTATTGAGAAAGTGTTCAGTAACATCAAATGCCCATACATATTAGGTGTTTAGTTTGAATCTATTTTGAAAACTTGTTTAAAATAATTTTGCTTATTGTATATTTTTAGATTTATATGTAGGAACTCCTTAAAAGAAGATAGCTTTCAAAAGAAAGATTTATTTAGCAAGTAGCTATTCCTGGGTCAAAACACATTTCATCTTGTACTCCAAGAAACGGATATGCATAGATTTAAGTGCAATACAGAATAGAGAGGACCATCATTCTGTATAGGGTGCTACAGAAGCCTGAATATTATGTATAAAAGCTGTAGGTTGTCAAAGAATGAAAACTATTTTTTCAAACTACAATGAAAATGATTTTTCTCTGTAATATTTTTTAGAGAAAACAGAATGAAAACTATTTTTTCAAACTGTAATGAAAACGATTTTCTCTGTAATATTTTTCTCTTTTCTAAAAATAGGTCAGAAAATAGCTTATGTTGATGGAAAAAATAATCAGGATTTTTGTATCTTTAGTTCATAAGTGAGCTTTCTCCTTCTTGACTGGCATTTGGAAGACTGGGAACTGTACACTGGCATGTTGAGTCCTGTCTCTGCTAGGAGAATGGTGAGTCCAAAGGCCAGATTTCACACGGCAAAGAATGGCAGGCATATTTATTGAGTGTTTACTATATGTTTGGCTCTCTGATCAATACTTCAAATATATTGTTACATTCAGTCCTCACAGCAACCTATAGTATAGACACCCAAATTTCCTTTTACAGATTAGAAAATTAATGCTCAGGGATGTTAGTAATTTGACCGTTTCCTCAGGTAGTAAATATTATAGCAGGAATCTGTATTTCAATCTATTGGCTCTTTTATTACATCTGATGTGTGGATGGGAAGGGAAAGTAGTAGATATAGGTTTTTACCTTTGAGGGATTAGCAAAGGCAGAAAGAAAAGCCGATACATGATAACTTGAGGGAAGATGATGGCCAAGTGAAATTTACAGAAATTAGGACCACTTAAATGTGTCTAAAATGAAAGCCTTGATTCTGAAAACATGTAAAGATGAGAAGAGGGAAATGTGAAGAAGGATAGAAAGACTTGGGATTGGATAAACAGAGATGTGAAAGTTAGTAATTTTTGTGTCTAAAGCATCTAAAATTTAAGGTGATGTAAGTCTGATTCCCATGTGTTTTCCCTCTTTAGTGAAAATACTCTGCAAAACTTGCTATGCAAGAGATTCATATTATATATGCTAAAAGAACTATGTAGGCTGGGCATGGTGGCTCACACCTGTAATCCCAGCACTTTGGGAGGCCGAAGTGGGAGGATTGCTTGAGCCCAGGAGTTAAAGAGCAGCCTGGACAACATGGCAAATCCCCATCTCTACTAAAAAATACAAAATTAGCCAGGTGTGGTTACATGCGCCTATAGTCCAAGCTTCTCAAGAAACGGAGGCGGGAGGATCACCTGAGTCCAGTAGATTGAGGCTGCAGTGAACCATGATTGTGCCACTGCACTCCAGCCTGGACAACAGAGTGAGACCCTGCTCAAAAAAATGTGCAATAATGGTAGCAAATATGGTATTTGCTATAATTATGGCATAATAGTAGGCTTGTTGCTGAATAAATGAGATTACTACTGATAATCTGTCTTCTTCAGTAGCGAAGTTGGTGTGCCTGTGATTTGTTGAGATTCATGTCAGTGTTCCTCAAGCAGTGACAACAACTGGTAGTACCCATAAAAATCCTTGCTGGAATGCTGTTTGAGATAGCTTTGTATTTTCCTAAGTTACTAAGGCATCAATGGAATATTTAGTTTAAATTAAATATCCTTATGAGAAAATGTTTTTGTTTGTTTTTATGGTGGTGGAAACTTTTAGGAAGTAAGACATGAAAGACTCATCTGATCTAGATGACCTATAGAGATTTATTTTAGTTTTACATGTTATAACCAGCAGAGGTTTCACAAATAACCTCTGTAGTATTATAATTCATATCTTATTCCAGTTACAGAAGAAAGCCGGATATTCATTTTCTAACTTTTATGTTACTATATGCTTATTACGAGGAAAGCATATTAAGAAACAGACTTTCCCCTAAACAAACAAAACCCTAAAACAGCTGCCTGGCCTTTTCAGTTGATTCTAATGATAGTAAAGTCCCTAATAATAGGAAGTTCAGACATTGAGAATTAGATATTCTCATTTAATGAAATCTGCTTTACCATGTAGAACAATGCACCGAGAGTCTTTAACCGTAATGTCAAAAAGGAGATAGGAAAACTCTTTTTCTTTGAAATACTGATTGTTCATTATTGAGAGTAGAAGGTAAAGCGATTGGATATTGAAGGATAATCAAGAATCTATTGGTATTATGCATATTTACAGTTCTGTAGAGATAGATTTCAAACACTGGTTAAGAGTGGTTAGAATCTTAATTGCTTAAGAATTGTTAGAATCTTAAATATTTAGAAATTGAACATAGAGACCCTGTTGAAGAATGCCTGTAAAGTTGAATAATTCATTATATTATAAATGAGTTCCTTTTGGCTGTTCAGCAATTTTGGCTTTTTCTACCTCTTTTCTTATGGCCATATCTTAATTTTTTTTTTTTTTTTTGAGATGGAGTCTCGCTGTGCCGCCCAGGCTGGAGCGCAGTGGCACGATCTCAGCTCACTGCAAGCTCCACCTCCCAGGTTCACACCATTCTCCTGCCTCAGCCTCCTGAATAGCTGGGACTACAGGTGCCCACCACCATGCCCGGCTAATTTTTTTTTTTTTTTGTATTTTTAGTAGAGACGGAGTTTCACCATGTTAGCCAGGATGGTCTCGAACTCCTAACCTTGTGATCCGGCTGCCTCGGCCTCCCAAAGTGCTAGGATTACAGGTGTGAGCCACCATACCCGGCCCTTAATTTTTATAATAACAAAACTGTACTTCGTAAGTGCTTAAAAAAAGTTAGCAACTTCAAAGATAAAATGCAAAGAAAACTAAAAAATAGATCATGTAATAAAAGAGCACCACATAAGGAATCTTTAGAGCTGAAGAATTAAAACGCACTTGACACTTTCTTAATCTTCTTATTCTATTAATGTATGAAACCTAGAACTGGAAGCTTACTGGTATTTTTTCTGCATTGTAATTATACTAATAAACATCCTTGACTGTGACCTTGGAATTTACAGTGCAATAGGAAAGATTTATTATAAGTCAATGCTTTAGAAGAAAAATGGGATTATTGCACAAGTGGATTGCATGTTAAGCACATGTACTCGCATACCATTTGTTCCAGTTAGTTTTGAGCTTTAACTTGTCTTTAGATTTTCCTTAAAAAACAGAGAGGGTTCTTTTTAAATTCAGACTCCTGACAGATCTTTGTAATATTATTGAGTCAACTACAAAGTAACTACTTTACCTTGAAATGTGCAAAAGGAATCAATAGGCTTACAAAACTGCCTTTTAAAAAATGTTTGTAATCATATTTTTCCTGGTAGCCTGAATATCAATGTGTATGACCTTTCTTGGTTTCTTTCTTTCTTTGGTTTTGTTGCAATATTAAAGTCCCTTATAGTTAGAGGGTGTTTGACTATTTTGGTTTTGATTTCTTTTTTTGTCCCCTGCGCCAGCATCTTACTTTTTTGTCTTTTTTGTTTGTTTTTTTGTTTTGGTAAAGAAGTACTACTTACAAGGAATTTTCCTTAGGGTGTCTTTATTTTTCAACTCAATCAACTTTTCCCATGATCTTCTTTTTCTTTTTGTTTTAAAGTCAAGTCTATAAAGAATTTTATTTTTTAAACTTTTGGTGTGAAATGCCATAGAAATGCCAAATAAATCTACAGTGGACATTCAAATGGTGAGATACAAGTCAAATCCCTTTCTCCTTTAATTTGACCTTATCCAGCTGTGGTTGGCATTTGAGCTCTTTGTGTGCCTTCCTTAAATGAGGTTACATTTTCATTTGAAATACAGTCATGTGTCATTTAAGGATGGGGCTGTGCTCTGAGAAATGTGTCAGACAATTTTGTTGTACAAACATCATATAATGTACTTACACAGACCTACATAGTATACCCTTCTACACACATAGGCTCTATGGTAAAGCCTGTTGCTTCTAGGCTACAAACCTGTACAGAATGTTACTATACTGAATGCTGTAGGCAATTGTAACACAGTGGTAAGGATTTGTGTTATGTGAACATAGAAAAAATACCATAGAAATATGGTATAGAAGATAAAAATCATATACCTGTGTAGGGCACTTACCATGAATGGGGCTTGAGGGACTGGAAGTTGCTCTGAGTGACTCAGTGAATGAGTGGTGAGTAAATGTGAAGATGTAGGACATTACTGTATACTGCTGTCGGCTTTATAAGCACGGTATACTTTTTGACTCCTTTACAACACTTAGCTTAAAGCACAAACACGTTGTAAAGCTGTACAAAAATATTTTCTTTATACTCTTATTCAGTAAGTGTTTTTCTCTTTAAAATCTTTTTTTTAACGTTTAAAACTTTTTTGGCAAAAAGTAAGATATGAATACACATGTTAGCCTAGCTCTACACAGGGTCAGGATCATCAAGACATTAGTAGGTGATAGGAAATTTTCAGCTTCATTATAATCTTTTTTTTTTTTTTTTTTTGAGATGGAGTCCTGCTCTGTTGCCCAGTCTGGAGTGCAGTGGCGCGATTTCGGCTCACTGCAACCTCCACCTCTCTGGTTCAAGTGATTCTCCTGCCTCAGCCTCCTGAGTAGCTGGGATTACAGGCACACACCATCATGTCTGGCTAATTGTTTTTGTACTTTTTAGTAGAGACAGGGTTTCGCCATGTTGGCCAGGCTGGTCTCGAACTCGTGACCTCTGGTGATCTGCCCACCTCGGCCTCCCAAAGTGCTGGAATTACAGGCATGAACCACTACACCCGGCCTCATTATAATCTCATGAGAGTACTGTAGTATACATGGTCCAATGTTGACCAAAACCTTATGTGGTACATGACTTTATACATTTCCATCTGGAAACTGAAGTGTTCAAATATATGTAAACTATTTGGAATTTTGTAAATGATATTGATTTATGTTGCGCCACTTAAAATCTGTGAGTGAAGTTGATTTTTGCCATTGTTGAATAAGTCTTTCATTTCTTTAAATAATTATCTCTGTAATTAGTTGAATTGGTAATATGCCAAAATACTCTATTAATACAAATATGCAATTTTATTATCTTATGACTTGTATTTGCTTTAGTGGTTTGTTTTATTATTAACTACAATGAGGATTCTTTGTAAACTTATAAACCTCCAATGTGGAGGCTTAAGGGACTATGTAAATTTTGTTAGCATTTGTCCTTGCATTAGATAAAAATAGCTAGGATTTATTTCCTTGCCACTCGGCTAAATAATTTGCAGATAATAATTTCTCATCTAACTTTTAAAACAATTTTTAAAATAAATATTATTACCCATCATTTGCAGATGAGGAAACAAAGGTATAGAGGATTTAACTTAGCCCAAGTTGCAGAGCTAGTAATTAGTGGAGCAAGGACCTGAACCCAGAGATGTTTATTGAGAATGACAATACTGTAGTAAGACTTTCTCTCTTAGAAAAATTATTTTCTTTGAATGTACTACAAAAATGACCCAGACTGTATAGTATAATTACAGATATTCCGAGGTTAACTATGAAAATACTTGTTTCAGTGGGCCCATTTTTAAATTAATAAATAGTACATTGTAACCTAAAGGACTAATTAAAATTTATTCACTTTTTGATCATGATTATTTTAGTTCTCATTAATCTGAGACTCAGCAATGGTTTTGTTTCAGAAATATTTAATTTAATTGTCATCAATCATAGTAACCAACCTTAGAATATTACATTTGTAGTGGAATGAGGATAAATTTAAATGTCTCAGTCTTTGGAGGTAATTATCTAATTATATGTTCATATTTCTAGCATGATTAAGTGGCAATGTTTAATTCATTTTAGAGGTAATTTTACCCCATGTGGGGATATGTATTCTAAATCATTATACCTTTCTGTTTATAGAAAACATTTAATTAACATACTCAAGTTTTATTTGGAAGTTTAGTAATATTGCACTGTTATATCACATCACTACTTAAGATGTTGTTTTGGAAAACACCATTATTTATTAATCTTAACAAATTGCATTTTATTTTAGTATATTCACAATTAAGAAGCTACCCAATGGTTATGACTTTATAATGCTTTGATCTTATGGAGTGCTGGCGAGTATTATTTTCTATGTTTTAGTTCAGAAAATGTATAAAGTAGTATTAACCTTGATAAAATTAGAATGCCTGAAACTGCAAAGGGTAAAGCATATTTGTCAGTTTTATCCTGTGCTAGCAAAAGCCTGGCCAATTGCCAAAATGTGGTTAGGGACGTATATGCACTCTACAAGGATTATTGTTAAGGGTATCTACAAGGAAAATCACTATGATGGATGAAACAGGATGCTACTTTATGGTGGTTTTATCTTATTTTAGGAGTAAAATCAGAGTATCAAAGCAAACCAAAATCATCAAAATCATTTCTGTGATGGAAATAGAATTCATCTGTTTTTCTGATCTATGTCCTGTGACACAGAACATAGAGTCCTTGTGGAATTTAGAAAATGATTTATCTGTGAAGAATGTTGATTTGGGGTTTCTAAGCTGTGTCATGGCTAAAAGTCTTAAAAACAGGCAACTTTAATTGGGGAGAGGGTTTGACAAAATCCTGGGAATCAGATGGATATGTATTATGATGTGACTATTAGCTTAAGAAATACTAAGGCCCTATTTATTCCCTAGAGGGAAACAGGTCATTGAAATATTTCCCCCTCAAAGAGTTGAATAAATGATAGTGATTAAATTTAGTTGCATATTACATGTATTTGTATTTATTTACCATTTGATAAAATGTTATATAACTGAGCAATTTCCTATCTTTGTTTACTAGAGCACATTAAAAATCAGTTTTAATTACTATTATGATATCCTGTGTCTAAATTTAAGATTTTGTAATGAAAGTTGAGCTTATGAAGATTGTATCAATTACATTTTTTTCTTTTGAGTTGGAGTTTCGCTTTTGTTGCCCAGGCTGGAGTACAATGGCGTGATCTCGGCTCACTGCAACCTCTGCCTCCCTGGTTTAAGCAATTCTCCTGCCCCAGCTTCCCAGGTAGCTGGGATTACAGGTGTGCGCCACCATGCCTGGCTAATTTTGTATTTTTAGTATAGACAGGGTTTCACCATGTTGGTCAGGCTGGTCTCGAACTCCTGACCTAAAGTGATCCACCTGCCTTGGCCTCCCAAGGTGCTGGGATTACAGGCATGAGCCACTGCGCCTGGCTGTCAGTTGCATTTTTAATTACATAAAGTTTATACATATTATATTGAAAGTAATAAAAATACTAACAAGAAATAAGTGTTGTCATTACTATTTTGGTTTATGCCTTTCATATTTTTAAGTGTACCTATTTACATATATATACATGCATATTAGTAATTTATCATATGTATATTAAAAATAGTATGTTTTACAGTATTGTACCCCTCTTTATTTTGTTATTGTCTTCAATTTTTAATTATTAAATTATTTTTCTGTAATGTCCTTATATTTACATACTTACCTAAGTCTCAAATGACTTGCTGTAATTTTAATATTTAATTAAAATTCATATCTTCCCCCAATGAGCCAATATTAAATGAGCCTAGACACTGATTTTCTAAAGTATCTCCTGATGACTTCATAGTTATATAAATATTAAATTGTCAAATGTAGAAAAATGGGTTAAGATACCCTCTCCTATGTTGCAGTGACAAATAACTCTAAACAGTGACTTTACAACCACAAGTGATTTCTCACACATTATGCATATTCATCATGGGTCAGCTGTGTGCTTCTGCTTCATATGTCCATACCCCATGATTGAGGCTGATAGAGTGTTCTTTATCTGGAACGCTGTTGGTCTTGTTTTATTTTATTTATTTATTTTTGTTTTTATTTTTTGAAATGGAGTCTCGCTCTGTCGCCCAGGCTGGAGTGCAGTGGCGCCATCTCGGCTTACTGCAAGCTCTGCCTCCCGGGTTCACGCCGTTCTCCTGCCTCAGCCTCCCGAGTAGCTGGGACACCACGTCCGGCTAATTTTTTGTATTTTTAGTAGAGACGAGGTTTCACCGTGTTAGCCAGGATGGTCTCGATCTCCTGACCTCGTGATCCGCCTGCCTCGGCCTCCCAAAGTCCTGGGATTACAGGCGTGAGCCACCGCGCCCGGCCGGTCTTGTTTTAAAGGTGTCTACATGGGACATTGCTGTCCTTTTCTCCGATAGGAATTGACATTTTACTTCTAGTCACATTTCATTGGTCAAAGCAAGTAACTTGACCATCCTGATTTTGACAGGACAGGGAATATATAATCTTCTTTCCAGAAAGGACACCACCGATTTACATCGTCAAATTTCGTATCAGTGGAACAGGAGAATATACTTTCCCCTCTTGGAGAAGGAACAAATAGTTTGACCAATAATAAAATCTACTGCGGTAACTTATCTTTTTCATTATATAATGTATAGAAATAATTAATCTGCTTTCTAGTTAGCCACATTGGCCAAATTTGGTGTAACTTGACATTTTAACATCTGCAACCCTCTTCACTAGTTTGGTCAGTAGGGTTGAAAATAGTTATCTCCGGGAGTCATATGTCTGGTTGATGCTTTTCTCTCTTGTTCTAGAGGTTTTTTAAGTATAAAAGAAAAAGATTATTCCGTGTATTATGCTGTTTGTTGTTTAAGAAAATTTGAATGTTCTAGAATATGTACTCAGTGTCCACCACATTCCACAGAGCATTTTCTAGGCTCCAGAAGCCATATTCCTGACATTTTAAAGCATCACCACTAGATGGCGATCTCGCTCATTTAGAAGGTTAGAACAACTATGTTTTTCTTCAGGTGAATGGGTTGGTTACAGAGGGATCAGAAGTGTAAATTATACTAATTTTATAGCAAGCTCTTTGTAACCAAAATGGTACTATTTACTGAGTATACATATATTCATGTACATATATACACATACACCCTTATACAGGAAAATTCCATTTGAAGCAAACCTATAAAATGCTGTGTTTTGCTATGTTACTTCCCCAGAATATATATTTTTCAACTATTACTGCCTGAACAAATACAGGGGTTTTCATAAGCACAGTTCCTCAAGAAATTGCCCAGAGGCTTGAGTCCATCCCTCTGCCTTGTCCCAACAGTACTTTGAATATGCTTCCAACTGTTGCTGAAACTGGTTGATTTAGTTGTGAGCCTTCATCTTTGTTTTAACAACTCTGTATTACTCAGCTTCACTCTCTTTTTCTTTAATTAATACAAGTGAAGAGTGGTTAAAAATTATATATTTCACTCAGATATGTTAAAAATTAACTTTCATGGTTTATTGCACGATGGGAAAGCCGGTACCAACCCTTTTAGAAAGGCTTTTAGAAATCTCACTCAGTGGTTATTGCCAGTGGTAACTCTTTGTTCTACCCTCTTTTACTTCAAAACAACACAACTTAATAACCGAAAACATTTTAAAACCATAGCCGAAATAGTGTAGTTCTCCTTAGAAAACAATTACTGGGTTCAATTGTTAATCCTCTTTTTGGTGTTCCTAAAATAATATTCTTTTCATTTATTTCTGCTATGATGTAGGGTTTATGGCTCTCTATCATATAATTCATATACCTTGTGGGATTTAATAATTAATGGAAATAGAAAATATATGGCTAGAATGTGCGTTTATAGGAAGTAAATATTTAATGTATACTTTGAGTAACGTAAAAGTAAATTTTGATATAATACTCTAGCATATTAAGGAAAACTATTATAAGCCAGTTCTTTGAAAATCATTTTTAACATAGTATATCATTGTATCTTTTACTCACAGGTGAAATCATATTAAACCTTGGTTAGAATTCTTCTGAAGGTTTAAATGAGCTATGATGGTATAGCCAGAATGACCTCTTGTATTTCTTTAATTAGACAGTTATAGTTTATATATATGATTCCCAAACAGATCAAAGAGGGCTGCTTCACAGCCTAGAATCCTTCAGAAGCTTCCCATGGCCTTCTATTACAATAGTTGGCAAGTATATTTAGCCAAAGAACCCTTTCTTTAAAAAAATCTTCCACAAAGTTCATAGAAAACATTAAAGCAAATTCCAGTTTAAAGAAGGATGGGAGTTGGGAGTCCACTAATTCAAGCATCCTCTTCAAATTTTGCCCAGGCTGGTCTGGAACTCCTGGCCTCAAGCAATCTGCCCACCTCAGCCGCCCAAAGTGCTGAGATTACAGGCATTCACCACCACGCCTGGCTGGATACCAGTTTTTTAAAGATGACATTTTTGATTTAAATTAGGCACATAAGTGTCTTCTTACATAGCAGCTAAGATCTCCCTAACTAGGAAGAGGTAGCTACAGATGCTGTATTATTGAGCTTGGTATCTTGATATACTGTTGTGATAGGGTGGGTTGCTGTTACAAATATTAAAAAGGTGATACTATGCTAGGCAGTCAAATTTTAAGATCTACAGGGAAAGTTAAGTGCTGTTGTTGCCAACTTATAAAGGAAAGGTAAATAAGTCCATTGCTTTTTGAAAGGTTAAAAAAAGCAACAGCCCAATGTGTCTTGAGTTATATAAAATTCTATACTACAATGGAGTGCTATACAATTCATCATTTCTTTACAAATATTTATTTTTTATTAGTACATTTAATAAGTGATGACAGTGATCCTACTTTCACACAAGGGATCTTGAGTTGTGCATTCTTCAGTGTTTGATGTTGAAAGTGTATCCTTAAATAATACTGAAGCTCTTATTGGACTTTAATATAAGTAGAAAGTAACCATTTAAATATATTAAAGTACCTTACTAACTTTATGGAGTTTGATAAATAAGAGAAATATTGGTTTTACATTTCCATGGTGATTTCCCAGTTAGTAGATTTTATGGAAAATCTGAAGACGTTGTTACTAATACTACTGTAGTACAGAGTTTAGAGGAAGGTTTTAGATTCAGAAGAAGGGCTCACATTTTGACATAAACCTATTTACTAGTTCCATGACTTTGGGGAAATAACTTCTCTGATTCTTAGTTTTCTCGTGTAAAACAGGAATGGTAATACTATATACCTCACTGGATTATAAAGAATCAAATGAACTAGTGTAATTATAATATGCTTGAGTTATAATGATAATAATGACACTTAGTTGTTACTCAAGTAATTTTTCCCCCTAGTGATTATAAGGGAAATAACAACAGCAGTTATAATGGCCAGCATTTGTTGAATACTTACAATATGAGAGGCACTGTTCTGTGTGTACAAGAAAATATGTGGAACACTCCCCATAGTGAAAGTTAGCAAACATTTGCTGTCTAGAATTTTTTCCCCCATGGACGTACTTCTAAAATTAAGATAGAAATCAGTAGTAAAATACTTAATGCACAAAAAATCATCCAGTGAAGAAACTTTTAAGAAAAAACTCAAAACTTTGTTTTATTTACATTTAAGTCTAAAATAACCTAAATTTATTTTCCCAATTTTAAATTTGACCTTCAAATTCTCTTAAATAATTGAATTTTATTGAGTTGGTATTTGATTTACTTTTATTAAAAGTAGTTAATATATAACATATTCACGTTAAATAATGGCCATTTAAATTCTGTAGTACAGTGAAAATATTAATGTAAGAGTATTTTAATTATTAATAGGCTTATTTACCCTATTATTCACTTCTATCACCAAAACAATTCTCAAAGTTGAAAGATTTTTTTCAACAAAGTTTTTTATTTAAATGTTAGAAACCCAACTATATGAAGCCCTTTATAAATTATTCACATTTTTTCAAATTCTTTTCAGACATTTGTTTTAGGTAATTCTCAAATGATTTTAAAACAGCATTTAAATTCTAAATGATAGTTTTTTACAACTTAATTCATAGCTCGACTCGTTTAAAATATTGCCAGGGAATTCAGCAATTTTTTGGACCTCCACATAGCTGGGGTTGTCAGCTCTGAGAAGTTTTTGAGTATGCTATAGCTGATAAGGTCCAACAGAAGAGCCCATGTGTATTCTGTCCCCTTATATTTATTAGGTATTTGCCAAGAGAATGTAGAGGTCATATAAGAGCTGATTTTGTTATAGCAGCATCATGATGGTTGTCATCTGCAGGTAGTTTCTGTCTCATGAGGTCTGCAGTGCAGCCAGACTCAGTTTGCTTTATACTCAGAAAACATTACTGTCACATTACTGCTTACATGTCGTGTGTCACAATAAATCTAGCTACCACTTTTCTATTTTGTACTTTTCTGAGTATATTTTCCAGTTGAGAGGGTTTTTGTGGTTCTCTTTACTATCCTCCTTTTTTTTGTCATTTAAAATGTGTAACTATTTCTTTTCCACTTTACTTCACTGTTATACGTTTAGTCTATCACGAAGAGTTTTGTGCTTTATATGCGAGGCTTAGAACAAATAGCATTCAATATATTTTGAATACTCTTATGAAGTTCCTTTTTATTCCATTATATTTTATTATTGATCACTTTCAGTTAGTTTACTGGGAAGAATTAGCTTTTTTATTTTATATTGACACCATTTAGGAAGACATTTTCAAAGGCATATATGAGAATATGGTACAGATAATCATGAGGCATTATACAACAAAATCTTACAGCATACCTGGAAATTTTTAAGGTGAATTTTCATTGCTCATTTGCCCCATTTGTTGTTAATCATCTGTCACATGGCCTATTTATAAAAGTAACGTATTTTACACTCTTCTTTGTTAATTTCCTTTTATCTTTTTCAAGTGTGATAAAATAATTTTAAAAATTATACGTATTTGTATGTATATGTAAGTAAATAAATGAGGCAGAAATAATATAGGCACTCATAAGTTGTCATATATAGGTGGAGATTTAAAGAACAGTCTGTAATGACGTTACATGTAGAAGTGTAATTATTAATCCTGCCTTTTACATTTATGTAGTCTTTTACAGTTTATAGGATACCTTAACATCTGTTGTCTTACTAGACATGTGAGTTCTAACTAAGACTGCCATTTATTTAACCCTGAAAGTGGGTAAGTTATTTGAGTTTCAGCTTCAGTTTATAAATATGTCACCTACTTTCTGTGTAGGTATTACTAGAAAACAATAAAAGATAGTATCCCTAAGGAAGATTAATTTAAATTACATAACTTTGTATTTAAATTCCTCATATAAAATATAAGATACCAAGATCGAAATTTATTCAGATATAAACTGTACTATATACCAACATCTTTTATTGTTGTATTTTTATTGTAAATTATCTAATTGTTTATCTTACAGATTTTCTGGCTTTATTATAAAATATATTATTCTTTAGTTTCATTCCTAACTTGCTTACCCAGCCCTTTTGTAAATTTGGTTGTTGTATCATTTCATGTTTATAGTTTCTGTGACAACCTGTACAGTTTGATCCACCTAGCAAGTATTTAATTAATTCTTGATTAATATAATTTTTTAGTTGTTACATAACAGTAGGGCTGAAGACAGCCTTATTTCCTTTTCAAACATTAATTTTACTAAGCTTTTTAACCAAATTTATTGCAATCTAGAGATGTTTAAAGGAACAGTCAGTCAGCAATAAATTTATTTTTCTTTAAATGTTATATTTTTTCCCCCTGCAAGGAAATGTAACCTAGTTCTTATAACACTTGTGTTGTCTTGCCTTTCATTTTGTATGACTAACTTTTTATACCAAATTGAATAAGCCATTAGCTTTTAGTGTGTAGGAATGTAGATCCATAGATATTTCCCATTAGACAAAAGAAAATCTATAAAAGCAATATCCCCTGGGGCTTGGTCTTCTTAGCGGCCTGATGGTCTAAAGCACTGCTATACTGTACCCTTATGAGAAAGAACTATGTTGGGTGATTTGCTTGGCATCCAGAAATATTAGTTGAAGAGATATGCATACCCTTTAAGATAACTTTAACGTTTGTACTGTACCACATTTATTAATTAAATATTCCAATTCAGGGAATTCATTCATAAATTTTTTATTTCAAAAATCATTTCTAAACAGAATGATACACTTTGTATATCTTATGCAGTTTTCAACTAGAGTTTGCTGAAACTGAGAGATAATATTATTTAGATAGCCACATTGTTTTGATAAGGTTTTTTTTTCTAAAGAATTTTACTTCAAAAAAGACCTCTATTGGTGATAGTTGTACAACTCTGTGACTACGTACTGAATTGTACACCTTAAAAGAGTGAATTGTTTAGTATGTGGATTACATCTCAATAAAGCTGTTATTTAAAAAATTTTTCATTGCACAAAATGTTTTCATAGGTGTGAGATAATAGAATTTCAATTTATTTTATAATTAATTAAAAATTATTAGCCTTAATAAACGTTTGAAGCTTTAGAAATATACTATTATGTATGACTTAAAATAATTTTTGCTGTTATTCACTAGTAATACATGCTTATTATAGAAACTTCAGGAACTATGGATAAGAAAAAATACACTGAAAAAATGTGTGGGTCATTTAATATTCACATTTACCATGTATTCTATTCCTAAGCGTTTCCTATACTTCACTACTTCCTTTGTATCCATACTTTTCCTGCCAGCTTTCATTAATAGTAAATAGCTTTTCATGATCATTTCTGGAAACAATCAAATGTAAGTATTTTCTTATAGGAGTAGTTAAGTGAAAGCATTGGTTTTTTCTTCCTTAACAGAGAATATGAAGGTAAGCAATGACATCATTATCTAAAAAGAAATGCAATAAAGATATTATATAATAGCTTTTGAAATACAGTCATTTTGGGATACCATTGTAAAAATTTGCTTTAAAACGTTTTGGATTTAAAATGAAAACTGGAAATCTTTGATAAATAATATTGTGACATTGGTTCTTGTGTAGGTAGAATATTTTTTTCTGCTCTTTAAAAGACTCTTGTTATCATATCTAGCCTTAACTTTCTAACAGCTAAAATTGTTCACAACACTGTTTAAAGATAAATTCAGTATCAGGCTTTGAATTTTTTTTTCTTGGTAAATATTAAGACCTGAGTACAAAATGAGGGCTGTATTGTGGATTAAGTGAAATATCTCAAGGCTGTGCTGTTCTGATAACTGAACCTGAAGTGACCTTTCTCAGACACAATTACAGAGCTGTATGTTTTTCCTTTAATTTCATCAGGGGTTTAATTAGTATACAAATAAAACTTCCCTTATCTTCCTTTCTACCTAATTGGCTTGTCTTCACTTATATATGAAGTATGTGAAAGTGGGCTGTAATTAGGGTGACCGTGTTAACCTTTTTTCCTCAAATGTACTGTTGCTTAAAGGCCTCAAGGCCTAAAAACAGTGCTTTGGATTATTGCTTTGCAATCACTATGGCTGTCCCATAGGTTTTCTCATGAGCAGAAGGGCTTTGGGTGCTGCAGGTTCCCACTGCTTAACAGGATCTTCATTCTTCTCCCCACTAAATGTTTATTGATTATCTCGCTGTTCCAGGCTCAGCCTCCAACAACTTAATATCAGGTGACAGTCAGGAGAGTTCTCCAAGTAATTAGAGTTGAGCATTGGGGGAACAATTAGGAGCAGAGTTATTAAACTTGATTTATCCTATTCTCTCCTGAACAGTTTCTTGGATATCAGAACATCACACTTTCACAATCTACCCTGGTTGAGAAATTAGTGGCTAACCTGCTGCTTATCATTGTTGCCTTGTTGCCTAGAGGCGCACCCTCTTGGTTTGTCATTCAGTTGGAAATATTAGAGTCCATAAAGTTTATCATGGGTTTTAATTAGATCAATCTGAACAGGAGAAAAGAAAAGCTGAATTTAAAATTATATGTGATATATGGATATATATTTATAAATATATATGTGATGTGTATATATATGTAAATATATATACACAAATATATTTTTCTTTAAAGCTCAGTGTTAGGATTTTTAAATATTCTGTTTTTGTTATTTAAAAAAGGTTAAGTATTAGGGAAAAGACATATTCTTGAATCACGGTTTATGTCTTGGTGTTTTACACACATCCCCATCAATCTTAGGACCCACTGATGTATTTTATGATGTCATTCTCCTCTTTTCAAATGAGAATTCTATGTCTATAAGTTATAAAACTATGATCTTTTTTCCAAAAAAACTATATTTTTGTTTTCATACTCAAGGAAGTATGAATTATATCACTTTGTTTATACCACTTTTTGTTTCTTTTCTATGCCCCTGAAAATAGTATAAGCTTTAGAAGAGTTTGATGACTCCTGTCGTTGCCCCTGAGACATGAAAATGAAAGAATGGAAATGAGAAGATTTAGCTATGTAGTAGAAATTCTAATGTTATGAGGTATATCTTCTTTGAAAGTATATGATAGGATTGTTGAAAAGTCAAGTGTGGGTTTATGATAATTTCAAAGTCGTGGATTCCCTGAGATTGGATCAGGAAGCTTCACTCTGGATAAGGTTAGAGATAATATACTGAATGCTGGATAGTCCCCTCACCAATATGCACCTCTAGTCATAAGAGTTATTGAGCAGAAGAATTTGAATGGACTGGCACAGATGTATTGTTTTTGTTGGAAGAACTCAAGCTTTATCCATAACTGGTGTTGGATCATTCATTAGTTTGATCTTCATATTTGAAAAATTGATTTTTTTGTTGCTTGAAAGATGTCAGAAATGCTGACTTTAAAAGGAACTCAAAAGGATTTTACTTTTTTAAATAAAGAAATCTTATAATGCTTTAGTGTCTTTATCTTAGCATTGGCACAAAATTAGTAGGTTTAGCATGGTTTTAAAAATTTATTCTTTGCCATCTTTTTAAAGTTGGTTTGATTCAGTGACTATTTCTGTGGTGGAACGTTTATGAAGATCTGTTAATAGTGAAGATTTAAAACAAAATACAATGTCTCATAAGTAGTCATAGTTTGTTTAATTTTTTGATTTATATTTGTTTGACAGTAACTCGACTATTTGAAAAGTGAATGACTGAATTTTAAAACTTTCAACATTTAAAAATACCTGGTTTGACTGATGATGGCTTGCAATTCACCAGCATTTAGAGAGAATTAACTGGTTTAACATGTATGCAGCTTAAGTTTTTTATACTATTCTTTTTTTTATACTACCCATTGTGAATGCACTAAAAGAATACTGTTAGAAGAGTTTTACACATGAAATTATAACATTTTTGTTTATTCTTTACTAGATATTTGAAGCACAGTGTGGATGTTAATGTGTGGCTAAACTGAGCAAGAAGAAAACTTTATGTGTATGCACTCAATTATTTAGCTCACCATCCAACAAATTTAATAAAAAACTGTTTGATAAGCTTATTCTAGAAATTTTTTAGGCAAAGGAGTAAGAAGATTTATAGTGCTAAGCGATCCTCTGATCCCTGTACTGTTTTGTATCCTAGAATTTTACGTGAGGTCTAGAAAATACTTCTCTCAATTGTGAGCTTCTGATTCTAAGCCTTCAGTATAAAGTTGCACAATTGCAACTTGAAATTTTTGTGTTAAGTAAATATTTCAGATTAAAGTAGATAGCAAATATAAATCAACAGATCTTATACTTCTGTGACTAAGAAAATATTTACAGAACACAAATAATTCTGAATGCAAGTATTATTTATAACTTTATTAGTTAAGACATGTTGATCCTATTTGTGTTGCTATCCTTGACATGAGAGTTATTTACTGGGAAGCAAGTAGATTTTATTTTGGAGTCCAATTTGTTTGTTTGCTGAAATGTCTATAGCCACCTAACTATATATTTATAAAGACAGTAGTGGTACTCTTTCATCTTGGGTTTACCATTTTCTTATAGATATCCTGGTCTATCATTTTCTCAATCACATGCATAGTTTGGGCATATGATAGTTCTTAACTCTAGTTCTATTTGGAATAAAATTGACTCTAAATTTCATGTGCTTTCTCCCCTGAAATCTTTATTTTTTCATCATTAAAAGAAAGTACAACTTGAGATTTTTATAATCAGATTATTTTTAGTAAGAATACAATTTATTTGCCTTGTAGTATTTGAAAAAATAAAATGGAACTGTATTTTGTAACAATTTCCCAAACCTTATCAGTTCTATCATTTCTAATTAGTAAGTATATAAAATTTTTGCAGAAAATTTGTTAAACTTTGATGTGTAATGACCCAAGTCTACTTCTCAGTCAGTCTGTATTCTTCTTTGTTTAATAGCCTATGGCATAAATTGAAGTTAATTATCAGGGCTGACAAGTAACTCTGTTTTCTGTCTGCTTGCAGAGTCTCTCCGAGGCAAAGATGGAGCTGAGAAGAAAAGATCAATCTCTGCGTCAGCTCAATAGACATCTTACCCAGCTGGAGCAGGACAAGCGTCGACTGGAGGAGAACATCCATGATGCAGAGAGTGCCCTCCGCATGGCAGCCAAGTGAGCATTTGGACCTTGGGGAGATCACTTAAAACAGACAAAAGATCAATTCTTACTTTCATGCTCCGGGTTTTAGCCCTGGATAATACAGTGTTAGAAAACAAAAGTACAGCTGTCTTTCTTTGAAATTCTCTGATATATCCTCAAAAAAGAAAAACTCTTAACATACTAAATGTATATTTTATTGAGAAACCTCAGAAAAGTATAAGCTTCTATATAACCTCTAATTATGCTTATTTTGGGCTCTGTTGTAGTGTTACATGTTAGAAACTATGTTTTATTAATGTGAAATGTAAGACTCTAAAAGTTTTGCATAGTATCTTCTGTTATACATTCCTATTCTCTTCTGCTCCACTGTCTCCGAAATTTTGTTCTGCATATATTATTATATACTAATATTGCGAGTAATATTTCCATAAAGAAATGTTAGCATACAATCAGCATGTGTATCATAGCATTTAAAAAATACAATAAAACATATTGACCATGGAAAACTCATTTAATTTTTATAGCTGTATATTCTAATATTTTAAGTAGAAAAATATACAGTTTTCAGAGTAGACCACTATGTAAATGTGATGAAAGTGTTTTTCCTTTTTTATTTTAAACCAGGTAATCAAGTTGACATACATTATGAAGTTCACATTGAACAGTTCTCTTGGGCATTTTTATTTGTTCCTCATATCAAATTTCATGGAATAGTTTAAAGACATTTCTTTGTACAACAGCATGGCTTAAAGAAAATCTATTTTCAAGGAGTAAAGAAACATCTAATTTTGATAAACTCAGTGTTTTCTAAATTTAGAATTCTGAATTTCTTTACTTGCAAAAATATACGTTAAATATTTTTTGAGACAAACTCTTAAACATAAAATATCGTCAGATATGAATATAGTCTGTAAACTGCAGAATGTATATAAATCACTGAACAAGGAATCCACAATCTTAGGATATTCATAAACTTTGCCACAGGGTTTGTGACATTGCTCAAACATAATGAAAACATGAATTGACACAAAGCCAAAATTTTGGCATGTTTGAATAACCACTGATAGTTTTTTGGAAAATTGTAAAGCTATGTAACATTGCACCACCATCTGAGGTGTATGTTTTTGCCATTTTTTAAAATATAAGTTTGACTAAATCAGTTTTTGTTGTTATTGTTCACTCCCAGTTTCATCATGTCAAATGAGAGGCTTAGCCCAGGTAATTTCCAGTGAGTCTTATAGCACTGAGAAAATTCTGAGATGAATGAAAATAGGTTTATAAGACCTCCAGATTCAAATTGTATTTTCAAAACATTGCTGTTAATTCAGTATTTTGACATGTCTGTGATCTGTGACCACGGGCACATGTTTTTATAAATCTAAAGAAAGCTAATTTGAAATCTGGAGACTAATACATTATTTACAGTTTTAAATTTCAATTTACAATTAGATTTTTATCTTCAGTATTTTCATTCAAACTTTTTATTTCATTATGAAGGCTAAATTCAATATACTAGGCTGATAGGAGAAACTAGTAACTTTGCATATTCCTAGACAAGTCACAGAGGAGTTTTCTGTGTAATTATTATAGCATAAAAAGACTGTGTGGAAAGGAAAATACTATTTTGCGTAGTATGGTCCTTTATTATATATCCCCATCACTAAGATTTTTAAAGTCTTTTTCATTAGAAATAAAAGAATAAAGTTTTACCATTTACAGCACATTTTAAATGATCAATAATGTAATTGTGATTTTTTTCTTTGTTTTTCACTTTTTTACCTTTTTGTTCTCCCCTACCCCAATTCAGGACAGGCAACAAAATTTAAGATATTAGTTAAATGTGGAAATATATCAGTGAATATGGTTAGTTTTTATAGTTTTAAAAGGAGAACAATGAATTAAAAAATCAAAATTTAAAAAGTTAAAATAAATTTTAAAAAAAGAAGAACAGTGATATCAGACCCTTATTTTTTAATACCAGTGACTTATACTAAAATGTGTAACAGTTGTAGTAAGGTTTGAGTTTTACTAACACTTAATCTTTTATTTTTTCTAGAGACAAAGAATGTGTTGCTAATCATATGAGAGCAGTAGAAAATACGCTTCACAAGGTACTGTTATTTTTCTTTAATATTGTTCAATTTGTGTCATGACACCTAGTCATTATTTTTATTAGCCACAAAGTACTTTCATTGATTTTGAAACTTAAAAAAATAAATTAACAAAAAGATGCTTTGTAGATGACTGGAAATTTCCATTACATAGTGCTATATTGCATGCTTTTTTTTAGAATTCATTTTATATATCTATAAAACTATGAAAATAGTGGTTTCCCCAAACTGGTGTAATTGCACTAGGAATTATTTGCAGTCTTTGCTGAACAAAGCAGAGGTCATTAAGATCCTTATATGTCTCATAATGATAAAATGTTTTACCACAGTGTCTAACCTCTTACCACTCTTAAACCAACGGTCCTATATATATATGTATAGAGAGAAACATATATTTTATTTAGTAATACTCATATGTATAAACTAGGTAGTAATGTTATTCAAATTGAAATTTTCTTTCTTGTAAGAATATATTCTTAAAGTAGAAATTTAATTATTTAATATATTCTATTGTTTTCAAATTTGATTACTCCTGTATGATAAACTCTGAGTGTTAATTTGTATTGATGAACAGCATAATAAAAGTATTATGATACTAGTAAAAACATAATATATTTATTGACCATGTATTTTGTTAGCACTCCACTCTGCATTGAAGATGTGTTCATTATTTCATCATTCAAAATTAGAGAAACATTGTTTATGTGTTTCTGCTACAGTCTGAAAGGCAAATTATTAGAAATGCAAACATTAAGTACTTTAAAGATACATGGAATTTATGAATGAATCACATTTAGAATAACCTTGTGAATCAATTTTTTATATAATATCATTTTGTAAGTCACTTAAAATACCCTAAAACTAACCTTTTGAAGGGCATATTAAATAAAATTAGCAAACTAATAGTTAATGCATTTTAACATTTTAAAAACAATGGGCCCCTGTATTCTTTTATATTTTGACAGTGACCAGCATTATTTCATGTCAACAAAAGTATTTTGAAAAAAAAAATAATCTGAGTGCTATTTCCTAAGCTTCTTTGAAATTATGATTTCTCCCCCTTCCCATTTAAAAAAGTTTAGCTAGTCAGTATAGTTTAAATATAGTCACATTAAAGTCATATGTGCCACAAATCTGAAATTTAGATTTGCAGTGAAAGAGACATCTTTGGTATTTTTTTTGAACTTGGTGGATAGAAAAGTCAATTACGTCATATACATGGCATACCCTTTTATATAGTTAATGTTGACTTTGAAATCCAGTTGGTTTTTCATCATCCCAGTTGGAGAAAAAAAAAGTTAGATAGCGGCTAACTTGGGGAATGAACTTCGACGTCAGGGAAAAACCATCACCAGTATGAAATGTAAGTGTTGTACCTTCTTCTTTTCTTATGAAAATGGCAAAATATATCGTTTAAATATAATAAAGACTGACTGCAACAGGATGATTATAATCATACAGTTCTTCAGTTATAGTTCATCTTTTGATTTTTGTGTCATATGGAAAGAAAGCTGTCTGTAAATCTGGTCTATAGCCATTGTATATTTGCTTTTGCTTTATGGCTTTTCCTCTCTTCAGATTTAGTAGTTAATTATTTTGATTTATATCTTTAGAAAATTCTATTAATATAGTGGTTTTAAAGTTATGAATTACTTTTCAAGCTTGTAGTGAAAACTTAGGAAAGATAATTGGGGATAATTCTGTTTTCTGTGAGGTATGAGTGAGAATGAATGAGTGATAAGGAGGTGGCCCAGAGAGTCCTCTGAAAGTCTCAGGAAGATGCAGGCCCACCTGTCTTCGTGCCAGAGTTCAATAGGTTTATTTTTCTGGCCACCTTGGACTTTCCATTGGCATTTTGCTGTCTTCGATGAAACAAAGAGTAGTATGGAAGGAGGGTCCAGGCTCTTTCATGGGATGGTAAAAATGGATATGGATACATCCAAACTCTTCAACAAAGTTTACTGTGCACGGTAAAATAGTATCACTATTTATATTTCTTACTGTTTTAAACACGTGTGTTTTCAAGGTTTGTACCATACATTCTAGAATAAAACTAAGTCTTACCCGCTGAGTTGAATTTTAATACTAACTTCTGACACAATAATCAAATAGAAGAAAGAACTTGTTTTCCTGCAGACGTTATTTCTTTTCTTGGATGTTAAGGAACTTAACCTGAACATATTTGTTTTTAGGAAAAACAATTACATTTTATTTATACTTGTTAGTTTTTAAGCAACATATTTCATTCAGCTTTTCAAATACTACAACTATATTACACAGAACAGTTGATTAGATATTATTTTCAAAATTCCATTTGGGACTGATAACTACTATTTAATAAGGAAGGTCAGTCATTTCAGTTAAAAACATGTAGTTTTTTTTCAAAGAAATGTAAATTTTATATTAATTTCATTTAGATATATATTTTTATTTATGCCAGTTTTTAATGTAGGTCAGAAGTTAATTTTAAAAGACACTCTTTTGGGGGGGCAATTTCAAGTTATTGGAGATAAGAAAAATAAGAACGAGAAGAAATAAAATCATCATAACTTTTCATGAGGTGCATTTTTTAAAACACACCCTTCTCTCTTGAGTTGAAATTTTGGCTGCTTTTTATTTTTTTTGAAAATCCAAAACTGTTGAACTTCTTTTGAAAAAAACTCACCAGTTTAACCATTTTAAAGTGCACAGTTCAGTGGTTTTCAGTATGTGCACCCATCACAACTAATTCCGGAACATTTACATCACTGCAAAAGAAACCCAGTACCCAAGAAGCAATTATTTCTTATATCCCTTTCCCCTACATCCTGGCAAACACTGACCTGCCTTCTGTCTCTATGGATTTTCCTGTTCTGGACATTTAATGTAAATGGAATAATACAATATGTGATTTTAGATGTCTGGCTTCTTTCATTTAGCATAATTTATTCAAGGGTCATTCATCTTGTGGCATGTATTGATACGTCATACCCTTTTATGGCTGAATAATATGCCATTGTATAGTTATACCACATTTTGTTTATGCATTCATCAGCTGATAGACACTGGGTTGTTTCCACTTCTTGGTTATTATGAATAGTGAATGCTGCTGTGAAATTTTGTGTAAAAATTTTTGTTTGAAGGTCTGTTTTCACTTCTCTTGGGTATGTAGCTAGGAGTGGAACTGCTGGATCAAATAATAATACCATGATAACTTTTTGAGGAACCACAACTGTTTTCCACAGTTGCTGCACCATTTTAAATCTCCACCATTATGGATAAGCATTCTTATTTTTCCACATCCTTGCTCACACTTGTTAGTTTCAATGTTTGTTAATGGCCATCCTAGTGACTACTATGTAGTATCTCACTATGGTTTTGATTTGTATTTTCCTAATGACTAACAATGTTGAACATGTTTCCATGTGATTATTGATTATTTGTTTGTCTTCTTTGGAGAAATGTCTCTTCACATCCTTTGCCTGTTTTTAAATTGGGTTGATTGTCTTTTTGTTGTTGAGTTTTAAGAGTTCTTTGCATATTCTGGATACTAGAATCTTATTATATATATGATTTGAAAACATTTTCTCCCATCCTGTAGGTTGTCTTTTTACCTTCTATTTAAATAGTGTCCTTTGATGAACAGAAGTTTTACAATTTGATGAAATCTAATTTTTTTCTTGCTGCTGCTTATGTGTTTGGCCTCATATCTAATAATCCATGTCCAAATGCAAAGTCGTGAAGCTTTCCCCTCTGTTTTCTTCTAAGAATTGTATAGTCTTAGCTCTCATATTTAGGTCTTCAGTCCATATAGAATTGATTTTATATATTCTATCATGTAAAGGCCCAACTTCATTTTTTTATATGGCAATCCAATTATTCCAGTACCATTTGTTGAAAAGGATGTTCTTTTCCCATTGAATGATCATGTTGAATCATTCATACTCCTGTTGAAAATCAGTTGACTATAGATGTATAGGTTTATTTCTGGACTCTCAATTCTGTTCCATTGAATTGTATGTCTCTCTTCATATCAGTACCACAAGTTTTGATGACGATGTTTTCTATTAAGTTTTGAAATTGAGAAATGTGAGATTTCTAGATCTCAAGATTGTTTTGACTATTCAAGTTCTCTCATAAAATTCCATGTGAATTTTGGGATCAGCTTGTCCATTTCTGCAAAAGAAGGCAATGGAATTTTGAAAGCTGCTATGTTGAATTTATAGATCAATTTGGGGAGTATTGTCATCTTAACAAAATATTAAGTCTTGCAATTCATGAACATAGAATGCCTTTCTACTTATTTAGATCTTCTTTAATTTCTCTCAAAAGATGTTTTGTGGTTTTCAGTGTATAAGTTAGGCATCTTCTTGGTTAAGTTTATTCTTAAGTATTTTATGATTTGCAATGCTATTTTAAGTGGAACTGTTTTCTTAAGTCTAATTTTTTATTCTTAATTGCTGGTGTGCAGAAAAGTACAACTGATTTTTGTATGTTTATCTTTTTGTATGTTCATCTTTTCTCCTGTAACTGCTGAATTTATTAGCTCTAGTAGTTTTTGTGTGCATGTATACCTTCTTTAGGATTTTCTACATGTAAGATTATGTTATCTATGAATATAGTTTTACTTTGTTCTTTCTAATTTGGATGCCTTTAGTTTCTTTTTCTTATCTAATTATCTGGCTAGAACATCCAGTATGGTGTTGAATAGACATGTTGAGAGCAGACATGTTTGTTTTCTTCTTAATCTTAAGGGGAAAGTTTTTGGTCTTACACCATTAAGCATGATATTAGCTGTGGGTTTTTTCATAGATCCTCTTTATCAGTTTGAGAAAGTGCTCTTCCTTTCCTAGTTTTTTGAGTGTTTTTATGAAAAGGAATTCAGTTTTGTCAAATGCTTTTCTTTTTCTGCATCAGTTGAGATGATCATGTTGTGCCTCCCCTCCTTCATCCTACTGATGTTTTGTACTACCTAACATGATTTATGTATGTTGAACACCATTGTGTTCCTGCGATAAATCTCACTTGGTTATGGTGTATGATCTTTTGAATATGCTGCTAGGTTTGGTTTGCTAGGTTTTTTTTTTTTGAGGGTTATTGCATCTAAATTCATAGGACATATTGGTCTGTAGTTTTCTTGTGATATCTTTGTCAGGCTTTAGGATCAGAGTAATACTGATCTCATAGAATAGGTTAGGAAATGCTCCCTTCTCTTCATTTTTTTTCAAGAATTTGAGAGAGATTAGTGTTAATTCTTTAAACATTTGGCAGAATTCATCAGTGAAACTTTCTGGGCCTGGACTTTTCTTATCTGGAAGTTTTTTGATACTGATTCATTCTTTTCTCGTTATAGATTTCAGATTTTCTGTTTCTTTTTCAGTCAGTGTTGGTAGTTTGTGTGTTTCTAGGAATTCGTCTGTTTTATCTAAGTTATGTGACTTGTTGATATCCCATTGCTCATTTTCTTAATAATTGTTTTTATTTCTGTAAGGTTAGTAGTAATGTCCCCATTTTTATTTCTGATTTTAGTAATTTAGTAACTTTTCTCTTGGTCAGTCTAGGTAAGGCATGCCAATATTATTTGTCTTTTAGGGGTCCAACTTTTGGTTTCCTTGATTTGCTCCATTGTTTTTCTGTTCTCTATTTTGTATTATCTCTGCTCTAAAACATTATTATTTCTCCCTTCTGTTTGCTTTGGGTTTAGTTTGCGCTCTCTGTCTCTCTCTTAACTGCTCCAAGCTGGAAGGTTAGGCTATTGATTTGAGATCTTTCTTCTTTTTTAATGTAGACATTTACAGCTATAGATTTCTGTCTGATGCAGCTTACACTGCATCCCAGAAGTTTTGGTTTATTATTTTTTTATATTCATCTATTTCAAAGTATTTTCTAATTTCTATGATTTCTTCATTGACTTATTATTTAAGAGTGAGCTGATAATTTCTGAATATTTGGAAATTTTCCACACTTTATTTTTGCTATGGAGTTATACTTTAATATTATATGGATTAAATACTTCATTTGATTTCTATTCTTTTTAAGTTTGTTAAAGTTTGTTGTATGCTCCAGAATATGGTCTGTCTTGCTGAAAGTTAAATGTGCATTTTAAAAGATATGTATTCTTTTGTTAGGTAGAGTGTTCTATATATGTCTGTTATGTCTAGTGGGTTTGTGGTGTTCAAGTCTTCTAAATCCTTGATTGTCTTTTGTCTGGGTGTCCTATTCATTAGTGAAAGTATGATGTCAAAGTCTCCAAATGTTATTGTTGAACTCTTTTTCCTCTTCAACTTGGTCAGTTTTCCTTCATATATTTTGAGATTATGTGGAAATTGTTATATCTTCTTGATGGATTGACTCTTTTATCATTATATGGTGTCTTTGTTTCTTGCAATAATTTTGACTTTAAAGTCTTTCGTCTGATATTAGTGTAGGCGCTACAGCTCTCTTGGTTACTGTTTGCATGGGCTGTCTTTTTCTGTCTTTTCACTTTTAACCTATTTGTGTCTTTGTATCTAAGATGAGTCTGTTATAGACAGTGTAAAATGAATCACGTTTTGAAAAACGTTCATTTTGCTAACTTCTGACTTTCAATTGGATATTTAAATCAATTTACATTTAACGTAATTGTGATAAGGAAGGACTTCTGCCATTTTTTTCTACATGTGTTATATGTGTTTTGTTCCTCAGTTCTTCTGTGATTCCTTCTTGTCTGCATTAGATAGATCTTTGGTAGTATGCCATTTTTTATTCCCTTCTCTTTTATTTTACTATACATTTTTAGTTGTTTTCTTAGTGTTACCCTTGGTGATTACAATTAACATCTTAATTCAAAACAACCTTGTTTGAATTAATGCCAACGTAGTGCCAATTATGTTTAAAAAATTTTGCTCTTAAATAGCTTCATCCTTTCTCTTCATGTTGTTACAAATTACATTCTTATATATTGTGTGCCCATCAACATAGTTTATAATGATTGTTTTATATAGTTGTCTTTTAAATCTATAGACGAAAAAGAGGAGTTACAAACCAAACATACATTAATACTGACTTTTATATTTCCCTGCATAGTTAACCTTTGCTGGTGTTCCTTATTTTTTCATGTGAATTTGAGTTACTGTCTAGTATCCTTTCATTTCAGGACTCCCTTTAGCATTTCTTCTTGGGCAGATCTAGTGGTGAACTCCCTTAGCTTCTGTTTATCTTGGAATGTCTTAATTTCTCCTTCGTTAGAAAAAATTTTAATTTTATTGTGGTAAGAACACTTAATCTAAGATCTAGCCTCTTAATGGATTTTTCGTATGCAATACAATATTGTTAACCACAGGTACAATGTTATAAAGCAGACTTTCAGAACTTATCCATCTTGCATAACTGAAGCTTTATACCTATTTATTAACAACTCCCCACTTCTCCCTCCCTGACCCCAGCCCCTGGTAACCACCGTTCTACTCTCTGTTTCCATGAGTTTGACTATTTTAGATACGTCATATAAGTGGAATTATGTAGTATTTGTTCTGTGAATGGTTTATTTCACTTAGTATAATGTCCTCAAGGTTCATCCATTTTGTTGTATATCATAAGATTTCCTTCTTTTAAAAGGCTGATTATTTCCTTCCTTTGAAAACCTGAGTAATATTTTATTGTATGTTTATACCATATTTTATGTATCCATTTATCTCTCAATAGACATTTAGGTTGTTTCTAGATCTTGGCTATTATAAATAGTACTGAAGTGAACTTGGGAGTGTATATATTTCTTAGAGATTCTTATTGCCATTCTTTTAGATAAATACCCAGAAGTGGTTGCTGAATCATATGTGGTAGTTCTAATTTTAACTTTTTGTGAAATCTCCATACTTTTTTTCCAGAGCATCTGCACCACTTTACATTCCTTTGCTGTTGTGTACATGGGTTCCAGTTTCTCCACATCTTTGCCAACCCTTGTCTTTTAAAAAAATTTTTTGTAATAGTCATCCTAATAGGTATAAGGTGATACCTCATTGTGGTTTTGATTTTTATTTCCTTGATGATAGTGACATTGAGGATGTTTTCATATACCTGTTTGACTATTTGTATGTCTTCTTTGGATAAATGTCTATTCAAGTTCTTAGCCCATTTTAAAATGAGGTTATTAGTTTCTTTTTACTATTAAGTTGTATAGAGTTTAGAAATTAACCTCTTATATTTTAGAAATTAAAACCCTTATGTGGTTTGCAAGTATTTTCTCTTATCCCACAGGTTGCCTTTTCATTATGTTGATTATTATTATTATTATTTTTTGCTAGGCAGAAGCTTTTTCATTTGATGTAGTTTCACTTGTCTGTTTTCATTTTTGTTTCTTTTGCTTTTAGTGTCATATCCATGAAATCACTGCAAAGACTAATGTCATGAAGTTTCTCCTCCATGTCTTGTTCTAGGAAATTTATAGTTGTAAGTCTTATGTTTAAGTCTTTAATCCATTTTAAATAGATTTTTTTTTTTAATATGGTGTAAGGTAGGCTCCATTTTTTTTTTCTTTAGACAAAGTTCTGTTCTGTTGCTAAGGCTGGAGTACAGTGGCGTGATCTCGGCTCACTGCAACCTCTGCCTCCTGGGTTCAAGTGATTCTCGTTCCTCAACCTCCTAAGTAGCTGGAACTACAGTAATACACCACCATGACCGGCTAATTTTTATATTTTTAATAGAGGTGGAGTTTCACCATGTTGGCCAGGCTGGTCTTGAACTCCTGTCCTCAAGTTATCCACCCACCTCGGCCTCACAAAGTGCTGGGATTACAGGCATGAGCCACCGTGCCTGGCCCAGTTTCATTCTTTAGCAAGTGATATCCGGTTTTCCCAATACTCTTTGTTGAAGGAAACTATCCTTTCCCCATTGTGTCTTCTTTGCACTCTTGTCAAGGATCAATTGACCATATATGTGGGGATTTATTTCTGGGCTTTCTGTTTTGTTCCATAGAACTCTATGTCTGTTTCTCTGCCAATACCATACTGTTTTAATTACTATAGTTTTGATATATATATATATGTATATATATGCATATGTGTGTATATATGTATATATATATGTATATATGTATGCATATGTATATATATTTTTTATTTTTATTTTTGAGAGGGAGTCTTACTCTTTTGCCCAGGCTGGAGTGCAGTGGCATGATCTTGGCTCACTGTAGCCTTCCCCTTCTGGGTTCAATCAATTCTCCCGCCTCAGCCTCCTGAGTAGCTGGGACTATAGGCACACACCACCATGCCTGGCTAATTTTTTTGTATTTTTAGTAGAGATGGGGTTTCACCATGTTGGCCAGGCTGGTCTCAAACTCCTGAGCACAGGTGATCCACGTCCTTGGCCTCCCAAAGTGCTGGGATTACAGGTGTGAGCCACTGCATCCAGCCATCTTTGTAATGTATTTTGAAATCAGGAAGTGTGAGGCCTCCAGCTTGGCCCTGATTTTTCAAGCTCTTTTTGGCTATTTGAGGCAGTTTCTGGTTGCATATGAAGTTTAGATTTGCTTTTTCTGTTTCTGCAAAAATGCCACTGGGATTCTGATAGGGATTACATTGAATCTGTAAATCATTTTGGGTAGTATGAACATTTTAACAATAATAAGTCTTCCAATTCATGAACACAGAATGTTTTTTCATTTGTTGTATTTTTAATTTCTTTTGCCAATGTTTTATACTTTTTAGTGTACAAGTCTTTCACCTCTGTAGTTAATTTGTAGGTATTTTATTCTTTTTGATGTGGTTATGTGATTTTTTTTAGTGTTTACCTTGCTGTTTACAATTAACATCTTAATTCATAACAATCTAGTTTGAATTAATACTGAACTAGGATGTTCCGTACGTAAGGAATACTCATATATTCTAAAGGGGTTTCTATGTAGAAGATCACGTCATTTGTAATCAGGGACAGTTTTACTTCTTCCTTTTCTGTTTGGATGCCTATTACTTATTTTTCTTGCCAAATCACGCTTGCTAGGACATTCAGTGATATGTTGAATACAAGTGGTAAAAGCAGACATCCTTACCTTGTTCATGATTTTAGAGGAAAAGCTTTAAGTTTTTAATCATTGAGTATGATATTAGCTGTGAACTCTACATATATGGCCTTTGGTATGTTCAGGTACTTTTCTTCTATTCCTAGTTTGTTGAGAATTTTTATCATGAAAGGCTATTGAATTTTTATCAATTTTATCAAATGCATTTTATGCATCTATTGATTGTGTGAATTTTGTCCTTCATTCTGTTAATGTTATGTATCATAATTGATTTTTGTATGTTGAACCATTCTTACATCCCAGGGATAAATCCCACTTTGTAATGGTGCCTAATCCTTTAATTGTGCTTTTGAATTCAGTTGCTAATATTTTGTTGAGGATTTTTAGATCTATATTCATCAGGGATATTGGCCTGTAGCTTTTTTTTCTTGTGATGTCTTTGTCTGGCTTTGGTATCAGGAAGATGCTGGTCTCATAAAATATACTTCGAAGTTTTCTCTCCTTTTCAAATTTTTTGGAGGAGTTTGAAAATCATTAACATTAATTATTTAATTGTTTTATAGAATTCATCAGTAAAGCCACCTGGTCCTGGGCTTTTCTTTGTCAGAAGATTTTTGATTACTGAGTCAATCTCCTTACTACTGTTCAAGATTTTCCCTCCCTCCCTTCCTCTCTTTCTTCCTTTCCCCCTCTGCCCCCACCCCCCCCCAATCTTTCTTTCTTTCTTTCTTTTTTTTTTTTTTTTTTTGAGACAGTGTCTTGCTCTGTTGCCTAGCCTAGAGTGGTGCAGTGGCATACTCATAGCTCACTGCAGCCTCAAACCCCTGGGCTCAAGAGATCCTCCTACCTCAGTCTCCTAAGTAGCTGTGACTGCAGGCATATGCCACCATATCCTGCTAATTTTTAAATTATTATTATTTTTTGAAGAGATAGCATCTCACTATGTTGCCCAGGCTGTCTTGAACTCCTAGCCTCAAGCACTCCTCCCACCTTGGCCACGGAAGTGCTGGGATTATAGGTATAAGCCACCACACCCAGCCTCTGTTCAAGACTTTTTATTTTTATTTTTTAAATCATTCGGTCTTGTTAGGTTGCATGTTTCTTAGAATTTATCCGTTTCTTCTAGATTATCTACTATATTGCATATAATTGTTCATAGTAGTCTCTCATGATTCTTTTTATTTCTGTGGTATCAGTTATAATTTCTCCTTTTTGTGTTTTTTTTTTTTTAGTTTTATCTTTTTTGCTTAGTCTTACTAAAGGTTTGTAAATTTCGTCTTTTCAAAATATAAACTCTTAATTTTACTGATTTTCTCTATTGTGTTTTTCTGTTCTTTATTCTTTTCCTGTTCTAATCTTTATTATTTCCTTCCTTCTGCTAATTTTGGGTTTAGTTTGTTCTTCTTCTCGTTCCTTGAGGTACCAAATTAAATCGTTTATGTGACATCTTTCTTTTTTTTAATGTAGGTGTTTACTGCTGTATGTTTCCCCTTACTACTGCTTTCACTGAGTCTCTTAAGTTTTGATATGTTGTATTTCATTTTCATTTTAATTTGTCTCAAGATATTTTCTAACTTTCCTAATGATTTCTTTCTTATGCCGCTGGTTGTTCAAAAATTTATTTCTATATATTGTGAATTTTCCAGTTTTTCTTCTATACTTTGTTTCTGGTTTCATTTCATTATAGTCAGAAAAGAAACTTGGTATGATTTTAATATTCTTAAATCTATTAAGACTTGTTTTGACACCTAACATATGATATATCCTGGAAAATGATGTGTGTACACTTGAGAAGAACGCGTGTTCTGCTGCTGTATACTGGAACGGTCTACGTATGTTCGTTAGGTTCATTTGGTCTATAGTGTTGTTTGTGTTTGCTATTTCTTTTTCTGACTGGTTGTTCTCCCCGTTATTGGAAGTGGGGTAATGAAGTCTCCTACTATTATTGTGTTGCTGTCTATATTCCCTTCAGTTCTGCCAATGTTTGTTTTATATATTTAGGTGCTCTGTTGTTAGGGGTGTGTGTGTGTGTGTGTGTGTGTGTGTGTGTGTGTATGTGATAATTGTTAAAATTGTTATATGTTCCTGGAGACTGCACTCTTATATCATTATATAATGTTATTCTTTGTCTCTCCTGACAGTTTTTGGCTTCTAATCTATTTTGTATGATATAAATATATCCACTCCTACTCTTTTTTGGTTACCAAATGGTAACTAATGGAATATCTATTTCCAACACTTTACTTTCAGTCTATGCACATCCTTAAATCTAAAATGAGTTTCTCATAGACAGTGTCTAGTTGGATCTTTTTTTTTTTAAATCCATTCAGCCACTCTGTGTCTCTTTATTGGAAGTTATATCTATTTATTTATCGGAAGTTAAACCTATTTACATTTGAAGTAATTACTGATAGGAAATTATTTATTATTGTCATTTTGTTCATCATTTTCTGTTTGTCTTATAGTTCATTTGTTTTTGGAGTTCCAGAGCTTTTTGGAGTTCCTTAGTGTACAGTTCTTAGTTCATTTTTCTCCCTTGCTCTCATCCTTTGTGTTTCATTGATTTTTTTTGTATTGATAAGCTTTTATTAATTTCTTTTTTACTTTTGTGTAACTTATATGGGTATTTTGTTTCCAGTTACCCTGGGGCTTATATAAAATATGGTTATGACAGTTTAAGTTGATAACAACTTAACTTTAATCACTTGCAAAAACTCTACAGTTTTACTCCTCCTCCCTTCACATTTTGTTATTGATGTCACAATTTACTATATGGTGTATTCATTCACATATTTTTTACTTATAGTTGTTTTTAATACTTTTGTGTTTTAACTTTTACATTAGAAATAAAAGTGATTTACCCACCACCATTAGAGTAATAAAGCATTCTGTATATCTGTATATTTACCTTTGTGTTCTATACTTTCTTATGGTATCATGTTGCTGTACAGCATTCTATTATTTCTACTTGAAGAACTGCCTTTAGCACTTCTTGTAAGGCAAGTCTGTTAGTGATGAACTTCCTCAGCTTTTGTCAGGGAAGTTTTTATGTTTCCTTCATTTTTAAAGGGCAGTTTTGCCAGGTATAATGTTCTTAGATAGCATTCTTTTTCCCTTTCATCTCTTTGAATACGTCATGTTACTCCCTTCTGGCTTGCAAAGTTTGAGCTGAAAAAGTTAATTGATAGTTTAATAGGGATTCCCTTGTTTGTAATGAGTCATTTTCTTCTTGCTGCTTTCAAAATTCTCTTTTTTTGAATTAAAAAAAAGAATTAAAAAGACTTAAAAATTCTCTTTTTTTGAATAAAGACTTAAACTGTCTTTATTCTTTATTACTACTATTATTTTCTTCCTCCGACTGGATGATTTCACATGGCCTATCTTCAAGTTCACCAATTTTTTTTTTCTGCAGGTTTTAGTCTGCTGTTGAACCTCTCTTGAATTTTTAGTTGAGTTGTTATATTCTTCTGCCCTAATATTTGTTCCTCTTAAGTTTTCTTATTACTGAAATTCTCACTTTGTTCATATATTATTTTTCTGAGCTTATCGATCATTTTTATGGCAGTATTTTGAATTCTCTTTCAGATAATTAATATATCTCCATTTCATTAGTATTGGTTTCCAGAGTTTTATCTTGTTCCTTTTTTGGATTATGTTTCTCTGTTTTTTCATTTTCCTTGACTCTTTGTGTTGGTATCTATGCATTAAGGAAAAAAAAAAAGAACCTACCATCTCTCTCAGACTTCAAGGATTGGCTTTGTACCAGAGAAGACCTTCACCAATAAACTCGGCCAGAGCTTCTATGGGGCTCTCAAACTTCTGTGTTAGTCCAAACTGTCATCTTCTTAAAGTCTCCAGGGTTCTAGAGTATGCTATGCCTCATCAGTACTTTGAGACAGGCAAGACAAAAGATAGAAATATTACCCTCTGGTAATACTTGGAAAAGTTGGAATGTTGTATGTATGGCCCAATTCTTTTCCTCCCAAGGTAGAGGCTGAGAGCTGGGGATTTTTTTTCACTGGTCCTTTCTGTGCCAAGCCGGGGGAGAGCTGTTATGAATATCTGTGCTCTAGTCCAAACCACCACCTTTTTTCTCTGTGGGACTAGTGTATATTGGGTCATGTCAGTACTCAAACACAGGTGAGACAAAAGCCAATCCTTTAGGTAGAACTCTGAAGAGTGGGACATTGTACGCACAGTCCAGTTCCTTCCCTTCTCATAAAAAGTTGGGAGCTGAGAGTTCCCTCCTGGTAATAACGATGCTGTGCTGGGAGTGGGGATTACGATTAGAGAGTGTCTTCAGTTTTCCCAGTGGTTTCAATGTGACTGATTTCTTGTTGCCCAGGTTGCAGGAGCCTCTCAGCTACTTTCTGGAATTTCCATAAAGGGAATTGATATGTGCCATTGAATCAGTGTGTCCATGGGGGAAGGAGAGTCCAGGGTTTCCTATTCCACCATCTGGCTGCTATCATTCTCCTTCGTTTTTAAGGACACTTTTGTCACAAATAGAATTCTTGGTTGACACTTTTTTTTTTTTCTAACTACCCCCACCCCACCACCAAATTTTGAATGTGTCAACTTCAAAATTTATATTTTGCTTCTTTTTCTTTTCATTTACATTTTCTATTTTGGAAGACATTGTTCTCACGGTTTCTTTTAGTTCCTTGTACATGGTTTTCTATAACTTTATATGCACATTTCAAATAATTGATTTAAAGTACTTATGTGGTAAGGTCAATGTTTAGACTTCCTCAAGGACAGTTCCTGTTCATTTCTGTTTTTATTGGAAATGAGCTGTACTTTCTTTTTTCCTGGCATACACAATTTTTTGTTGAAAAGTACATATTTTGAAAATTATAATCTGACAACTCTGGAAATAAGATTCTCCCCATCTCCAGGGATGTTGCTGCTTGCTCTAGTTGTTGTTTTGTATTTAGTGACTGATTGTGTAAAGTCTGAACTGATTTTGTAAAGGCTGTCTTTCTGAACTCATTTTGTAAAGTTGTATCCTTTGTCATGTATAGCCACTGAAGTCTCTGTTGGCTTAGTAGTCAACCACTGTTTTGACAGAGTTCCTTAAATACTGAGATTCAGATTTTTTTTCTTGGTTAAGCTTTTACCTGGTTACTGTAAACTTTCAGTTAGCTGCTCGAGTTCTGAAAAAAGCTAATTCTGACCTTTTTTTGCCAGTTTATTTGCTGCTTTTATGGAACGACTAGCTTTTGGAGTTCCTTAGTCCACCATTTTTGCCAACATCAATCTCTAAAAGCATATACTTTTGTTTTTTAATAGCTCTACCAGTAGGCTTTCAATTTTACTGATAATACAGAAATTATTATTTCTTTTTTTATTATACTTTAAGTTCTAGGGTACATGTGCACAATGTGCAGGTTTGTTACATATGTATACATGTGCCATGTTGGTGTGTTGCACCCATTAACTTGTCATTTACATTAGGTATATCTCCTAATGCTATCCCTCCCCGCTCCCCCGACCCCACGACAGGCCCCAATGTGTGATGTTCCCCTTCTTGTGTCCAAGTGTTCTCATTGTTCAGTTCCTACCTATGAGTGAGAACATGCGGTGTTTGGTTTTTTGTCCTTGCGATAGTTTAATTAGAGCCTCTCCAAATGTGCCTAAGTATTTCTATTGTGTGGGGTAAAGGGAAAGCACAACAATTATATTAAAATAATTTCAGGATAGGATAATGCCTAGATGAGTAGGATAATGTCTGGGTTGTTTAGGATTAGATATGATAAAAATAAGTATTTATTAGATACTAACCAAGTGCCTAATAGAGAGATATCTCAGTTTACTGCAGCTAAGAGTAAAAGTAAGAAAACAGGTAAAATTGAAATGTGAAGAAGAAGCTAATAATTTTGTAGTCATGTTTGTTGTTGAATGAGTAGAATGGCTGCATTCTTGAGGCTTTCGAGATAGCATGAGTCCTACAAGTTTGGAAAGATTAACTGAAATGTTCCCTATGTACGGCCATAACATACAGGCTTTAAAAGTACCAAAGAATATTCACTGAGAAGTGTTAGATGCTTTTATCGTAAATCATCTGAAAGATAAAACAGGAAATGACAATCCAGAAATTGTAAAAACTCCATAAGACCTTGCGTCTATAAATCCTTTAAATTTATCGGACTGAAATGACACAGGAACAATATTTAGGAAGTCACAGGAGTTTTGGCTGACATCTTTTTGGATTTGCTTCTTCAGAAAAGTTATTTAAAACCTAGAACCCATCATGAAACACAACATTTATAATAATTAAATTCTACATATACATTTTTAGTACATATAATGTTCCAGAAACTGTAGTAGCCTCTGGGGAAACAAATATACATACATACATACATATATGTACACACACACATATATATGTATGTATATTTGTCATATTTGTGTGTGTGTGTGTGTGTGTGTGTGTGTATGTATATAAAGTTGACCCTTGAACACATGGGTTTGAATTGTGTGGGTCCACTTATACGTGGATCTCCTTCCAACTCTGCCATCCATGAGACAGCAAGACCAACCCCTCCTCTTCCTTCTCCTCCTCAGCCTATTCAACATGAAGATTATGAGGATGAAGACTTTTATGATGATCCACTTCCACTTAATGAATAGTAAATATATTTTCTCTTCCTTACGGTTTTCTTAATAACATTTTCTTTTTTCTAGCTTTATTATAAGAATATAGTATATAATACACATAACACAAAATATGTGTTAATCAACTGTTTATGTTATCAGTAAGGCTTCCAATAGTAGACTGTTTGTAGTTAAGTTTTGGGGGAGTCAGAAGTTACACATGGATTTTCAACTCTGTGGGGGTTGGCATCCCTAACCCACATGTTGTTCAAAGTTCAACTCTGCGTGCGTGTGTGTGTGTATCACAGTTCTATATAGATAGTTATTCTCATATGTGGCATACTTAGAAAACTCAGGGATTGCCTGGAGTTTCTTAGAAGAAAACTAATGCCTGGGTGGGGCCTCAAAATATGAGGAAGATGGGAAAAGTATGCTAGCAAAGAAAGTGGCATGAGCAACAAGTTCATGGAAGCATGAATGACTAAATATTCTAAGTTCAATATTAAATGCAAAAAGAGTAAAAGAGATAAAGCTCAATGAGGCAGGTAGTAGCTAGGTAATGGAAAGACTTTTTTGCCATGCTAAGAGCCTTGGATCATATAATAGAAGGAGTGGGGAGCAAACCAGGGTTTAAGCTAGGGGTTGATGTGGTTGGATTTTCTTATAAAATTTGAGCTCTAGAGAGCACATTTTGCAAACTGGATATAGTGAATAATAAAAGTGGTTTTAAGAGCCACAAGTCTGAATAGACAGCTCTATTAGGAAGCTGTAGCATTAGGCTAGATGGGGGCTGAGAAGGGTTGAACCAGAAGAGTGATGGTGGGTGGTGTCGGAAGGAAGGATGTGAAACTTATTCAGCAAAGTGGCATATGATGATGAGAAAGAGGCAGGGGAGGATGATTCCCCTGATGGGGCAAAGGACGCTGGAAATACAGAAAGCAGCCTTTTTTCTTAAATTATTTTTATTAAGTAGGGAGAAGGGAGACAATGATGAGTTTTGTTTTGGAAATACTGAATGTAAGGTAATGTGGAATGATCAGCAGGATGTGTGAGTCTGAACCTCAAGGGAAAGTCAGGGCTAAAGATGAAGGTTTGAGATTGATTAACATAATACTCTGGCAAAGAAAGAAGGCAGTATAGCAATTGACAGGAGAAACAAGACATTATAGATAAATGGGAAGCTAGAAAATGCATTTCAAGAGATTAATTATGCTACTAGAGTTTGAAGTCCTTGAGGGATGGAATTCTGTCTCCTTAATTTTTATATTCTCGGCATCTATCACTGTGCCTGGTACCCAGTAGGCACTTAATGAATGTTTGTGGAATGAGTCAAATTTTACCAGCATATAGTCTCTAAATATAACATAAGCCATCTCTAGATTCTAATGGAAGTTTTGCTGATATGGTCACCTGCTTTGTTTATTTGATTACTAAAAATAGCATCTGTATTTCACTTTGCCTAATCAAGACCTAGAGGAGAAAGTCTAAATTCAATTGTCAGAATATCTCTTGGAAAGAGGTGTGCTAACAATGAATTTGCAGGTAATGTAATGACTAGTTTGATTCCTATGAGATAGAAAGATGATTACTTCTATTCTTAGAGTGGATTGTGGAATGGAATAGTGTCAAACAGGATATGATAGATGAAGACACTGTATAACCAAATCTTTAAATATAATTTTATAATTTTACATTAACAGTGATTAACCAGAGTAAATAATAATATATAGTTATTTTTGATTTTTAGTTTTCAGTACATTTGTAAGGAGTACAAAGAATAATTTTTAATTTATGAAACTGACAGTATTTTAAAAGTTGAAACATGATCCTCTGCCTCTAAAAAACCCAATTTTTAGTGGCTTGTCAATGACTCTCTAAATGTTACTTATGGTCTTTGAACTCTATTCTCAGTTTCTTGATCTTGGTTCCTGAAGATCAGCTGTGCAGGACACACAGGTGTTAACACAGCTGGCTTGCTGATGACAACTCTGTCCATATAGCTGTCTTGTGTGTCATTATTCATATTGTTCAGTGTCACTCTGACCTAGCCAAGCTAAAAATGATACTCCAGCTCAAGAGGGATTTTAAAACCTTGATAAACTAAAGATAAGACACTACAGAATATCATGTACATGTGCTTAGCAGTTTTTAGCTTAAACACATCTAAATAACTAATTTCAGCATGTATCTGTCTTTATCCTTTAAAATAATTTATCTTCAGAATGAAAATATATCTGTGTGGATGAGTGTTATCAATTCTATTCTCAAGTATGGTTTTTTTGTTTGTTTGTTTAAATAGCTCAAGGTCAAAGCACTCTGTGAGGTGCATTCTATAGTATATAGCCTATGCTACAGATTTATCATGTTATCTAGTGACTTTATAAGATGTCCATGATTAAATCACCCTATTTTCCAGCTTGATAATTTGATTTGAATAGTCAGTTTTTTAGATCTTTAATTGGGATGTAGCCAGATTGATAATTTGATTCAAGAGATCAGTTTTTTTATTTCTGTAATTGGGATGTAACTATAATGTGTGGTGTGGTTGTGGTGGTGGATTTTGCCCTCTTTTCTGGTGACAGCAGCTGGCAGTCATGGGAGAGTTCTGGCTTTGCTCCAGAGTTGTAGATTAAGTTAAATAACCTGCCAGCAAAAGAGGGCTAGTTGCTTACCTCCCACTTTTCAAATTATGAGTTGCTATGCTTGCTGCAGTGCCAATGGAATGCCTGCTTCTGCTGCGAGAGTGTCAAGGTCTCTTTCCAGTAGGTGTGGAGCGCAGCTGGAACTGTTGCTTATATCCTGGGGCATTGTGGTTTGGGGATCCTCCATTATGACATTGTGATCATTGTATAAGGATGATTGCTACACAGGTAACTTGTTTCTTAGTGTAATTGTGTTCATGTGTGTACACGTGTGTGTGTGTGTGTGTGTGTGTGTGTGTGTGTGTATGTGAGAGAGAGAGAGAGAGAGAGAGAGAGAGAGAGAGAGAGAGAGAGAGAGAGGATATGAATGAATGAGAATGCCCACAGGTGCAAGGAAACTATTGAGGAAAATAAAGATGTTTAATATTCATTGATTATCACAAAACCACTTTTATGAAACAAACATTGTTGCTAAGATTGCCGGACAATAGATATAAAGAAAAAAAATAGGGAAATGGAAGTACCAAAATCTTAAGTAATTTCTTCAACTGTTAATTGTTCATATATAGATATTAAAATGCATTATTGTTTGGCGCTAAGAGCATTAGACTTAGTATCCTCATATTAGAGATGGCAATAACTATTTCACAAGGTGGGTAACAGAATCAAGTGTAGTATGGAGAGTACGGTTGTCCCTTGGTTTCCTTGGGGATTGGTTCCCAAACCTTCTGTGGATACCAAAATCCACGATATTGAAGTTCCTGATATAAAATGGTATAGTATTTGCATATAATCTATGCACATCCTTCTGTACACTTTAAATTGCTTCTAGATTTATTTATAGTACCTAATACAATGTAAGTGCTATCTAAATTATACTGTATTGTTTGGGGAATAATGAAAAGGAGAAAAAGTTTGTACATGTTCAGGACAGATGCAGCTTAAAATATATACTTTCAGTTCATGGTTGAATCCATGGATATGGAACCCACAAATATGGAGGGCCAACTGAACTTTGAAAAGTATGAAGTACTTTTGGAGGTACTAATTGTATTATTACTAATAGAAGTAGTATTGTTATCTGTCTGCCCATTTGATTAATTAGATAGTTAAAGAAAAGGTTAAAGAAGGAGGAAAGTATCCATTTAGATATAACCATCCTATCCCTGAATATCATTTTCATTGCACTGACACACTTTGATGCTTCCTCCTATCACTGGGTACATATCAGAGTCTTGGAACTGTCTAATTATTTTTTTTATTAATTTTTCTTTCTTCTACATTGTAGAATTCATGCGTTTATAACGGTGTTCTTATCTGATCATACTTACTAAGAGCCTCTGAAAGCGTAGTGGTTTTTTTTTGTTTTTGTTTTTTTTGCTACTGTGTATTACAGAGTATATGGTTAACTCTGGCTAGTTCCCTTCTCTTTGTATTTACAAAAGACTCTCCAGTATGCCTTTTCTACTTGTTTAACCAGAATTTCTGTTAATTAGGTATTAGAATAAGTGGTCAGTAGTTGTGACCAGGAAAGTTAGCTGTGGTCAGGAAAGTTAGGATCAGTCAAATTGTGTACTAGACTATATAAAACTTGAAAATGTATCAGGAGACGGTACACAGATTTGTGGAAAAATTGAAGAAAGGAAACAAAGTGTCTTTGAGATGGCACCGTGTATTGGCGATATAAACTTGACTCACTAGAAATTGTTTGTAGATTTTCTGGTGAGAGAGAGTCATTTAAAAAAAAACTTTATAGATGATAAAAGAATATTATCTTTCTTCTGTATCTCCAGAGCAGGGGATGACCAACTTTTTCTGTAAAGGCCAGATAGTAAATATCTTAGGCTTGGTGAACCATATGGTCTTTGTCTCAACTACTCAACTCTGTCATTGTAACAGGAAAACAGCCATGGACAATAGGTAAATGAATGGGTATAACTCTAATAAAACTTTATTTATAATAACAGACAGTGGGCTGGATTTGGTTCTCAGGCTGTAGTGTGCTGACTGTACATTGCTCTTTGGTGCATAGGTTGAAAAATAGTATGTAGGCTGTTCTAGTGCATAGAATGAAAAATAAAAGGAAGAAAGGGAAGCAGTAAGGAATCAGTGGGAATGGAAGGAAGTACAAGGGAGGGAGTAGGACGAAGGAGGGCAAGAAAATGGAGGCAAAGTACAACATGAACACAGGATACTGAGAATGGAGATTATAAGAAATATTATAGAGGTCTGTTTTCATATGGAAATATATCTGGTAAAGAGGTTTATTTTGAAGCATCAGAGGCCATAATAGATTGGAGTAAATAAAATTGAAGCAGATTAAAAGTATGACATGAAGCCCTAATATCAGTTGCCTTTCCCAGGCATTCAGGATTCAGACACTGTATACATCTTCTTACATGTGTTTTTAAGTCAACCTCAGTTTTTATGTATACCTTGAGGTCTTCTGGCTTGGTATCCAATTGGTAAAAATACAGCTAGTAAATCATTTCATGAGTGTGTGTGTTTTTTTTAGTTGGAACATAGAGTCCAGAGGGATTTATAGCTGTGCATGATAAAAGATGGAGGGAGTTGAGCAATTTTTCTAGAAATGACTAATTTAATTTCATAGTTGATATCTAGCAGAAATAGCTTTTTTTTTTGTTTTGGTAGGAGCATAAAAATTAGAAAACATTGTTTACTTGTGAGTAAAGGCTAATCAGAGAAATAGGAATAATACAGTATGGATCTTGTGGATCACTTAAAATCTAGAACTGGATTATTATAGTAAAATATATTTTAAAATATATTTATCTTGAAATAAATACATTTCATGGAACTGTTTTGACTTTTTAGAAAGTTCTATTTATTTTCTTCTCCTGTTTTTTATGGTATGTCTATTAGAGATATCTCCTTTCTGAAAGCATGTAATAAGAAAGGGAGAAAGTAAACTGTTCTTTCTAAAAATCAAAATTTTAGAGTAGAAGTAATATAGGTTTTAAAAATTATTCTAAAATATGATATTGCATGATTTTAAAGTACGTTATGGAATGTATAACATTTGATAACAGATTTATATTGGGAAATTCTATATGTTAAAAATGAGCTGTTGGGCATTTTGAAGAAGAAAAACATTGTATACATGTATTAGTCATATTGATAAATAAATGAGAATAAAAAGGCATAGAATCTTGATTATAGGATGAATAATAATGTATTATAAAGATAATTAAAGATTGGCTTTTGAAATTATAATTTAATCTACAGAGAGGTGACTGCTGGTGAATTTTATTCCTAATTCACACTAAACTCGGTACTTTAAAAGATAAACTTTTCCTTTTAGGAAAAAAATAATTTGACTATTCTAATATTACTTCAAAACTTTTTTGACAGTAACTAATTTGCTTTAGATCCTCATTCTTGAAAATAATTTTGTATCCAATAAGCTGTACTTCCTAAAGAAATTCCAAATTATCTCTCTTTTAATATGTTAGTTACCTTGTTCTCAGCCTGCCTGTTCTATTTCCTTTCATGAACGAACTTAATGCAACAAGGTAAGAGTCCTTTCTTACTGTTCTGTGTTGAATCTCCCTGTTCACACCTTGAAATTCAAACTTGCCTTCTGCATTCTTTCTGAAGTCTCTTCCTTCTACCCTTTATTTCTTCCATTTCTTGTCATCTTTCTTCTCTTCTCATTTGCTGCATGATTGTATTTTTGCTTGTCTTAGTGTCACTGTTTTGGATTCTTTCAACATGATGCTTTCACTCCCTTTAGTCATTAAAATAAAATTATGGATAATTCTTTTACAAGACTTTTCTAAAAACTTTTCCTAGAAATATTTGAGAACATTTTAGATACTTACTCTCAAAGTTCCAGTTTAATTTAAAAGTGGAAAAAACTCTTAAAATTTTAGTAGAAGTATTTGTGATATTGCATCTATTATATATCATGGGTCTCTCACTCTTGATGGCACTGTCAAGTTGATTCAACAGATAATTTGTAATTAAATGGAAGTATTAAAGCATGCATATTATTCAAACGATTATGATGTTCATCATTAGCTGTGGCAAAAATAGCTGCATTTTGCAAGTTTTTTAATTCAATGTAAAGAATTATTTAATTTGGCAAATTAAGTAATGTTATACCAAAAATATTGAAATGACAATAAATCAGTTTCAAAAGCAAGATGCCACAGCTTAACAATGCTCATAAAGTTTATTTAGAGAATATAAAATGTGGCTTACTATTCACTGTATGTCAAGCCTCATGGATGAAGTATGGTGCCTGATGCTAATCAGGTTAAAGGACCTCCAGTGCTCGAACTGTGTTGTGGATTATACTTACATTGCTTATGGTTTTTTCCCCCTCTCTTTGCCTGTATTAGCAATCTGCTTTTGTACTTTGACATCCAGGATTTCCCTAGTGAATTTTGTCACAGAAAAAAGAGAATCATCAATATCGCAGTTAAACTTGACTTTCAAAGCTAATAGTATCTCATTTGGGGGCTCAAATTTAATAAATTTTCTTTGATTCTGGGTGAGTTTTTAAACATCAAACAATGAATTGGCCAGGGTGCAGTAAAATATTTAGATCTATTGACTGTGGTTCAGAAGGGTAGAAGGCAAAACACTAGTGGTTTGATGTTGATAAATTCTCAGAACCTTAATCCACATTAATGTTTTCTTTTATCTGAGTGCACATTGGTGACAAAAAAAGCAAGAGAAGGTATTCATACATGTAAAATATAAAACCTAAAACAAATGTATTTGTAAAATACGATTTATTTTGTTATGCTAAGTAAGTTTAACAGCATTCTTATCCTGAGTGAAGACTCTGGAGAGTGTTTGTTGCAGATAAATATACATTGTGAATTGAGACTCCAGCATGCATGTGGTACTCACATCATTATAAAAATTACATCATAGTGTATGTTTTACAGCATACACTTTGACATTCTCTTATTGACAGAAAGTCTTCAGATCAGCTTGGGACATATAAGGATTTTTATGCCCATAGATTAGCGTGAACAGTTAAAGATGCCGTTATATGTTTGTGTGTGTTTGCTGGCTTAAAGAAACTCAATAGAGTTTGATAGTTTTGTGAAATGTATGTATATCCTAAGGAACTAATTAATATAATAAAAATAATTCAAACAGTTTTACAAGCTTCCCAAGTAGACTAGAAAAATGGAGGAGAAATTTTCTATCTTATATTTTTGCCAAGTTATATTTGAAGTTGCTTGGATAAAACTAGAGATAGAAATATATTTATTTGAGCAATTATTGCAATTTTTATAGTTAACCTTGTTTTTAACCTTTGCTGTCTGATAAAAAACTTTTTGTTCTGTGGCACTGAGCTAATTGTATAATATTTATTAAGTATATGGTAGCAAATAGATAAAATTTTAAAACCTATTCCAAGCATAAGGAAAGTTAGAAAATATGCCTATGTATTGAAAACTCCTATTATTGAACTATATGATTAAAATGAGAGCTTTTTGTTCTTAAATGCAAACGAAACTATGGAATTCTTAAGGCTTTTACTAAGTTTGGAAATTAAAAACCAAAATATCTGTTTTTGAATGTTTCCATTTATATTATGTAAGGAATATTTTCTCATTTTTCCAGAAGGTGGCAGTGTGATATCAACTGCATGTGATTCCATACTGACTAGAGAATTGGTGTTTTTCCCATATCGGTGATGTGTTTGTATTGTTGCTTTCCGAATACTTAAAATAGAGTACAAATACTACTGATTTTATCTGTTGTATTGTTTAGAAATTGTGTGACTGTGTTGGTTTATATGTATTTAATCATTAAGACTCAAGTTTAGTAAAATCCTGCAATTCTAGAAGAGTGAAAAGGGCAAACAAACCTCTTTCTTGTATATTTTTAAGTCTCCTTTTGTGTTGAGTATATTTGTTTTGATTCTAGAGTACATGTTATTGAAGTTTTCTTTTCAAAGACTAGTACCTAATAACTATCTTGTCCAATATGTATCAGTTCATATCAGTTAAACACCACATGTTACTAAGCAGGTGATAATGATTAGGAGATGGCTGTTGTTTTTGATTTTGTGAATGTTTTTTCTTTTCTTCCTTTTTAGGGTGGAACTGTGAAAAAATAATTCAAAACCTCTTGATCAGAAGAGCTCTAGTGACTCTTCGTCCCCTCCCTCATTTCAAGCAGGAGGATGCTTTTTCTTCTTAACATTCTCCCCCAGCACTCTGAATTAGAGATTTATTTGCAACGAAAAATCAATTAGTCCTAAATTTATTCATGGATTTCAGGTCCAGCGATCAATGCAAGTCCACTCAGTGGGCTCAAGGGGACCCAGTTCATCCCAGTTAATGTGTCTGAAGGGGAATTACCATTGATGCTGTTTTTTTCCCTTTAGGTCAGAGATCAGATCTCGCTGTCATGGTCTGCGGCAAGTAGGAATGACTTCACCCTGCAGCTACCCAAACTGCACCTGGAGACCTTTGCAATGGAGGCGCTCAAGGGCAGGCCAGAGGTGGTAGCATGCCAGGTTAGAGTCTAAATAACATTGTTTGCTACTGAGACATATAGAAAAATAAATTGCACTAACCGGAGAGAATGAAAGCCTCAAAGTATTGTGAATAATTTAAAGGAGATGCAAATAGATGTTTCTTCATTTTTCTTCTATCATGTAACAATATACTTTACAAAATATTGTTTTTTTCTTTAACGCCTAGAACTAGCCTATTAAAATAATCCAGAAAAGTGTTTTTACCAAGGAAAAATGTGTTTTATGGCAAAGTACAGTATTAAAAGAAAATACTTTCCTATCAGCAGAGGACAATAAGACACTAGGCTGTTACCTCCTTAAGCAAGTCTCAATTTGTTGCTTTTATTGTTTGAAAATAAGTAATTTTAGAAAAAAATAAAAAATAAAATAATAAATCACTTTAGATGTAAACATCAAAAGAGATACCTGAAATATCTCAATATTAATTCCAAAATATATCCAACATTTCTTATGAAGTAATTTAATTTCAGCAAAGCTTAAACTTATCTGTGTTTTCTATTGAAGAGTATTTTACCCTTTAATATTTAGTTTTAATGAACATTGTAAGATGTGCAAATTGGGTCATTTCATTTATAAAACTTAAAATATCAAATCATAAGACTTCAAATAACTTTAAAGTACACTAATAAACTTATTTTTAGAAACATTCATTTTCAGATGCTGTAGGTATCCTTCTATTTTATGTCACTCTTTTATTAATATTATTGTGATCAATTTTTTTCTTAAGGTTATTTTTCTTAATCTGACAAAATGAAATTCAGTGTGTCCTTTTAATGCCCAAAACCTTCATTAAAAAAAGAAAACTATCAACGTTATGTAAATTATAGGAAGCATGATATTTCAAAAGAGACTGTCCTTGTTCAGTAGCACTCTATTTTTTAGTGTATTTAAAAGGAGAAATCTCTCTTAAAACTTAGTGTGTCTTTCACATGTTGAGATTTAAAATAATCTTTTTCATTCTTTAGTTTATGACCCTGTGGAATTTTAATTTTATAGAAAATTAATGTCAGTGTGTGTGGAGCAATGTTAATTTTTTATATGCTCCATATCCTAATTTAATTTGTTATTAGTACCAAATTAATGCTCTACAAGGAAAAAAATACTCATTGCTTCTTTCATTAGATTGTCCAATATGTCTAAAACATATATAATTATAAAAGTAAGCATAAAATATTTTTCTTCTCTGTTTTAGGGTAGAATGCTGTACTGTTATTTAAGATGAGATTTAAAATGTGTATTTTAAATTTGATTGTCAGTATTTATGAATTCATCATAACTATGAATACAGTCTGATTTGAGATTTTTCTAGTGGTTGTAAAATAATCCTTTACTTGGCTATTTCAATTCAGAATCTCACAAGGCTTAATATTTGTCGTAATTTACAAGTAAAGACTTCCTCAAAACTAGATGTTGGTGATTTGGAGAGGTTGATTCCCCAAAATGCCCTTTTTGGGGGTTATGATATCTGGGAACAGCAAGAAGGAAATGTAGAGACCCACAGTTTAAACTACTGTCTTTTCCAGGTTCTAATAAAAATATTAGATTCCCACCTAGATAAGTTCCATTGACATGCTGTAATATATATTGTAGTTTAGTAGTATACATCATAGTTGGAAAATTAGGAGACATTAGTGATAATAATAGTACCTACAATTTCAGCGAACACTCAACTATGTACCAGGTACCATGCTTAGCTCTTTGAATATATCATCTTATTTAATTCTCACAATGAGCCTGTCAAATAAATGGCACTATCTCCATTTTACACTTCACCACCACCACCACAACAAACACAACGGGTAACTCCTCAGATCAACAGCAAGGAAAAGGCAGAGCCAAGAGCCTGGATTTAAGTATAATAGTATTCGACTGCTAAGCTGGATTAATAAATCTGATACTAAAAAAATGTAGACACATATGTTACATGGTAAGAGTAAAACCTTAGATATCTATAATGGAATTTTTCTTCCATTTGTAAAAAATTATGCATCTATGTATGATATAGATCATAGTTTATGCTGTATTGTAGACTAATTATGGGCTAATAGTATGAAACTCTAATTTCACCTTTTTTTTGCAGTATAAAAATATGTGCATTTATGCTAAGTGTGGCTACTGACTTGGGAATTCAGTAGTTGTTTAACTTTGTACTCTAACTCTGTACTGATGAAGTGGACTATTCAGAGTTCTCAACCTTTGATTATGAGGAGAGGATCACTCAGCAGGGTGTGGTGGTATATGAACCATTTGCCCAACTTACTCAGCTGTCATTTATAGAAGTAGGAGCTGAAGTTTTCTGTCTTTTTCAATGGGGGCAAACTTTATTATAGGTATAATCCTGAATGGAAAGAGACCAGTGAGCATTATTACTGAGTGAAGAGGATGAGTGGAGTACCTTTGTTCTCTGAACCTGGAAGAGCATGTGACTGATGCTTTTCTATGGAGAAAACCTCAGTTCAGCTTGTTTCTGAGATCTGCTAGCTTTCCCCTCCAGTGTCCTTAGCTGAAACAAACAAACAAACAAAAATTAATGCTACTGATCCCCGAGACTTGCAGTGGGATTGAATACAGCAATGGATGTAAAGTGTAGTACAGTGCCTAGCCTAGAGAAAGCAGACAATGCAGGGTGGCTGTTGTTATTGCAGCCATTATAAGGCCCTTGTAAAGATGAAGTAAGCAACAGTAGCTTGTTTTCATTACTTTTAAGGTGTGTGTATGTTTTATTTTGAGGAATCGTTATTTAAGATCTTTTTTTTCTGTATCTTTCCATTTAGTTTTTTCACCCTTCCCTGTTTCTTCAAAAACTTTAAATAATTTTGATCAAGCACAGCCTACCATAGCTTTGTATTTACTTTTCCATGGCATAGGATGTTCCAATGAGGCCATGTCTCCAGTGAAACCTTTCGTTTAAGTTCCTGTAGCAAATTTAAACCTATACTAGTGTTTTATCTTCCAAATAACAGCAAATAGGCTTTCATTATAATAGTGAGAAGAATAAAAACACCCCTATTAGACCAATTAGCTTTAAATGAAAAGTCCAGTGTAGTGTGAATGCAGAGAACTTTGCAATAAAAAAGATTCTACTTATACTTTATAAAGATAATACCTATTATTCATTATCTTATACTCTGAATTACAATTTTTCAATAATTATGATATGTACTATTGGTAATAACTGGCAAATATTAGTAGGCATCCAGTAAATATTTGTGTTTTCATTTCGATTCAGTAGTAAACAATAAATAATAATTAAACAGTAACAATAGCTAATATTTGTTGAGTGCACAAAAATCAATCCAAGATGGATAAAAGACTTAAATGTAAAACCTAAAACTATAAAAACCCTGGAAGCCAACCTAGGCAATACCATTCTGGACATAGGAACCAGCAAAGATTTCATGATGAAGATGACAAAAGCAATTGCAACAAAGACAAAAAATGACAAATGGGATCAAATTAAATTTAAGAGCTTCTGTACAGCAAAAGAAACTATCAACAGAGTAAACAGACAACCTACAGAATGGGGAAAAATATTGCAAACTGTGCATCTGATGAAAGTTTAATGTCCAGCACCTATAAGGAACTTAAATTTACGAGAAAAAACCAACCCCATTAAAAAGTGGGCACAGGATATGAACACATACTTTTCAAAAGAAGACATACACACAAGTTAACAGGCGTATGAAAAAAAAAACTTAACAACATTGCTGATCATTAGAGAGATGCAAATCAAAACCACAATGAGATACCATCTCACACCAGTCAAAATGGCTATTATTAAAAAGTCAAAAAATAACAGATGCTGATGAGGTTGTGGAGAAAAGGGAATGCTTATACACTGTTGGTGGGAGTGTAAATTAGTTCAGCCCTAGTGGAAAGCAGTGTGGCAATTCCTCAAAAAGCTGAAAACAGAACTACCATTTGACCTAGCACTCCCATTACTGAGTATGTACCCAAAGGAAAACAAATTGTTCTACCATAAAGACACATGCAGGCATATGTTCACTGTAGCACTATTCACAATAGCAAAACATGGAATCAACCTCAATGTCCATCCATGGTAGAATGGATAAAGAAAATGTGGTACATATGCACCATGGAATACTATACAACCATAAAAAGAACGAGATCATGTTTTTTGTGGGAACATGGATAAAGCTGGAGGCGATCATCCTCAGCAATCTAACACAGGAACAGAAAACCAAACACCACATGTTCTTGTAAGTGGGAGCTAAATGATGAGAACACATGGACACAAAGAGGGGAACAATTGGGGCCTTGAGTCTGGAGGGTGTGGGAGAAGGGAGAGGATCAGAAAAAATAACTATTGAGAACTAGGCTTAGTACCTGGGTGACAAAGTAATCTGTACAACAAACCATTGTGACATGAGTTTACCTATATAACAAGCCTGCATATTTACCTCTAAACCTAAAATAAAAGTTAAAAAAAATCATTTGAAGTTCTGCCATTCAGACACAGCCAATGTTAACATTTTGGTATATATTCCTCTAGTTATTTTTTAGCCATAAATACAAACTCACATGCACATATTATTTATATTTAATACACCTATATATATTTAAACAACAATTGGGCCATACAGTTTTTTTCACTTTTTTTCCTTTTTGTTGGTATGTAATCGTTGTACATGTTTTGGAGGCACATGTGATATTTTGATACCTGTATACAATGTGCAATGATCAATCGGGGTAATTTGGTTATCTGTCCCCTCGAATGTTTTTCTTTATGTTGGGCATATTACAGTTCTTCTCTTTTAGCTATTTTGAAATATACAATAAATTATTGTTAATTATAATTTCCCTATTATACTATTGAATATTAGAACTTATACCTTCTAGCTAACTATTTTTGTACTCTTTAACCAACTTCTCTTGGGCTATACTATTTGTATGCATTTTTTTTTAAACCTAATAACATGATATCTTTCTTGTCAGTAATTACAGATTTATGTAATTATTTTTGGTGGCTGAGTTGTGCTCTGCTACATGGCTCTACCACAGTATATTTTATCAGTTTTCTGTTGATGGATATTTGAAGTTATTTTGAGTTTTTGGTTATTATGAATAAGATGGTAATTAATATCCTCTTGCATACATCTTTTCATTATTCTCTTTTTTCCCCTGGAATAAATTAGTAGAATGATTGCATCAAATATTATGTATACTCTAAGGCTTTTAATACACATTCTCCAATTGCCCCTGAAAAAGATAAGATGGTTCCACTTTACCCCCTGCAAGACTTCTATTAGCCCTTTAATTTTCTTTTTAAAGTGTCGTTCTTTCATTTCTGATAATAGAAGAAAGTTTTTTTCTCTTTTTATAATTTTGGTCTTCCCTGAATTTGCAGACATCCGTTCTTACTAGGTCCTTATTTTACACAGAGTTGCTAGGTTTTAGTCTAAGAGATTCTCCTTGGTGAAGTAAAGAGGATACATTTTGTGGCAGCTGCTTGTCTCACAGATTTTCTTTTTCATTGCTTTCTAAGTCCATGACTGTGCTTTGAATGTTTGAGATTATTGGAATTGGTAAGTGACATCATTTTAATAGTAAGTTATCAAAAAGATTTTGGATTATCCAAAGTTGTTGTCTATAGGAGTTTGTGCAGTTCTCTTTATTCTTTTAAATTTTTTACTTGCCAATTGATAAATTGTAGTTGTGTATATTTACATGGTACAGAGTGATCTTATGGCTTATGAATACAATATGCAATAATTAAATCATGCTAATGAACATATCTGTCACTTCCAATTCTCTCTCTCTCTTTTTTGTTTTTTTGAGACGGAGTCTCTCTGTTGCCCAGGCTGGAGTGCAGTGGCGTGATCTCGGCTCACTCCAGCCTCCCGCTCCCGGGTTCAAGCGAATTTCCTGCCTCAGACTCCTGAGTAGCTGGGACTGCAGGCATGTGCCACCATGCCCGCCTAATTGTTTTTTTTTTTTTTTTTTTTGTAATTTTAGCAGAGACGAGGTTTCACCGTGTTGGCCAGGCTGGTCTCGAACTCCTGACCTCAAGTGATTCACCCGCCTCAGCCTCCCAAAGTGCTGGGATTACAGGCATGAGGCACCACACCCAGCCCAAAATAAAAATATCTTTTACATTGAAAAATATTAAATAATTTTTTAATTGGGTCGTGGAATCGAAAATAATGTTGGAAAGTCACCTTCTTCAAAGGTTTGTAAATACTACCCAGAGAAGAGCTATTTATTAGGGAAATACAATTAGCTGGCAAAGTCATATAGTTCATCTGAGAATAAACGAATTTGATGGAAAAATACCATCCTTTGTCTCATCTAGCTACTTGACAGGTATAGACTCTAGTTCTTCAGAATGTAAATTGTGCCAATGAGCAATCTAAATGTCCTAGATATGGGGCCTAACTTGAATGTGAATATAAGAAGTAGTGAATTTGGTGCTTTTTTTGGTTGTTGTTGACAGTAGGAAGAGTTTGCTACTTGGTAGTTGAAATTTTAGAATTCTACTCTGAAGATTTCATATTGCACAAGTAGAACTAAAATTTCTTCAAAATTTCCTTAGTAGAGCTCTAAGCAATGCTAAACAAAACAAAGTATTACAAGAAATGAAATACTAAGGTGCGTAGAAGAACTTATTATTTTTCTCCTTTTGTTTCTTTTTCTCATTAAGAAATTTGATGCATAATAGATGTACATGGTTTTAGGGTACATGTGATAATTTAATACATTCATATAATTTGTAAAGTTCAAATCAGTGTGCTTGGGATATAGATCCATCACCTTAAATATTTGTCTTTTCTTTATATTAGAACCATTCAAATTCTTCTAGCTATTTAAAAATACAAAATAGATTATTGTAAACTGTAGTTACCCTACTGATCTAACACTAGGTCTTATTATTTCTATCACACCATATATTTGTACCCATTAATCAACTTCTCTTCATCCCCTTCTCAACCACTACCCTTCCTGGCCTCTGGTAACCACCAATCTATATATCTTCATGAGAGTCACCTTTTTAGCTCCCACATATGAGTCAGAACATGCAATATTTGTCTTTCTGTGCTTGGCTTATTTCATTTAATGACCTGCAGTTCTATCTGTGTTGCTGCAAATGATAAGATTTCATTCCTAATTCATTGTGTATATCTATATCGCATTTTCTTTATTCATTTATTAATGGCCACTTAGGCTGGTTCCACATTTTGGCTGTTGTGAATAATGCTGCAGTAAAAATAGGAGTACAGATGCCTTGTGATGTATTTCTTTCTTTTGTACACATACGCAGTAGTGGAGTTACTGGATCATGTGGTAGTTCTATTTTTAGTTTTTTGAGGAAACTCCATACTGTTCTCCATAGTGCCTTACTAATATACATTTTCCCTAATAGTGTGCGAGGATTCTCCATTCTCCATATTTTTACTGGCATCCATTATTGCCTGTCTTTTTAATATAAATTTTAACCGGGGTGAGATGATAGCTCATTGTGGTTTTGATTTGCATTTCTGTGATAGTTAATGTTGTTGAGTATTCTTTTCATATACTGTTGACCATTTGTATGTTTTCTTTTGAGAAATACCTATTCAGATCTTTTTGCCACTTTTAAATTAAATTATTTGTTATTTTGCTATTGAGTTGTTTGAGCTCCTTGCATATTCTGGTTGTTAATCCCTTGTCAGATGGACAATTTGCGAGTGTATTCTCCCATGCTGTGGGTTGTCTCTTCACTTTGTTGATTGCTTCCTTTGCTGTGCAGAAGCTTTTTAACTTGATGTAATCCCATTTTTCTATTTTTGGCTTGGTTGTCTGTGTTTTTAAAGTCTTAAAAAAAAAAATTTTTGCCCAGATCAGTGTCCTGGAGTGTTTCCCCAGTGTTTAGAAAAACTTATTTTAAGGGCTTGTTGCAAAGTGAGATAACAATAATGATCTTAGTTTTAATTCAATATCAATATAAATAGCATTTAAACGTTGGTTATAGTCATTGTGAGTTATGCCTTGTCGTCCTCTATCTATATCTTCTCCTAAGATTTTAGTGTTTCATGACTGGGAAAACTGCTTGATAATTAGCTTTGCATATCAGCTATTACTAGAGCAGTTTTGGTATTATCCCATAAGTCTTTTCACCATCCTTTTCTCCCATTATTCCTCCTTCTCTTTCTGTGCCTGTTGTCTGATTTCTAGGTTTTTTATTTGTTTGTTTGATGGTGGTGGAGGAGGGATGCATCAGATTTTTAGGACAGAATCTTGAGGGTAAAAATATAAAATTATACTCTTTTTGTTCAGATATTTTACCAGCCGATAAAAGCCAGCCTGCCTGCCTTCCTTCCTTCCTTCCTTCCTGGCTGCCTTCCTCCCCTCCCGTCCCCTCCCTCCTCTCCCCTCCCCTCCCCTTCCTTTTTTTTTTGAGACAGGATCTTGCTCTGTTGCTCAGGTTAGAGCGCAGTGGTGTGATCATAGCTCAGTGCAGTCTCAAATGCCAGGGCTCAAGCAATCTTCCTGCCTCAGCCTGCTGAGTACCTGGGACCACAGGTGCGCACCACCATGCCCAGGTAATATTTTTAATTTTTTGTAGATAATATTTTATTTTTAAATTTTTTTGTAGAAACACAGTCTCGCTATGCTGCCCAGACTGGTCTGAAACTCCTGGCCTCAAGCTATCCTCCCATCTCAGCCTCCCAAAGTATTGGGATTACCGGCATTAGCCACCATGGCTGGCTCTTTTATTTTAAAAGATTTATTGTGATAAGGTATTTTCTGTATATCCATTATTAAAACATAGTCTTGCACACTAAGGTAGTACCTTCTGTCTCTCAACTCCTTCTGATAGGTAGAAGGAGTTCTATAAAGTTTTCTTTTTAATACTAGCAGATGAGATATCTTACATCTTGCATCCTGGGTTGTATTTCAGACCAGTGTGTTTGTTTCTTGTTTTTTCTTATTGAGATTTTTATCTCTCTTTGCCTTTTAAAAAGGACAAGATGACATTTAAGGGCAAGTAATTGCATCCGTGTAAAGCTTCTGCTACAGTTTTAAAGAATCTTATAACTTTGTACTCCTTAAGTCAGCTTAATGTATGTATGAATTATATACCTTGTGGGAATGATCTGGTATAACTGATCTGAACTGAGATTAAGGAAAATCTGGTAGGACTTCTTTAAAAACAAGGTAGAGTTATAAATTCATTTTTCTAGTTTTGTTGTTTATTATTTTCTTAATAGGAAAGAATAATTAGGAAGGAAATAAAATCATAGCAGAATCAGTATTACAGAAGGTTGAAGCAGTTATGCAACTTTGCTAGAAAGTAGTAGGACTGGCAGTAAAGCAGTTGAAATCCTTCCCCCTGTAGACACAAATTACACCAGTAGCAGGGATTCTCATTATTTTATACAATTGTTTTCTTTTTGTGTCTATGTGGAATACAACATTGTCTTTTCTTGTGAAGGGTGAGTATGTATGTATTACAATTCTTGTGGTAGCACTGGATAGAATTCCAGTGCTACTGGAGTTCTATCCTAGAATCACTATTTTCTGTGACCCCTTGACCCTGAATTCTTCCAGCATGTCAGTTTCCTCATCAGTAAAATGGAGGTGATATTACCTGGTCTGGTGCATCTTTGGGTGATTATGAGGATCCTATAACATATATGAAAGAACTGAGAAAATTAAATAGCACTAATGTTTTTGAAATAATTTTTCTTTAAATATTTGGCATACAAACATCCCTTGGTCAGGTATATATAGATTGCTTAGTTTTCAATTTCAGGTTAATATTTTTACCCCTTTAAAAGACAAGAAAGTAAATCAGATTATATGGAAATTGGCAACCATAAGTCTGTGCAATTTACTGTATGTCATTGAGTTATGTTGATTAGAATGGGAATTACTTTCTTAACAGCATAGTATTTGGAAAAGTTGAAATAATTTCATTTTCTGGGGAGGGAGTCAGCAGGGTAGTATTAGAAAAAGCCTGTGTGGAGAGTCAGAATGCCTGGATTGAAGTTCTGGCCCTGTAATTTAACCACCTCGGTAAGTCACTCAACAGCACACTGTTCCCTCATCTGTAAAAGGTGACAGTGACGCCAGTCTTGCTTTTGCTCACAGGACTGTAGGGAGATCAGATGAGATAATGTGCATGTGAAGGTGATTTTCACGTTAAAAAATGCTATATTAATAAAAGCTAAGTTGGACTGAACTATAAAAGGCCTAAGGTCAGGAACGGTGACCCAACTATATTGAGAAATGTTTTAGTGTTTTGACTTTTGGAGGTCTTTGATTGATGACCTGTTCAACATGTGCCTTCAAAAAAATAGTATGTTCAACAACTTTAGTGTTTCCTTCCAGTTAAGTATACAGCCATTGCCAAGACCCAGGTGGTAAATTCATGCCATGTACTACTATTTAAATAATCATATAAAGTAATGCAAACATTACTACTGTTTCCATATTTTGAAACATTTTGTCACCTTTATTTACATCATTTAATTTTGGGATGATTTCAAATTCCAACTCAAGTGGTGACAGTATTTGCTTTTATGTGAAATGTTTGAGATGCAATTAGTAAAAAACAAAAATGACAAAACATATCAAAGTACAGTACAGAATTTTTTTTTGTTACAACTCTCAGTTCTAGGTGGCCCTAAGTAGAAAAGCTGCTGAAATGATGTGAACATAATTTCTTTGTCATTAATGTTAAGAGGCAAAAACTAATTCTAAACTTGATGCTTTATCTTTTTGTTCATTTTAAGGCTACTTTTTAAATATAACTAGAACTATTATGTCTTTTAATACTTATTATTGAGAGAATGAAGCCTGTGAGCAGTTGAACTTTCAAGTGCTATAACCAGAATTGCTATTCATTTTAGCTACTTGGACAAAAAACAGTGTTTGATGGACTGCCTAGGTGAAGACCTGGAAAAGGAAGGGTTATCTACAAATTGAGTGAGTTTATTATGGCTTAGTGATTTGCTGATTGATTTCATTTGCTGTCAGTTAAGGCTCTCTTAATGTCAGTTTTCTTTGCATAATGCCTTGAAATGAAGACTGATGAAGTTCTTCAAATTGATGCCGCTTATATAAACTGACCCCGATTTGCCCTATTCTGCATGACAACTTAAGTGACAGCAGTTAGAAGAAAATACAGCAGTGAATATGCAACTTAAGGATTAAGGAAGATGCAGTAAATCATTCAGTCTAAAACTAAGTACAATGATAATTTCTTGTAATAATTCCACAGATGCCTTACATTTGTTAAACAGACTGTTATTACTCTCAAATATATGTTTTCATTATATACATGTATTTGAATTGAAGAAGAGAACTAAAAATTATTCCAACAGAGATCCTAATTCTTTTCCCTGTTATTTAAACTTGGAATTATCAAAATCACAGTTTTAAAAATATTTTATTTAGGATATCCACATGCAAAAGAATGAAATTGGACCTTGGTCTTACAACATGCACAATAATCAACTCAAAGTGGAGTACACAATGTTAGAAAGACCTAATGCCATAAAACAAAGGAAACAACAAAATGGAAAGGCAACTTGTGGAATAGGAGAAACTATTTATAAACTGTATATCCAGTAAGGAGTTTAATATCCAAAATATATAAGGAACTCATACAACACATAACTTTTTTAAAAAATGGGCAAAGGACCTAAAAAGATATTTTTCCAAAGAACACATGCAAGTGGCCAATAAGTAAAAAGGTGTTCAACACCGCTAACCATTAGGGAAATGAAAATCAAAACCACAACGAGATATCACATCACAACTGTTAGGATGGCTATTACCAGAAAGTCAAAAGACAACAAGTGTTGGCAAGGATGTAGAGAAAAGGGAACCTTTGTGCACTATTGGTGGAAATGTAAATTGGTATAGCTATTATGGGAAACAGTATGGAATTTCCTCAAAAAATAAAAATAGAACTACCATATGATCCAGCAATCCTACTTCTGGGTATACATCGAAAGGAAATGAAACCGTTGTCTTGAAGACATGTCTACACTTCCATGTTCATTGTAGCATTATTCACAATAGCCAAGATATAGAAACAACCTAAGTGTCCTCTGATGGATGAATGGACAGAGGAAATGTTTATACATACACACACACACACCCCCAGAGGAAAATTCAGCTTTAAAAAATAAAGGAAATCCTGCAATGTGCAACAACATATATGAACATGGAGGACATTATGCTAAGCGAAATAAGCCAGACGCAGAAAGAAACATACTGCATGATTCCACTTATACGTAGAATTTTTAAAAATCTTACTCACAGAAACAGAGTAGAAGGTGGTTACCTGAGGTTGGGGGTGGTTGGGGGAATGAGGAGATAATTGGTCAAAGGGTAAAAACTTTCGGTCATAAGATGAATAATCTCTGGAGATCATGGTACAGTGCTATATAATGCATTGTGTACTTGAAATTTGCTAAGAGAGTAGATCTTCAGTATTCTCACCACATACACAAAAGAGGGTAACTCTGTGAGGTGATAGATATGTTAATTAGCTTGATTGTGGTAATATTTCACAAAGTATATATATATTAAATAATCACATTATATCCCTTAAATATATACAAACTTTGTCAAAAAAAATTTCATTTGAGTTTGCATAGTACTGTATATTAAGTAACCAGTGAAATGTAGAGTAATTTTAGAAATGGTTTAGAAAGTACTTTTCAGTTTTGGAGCCTTCTAGTAACAGTAGTAGGTTTTTTTCCCCCTTTTCCCACCAAAAGTCTCATAGTGCTGACTAAAAGGAAGCATAAGTTTTTGAGGGAAGACTAACTTAAGAAGTAACTCACTGAAGAAAACATTAAAAGGTAAACTGTGGCATATAAAATTTTAAGGTATTTGTTTGAGTGAACAGCAATTCATGAGTTGTGCAGCTCCAGGCCAGAAGTAGTTTGGAGGTCCTGTTGAGAGAACGCACTCAAATTTCTACACTTTTGTAGACACTAAGCCAAAACCCAAATCAACTCTTTATCTGAAATAAAAGATTGTTGCTTAATTCATTTATTTTCAAAGGAAAAATAAAAATGAAAAATTAAATAAATTCTCATAATAATTGCATTTAGAAATAGTATTCTTATTTTTCTTAACAAAGTACCCTTAAAAAAAAAAACTCAAAAGACTTGCCAATACTAGCCAATCAAATCCTTCCTTCAATTTTAGAAAACAGGAATTGCATGTAAACAAGTCTGGGCCAACTCTTACAACCTGCTTTCTATATCCTCCTCCTCTGTTCTCCATCTTTCCTAGTTCTTTCAGCCCCAGTGGTCAGGCTGAGCTGAGCATGAGAGAGGGCCCTCGAGAGGCCCTGGAAGCATATTCCCTCAGCTCCTAAATGAAGTCTCCATAAGGTGACCCTAGGAGACTGTGCAGTATGACTGGCCGCTTGTTTTATCCCAGACTCTTTTCCAGGTAGAAAGACTTATCTCTAGGGAGATATTTGCTCTGAAGAACATGTTTCTTTTCTTGCTGATAATTAGTATGGACTTAAAAAAATAAGAGAAGGTAACACATTTTTAAAGGAGTACTACTTAACTTTTAAAACTTGATGTGATTTTCACATCCTGACTTAATTTTTTTTGGTTGCAATAATTAGAAGAATAATTGGAAGCCATACATATATCTTTTGATTGATGACCTGTTAAACATGTGCCTTCAAAAAAATAAAATGTTCAACAACTTTAGTGTTTCATTCCCGTTAAGTATATAGCCATTCCAAGACCCAGGTGGTAAATTCATGCCATACACTACAATTTAAATAATTATATAAAGTAATGCAAACATTTCTACTGTTTCCATATTTTGAAACATTTTGTCACCTTTATTTACACCATTTAATTTTGGAATGATTTCAAATTCCAACTGTATATGTTGACTTGTAGCTCCTCTGAAACTAGCAGAATATCATACCAGAAATTTACACAATGAATTGTTAAACAATTTAGTAGAATCGTTTCGCTTATTATATGGATTTGTGTATGCTCTAGTAAAATATGACCCTATAGACTTAAGTATATATTGCAACAACTCCAAATGATATAATTTTGTTATAACACAGGAGTTATTTTTCATCATTCAGACCCAAATCCCACATCTGAAATTCCACACTCCAGAATGCTCTGAAACTGGTAACTTGAAGGCAAAACCTGACCTGCCCTAATTTTGTGGCAAAACCTGAGAAATATGTTTTTGATTAAAGGGTGCTATTCCAGATCTTGATGAGCTTGATGAGAGTGTTATTTAATATATGGTATATGCCTCATTTTTCTTCTCTCTTTTTTTTTTTTTTTTGAGACAAGGTCTTACTTCTGTCATCCAGACTGGAGTGCAGTAGTGCGATCTCAGCTCACTGCAACCTCCTCCTCCCAGGTTTAAGCGACTCTCCTGCCTCAGCTTCTACAATAACTGGGACCACAGGTGTGTGCCACCACACCTGGCTAATTTTTGTATTTTTTTTATGGAGACAGAGTTTTACTGTGTTGGCCAGGGTGGTCTCGAACTTCTAACGTCAAATGATCCACCTGCCTCGGCCTCCCAAAGTACTGGGATTACAGCCCACATTTCTAAAATAGGAAAAATCCTGAACTGAGAAACACATTGGTTCCAAGGGTTTCAGATAAAGGAATGTGAGAATTGTACTAGCATTATAAAACAGGTTCTATGCAAAGGACATATACTGTTGTTTCCATGCATTGTGTCAGTGCAATCAAACAAAGGCTTTTTTTCTTATAGAGAAGCACATTCAGTCTGTGGGATGGTATACTTGAGTGAATTTTTGCTATCTACTCTCTCTTGCATCTTGTTTTGAGTCATAAAGGAATTGTGTAGTATTTTATGCCACTTGAAAACTCGAAAGACTTCAACAGTTGTGTTATATGCAAATCAGATAAGGCTCTAATAGGCTTTATCTTGCTTGTGTATAGTACCTGTTTGCAAACTAAAGGCACATTTTCACTCCATGCCAGTAGGAATCCTCTGAGGCATTATTTTTTGGGCCCCTCCCACTTTATGTACTGAAAGCAGAATGGATAAAATGCCTTGACACATAACTTACTTATCTTTTCTTACTCAACATTCTAATGTGTTCTCACTGGTAAAGGAATGCAGATTTTTTGAAGGATCTGGAGAAGCCAGACTCTGCTGGTATTCAGACAATTACTCTAGATAGAGAGAGGAAGTCCTCTTGCTGTGAGTCCAGTGGCTTGGTGGTTCGTATCCTGGATTCCTGGGAGTCCATAGGAGCAACAGTTGTTTCAAAGTTCTCTACTTATTCTAGAGAGGAAATAAAAATATCACTTAATAGTATTTAGAGACCAGTGTGAACTAAGATACTGGCTTTAAACCAAAATGGCCAGCTGTGTTGATCATATAGATTTGGATGTGGCTAACATCATTCAGTGATGTACTGAGCACCTACCAAATGTGAGGCATTGCGCTGTACTCTGGGACACAAAGGTAACTCAAACTTTTTTTTTTTTTTTGAGGGGAAAGAGAGAATGTGAAATTTAATATGAAAGTTGAGACTGATATGAAATGAAAGACATGGTTGCCATAGGAGAGGCATAGATAAAAGTACCATTGCTTGCCCTTTAGAGACGAATGAAATTTGTTCTTGCTGGGTGATTAGGAGAGGCTTCATAGAGGAGGTAGCATTTGAGTGGACCTTGAAGTTTATGTGGCTACAAATTCCTTTTCCTATAAAATGTTATTGTCAGGAAATACAAATAGGAAATATCTGGAGTTTGAGTCTCATCCACTAGGTAGCTCTGCAGCAGTGAAGTCTATAGGATGACTTTTAATCTGCAAAATGGGGATTGAACTGGAGGATTGGTAAGGTTTTTTTTTTTGCAGCTACTGAAACTCTGTGATATTGCAAATAAACTATGGTCTTAGGAGAATTTCATGGCACTCTTATTATTTATTCCTTCACAATGTACAAAAAGTAAATTCATTGCTTTAGTTGAAAATCAGAAGGCACCTGGGAATCAATTTGTCCTTAAAACAAAATGGCTATTTATTAAATATGTGCAATTCTTTGTTTATTAATTATACCTCAATAAACCTGTTTTAAAAACTAAAATGGTAACAATATTTTTTTCAGAGTGATATAGTTTAACATAGTTCAATGAATTTTGTTATAGAATAGAGATTATAGGGATTATTGAAGTAGATGATAACCCTGGCTGAAGCATGCAAATTCCCAAACCAATTTGCTGTATTATATCAGAATCAGAGTGGAATCATGGTGATAAAAGGACTGGCTCTTAATAAGGGCATAAAATATTTTCTCTCTCTCTTTGCCAATTTGCTTTTCTTCAGGTATATTGAAAATTGTTCATATTATATTTAAGTAAACCACAAACAAGTACATGAAATTCTTATAATTCTAGCTAAATGTGTTTTTAGCACCTCTGTCCAAATTAATATAAAGAAACCAATTATGGATGTACTTTGCTGAAATTCATAAATAAAACTAACAGTTTGATGTGAAAAGAGGAAAGATAAGGCAGTCAAAAATGTGTGGATGTGTGGAGGTATTTACTCTGAGTCAGTAGCTTAAATGCACTTTCTGAGGAGCTGTTTGTTTCAAGATAATGGATTGAGCAGTTTTTCTTTGGTAGTGAACAACTAGCTCTCAACCCTGCAAGCTATTTATTTCTGTAGCTTTTCTTTTTGCACTAACACTACTCTTTAAGACAATTTATATATTGAACCCCAAAAGGTCAGAATTAGGATGTGTCTTTGGTCCATTGTCAGATCTGATCAAAGCAGTTGGATCTTTGTAGGTCGATTATGGAACAGACACACGGGAGGTGCTGGTTATCACTTTGTTTAGTCTGCAAAAAGTGTAAATCAGAAAGAGATAATTGAGATAGAAAGTGCCTTTATTAAGCCCCAAATATCTTTTGAAGGGGTTAAATAGGCACTTCAGATATAATCCACATTGTTAATGAAATTGAAAGGCTCACTAACTAAAATGAAGAACCATACCAATATTTTATAATCTTAATGTAATCAAGTGGAATAAGTATGTATGGAACTCCTGTTCTTTATTTAACCCTGTGCTTAATAGGTGACTGGGTGAGATGACAGAGAATGAACGAGCATGCAGGGAGGATGAATTAAAAAGAAAGAACCTCAGTGTTACCATTCCTAATTACAAGGAGAACAAAACAAGCACTAATACGGGAATCACTGAGTACCAGCATGTATGCTGTGAGCCTATGGGACGCATGAAGACGGGAAAGGGCCTGAATAGATCACTAACCTTGTTTTGGAACTTTCCCCCATCCCCCATCTTTTTCTTACTAGCAAGAGGCATTTGGCTTTTAAAAGGAAATAATCTTTATTAGTGTTTTATCCACTGCGTTTCAATATGAAATTTTAAAATGTTTTATTTCCCCAACTTGAAAAATGTGAATCAGATATAGGATCATGTCTTCTGCAAACAAAGATAATTTGACTTTCTCTCTTTCTATTTGAATAGCCTTTATTTCTTTCTCTTGCCTGATTGCCTTAGCCAGAACTTCCAATACTATGTTAAATAGGCATGATGAGAGAGGGCAGCCTTGACTTGTGCCAGTTGTCAAGGGGAATGCTTCCAGCTTTTGCCAATTCGGTATGATATTGGCTGTGGGTTTGTTACATATGGCTCTTATTATTTTGAGCTGTGTTCCTTCAATACCTAGTTTAGTGTGAGTTTTTAACATGCAGGGATGTTGAATTTTATCGAAGGCCTTTTCTGCATCTATTGAGATAATCATGTGTTTTTTTTCTTTAGTTGTTTAGTTTATGTGATGAATCACGTTTATTGATTTGGTTATGTTGAAGCAACCTGGCATGCTGGGGATGAAGCCAACTTAATCTCAGACCAAACCTTCTTAAGCAACTTCAGCAAAGTCACAGAGTACAAAATCGGTGTGCAAAAATCACTATTTCTATACACCAACAACAGGCAAGCCGAAAGTCAAATCATGAATGAATTTCCATTCACAGTTGCTGCAACAAACAAACAAACAAACAAACAAAACCTAGGAATACAGCTAACAAGGGAAGGGAAGGACCTCTTCAAGGAAAACTACAAGCCACTGCCCAAAGAAATCAGAAAGGACACAAACAAATGGAAAAATATTCCATGCTCAAAGATAAGAAGAATCAATATTGTGAAAATGGCCTTACTGTCCCAAATAATTTATAGATTCAATGCTATTACCATTAAACTACCATTGACATTCTTCACAGAATTAGAAAAAACTATTTTAAAATTAATATGGAACCAAGAAAGAACCTGAATAGCCAAGACAATCCTAAGCAAAAAGAACAAAGCTTGAGGCATCATGCTGTCTGACTTCAAACTATATTACAAGGCTACAGTAATCAAAACAGCACGGTACTTGTATAAGCACAGATACATAGACCAACGGAACAGAATAGATAATCCAGAAATAAGACCACACACCTGCAACATCTGACCTTTGACAAACCTGACAAAAATAAGCAATGGGGAAAAATTCCCTATTTAGTAAATGGTGCTGGAAGAACTGGCTAGCCATATGCAAAATATTGAAACTGGACCCCTTCTTTACACCTTATACAAAAATTAACTCAAGATGGATTAAAGACTTAAATGTAAAACCCAAAACTATAAAAACCTTAGAAGAAAATCTAGGTAGTACCACTCAGGACGTAGGCATGGGTACAGATTTCATGATGAAGATGCCAAAAGCAATTGGAACTGAAGCAAAAATTGACAAATGGTATCTAATTAAACTAAAGAGCTTCTGCACACCAAAAGAAGCTATCATCAGATTGAGCAGACAACCTACAGAATGAGAGAAAATTTTTGCAATTCATCTGACAAAGGTCTAATATCCAGAGTCTACAAGCAACTTAAACCAATTTACAAGAAAAAACAAACAGCCCCTTCAAAAAGTGGGCAAAGAACATGAACAAACACTTCTCAAAAGGAGACATACATGTGGCCAACAAACATATGAAAAAAATCTCAACATCACTGATGATTAGAGAAATGCAAACTAAAACCACAATGAGATGCCATCTCGTGCCAGTTAGAAAGGCTATTATTAAAAAGTCAAAAAACACAGATGCTGGTGAGGTCGTGGAGAAAAAGGAACACTTTTACACTGTTGGTAGGAGTGTAAGTTCAACCACTGTGGAAGACAGCATGGCGATTCCTCAAAGACCTAGAGGCAGAAATACCATTTGACCCAGCAATCCCATTACTGGGTGTATACCAAAGATGTATAAATAAATCATTGTTATAATGATACATGCACACGTATGTTCGTTGCAGCACTGTTCACAATAGTGAAGACATGAAATCAACCCAAATGCCCTTCAATGATAGATTGGATAAAGAAAATATGGTACATACACACCATGGAATACTGTGCAGTCGTAAAACAGAACGAGGTCATGTTCTTTGTGGGAACATGGATGGAGCTGGAAGCCATTATCCTTAACAAACTAACATAGGAACAGAAAACCAAATACTGCATGTTCTTACTTATAAGTGGGAACTGAATGAGGAGAACACATGTACACATGAAGAAGAACAACACATACTGGGGCTTGTTGGGGGCAAGTTGTGGGGGAAGAGCATCAGGAAGGATAGCTAATGGATGCTGGGCTTAATACCTAGGTGATGGGATGATCTGCACAGCAAACCACCATGGCACACGTTTACCTATGTAACAAACCTACACATCCTGAACGTGTAACCCTAAACTTAAAAGATAAAAAAAGAAAAATATGAATCATTTTTGCCATTCCTCCCTTCTTATACAGCTGAATGGCTTCCCGTCACCCTTAAAATGAACTTCAAACTTCTCATTTTGGCCTTGGGCTCTTCATGATCTGGGCCCTGCTGCTCTCCAACTCCATCATCTTAACATTCTCCATCTCATTCACTGAACTATAGTGACACTGACCTTTTTCCTGTAACTTGAACACAGTGCATATAGGCCCATTTTAGAGGCTTTGTGCTTGGTGGTCCCTTTACTTGGTATCCCTTTCTCTCGAATTTCCACAAGGCTCACTCCTTTACTTCATTTATGTCTTTGCATAAATATCACCTCATTGAAGCCTTCTCTCATTCCTTACTAAAATAACCTCCCTTCTCCCTGCATATTTTATAGCCCTGACATAATATGTTTGGCTGTTATCTATTTCTCACCAAAATGTAAGATCCAAGAGGGCAGGGCTTTATATACTTTACCACAGTATCTTCAGCACCTAGAACATAATAGGTACTCAATAATATTTGTTGAATATGTTAATGAATGAACCAGGATTTTCTCCCTTGTGGCCTTTTTGAGAGGCAGAACTGCATGCAAATTAAGGAAAAAAGTAGGAGGTTTGAAATCAAATGGACCTCTTATTTCCAGCCATGTCACTTTTTAGCAATGTGCCTGTAACAAAGTTATTTATGAACTCTGAGCCTTGGGACCTTTATATCTAAAATATTGCTAAATAATTCCTGTTTTTCAAGGACTGTGTAAAAAGTAAGAGATTATGTATGCCATCACAGAAAACAGACTATGTTCCTATTTACATATGCTTTATTTAGTAGAGTCAGAGAATGGCTGCCTTTTGAGTGAGGAGCCTAACCATTCTGCACAGGTGTATCTGTTACTTGCTAAGTGTTAGAGAAAGTCAAAGTAACTGTGATCTCCAAGGAGTGTACTCTTAGATATCAAAAATTCATAAGAACATTTCCACTTATCGAGGCCAGATGTCATGATTTTGACACTTGAGCAGAGGTGGACTGCCTGAATTGTAGCTGACACCATTGCAATAGAATCCAAATATTCACCTATATACTCACACCACCATACTCTGTCTTATCTATACATCAATAGACTCCAAAGTCTCCAAAGCAGCTCTAATAATCTTCATTGTAAAACTCCTAATGATGTCAAGAGAGAGAAGGTGCTGAAGGAATGATAACCACAATAATATATTTTTGTGTGTGATGGAGAACTAAAGTAATGAAGTTAAGCTTCTTCTTGTTTTCCTATGGCCCACAATTCTGCTTTAGTCACTAACCAAGCAACTTCCAGTTTATCAGACCTTGTTTTGCAACACATTAATAAAGCCAGTGGCAATTCCGTAATTTACCAATATGACAAGCATTTTGCAGGCTGCTTAAATTTCTAAGTCCCTAAAGTAAGGCAATTTATTAGTATTGGTGTTATTATCACTGATCTAGTAGTATCTTCTGAGAAACTCATTCCTCTGACTTTTTCTAAGATTATTGTTTCCTTTTATGGTTTTCATGTCCATATGCATTGGTTTTCAGTAGGAACTTTTCTCATTCTCTGATTATTTTGATGACCTCTTTTCCATATTTTTGTAGGAAACCATGTTGGTTTTTTTCTATGTAATTGTCCCTTTGCTCTTTCTTTACAGTAATCTTTAGCATAATAAGGGCAATAATCACCATCAATCTAGAAGCTACATTTGCCCTTAGAATTAGCCTTGATTCAGTTCTAGTTGGAAGTAACATATTTGAAAAAGTATTGGTCTTATTTTTGGCACATTTAAGTTGTATATGCCGTGGTTGAGTGGAAGCCAGAAAAAAGTTTAGAGTCTAAACAAGATACAAAGAAAACATCATTTAAAAAAAGTCTGCTGCAAAAGTGTTCTGCAACTCTGCTGAATATGGTTTCCCATGAGACTCCTTCTCATACCTGAAAAGCTATTATATTTACATCCTTCAAAGATGGTGCCAGTAAAAACTTTGAGTGATGGGATAAGTCAAGCCCAGGGCCATTTCAAATGCCAAAAAAGGAAAATGAACTTAGATTCTCTTTTTCTTGTATAAAATAACACCAACAAAACAGCTGAACTACATGCAGCATCACATCAAGTCAGTTTACAATTTTGCCTTCAGTTGTGCTTGACTAAGGAGGTTGCATATTTGCAACAAAATTTTTTCTCTTCTACTGACCTGATACATTTGCTATCCTTATCAATGTCACCATTATCACTAAAAAGCCCTTCAGTGTCTGTGTATACACTGCATTCAGTATCTAGTTACACATTGTTTTTACCATAGCCTGTAATAGTCATATACAATTTTAACCGGGCAGTGCTGGCCCAGACCAGTCTATAAAGGAATAAAATTCTTGTATATGTACACAAACCCTAATACATGTAGGACCGAATATGGGCTATCCAGAAAACTTCTTATAAATAACGAAGGGAGAGGAACTTGGTTCACTTTCTTTTTATATAAAAGAAAGGTCATTTTTTTTCTGTCAGATAATTTTCCAGGCAGTGCAAGATGAAAGCCTTCCCCATCTTAGTACTTAAAATGGAAATGGAATATAATGTCTCTGAGTCCCATTCCTTCTATACATATATCCAGCATGTATAGATCTCATTCAGAATTAGAATTTATGAGTTAGATGAGCTAATCCTATGTGGGCAGGATTTGGGATATCACTGTCTTGGTATTTTGCATGTCAAGTCCTTTACTGATGCTAACAGGTCCTTTTAGTCAGGCTGCTGAGAGATACATAGCACATTATCATTTTACATGTATAAGTTAATCGAGTATACCAGAAGTTGTTTTCCTTTTTTTCAAAGTCATCTATTGTGTGGATAATAGATGATTTGCTATAATTTCTAAGCTTAATTTTTTCCCATTAAAAAAATCTAAGTCTTCTTTCAAATTATATATGTTTTTAGAATCAAAAGATGTTTTGATGGAAGTGTGGAAGTTATATGGCATGCTTTGATAGAATAGAGATTCATTATTTTGTTACAAATGTTTATTGAACAACTACAGAATGAATGAAGTTCCCAAGAAAATATCATATGAAGTTCTTTTATTTGAAATATTTATTTACATAAACAAAAATCTGTAGCTCAGAGTCAATGCAGAGTAATACTTATTAATGATTGTGAGATCTTTGAAAATCCTGGTGTCATAGCAAAATTCAAAAGGGGTTTGCTTTGTATCTTTTTCAGTTAATAAAGGAGAGAACATGGATCAATAAAAGAGAGAATATGGATTCAACTGGTGTTATATGAATGTTGTAATAAGTTAGCTGTGCACTTTATGAAACTTGGAAAGCCTGGATTAAGTCTACTGATTTCACTGAGAAACAAATAAACAAACATCAACCAGTCCAAATCAAACCAGGAAACTTGGAACACATTGAGTGAACATGGGCTTTGGAATTGGACAGGCATGGATTTGAATCCCAATTCTGCTCTTTATTAACTGGGTGACACTGGACAAAGTACTTAGCATCACTGAACCACAGTTTCTTAGTCTATAAAGATAATATGAGTCTTACAGGATTATTGGAAGGCAGCTATAATCCTGGTGTAACACCAATACACCTACAGGATTATTGTCAGAATTAGAAAAATTACGCAAAGCTTATAACATGGTGTCTGGCCTGCAGTAGCTGTTGTTATAACCAGGGTCCAGGCAAACCCTGGAACATGGGAACTACAGAGGAAGCTGGAAAACCTTTGAGCAAAGATTTGGTAAGAGCATAGGCTTTATTTACTTCCATACATTCTAACTTATTTGGCAGTTCCTGATTGTAGAGTGTGGGGTTCACCTCCTTTGGGGCTTACATGGGTTTGCCTTTGAGTGGAGAATTGAGCTGAGTGCATATACCCCTCAGATTACATTGACTCTTTTGAGGCAACAGGCTGCAGAGGGTCTCAGAATAGCTGGTGTTGCTATCACAGTCAGTGAGGAAATATAGACTGGTATCTGATAACCTCTCATGTTGAGTGTGATGAGCAAAATGCTAGGTCGTTTTAGTCAAGTATCTGCATAAAAAGTTATGTGCAGAAGACTGGTTGGTCTAGTCCATGCCTTTGCCAGCTAAATCAGTATCATTTAAACAAAATTTTAATGTTTTATTCTCTTCTTGTTTATTTGTTTCTAAAATAAATATAGACATGTCTATAAATTTGTATATCTTCCCTTTTAAATATTAGAATGCTATATATTTACTTTTTTATCTTTTTATTTTGAAATAATTATAGATTCACAGAAAAGTACAAAAATAGCACAGGGAGGTCCCTGTGTACACTTTATCTAGCTTTCCCCATTGTTATATCTTACATCAGTTTAGGAAAATGTCAAAACCAGAAAATTGGCATTAGTACAATGGGTAAATACAGTTTTGTGACATTTTTTCATGTGTATATTTGTATAGACACTACCACAATCAAGATACAGAAAGGTACCAACAAAATTCTCTCTCAAGTAACCAGTTTATGGACATATCACCCCCGTCCTGCCATCATCCCTAACTCATAGCAGCCACTAAATAGTTTCCATTTCTATAAGTTTGTCATTTCAATAATGTAATATAAATGCAGTCATACAGAATGTGACTTTTTGAGTTGGCTTTTTCACTCAGTGTAATGCTCTTGAGATCCATCCAAGTTTTTGCATATATCAATAGTTTATTCCTTTATTTGTCAATATTGATTAATAGTTTATTGGTGACTTGTTTTCGTGGTATGGATGTATCACAGTTTGTTTAGCCATTCATTCACTGAAGGATATTTTGTTGTTTCCGGATTTCGGCTATTACATATAAAGTTGCATTGAACATTTTTATGCAAGTTTCTGTTTGGGCACAAGTTTTCATTTTTCTAGGATAAGTACTGAGGAATGTGATTGCCTAGCTATATGTAAGTTACATTTAATTTTTAAAAAACTGTCAAACTGTTTCCAGAATGACTGCCATTTTTTTCATTCTCACTATGAATCTTTAAGAGATCCAGTTTCTCTGCTTCCTCGCCAGCACTTGGTGTTATCCCACTTTTTTTCTGTTAGCCATTCTGATAGGTGTAGTGACGTCTTACTATGGTTTTAAGTTTGCATTTCCCTAGTGCTTAGTGATTTTTGAAAATATCTTTATGCGCCTATTTGCTATTTGTATATTCTCTTTTGATAAAATTTGCTATTTGTATATTCTCTTTCGTAAAATGTATCTTAGTGCCTTTTGCTCATTTTCTAATTGAATTGTCTTTTTACTGTTGAGTTTTGAGAGTTGTTTATATATTCTAGAAACTATCAGATGTGTGGTTTGCAAATATTTTTTCTCTGTCATTTACTCTTTGTAACAGAATTTTTTTTCATGGCAATAATTTTTAATGAATAGTTTCTGATGAAGTTCAGTTTATTGTTTTTTTCTTTCATTGATCACACTTTTGATTTTGTGTCTAAGAACTCTTTACCAAGCTCGAGATCCCAAAGATTTTTTTCATATATTTTCTTCTAAAAGTTTCATAGCTTTATGTTTTATATTTAAATCTATGATCAATTTTGAGTTACTTTTGGTATAAGGAGTGTTTCAGGCTGCAGTAATCAGAATTCTAAGATGACCCCTTTGTCCTTTCCCATGTTGTACATCTGCTATAAAATTAGTCTTCTCCCCTCGATGGTGGGTGATACCAGTAAATGTAATGGATACCACTCCTGTGATTAGGTTACTCATCAAAAGAGATTGTCCTGGATGGGCCTGACCTAATCAGGTGACTCCTTTCAAGAAGCCAAGGTGTCTGAGAGATGTTCTTCTGATGGACTGGAGGAAAGCAAACAGCCATGTTGAAAGAGGGCGGTGGGGGCATTTGGCAAGGAGCTGAGTATGCCCTTTAGGGGCAGAGAGGGATCCTGGGTGACAGCCAGCAAGAAAATCGGGTCTTCTTTTTCACAATGACAAGTAAGTGAATTCTGCCAACTTGAATGAGCTTGCAAGAGGACTGTGCTTCTCAGGTGAGATCACAGCTCCAGATGATACCTTGATTTCAGCCTGCTGAGACCCCAAGCAGAGGACCCCACTAACCTATGCTGGACTCCTGGCCCATGGAAATTAAGAGATAATAAATTTGTGTTGTTCTAAGCCTTTAAGTTTCTGGTAATTTGTTATGCAGCATGCAATACAGATTTCAATACCCTAGAGTGAGGTGCTGCTTTTATGCTTCTTTGTAGATGAAGATTTTGATTATTGGAGCTTACATCTGGGTGTGAGGGAAAGAAGTAGGACATACATGCTGTGAGACACAGTGAATAGATAGACTGTCTTCTGGGTTTGGAAGCTTCCTTAGGCTCTGCTCTGCTTTCCTGATTCTAGGGTCCTTACTCATGGTTTTTGTTTCTGGGGACAAACCCAGCTGCTGCCACCCTGCACAGCCCTGAGTACGGGAAGAGTCAACTAGCTCAGTTGCTTCCAGTGTACGTCTACAGTTAGTCACCTGATGCCACAGGGGAGTAGTCTCCAAACTTTTTCATAGCACACTCTTATTTTTAAGTCAGCTTCCCTAACATATATACATTCATTCCTTAATAACTTATATATGTGTTGTTATTAAATATGCTCCATAACATAGAAAAAGAAAATTTTAAAGGTATGATTTTTAAAGGTTTTAAGAGAAAGATTAAAAAGTAATTATAAAAACTATTGAGAAAATGAAAAAGATCAGTGGTTGCCAGGAGTTAGAGGGGAGCGAGGGATGAATCTGCAGAACACAGGATTTTTAGAGCAGTGAGTCTATTTTGTATGATACTAATAATAGTGAATACATGTCACTCTACATTTGTAAAACCCATAGAATGTCCAACACCAATAGCCGTAATGTAAACTGTGGATTTTGGGTGATAGTGATGTGTCAGCATAGGTTCATTTTTGTTGCAATAAATGTACCACTTTGTAGGAGGGTAATGATATGAAAGAGGGTTTATGTGTATAGGGGCAGAGCATGTATGGGAACTCTCTGTACTTTATGCTCAACTTTTCTGTGAACCTAAAATTGCTCTAAAAATAGTCTATTTAAAAAGTAAATATACCATAAAATCTATCTGTGGACATCCTATAATTTTTTTTATTTTAACTCACTTTGTTGACTATAAATACATGCCATTAATTATACAAGATAATAAATTATACCTTATTTATAAAGTAAGAAATAACATATATATTCTTTACTATAGATTGGCACTGATGTCTTCACTTGGTCTATTTGTTAAACATTAATGTGTCCTGTAAGGTACGTTCAAGGAAGAGTGGAAGGCTTTTGCAATGTAGAGGGGCTGAAAGTGGCATCATTACTCGTTTATTTACTTTTGTGTTTCAACATGAAAATATGTATGTAACTGTTAAGTGAATCTATATATTAAATTATTTTACATAGTACAGTCTTTATAATAGTTTATAATGAGATGAGAGACTTTAAAATCTTCTCTGTAAAGTTCACTGTTGTGACAACATGCTTCAAAGTACTCTTGAACTTGTGTAAGAATTATGCAATTTTCTTTCAAAAAAGATGAGGGTTACAAATCTGTAGAACTTTTCTTTGATGGCAAGTGGCTAACAGAAACATTCTAGCTAGAAGATATTAAACACATACTCTGTCACTTCAAGGTAAAGTGACATTTGTAAAAAAATAAAAACTAACTGCTCTGAGTTTTGCAGAGAAAACATTGTAAAATAGTTGTTTGGAAATATTTCCAGAATTATGGACTTTTTTTCTCAAAATGATACAAAGCTATAAAATTCGTATACACACACACACACACACACACACACACACACATAAAAATTTCAGAAATGTGATTTTCTAGCCACAGTGTCTTTTGAAATTTTGTTACGAATGTAGAAAGTATTTAATATAAAATGTTTTTGTTAAAGAATAATTGATTAATTCAGGGAAGTTGGAAATTTTCTAGGCAAAATTTAAATTACAACTTTTGTTTGATTGATAGGTAGTATTGAAACATGAATTCCCTGATTTAGTAAACACAACTGTATTAGGCCATTCTTGCATTGCTATAAAGAAATAACTGAGGTGGAGCCAAGATGGCTGAATAGGAACAGCTCCAGTCTACAGCTCCCAGCATGAGCAATGCAGAAGACGGCTGATTTCTGCATTTCTAACTGAGGTACCGGGTTCATCTCACTGGCGACTGTCGGAAAGTGGGTGCAGGACAGTGGGTGCAGCGCACCGAGCATGAGCTGAAGCAGGGCAAGGCATCACCTCACCTGGGAAGCACAAGGGGTCAGGGAATTCCCTTTCCTAGTCAAAGAAAGGGGTGACAGACGGCACCTGGAAAATTGGGTCACTCCCACCCTAATACTGCACTTTTCCAACAGTCTTAGCAAATGGCACACCAGGAGATTATATCCTGTGCCTGGCTCAGAGGGTCCTACACCCACGGAGCCTCACTCATTGCCAGCACAGCAGTCTGAGATCAAACTGCAAGGCGGCAGCGAGCTGGGGGAGGGGCGCTCGCCATTGCCAAGGCTTGATTAGGTAAACAAAGCAGCCGGGAAGCTCGAACTGGATGGAGCCCACTGCAGCTCAAGGAAGCCTGCCTACCTCTGTAGACTCCACCTCTGGGGGTTGGGCATTGCCAAACAAAAGGCAGCAGAATCCTCTGCAGACTTAAATGTCCCTGTCTGACAGCTTTGAAGAGAGTAGTGCTTCTCCCAGCACGGAGTTTGAGATCTGAGAACGGACAGACTGTCTCCTCAAGTGGGTCCCTGACCCCCGAGTAGCCTAACTGGGAGGCACCCCCCTAGTAGGGGCAGGCTGACACCTCACATGGCCGGGTACTCCTCTGAGACAAAACTTCCAGAGGAACGATCAGGCGGCAACCTTTGCTGTTCACCAATATCCGCTGTTCTGCAGCCTCCACTGCTGATACCCAGGCAAACAGGATCTGGAGTAGACCTCCAGCAAACTCCAACAGACCTTCAGCTGAGGGTCCTGACTGTTAGAAGGAAAACTAACAAACAGAAAGGACATCCACACCAAAACCCCATCGGTACGTCACCATCATCAAAGACCAAAGGTAGATAAAACCACAAAGATGGCGAAAAACAGGCAGAAAAACTGGAAACTCTAAAAATCAGAGTGCCTCTCCTCCTCCAAAGGAACTGAGCTCCTCACCAGCAACGGAACACAGCTGGATGGAGAATGACTTTGACAAGTTGAGAGAAGAAGGCTTCAGACGATCAAACTACTCCAAGCTAAAGGAGGAAGTTCGAACCCATGGCAAAGAAGTTAAAAACCTTGAAAAAAGATTAGACGAATGCTAACTAGAATAACCAATGCAGAGAAGTCCTTAATGGACCTTATGGAGCTGAAAACCAAGGCACGAGAAGTATGTGACGAATGCATAAGCCTCAGTAGCCGATTTGATCAACTGGAAGAAAGGGTATCAGTGATGGAAGATCAAATGAATGAAATGAAGCGAGAAGAGAAGTTTAGAGAAAACAGAATGAAAAGAAACAAACAAAGCCTCCAAGAAATATGGGACTATGTGAAAATACCAAATCTACATCTGATTGGTGTACCTGAAAGTGATGGGGAGAATGGAACCAAGTTGGAAAACACTCTGCAGGATATTATACAGGAGAACCTCCCCAATCTAGCAAGACAGGCCAACATTCAAATTCAGGAAATATAGAGAATGCCACAAAGATACTCCTCGAGAAGAGCAACTCCAAGACACATAATTGTCAGATTCACCAAAGTTGACATGAAGGAAAAAATGTTAAGGGCAGCCAGAGAGAAAGGTCGGGTTACCCACAAAGGGAAGCCCATCAGACTAACAGTGGATCTCTCGGCAGAAACTCTACAAGCCAGAAGACAGTGGGGGCTAATACTCAACATTCTTTAAAGAATTTTCAACCCAGAATTTCTTATCCAGCCAAACTAAGCTTCATAAGTGAAGGAGAAATAAAATCCTTTACAGACAAGCAAATGCTGAAAGATTTTGTCACCACCAGGCCTGCCCTAAAAGAGCTCCTGAAGGAAGCACTAAACATGGAAAGGGACAACTGGTACCAGCCACTGCAAAAACATGCCAAATTGTAAAGACCATAGAGGCTAGGAAAAACTGCATCAACTAACGAGCAAAATAACCAGCTAACATCATAATGTCAGGATCAAATTCACACATAACAATATTAACCTTAAATGTAAATGGTCTAAATGCTCCAATTAAAAGACACAGACTGGCAAATTGGATAAAGAGTCAAGACCCATCAGTGTGCTGTATTCAGGAAACCCATCTCACATGCAGAGACACACATAGGCTCAAAATAAAAGGATGGAGGAAGATCTACCAAGCCAATGGAAAACAAAAAAAGGCAGGGGTTGCAATCCTAGTCTCTGATAAAACAGACTTTAAACCAGCAAAGATGAAAAGAGACAAAGAAGGCCATTACATAATGGTAAAGGGATCAATTCAACAAGAAGAGCTAACTATCCTAAATATATATGCACCCAATACAGGAGCACTCAGATTCATAAAGCAAGTCCTTAGAGACCTACAAAGAGACTTAGACTCCCACGCAATAATATTGGGAGACTTTAACACCCCGCTGTCAACATTAGACAGATCAACGAGACAGAAAGTTAACAAGGATATCCAGGAATTGAACTCAGCTCTGCACCAAGCAGACCTAATAGACATCTACAGAGCTCTCCACCCCAAATCAACAGAATATACATTCTTCTCAGCACCACACTGCACTTATTCCAAAATTGACCACATAGTTGGAAGTAAAGCACTCCTCAGCAAATATAAAAGAACGGAAATTATAACAAACTTTCTCTCAGACCACAGTGCAATCAAACTAGAACTCGGGATTCAGAAGCTCACTCACAACTGCTCAACTACATGGAAACTGAACAACCTGCTCCTGAATGACTACTGGGTACATAATGAAATGAAGGCAGAAATAAAGACGTTCTTTGAAACCAACGAGAACAAAGACACAACATACCAGAATCTCTGGGACACATTCAAAGCAGTGTGTAGAGGGAAGTTTATAGCATTAAATGCCCACAAGAGAAAGCAGGAAAGATCTAAAATTGACATCCTAACATCACAATTAAAAGAACTAGAGAAGCAAGAGCAAACACATTCAAAAGCTAGCAGAAGGCAAGAAATAACTAAGATCAGAGCAGAAGTGAAGGAGATAGAGACACAAAAAACCCTTCAAAAAATCAATTAATCCAGGGGCTGTTTTTTTGAAAAGATCAACCAGATTGATAGACTGCTAGCAAGACTAATAAAGAAGAAAAGAGAGAAGAATCAAATAGACACAATAAAAAATGATAAAGGGGATATCACCACCAATCCCACAGAAATACAAACTGCCATCAGAGAATACTATAAACACCTCTATGCAAATAAACTAGAAAATATAGAAGAAATGGATGAATTCCTGGACACATACACCCTCCCAAGACTAAACCAGGAAGAAGTTGAATCTCGGAATAGACCAATAACAGGCTCTGAAATTGAGGGAATAATTATTAGCTTACCAACCAAAAAAAATCCAGGACCAGATGGATTCACAGCCGAATTCTACCAGAGGTACAAGGAGGAGCTGTTACCATTCCTTCTGAAACTATTCCAATCAACAGAAAAAGAGGGAATCCTCCCTAACTCATTTTATGAGGCCAGCATCATCCTGATACCAAAGCCTGGCAGAGACACAACCCAAAAAGAGAATTTTAGACCAATGTCCTTGATGAACATCGATGCAAAAATCCTCAATAAAATACTGGCAAACCAAATCCAGCAGCACATCAAAAAGCTTATCCACCATGATCAAGTGGGCTTCATCCCTGGGATGCAAGGCTGGTTCAACATACGAAAATCAATAAACATAATCCAGCATATAAAAGAAACAACAACAAAATCCATATGATTATCTCAATAGATGCAGAAAAGGCCTTTGACAAAATTGGACAACGCTTCATGCTAAAAACTCTCAATAAATTAGGTATTGATGGGACTTATCTCAACATAATAAGAGCTATCTATGACAAACCCACAGCCAATATCATACTGAATGGGCAAAAACTGGAAGCATTCCCTTTGAAAACTGGTACAAGCCAGGGATGCCCTCTCTCACCACTCCTATTCAACATAGTGTTGGAATAGGGCCATCAGGCAGGAGAAGGAAATAAAGGGTATTCAGTGAGGAAAAGAGGAAGTCAAATTGTCCCTGTTTGCAGATGACATGATTGTATATCTAGAAAACCCCATCGTCTCAGCCCAAAATCTCCTTAAGCTGATAAGCGACTTCAGCAAAGTCTCTGGATACAAAATCAATGTGCAAAAATCACAAGCATTCTTATACACCAATAACAGACAAACAGAGATCCAAATCATGAGTGAACTCCCATTCACAGTTGCTTCAAAGAGAATAAAATACCTAGGATGTGAAGGACCTCTTCAAGGAGAAGTACAAACCACTGCTCAATGAAATAAAAGAGGATACAAGCAAATGGAAGAACATTCCATGCTCATGGGTAGGAAGAATCAATATCGTGAAAATGGCCATACTTTCCAAGGTAATTTAGAGATTCAATGCCATCCCCATCAAGCTACCAATGACTTTCTTCACAGAATTGGAAAAAACTACTTTAAAGTTCATATGGAACCATAAAAGAGCCCACGTTGCCAAGTCAATCCTAAGACAAAAGAACAAAGCTGGAGACATCATGCTACCTGACTTCAAACTATACTACAAGGCTACAGTAACCAAAACAGCATGGTACTGATACCAAAACAGATATATAGACCAATGGAACAGAACAGAGCCCTCAGAAATAATGCTGCCTATCTACAACCATCTGATCTTTGACAAACCTGAGAAAAACAAGCAATGGGGAAAGGATTCCCTATTTAATAAATGGTGCTTGGAAAACTGGCTAGCCATATGTAGAAAGCTGAAACTGGATCCCTTCCTTACACCTCATACAAAAATTAATTCAAGGTGGATTAAAGACTTAAATGTTAGATCTAAAACCATAAAAACCCTAGAAGAAAACCTAGGCATTACCATTCAGGACATAGGCATGGGCAAGGACTTCATGTCTAAAACACCAAAAGCAATGGCAACCAAAGCCAAAATTGACAAATGGGATCTAATTAAACTGAAGAGCTTCTGCACAGCAAAAGAAACTACCATCAGAGTGAGCAGGCAACCTACAGAATGGGAGAAAATTTTCGCAATCTAGTCATCTGACAAAGGGCTAATATCCAGAATCTACCATGAACTCCAACAAATTTATAAGAAAAAAACAACCCCATCAAAAAGTGGGCAAAGGATATGAACAGACACTTCTCAAAAGGAGACACTTATGCAGCCAACAGACACATGAAAAAATGCTCATCATCACTGGCCATCAGAGAAATGCAAATCAAAACCACAATGAGATACCATCTGACACCATTTAGAATGGCGATCATTAAAAAGTCAGGAAACAACAGGTGCTGGAGAGGATGTGGAGAAATAGGAACACTTTTACACTGTTGGTGGGACTGTAAACTAGTTCAACCATTGTGGAAGTCAGTGTGGCGATTCCTCAGGGATCTAGAACTAAAAATACCATTTGACCCAGCCATCCCATTACTGTGTATATACCCAAAGGATTATAAATCATGCTGCTATAAAGACACATGCACACGTATGTTTATTGTGGCACTATTCACGATAGCAAAGACTTGGAACTGACCCAAATGTCCAACCATGATAGACTGGATTAAGAAAATGTGGCACATCTACACCATGGAATACTATGCAGCCATAAAAAATGATGAGTTCATGTCCTTTGTAGGGACATGGATGTAGCTGGAAACCATCATTCTCAGCCAACTATCACAAGGAGAAAAAACCAAACACTGCATGTTCTCACTCATAGGTGGGAATTGAACAATGAGAACACATGGACACAGGAAGGGGAACATCACACCCTGGGGCCTGTTGTCGGGTGGGGGGAGGTGGGAGGGATAGCATTTGGAGATATACCTAATGTTAAATGATGAGTTACTGGGTGCAGCACACCTACATGGCACATGTATACATATGAACTAACCTGCACGTTGTGCACATGTACCCTAAAAGTTAAAGTATTAAAAAAAAGAGAAATATCTGAGACTGGATAATTTATAAAGAAAAGAAGTTTAATTGACTGATGGTTCTGTAGGCTTCTAGGGAAGCTTCAGGAAGCTTAAGATTCTGGCAGAAGGTGAATGGGGAGCAGGCACGTCACATGGCAAAAGTAGGAGCAAGTGATGTGTTGGGAAGAGGGAGGTGCCACATGGTTTTAAAGCACCAAGCCATGAGGGATCTCCCCTCATGATCCAAATACCTCCCACCAGGTCCCGCTTCCAGCCCTGGGGATTACAATTCAATATGAGATTTGGGTGGGGACATACATGCAAACTATATCAACAACCAACTGTGCACTTCTTCCATTTGCATTACCTGTTTAACCATGTATCATGGGTGATGGGCATGGGGAATCAGAAGTACGACTCCAATTGAGTATATCACAGAGTTATACAAGTCTTTAAAAATAATAAAGCTTATCCAGTCATATTGCTTTCACTATGTAACAACTTTTTGTTGAGAGTAAATGTTTTAGGGCTATTAATAAAGCAAGGCTAAGGCCTTCTACCCCGTCGCCTACCTGTTTATGCTGAGCTTCAAGCCTAACTATAGTTGGTGTTACCATTGTAGAAGTATTCTCTTATTTTAAATAGGGTTTCTCTAAAATTTTGTTTGTGATCCTTTCTACTTTCTATTCCTTATTGCTTAATCAGGATTCTTCTCAGCTGATAGCATTTTTAGCAGCTTTTATGCATTCATGTACATGTGCATACACACACACACACACACACGTGCACATAATTCCATTGGCAAAGCAAGGAGGTGGTTGGCAGTCTGACATCCTGATATAGTCCTTCTTACACAACTTTTTACTGGAATGGAATGTCCTGGCGAAACAAGTATTTGTGGGCAGGACCAGAAACCAAACATCAAACTAGAGTACAATTCCACATCTTTGATGGGGATTTTATTGGAGTCACAGTTGCTGTTTGCGTGCTATTAGTAATAGGCCGTCTGTATCTCATTCCCTCCTATATCCTTAAAATTTGTAAAATATTATTAAAATATTGGAATGAAAGTAAGTCTAATAAATGAGCAAGCGTATCAGAGTAACTTTTTGATAATGAAGAAAATAATGAAATTTCCTTTAATTCCTGGTGCCAGTGAAGACACATTTTTTTCTAATGGTGGTCTTTTTATTTTTATTTTTACATATTTAGGAGGTAGAAATGCAGATTTCTTACTTGCATATATTGCATAGTGGTGAAGTCTGCTCTTTTAGTATATCCATTATGTGAGTAGTGAACATCATATCCTGACCACCCTCTCACCTTTTGTAATCTCCAATATCTGTTATTCCACTCTGTACATCCATGTGTAGCCATTGTTTAGCCCCCACTTATAAGTGAGAACATGCGGTATTTGACTTTCTGTCTCTGAGTTATTTCACTTATAATGGCCTTAATTATATCCATGTGGCTGCATAAGACATGAGTTTAGTTTTTTTAATGCCTGTGTTGTATTCCATGGTATATATGTGCACACACACACACACACCATATTTTGTTTATCCAATCATCTGTTGACGGACACTTAGGTTGATTTCATATCTTTGTTATTATGGATAGTGCTGCAACAGACATATGAATGCATCTGTTTTTTTGTTATAACAATAGGGTATAATTTCCCCAGTGTATGTTTTTATTGACTTTGTCAAAGATCAGTTGGCTGTAGGTATGTGGCTTTATTCCTCGCTTCTCCATTCTGTTCCATTGATCTGTATGTCTGTTTTGTGCTAGTACCATGCTATTTTGCTTACGATAGCCTTGTAGTATAATTTGAAGTTAGGTTACGTGATGTCTCTAGCTTTGTTCTTTTTGCTTAGGATTGCTTTGGCTATTAGGGCTCTTTTTTTAATATACTTTAAGTTCTGGGATACATGTGCAGAATGTGCAGGTTTGTTACATAGGTATACCTGTGCCATGTTGGTTTGCTACACCCATCAACTCATCGCCTACATTAGGTATTTCTCCTAATGCTATCCCTCCCCTAGCCCCCCACCCCACAACAGGCCCCGGTGTGTGATGTTCCCCTCCCTGTGCCCATATGTTCTCATTATTCAACTCCCACTTATGAGTGAGAAAATGGGGTGTTTGGTTTTCTGTCCTTGTGATAGTTTGTTGAGAATGACGGTTTCCAGCTTCATCCATGTCCCTGCAGAGGACATGAAATCATTCTTTTTTATGGCTGCATAGTATTCCATGGTGTATATGTGCCACATTTTCTTTATCCAGTCTTCATTGATGGACATTTGGGTTGGTTCCGAGTCTTTGCTATTGTGAACAGTGCTGCAGTAAACATATGTGTGCGTGTGTCTTTATAGTAGCATGATTTATAATCCTTTGGGTATATACCCAGTAATGGGATTGCTGGGTCAAATGGTATTTCTAGTTCTAGATCCTTGAGGAATCACCAGACTGTCTTCCACAATGGTTGAACTAATTTACACCCCCACCAATGGTGTAAAAGTGTTCCTATTTCTTCACATCCTCTCCAGCATGTGTTGTTTCCTGACTTTTTAATGACAGCCATTCCAACTGGCATGAGATGGTATCTCATTGTGGTTTTGATTTGCCTTTCTCTAATGACCAGTGATGATGAGCTTTTTTTCATATGTTTGTTGGCCATATAAATGTCTTCTTATGAAAAGTGTCTGCTCATATCCTTTGCTCACTTTTTGATGGGGTTGTTTGTTTCTTTCTTGTAAATTTGTTTAAGTCCCTTGTAGATTCTGGTTATTAGCTCTTTGTCAGATAGATAGATTGCAGTAATTTTCTCCTATTCTGTAGGTTGCCTGTTCACTCTGATGATAGTTTCTTTTGGTGTGCAGAAGCTCTTTAGTTTAATTAGACCCCATTTGTCAATTCTGGCTTTTGTTGCCGTTGCTTTTGGTGTTTTAGTCATGAAGTCTTTGCCCATGCCTATGTCCTGAATGGTATTGCCTAGGTTCTGTTCTTGGATTTTTATGGTTTTAGGTCTTACATTTAAATCTTTAATCCACCTTGAGTTAATTTTTGTATAAGGTGTAAGGAAGGGGGTCCAGTTTCAGTTTTCTGCATATGGCTGGCCAGTTTTCCCAACACCATTTATTAAATAGGGAATCCTTTCCCCATTTCTTGTTTTTGTCAGGTTTGTCAAAGATCAGATGGTTGTAGATGTGTGGTGTTATTTCTGAGGCCTCTGTTCTGTTCCATTGGTCTACATATCTGTTTTGGTACCAGTATCATGCTGTTTTGGTTACTGTAGCCTTGTGGTATAGTTTGAAGTCAGGTCGTGTGATCCCTCCAGCTTTGTTCTTTTTGCTTCAGATTGTCTTGGCTATACAGGCTCTCTTTTTATTCCATATGAAATTTAAAGTAGTGTTTTTCTAACTCTGTGAAGGAAGCCAATGGTAGCTTGATGGCAATAGCATTGAATGTATAAATTACTTTGGGCAGTATAGCCATTTTCACGGTATTGATTCTTCCTATTCATGAGCATGGAATGTTTTTCCACCTGTTTGTGTCCTCTCTTATTTCCTTGAGCAGTGGTTTGTAGTTCTCCTTGAAGAGGTCCTTCACATCCTTTGTACCTTATATTCTTAGGTATTTTATTCTCTTTGTAGCAGTTGTGAATGGGAGTTTGCTCATTATTTGGCTCTCTGTTTGTGTATTATTGGTGTATAGGAATTCTTGTGATTTTTGCACATTGTTTTTGTATCCAGAGACTTTGCTAAAGTTGCTTATCAGCTTAAGGAGTTTTGGGACTGAGACGATGGGGTTTTTTTAATATACAGTCATGTCATCTGCAAACAGAGGTAATTGACTTCTTCTCTTCCTATTTGAATACCCTTTATTTCTTTCTCTTGCCTGATTGCCTTGGCCAGAATTTCCAATAAATAGGAGGGGTGAGAGGGCATCCTTGTCTTGTGCTAGTTTTCAAAGGGAATGCTTCCGGTTTTTGCCCATTCAGTATGATATTGGCTGTGGGTTTGTCATAAATAGCTCTTATTATTTTGAGATATATTCCATCAGTACCTAGTTTATTGAGTGTTTTTAGCATGAAAGGGTGTTTAATTTTATTGAAGGCCTTTTCTGCATCTATTGAGATAATCATGTGGTTTTTGTCATTGGTTTTGTTTATGTGATGGATTACATTTATTGTTTTGCATATGATGAACCAGCCTTGTATCCCAAGGATGAAGCCAACTGGATCATGATGGATAAGCTTTTTGATGTGCTGCTGGATTCGGTTTGCCAGTATTTTATTGAGGATTTTCACGTTGATATTCATCAGGGATATTGGCCTGAAATTTTCTTTTTTTGTTGTGTCTCTGCAAGATTTTGGTATCAGGATGTTGCTGGCCTCATAAAATGAGTTAGGGAGGAGTTCCTCTTTTTCTCTTGTTTGGAATAGTTTCAGAAGGAATGGTCCAGCTCCTTTTTGTACTTCTGGTAGAATTCCACTGTGAATCCGTTTGGTCCTGGGCTTTTTTGGTTGGTAATTACTGCCTCAATTTCAGAACTTGTTATTGGTCTATTCAGGGATTCGACTTCTTCCTGGTTTAGTCTTGGGTGGGTATATGTGTCCAGGAATTTATCCATGTCATCTAGATCTTCTAGTTTATTTGCATAGGGGTATTTATAGTATTCTCTGATAGTAGTTTGTATTTCTGTGGGAGCAGTGGTGATCTCCCCTTTATGATTTGTTATTGTGTCTATTTGATTCTTGTCTCTTTTCTTCTTTATTTATTTGGCTGGCAGTGTATATATTTTGTTAATCTTTACAAAAAAACAGCTCCTGGATTCATTGAGTTTTTGAAGAGTTTTTTGTGTCTCTATCTCCTTCAGTTCTGCTGTGATTTTACTTATTTCTTGTCTTAGCTTCCTTGTGTTGGGTTAGAACATGCTCCTTTAGCTCAGAGGAGTTTGTTATTACCTACTTTCTGAAGCCCAGTTCTGTCCATTTGTCAAACTCATTTTCCATCCAGTTTTGTTTCCTTGCTGGCGAGGAGTTGTGATCATTTGGAGGAGAAGAGGGATTCTGGTTTTTGGAATTTTCAGCCTTTTTGAGCTGGTTTTTCCTCATCTTAGTGGATTTGTCTACCTTTTGTTTTTGCTGTTGGTGACCTTCGGATGGAGTTTTTGCATGCTTGTTCTTTTTGTTGATTTTGATACTGTTGCTTTCTGTTTGTTAGTTTTCCTTCTAACAGTCAGGTCCCTCTTCTGCAGGTCTCCTGGAGTTTGCTGGGATTCCACTCCAGACCCTGTTTGCCTAGGTATCACCAACAGAGGCTGCAGAACAGCAAAGATTGCTGCCTGCTCCTTCCTCTGGAAGCTTCGTCCCAGAGGGACACCTGCCAGATACCAGCCGGAGCTCTTGTATATGCGGCGTCTGTCAACCCCTGCTGGGAGTTGTCTCCCTGTCAGGATGCATGGGGGTCAGGGACCCCCTTGAGGAGGCAGTCTGTCCCTTAGCAGAGCTCGAGTGCTGTGCTGGGAGATCTGCTGCTCTCTTCAGAGCTGGCAGGCAGGAACGTTTAAGTCTGCTGAAGCTGTGCCCACAGCTGCCCCCCTTCCCCCAGGTACTCTGTCCCAGGGAGATGGGAGTTTTATCTATAAGCCCCTCACTGGGGCTGCTGCCTTTCTTTCAGAGATGCCCTGCCCAGAGAGGAGGAGTCAAGAGAGGCAGTCTGGCTACAGTGGCTTTGCTGAACTGCAGTGGGCTCTGTCCAGTCAGAACTTCCTGGAGCCTTTGTTTACACTGTGAGGGGAAAACCGCCTTCTCAAGCCTCAGTAATGGTGGACATCTCTCCCCACACCAAGCTTGAGCATCCCAGGTTGACTTCAGACTGCTGTGCTGGCAGCGAGAATTTCAAGCCAGTGGATCTTAGCTTGCTGGGCTCCATGGGGGCGGGATCTTCTGAGCAAGACCACTTGGCTCCCTGGCTTCAGGCCCCTTTCCAGGGGAGTGAACAGTTCTGTCTTGCTGGTGTTCCAGGTGCCAATGGGGTATGAAAAAAAACTCCTGCAGATAGCTTGATGTCTGCTCAAATGGCCACCCAGTTTTGTGCTTGAAACTCAGGGCCCTTGTGATGTAGGTACCCAAGGGAATCTCCTGGTCTGGGTTGTGAAGACTGTGGGAAAAGCGTAGTATCTGTGCCGGATAGCACCATCCCTCACGTCAGGGTCCCTCATGGCTTCCCTTGGTTTGGAGAGGGAGTTCCCTGACCCCTTGTGCTTCCCGGGTGAGGTGATGCCCCACTCTGCTTCTGCTCACCCTCTGTGGGCTGTACCCACTGTCTAACCGGCCCCAGTGAGTTGAACCGGGTACCTCAGTTGGAAATGCAGAAGTAACCCACCTTCTGCATTGGTCTTGCTGGGAGCTGCAGACTGGAGCTGTTCCTATTCAGCCATCTTGCCCAGGAATCCTCTATTTTTGTTTTATATGAATTTTAGGATTGTTTTTTCTAACTCTTTGAAAAATGACATTGGTAATTTGATAGAGATTGCATTGGATCTATAGATTGCTTTGGGCAATATGGTCATTTTAACGATATTAATCCTTCCAATTCATGATCATTGGATATTTTTCCAATTGTTTGTGTTATCTACAATTTATTTCATCAGTGTTTTGTAGTTCTACTTATAGATCTTTCCATCTTTGGTTAAATATATTCCTAGTGTTTTTTTTTATAGCTATTGTGAATTGGATAGCTTTCTTGATTTTGTCCTCAGGTAGATTATTATGGGTGTATGGAAATGCTGCTGATTTGTGTACATTAATTTTGCATCCTGAAACTTTACTGAATTTATCAAATCTAAGTGTTTTTTGGTGGATTCTTTAGGATTTTCTAGATAGAAGAATATATCATCAGCGAGCAGGGATAATTTGACTTCCTGTTTGCCAATTAAGATACCTGTTATTTTTTCCTCTTGCCTGATTGCTTTGTCAAGGACTTCAGTACTGTGTGGAATAAAAGTGGCAAAAAGTGGACGTCCTTTTCTTGTTCCAATTCTTAGAATGCTTTCAACTTTTCTTCATTAAGTATAATGTTGGCTGTTGATTTGTCATATAGGCCCTTTACTATGTTGAGGCCTCTCCCTTCTCTGCCTAGTTCTTTGAGAATTTTTATCATGATGGTATACTGAATTTTACCAAATGCCTTCTCTGCATCTATTGAGATGATCTTATGGTTTTTGTCCTTAATTCTGTTTATGTGATATATCATGTTTGTTGATTTACATATATTGAACCATCCTTGCATTCCTGCAGTAAATCTCACCTGATTATAGTGTATTATCTTTTTGATGTGCTGTTGGATTCTATTTGCTAGTATTTTGTTGAGCATAACCATGTTATCATTGTGAGATCTTCTTCCTTAGGAATGACATAATAAATAGTAACTTTTATTATCAAAGAGAAATAAATATTTAAATATTTTATATTTAAAATATTCACATTATGTCTAATAATTTACACCTCTCAGAAATATTGAATCTTTCTTTTATGAGCTAAAATAGTAATTTTCCTATTTGATATCATTATTACAGGTAACATTTACCTGAGCCTTTATTATATGCCAGGTAGTTTAAGCTCATTTCATGTATTAATACTCATTTAATTTCTATAAAATGTTATAAGGTATGAATTTTTATCCTGATTTTGTGAGAATGTATTACATTTCACATATTTAGTATATTTGGCGTATGTGTTTTACACAATATATTTACGTAAGATATAGAAATGAAGTATGTATATAATTATATGAATTAAAGTCGAAGTGTTCGAGGTTTTTGCTTTCCAGTTACTCAAAAATGTAGATAAAATATTTGATATTTTGGCATGTAGGCTTTATGATACTTTTCACTATTTTCTTCTTCTCTTAATATCAGGCCCCCAACTATCCCATTGTTCCTGATGTTCAAATTTGAAGTCAGTCTGAACTACTTAATAATATGTACATAACAAATTATATAAATGGTGTTCTAGTCTTCAAGTGACATGCACCTGTTTGTATCTTATAACTTTTTATATTCTAATGCACATATACTTTTAAAAAATGGATAGATGTGGAATTTTATGTTTGAATTCCCTCGTCTTATTACTGTCAATTATAAACACTATAGATTATCCCTTAAACAAAGGCTATTCTTGTTCAGAAACTGTCTTTTGTTCTTCATATACTAACCGAGTCTCACTGAGATACAGATCTCACTGCATGGTATAGTCAAAATAAGCCCCTGGGGCCAAGGATGACAACAGGATAAGTTCTCAAATCCTGGACTTGCTGTATATAATATCATGCTGTTTTGTCATTGTTTCCTAATGTAAAATAATGTGATCTTTTAATAAGGGAACAGGATATGTCGTAGAGGGTTAGACAGTCAGACTGTCATTTCCATTTCTTCTGCCAACTTGACACCTTTCTTTTGTGTTAAGGAGTTGAATTTTTCATTGGTATGCTTTACTGTATAGTTTGAATCACTTATTAATACTGGAAGTCAACATTCTTTATTCTTCAAAGGATATGTGGCTTCTTTGAATAATTGCCATTTCAGTGATACTCCTCATACCTTCCAGTTTTGAAGGAGACTTTTGTTTAGAAGAGCATAGTATATTTTATACATATTAGTAACATGAAACCTGCTTTCTGTATTGATCATTGTACCTTGCTGCTCTGAAAAAGTATCATATGCACTATTATACAAATTTTATTTTGTCTCTCAAATGAAAATACTACTTTAAGAGAGTTGGAATGTTTAAGATTTGAAATCCTAAGAAAAATTGGATTATTATATTCTTTTTAGTGTTATAAAGAAGTAGTATGTGGTTTATATTAATATTTCACTGAATATTAGAATTTAGTTATTAAAAGTAGATCAAGGAAGAGTTATCCACTATATAAAATTTCTGACATTACTTCTCAAAAAATTTATTTTTAAAGGGAGATTTGAAGGAATATCATTTATATTATTTATTCCTTTTAGAATGTCATAAAGATGAAATTCATAAAATGTGTTTCTCCAAGTTTAGAAAATGGGATAACTTTTAAAATGTGGAACTTTTAATCCTAAAATATTAAAGGTCAATTCTCTTGTGACTTACAGTGAAATAATCCAGGAGCCTATTACTGATGGAAGGGAACTTTCTTACCATTCAATAAGCATTTATGCATGTTTCAGCCTTTTATACATTTTAGGTCCTTAGACAATAAAAGTATACATCTAAGAACCACATATTTCAGATTGTCTCATTTAGATTTTAGTGGAGAATTTAAAAACAGAACAATAGTAATAATACTACAATGAAATTCAATAGTTTACCATTTTTAGAGTGCTTTTTTATATTAAATGCAACATAGGTGAAGGGTTAAGAGAGTGGGTTTGCTTGAGAAATACTTGGATTTGTATCCTGACCATTGTACAACTAATTGTAAACTTGGACTAGTTATTTAATCCCTCCAAGCTCCTGTGTTTTGCTCTGAAAAACTAGATTAAAAAAAGTATCTACTCCATATGGTTACTGTAAAGATAAATGAAATTAAGCATGTAATATGCTACATGGTCCCTGCACTTCAGTAAATCCCTAGTAAACATTAGCTATTTTAATTTTCTGAGGCTTACAACAGTTTTGGAAGTAGACAAGAAAACGACTCTTTTTCCCATTTTATAGAGGGAGGAGATGGAGGCTCAGAGGGATTATGTGGCGTTTCCCAACAACATAGAGTTGAATCAAAGTAAGACTCAGAAAAAAAAAAAAAAAACCCAGGACTTGTGATTTCTGGTCTACTATCTCAATGGAGAAGATACATGAATTTATAAGAATTGAGAGAGACTTGACATAGGAAAAAACAGATGTAATTCAAGTTTCTGATTTTCACATACTTTTGAGATGCAGAGATATAGTTTGTATTAGTATTAGCTATAAACTTGCCTTGAAATGATTCAAAGGAAGATAGGTTAGGATATGTCAGATATTCCCAGGTAAGAAGTCATATAATGCTTATGTAGTGTTGGTTAATAAATTAACATTTGTGTACTTCACCCTTTTATGCCTAGCCTATAGTTATGCTTCTGCTTTTTTTCAACTTGAACAAAGTATTATTAATAATTTATTCATTAGATTAGGTGTTAAGATTATACTTTCCCAAACATCATCACCCTTTCGTAGAAGGCATTTTATAACAATATATGGTTTCAACTTATGGTTTTTATCTTTTCTGATTCTTCATCCATTCATTCTTCAAAGCAGTCATTAATTCAAGCAGTCATTCAAACAAGTACTCACTATCCCTGAAGCTCCAAATATGTATAGGCAGAGTATCTTGCCTTAAGTAGCTTCTCAGTCTAGTAAAGAAGATAAACATGTAAACTAATAAATTTCTACTAAAGCAATAATATGCAACAGTAGAAGCAGGCATGAAGGATCCACAGAAAACCAGGATAGAAGTTAACACTGCCTTTTTTGGGCTCACAAGAGGATTCTTGAAAAAGATCTGAGCTGATTTTTTGAGGGCAAATAAGAATTTATTAGGCCAAAAGGTCTGAATTTTCTTACTCTTACCTGCAAGTAACTAACTTACCTCTGTTTTGCATACATTTACTGTATTGTTTCTTACTCTGTCTTTGTTCACTAAATTATTTTTCACATGCATTCACAACTGCTCAAATATATAATTTCTCAAAGCTTTCCTAATTTACAACCTTAAGATAGAATGTAATTTGCAAATTCTCAGACTCTCTACCTTTATACTAAGTTGTGGCTGTTGTAGGAACATTTTTCTTGTAAACAATATAGTATTATTTTTGAAAATGTCTTTGAAATATGGGATTTATTTTGCTATATTTGAGTTATTTTGAAAGTCTCTTTTAAAAAGGCATAATAGTATCCTGGACTTAAAATTTATTACAAATTGCTTTAGAAGAAAAATTCTATAAAATATGATTAAACTGTGATACAATAATTCCCTAAATATGGTACTGTTAAGAGGAGATAATAGGTTACCAGAACTTGCTTATGTTAATTGTTTTATTATGTATAGTCCAATGTGAGGGCATTTCTGTGTTACAAGCATCAACATAATTATACTTTTCTTACAAAATAAGAATCACATTTACTCTTAAAAATCACAAGATTATTTTAGCTCCTTTTGTTTCAAAACATTTGTTTTTTAGGTGGTTTAAAAATTTTACTAACTCAGCTTATTTTGAAATACCTTGTTTGTATACCCGTTAAGATTGCACCTCTCTTAAGATGGAAATTTAGGTCAAATTACAACTTGAATTTAACTTTACTACAGAAAATAACTGTGCCATCTTTTAAAACCGCATTCTAAATTTTAAGCACAGTATTTCAAAGTACATCTTATTTAAATAAATACTCTGGAATGAAGTCTCAATTATTTTCTCACAAAGTTTCTTAAAATAGTCACTGTTCTCAATATAAAATGTTAGGTTTAGCTTTATTATTTTAAAGAAAGATGAAAAGTTGCTTATTTTAAAATTTTAATGGTTTTGCTTTCAAATTATGGAAATTCTCCTTTGGGGACATATTTATTTGAATTATATGTGACATTATTTTTATTTCTTAAGGCTATGATTAAAAGTTTCATGGATGTCTACCAGCTTGCAAGCACTAGAATCATGACATTAGAGAAGGAAATGACATCTCATCGAAGTCACATTGCAGCCTTGAAATCAGAACTTCACACAGCTTGTTTACGTGAAAATGCAAGTTTACAATCAGTAAGTCCTTGTCTAACAATATTTTTATAACTTTTTGAATCTTGGGTTACATTTACATTTATGTTTTTAGTGTTCATAAGATCATTTGCCAATATATGTAATTTAGGGTAAATGATCAATCAAGTGACATAAAATTATTTGTGTGGAGAAAAATTTGAAAGAAGAAAAGCAATTAATTTTTTCATTGTATTATGTATAAAGATATGCATATTGTTATCAATGCTAAAACGCTACATCAAGATTCCTTTGTGTTTGGCAGTGCAGCTGACAGTTGAATTTGGCAGTATGCATAGTTAAAGCTTGCAACTGTCTGAAGATTCAGTGTGTCCCATTAAGACAGAATATTATTAATTATGCGTATAACCAAAATGGTAATTAGAACATGTGATTATTCTCTGTAGAAATCTAGACTTATCCATAATACATGCCTAGCTAAAGATGCATGTTGTGATTCGTCTATATGATTAAAATTCAGTTTCAGCAGCTATTTTCATGTGTTAAAATTTCAGCCCATGATGAAGTTTGGGCTCACTTAACACTAAAAAAAAAAAAATTTCTCCACTTGAAATATATGTTTGGGGAGTTTTAAAAAATGAATGTATTGTGACATAAAGGAATAAGTAAACATTTAAACTTTCACTCAAAAGGCTGATATGTCAACAGTAGATTCAGAAGGTTACCAATAATTGGAATGTCTTTTAAATTTTTTTTTGGTTTGATTACAGTGACCTATAAAGAAAAACAGTATCATTTTGCTATTCCGCTGTTGACCCGCTTCAAATGCTACATTCAACAGAAAAAGAGTTAGCATTAAAACAAATAGATGCATGGCTGTGGTCTGATTCCTCACCTTCTAGTCGTGGCTCAAGTGCCAGCGTCCAAATAAATCCTTTGTAACCAGGGTATTCAAAATCACAACCATCAACTCTCCCTGCCCCCTGAAAAACTGTCTCTCTTTTGCCCCATATTTCCTGTCTACCTTCCACCTTTCTTATTTTTTTCCCCTCTAGCAGTTATCATCAAACTGACATATGGTGCATTTTATTTATTTGCTTATTGTTTGTTTCCTCCTCCCTCAGTAGAATGTAGGTTCCATAAAGAAAGGAAGTTTTCAGTGTTTGCTTCATTGCTGTTAAGACTTTCCAGTTCTAAGAGCAGTCTGGCTTATAGTAGGTGCTCAATAAATATTTATTGAGTGAAAAGTACAAGTAATCTATCCAATAAATGTAAAAAGACAGTTATTTGGGACCAGAGTTGTGAGTTCAGTTTTTAAAATGACTTTGTTAATTTCTTAATGAGAGATTAGTAAATTTGACCTCCACCAAGAGAAATTAAAATGAAGAGGAAACTTTTTAAAATTTTGGAGTATTTGGAATTTATTCTAGCCCTTTTCCTATTTCTTCTTGCTATCTCTGATTTGATTGGTTAATTTTACATTATACTGTTTAAGTTGTATCAGCTTTGTTGGGTCATACTATTACTACTTTTTACTGTTATTTAATATGAAAACAATTACTTGTATTTTAAGAAGACCTAACTTGGTAAGGTGAGATTGTTTCTCCGTGGGTTCCAAAAATTTTTACCAATTGTTATGCTACTGATATCTTAATGAAAGTGTGTTTAATATACTTCACAATCATACCAAAACTCTACTTTTCAACACTTTTTCCCCTTTGAACATATCTACAGGATACATTCATCATTTCATTTAGAAGAGGTGGTTCACCCTGTAGTGATTCTTCATCTATAGAATGCGAAACATTCCCCCAGGTGATTCTGATGTATCCTTTTAGGAGAATGCTGCCCAATTCCATGTCTTGACAGGATGTGTGCTCTCCTGTCTTTTCCCTTAGTTGAGAATCACTGTTTTAAAAATAATAAACTTGTGTGATGGTTTTTATTTTTTAAAGATATTTGTATATGCATTTACTAACTTGAGCTTTTTAAGAACTCTCTAAAGGAAATAGAAAAACCTTTGTCTTTGTATTTCGTAGATGAGAGGCAATATTGTTTGGTGGGTAAGAGCATGGGCTTTGGAGGTATATCCATTAGGAATACTATCAGGTGTAAATAACAGAAGATCTGACTAGCACAATTTAAAAAATAGAGGAGTGCGCATATCTCTTTGACCTACTGATTTCATTTCCTTTGGATATATACCCAGTTGTGGGATTGCTGGATCACATGATAGTTCTAGTTTTAATTTTTTGAGGAACCTTCATACTGTTTTCCATGACTGTACTAATTTACATTCCTACAACCAGCGTGTGCAAAGATTCCTTTTTCTCCACGTCTTCACCAACACTTATCTTTTGTTTTTTGTTAACAGCCATTGTAACAGGAGTGAGGTGATATCTCATTGTGGTTTTCATTTGCATTTCCCCGAAGATAGTGATGTTGAGCATTTTTTCATACACAAGTCCATTTGTATGTCTTCTTTTGAGAAATGTCTATTTAGGTCTTTTGCCCATTTTAAAAATCAGGTTATTTGTTTTCTTGCTATTGTTAGAGGTCCTTACATATTTTGGATATTAATCCCTGTCACATGTATAGCTTGCAAATATTTTCTCCCATCCTGTAGGTTGTCTCTTCACTGTGTTGATTGTTTCCTTTGCTGTGCAGAGCTTTTTAGTTTGATTTAATCGCATTTGTCTGTTTTTGGTTGTATTGCATATAATTTTTAAGGTCATATCCCAAAAAATCATTGCCAAGAACAATGGCATGGAGTTACCCCAGGCTTTCTTCTAGTAGTTTCAGAGTTGTGATATCTGCACTCCTATGTTTATCACAGCACTGTTCACAATAGCCAAGATATATAATCAGCCTAAGTGTCCGTCAATGGATGGATGGATGAAGGAAATATGGTATATATACATAATAAATACTATTCAGTCATAAAAAAGAACGAAATCTTGACATTTACGACAACATGGATGAATCTGTAGGACATTATGTTAAATGAAATAAGCCAGGCATAGAAAGACAAATACTGCATCTCACTCATACGTAGAATCTAAACAAGTAATCTCATAGTAGAGAACAGATTGGTGGTTACCAGAGGATGGAGTGGATAGGGGAGAGAGAGCAATGGGGAGATGTTGGTCAGAGGATATATAATTACAGTTAGGTAGGAGAAATAAGTTCTAGATCTCTATTGTACAACATGGTGACTATAGTTAATAAAGACGTATTCTTGAAAAGTGCAAAGAGTGGATTTTAAGGGTTCCTACCATAAAAACGATACCTATGTGAGGTATTACATTTGTTAATAGCTAGATCTAACAATTTAACAATGTATATATGCTTGAAAATGTGTTGTACATGATAAATACATGCAATTTCATCTTTCAATTAAAAAATAGAGAACTTTTTTTCTCACATTACAGGAAGTCTAGAAGTTGGTGGTTATTGTTATTAGTTTAGTGGCTCAACTTTTCTGTAATTTCTCTGCTACTCCCTCATTGTCATAAGATTGCAGCCCAGATCTAGGATTTGTAGTAACATTCCAGTGAGAAGGATGGGATAGCCCAACAACAGCTTATATATAATGTGTTACTCAGTTATATATATGCCTCCAAAGGCATGTATATAGATATATAGATATGGGTATATAGATAGATCTCTATACACACCTTAAAAGGCTTTTCCTTTTAAAAACATATATTTAATATTTATATATTTCAAAGAAGGGAAAATCTTCTAAAGAAGCTCCAGACAGATTTCTGCTTATGTTCCAATAGCTGGAAATGGGTCATGTGGCCACACGTAGCTGAAATAAGTTAAGGGACAAGGGAGTTAGGAAGGAGTGGATATTGTGTTAACCAGTTAATAGTGTGTGCCATAGAAGTCAAATAAGTTTGGATTCAGATTCTGGTTCTGTCAGTTGCTAACTATGTGGCTTGTATGTCAGGGCTTTCATCTGTAAAATGGGGATAATGATATTGCTACCTAATACAGATGTTGGGCAGTCTAGTGAGAAGTGTTAAAGTACTTAGGACCTTGCCTCACACTTAGTCAAAAAAAAAAAGTCAGCTATTATTCTGATAACCATTATCTTGATAGAAAGTCATTGGATTACACCACAGGAAAAGATTATCTACTAACCTAACACTTTCAACTACAAATTTCATCATTTTATCCTGCTTCCTACTATAGCCTTGAGCATGTAACTCTTCTTCTTTGATCACCATTAGCATATTCCAGTGACTGAGCTCTCTGCTCCTTTCTGCAGCCTGTTTTCCTCTCCTTTCATTGATACATTCTTAAAAAGTAATCTATACTTGCTTCTATATACTCACTTTCCATTTATTCTTGAGCTTTGGTACCATCTGACTTTTGAGTCTGTCATTCTGCTGAGACTATTTTTCAAAAGTCACCAATAATTTTATGCTTGCTCTATCCATTAGTTCCTTTCCATCGCTTTCAATTTTTATGCAACATCAGGTCTTTAGCTACTCCTTTCTTCTTTAAACACTCATCTCCTTTGTTTCACATGTCTACTTTTCCTTTGTTGACTCCCAGGCCTCTGCTTACTTGTGCTCGGCCTTCTTTGTATTCTTAATTCTTTTCTTTATCTATTAATTCAAAATTTATTAAGCATCTGCTTTTTGGTGGGCACAGTTCTGTTCTTGGAGATATCATACGAACCAAAACAGACAATCCTTGTTCTCATGAACTTAAAATCTAGAAGTGGAATTATTTTTCATATAATCACACTAAATAATGTGTAATTACTAACCAAGACAATGCACTGAAAGGAAAGAACTTGACTGATTATGAGTTTTTTAAACAATGGGGCTGTCCTAGACTAGGGTATGAGTAAAACATTTTCAGAGTCAGTGATGCTTGAGCTAGTGTCTGAAGATTGGATAGGAATTATCCAATGATGCAAAAGAACAGTGATCTAGATCAGGAAAAGGGGAGTGGTGACTTCTACAAAGTTTCTGTGATGGAAAGAAGAAACTGAGAAAGACCAGTGTGGCTGGCGGAAGAAAGCAAAGGCGAGAGAGGTCTAGTATAAGAATGGTCTGGAGAAAAGGGCAGAGGTCAGACTTTGTTCTTTTTCCTAAGAGCAAAGGAAAACTCACTGAAAAATTTTAAAGGAGGAATGAGCTCAGATTTGCATTTTAAAAAGGATCATTTTGGCTACACTGTGAGGAACCAGCTAGACATGAAGAACAAGAGAAAATGGTGTGCCTGGGACAATTCCTAGTTTTTTGCTTTTGGAAATGGATCAATGGTCTCATTTACTGACAAAGAAAACAGTGGAATGGGGGGAATATTGTGAATGTAGTTTTGAGTATGTTGAATTTGAGTTTCCCTTAATCTAATGTTTTGGAATGTTAATATCCACTGACATAGATGGTTTGAGCATCAGGGACATATAGGTAGTACTTTGTACCATCACCTCTGAAAAGCACTGAATGTGTGCTCATTTCCTTTCCTTTGGAACTCACACGTCTCTGTGTTCCTTATTGCATAGACCATTTTCTACCTGTATTTAACAATATAGAAATAATCATTAAGTGGACATTATTTGAGGTATGGAAACAGAGGTGAATAAGACATGCTCTGCCCTTGTGAGTTCCTCTTCTAGCTAGGGAAACAGAGACATAAGCAAATCACAAAAATAGGCATATAAAAAATCTGTGGATGCACAAATGAGAGAAGAGTACATTCTAACATTGTCAGAAGAAAGTGCTGAGAAGATAATTTATGTGTAGGAGTCTCTGAAGAATGTATAGCAATTTGACACCTTGTAAAGTGGGAAGAGCAATCAAAATATATATTTTAAGTTGACTTGGGTCTTATGGATAGTACATATGTTTAATGAATGAAATTATCATTTTGTATAATAGGAAATGTATTGTTATTTTAGTTCCATTCCCCCTCTTAATTAAAGCCACCCAACTCACCCAAACAGCCCGTACCCAGTGAGCCCAAGACTGCTTGCAATAGTCATTCCAAACCTTACCTTCATCAGTTCCCAGTCCATTCTTGCACCATCCAATTCCAGCTTTTTACTTTATAATCTGATTTGATTCCACTTCTGACCATTTTGTTTTTGATGCTCTTTCTTGATCTCTCTCATATTTATTTTGGCTACTCTCAAAACTATTAACCAGTTGCCATTTTCCCCTTCTCACAGAAGGCTTTAGAATCAGGCAGGCCTGGATGTACATTCTGACACTGTTACTCGTTAGCCATTAAAACACTCTAATCATCAGTTTAGATATTTGTAATAAGTAGATGAAAATTCCCACATTGTAGTGTTGTTATGAGGATGAAACAAAGACACACTGTCTGGCATATTAGTAGGTGATCAATAAATATTCTCTTATCTGTGTGTAAATAGATTTTCTGATAGTTATATATATTTCCTACAGCTAAGCTATACTATAATTTTAAGAAATATGTTAACTATGAGGAAATCTTTTTATTTGTAGGCAAAAGAACTAAAACAACCCTTATATAAGTGCTTTTACCATATAATAAGTACTGTATTACCATTACTTGTTGTTGTTATGACTTATTTAATGAATCAAGGCAGCCAGTATGTACTCATTACTATCCTATCCAGCCATTTCACCAGATACAAAATAAATATTCATTATTTATCAAAAACATATGTCATGTCATTGTAATGCATATAAAGAGATTGATCATATTGTAGACATAATTATCTTTAAAAGCTATCCCTCTTTAGGTAACATTTTCAGTTTTTTTAGCAACACACAGTAATAATGCTGGAGTTCATGTAAGATTTCTCATCAATTGTACACTAGCCAGTACTTTAACTTTTCCGGTATGTTGGTCTTTGGCCCATTAACTTAGGACTGCTCCAGAGCTTTTATCTTGAGTTATAATAACTAGAAAGGGCTTTGAGTAAAGAGCTTTTGAGTCCCATACAGCCCAGTAGAGAACAGTACAGCAGTCAGAACCAATTACTTGTGGGTGTTTGGAGACTAGCACACCCACAGCTATGGAGAAACATGATACTTCAATCTTGAAACATAGAATGCCAAACCCAAATACTTTGCTGTGAGTTATGATGCTGCAAACTACGGTATTGATTTGCTTCATTTCCACTGTATGTTTAAGCAGTATGTTTTTAATTTTATAGGACTTTATTTATGAGTAAATAATAAATTACAATGCAGAGGACCATTCCATTAGTGTCTTTGCGGGAGAAATATCTTTGCATCATTGTTCAGATTATGTCAGATTTGATACTTGTCAGGTGGTATTATATTGTTAATAAAAGTGAATTGTTTAGATATTTTGGTTCAGTTAAGATGAAAAAAAAGGATCCTCTTTCTCTTAAGTTCCAAAATAACATTTCACCACATTTATTTTAGTTATACTTTATGGATAGCAGAGGGATCATTTGTTAATATTAGTATTGTGTAGATAGAGAAACTGACACAGAATTCAAGTGTTTTTCTCCAGGTAAGTTGCTTCCACAAACATTCATATACCTTATCTTAGTTGATTATTGATACTCATTATTGAGTTTTTAGCCCTTTAAGAATATTTTTTTGAAACAGCTGTTAGCCTTGACAATTTGTTGAGAGAGGCTATACAGTGCACTTCAATGGTATAAAGTACAGATTCTGGAGTTCAACTCCCTGGCTTTTAATTAGAAACCAATCAGATTACAAGCCAAGACCTCTGATTCCCTGTCAGGTGCTTTCCGATGAGACTGCAATGTGGAATAAGACAAATCTTTACCATCATGGCACTTCAGATATAGTGGAGAATACAGCCATTGTACAAGTAATTAAAAGAGGGCTGTTAGAGTACAAGCGTAGGGTGCTTTCAGAGCATATAACTGAGGGACTTCACTTGGGCTGTGGTGAGGAAAGGCCTGCTTGGGGAATTGAAATCTCAGTTGAAAAAAATGAAGATTACGTCGGAGTTGACATGAGAAAGCATGGCAAGCTCAAGGGATTGAAAGATGTCTAGCATGGTTGAAGCAGAGTGGATTAGATGGAGAATTGTGAGAGATGACACTGGAGGAGAAGGGGCCAGCTGTGTGGCATATAAGCTGTGATAAATTTCACTGTTTGAGAAACTCTCACTGTGATATCTCTGACAACTACATTACAAAATATTTACTCCTTTTGCTTTATTTTCCTTACTCCAAATTTCATTTTTTTCCTATTCTCAAAATTCACCTACATTTTATGTCATAACAGTGCTCATTTTACCCTTTTGCTAAATACTTCTTAGTTAGATTTTCATTAAATTCTCTCATATTTTTATTGTGACTGCCAGCTCTGGCTTTTGGATACTAATAGAGCTGAATAAGGAAAACATAAAATATCAAAAACTGGACAGCTCAGTCAGCATGCAAAATATTTTTTTTTTGATCCGTGGCATATATTTCCAAACTTTTAAAGGTTTCTCATATTCTAGAAACTCAAGAGTTGTTTGTATAGGAAACAGGGGCCTGGAGTTATTAGTGCATATTCCAATGGCCTCATACCTTCTTTCTAGAATTTTGTTTTATGTAATGCAGTTTAAGAAGATGCACTTTCATCATGGTGACTAACCCAAATCCTGATAGTGACTTTTGGGACATGATATAAATTTTGTATTTATATAAATATAAGTATACATTCATATAATATAAAACATATTAGGTATATATTATTTTGCATATCAGTATAAACATTAATATATATTTATATAGTTCTATTCCACAGTGATGAAGTTTTACAAGGATGGAGCAAGAAGTGCCAGAATTAAAATTTCAAAGTGATCAGTATAATTGATTAGTAATTAAGTTGCAGAAAATATGGATAGTAACTGGCAACATAATGCTCTAATTATTCCTATTAGTTTTTCAAAGAATGGCAACAACTAAATATGCTTCTGAGTGTCTCCCCTACTATTTTATCTTTTTTACCAAATTGAGTTCTTTAAGGGTTTCAATTACCTATTAAACATCTGCACTTTGATTTTCTGCAAAAGACTGAAATTCACTGAGGTCCCAAACTGAACACCTTTTTCAACACTTTTGTGCCCTGTTTTTCCTAATTCTCCTTTGCCTGCATTGCTTGTCTCTGAAATAACTGTCCACCTTGCAGCCCAAGGAAGAGTCCTTAACTTTTGTTCCACTTTCCCTCTACCACCAATATTTAATCTATTGCTGAGCCTTACTGTTTCTACCACCACAGATCTCTTAGACCCATCCTCTTATTTCTATCTGTGTGGTCACATGACCATTTCCCTGGGCTATTGCAATGGTCTTCCAATAAGTTTTCTCATATCTAGTCTTTTTTCTTCTATTCACCCTGCCTTATTAGTGCCAGAGTTATCCTTCCAAAACACAGATATGGTCAGGTCATAGCATTACTGAAAACATTTTCAAACTTTTAAAGATTTCTCATATTCTAGAAACTCAAGAGTTGTTTTTTCTCTACAGTTTCCCCATAATAAAGTATGAGTTTTTTACCATTGACATTCTGGCATATTCTGACTCCTTCTGGTTTTTTTCACCGTTGTTCAATTGGCAGAAGAAGTAAGAGTTCCTTTGTTCTGATCATTTATCACTGTATTTACATGTCTGAGTTCTGTATAGTAGTCTGACTTACATAACCAATTAGTTGTGTATGTATTAGCATATTGTGAGACTTTGAGGCGATGTCTTAGTCATATTTATAATCCATTATAATGATCTGACTTTAATAAATGCTGCTTGATTTGAATTGAAATTAATGAGAAGGTCACTCATTTCATAATATTTGTTCAATCTACACTTGTTATTGGACCTATACTTTGCATAAACCATGATTCCCTCCGAATTTTTCCCACACCAAATTTTCTTTAATTTCCATCAAACTGTTTTATATTATTCTGTATTAGCAGTTAATGAAAATGAGTAGAATAATTTACATATTCTATATATGGTAAAATTTTAAGTAAATACTTTTAAATAATATACATTGGATGTTTCTTCTCACTACTTTTCCTAAAAAAAAAGACAACACAAAATTATTTGCGACAAAGAAGAACATTCTTTTCAACATACCACTTAAATGATTTTCTCAGATATTTTGGCACCCCTACCTCTGTGTGTTTATGTAGAGGTAGACATACATAGACATAAAATAACCATCATAATACCTTTTACTTACATGGTATATACTCAGTAAGTGTTTGTTAGTGACAATGATATAGTGAGTTAAAATGAACTCTACTTAGGCCTAGCAAAAAGTAAGAGTTTATGTTATTTCAGAAATAGAGGTCTAATTTACATAAATCAGTAGAAAGTTTGTTTTCAAAAATGTGTTTCCTTGAAGTCTTCCCTCACACTACATATAGAAATTAACTAAAAATGAATCAAAGACCTATTTATAAGAGCTAAAACTATAAAATTCTTTTTAAAAATTATGTTTTGAACTGACACATTATAATTGCACATATATCTGGGGTATAATTTGATGTTTTGATGCATATTTATGTTGTATAATGATCCAGTCAGGGTAGTTAGTGTATCCATAATCTCATGGATTTATCATTTATTTGTGGTGAGAACATTCAAAGCCTCTCTTCTAGCTATTTTCTAATATATGACATTTTACTGTTAACCATAGTCACATCCATGCAATAAACATTGGAGTGCAGCTATCTCTTTGACCTACTGATTCCATTTCCTTTGGATATATACCCAGTAGTGGTATTTCTGGGTCATATTGTAGTTCTATTTTTAACATTTTGAGGAAACTCCATACCGTTTTCCATTAATAGCTGTACTACTTTACAACCCTACCAACAGTGTGTAAATGTTCCCTTTTTCTCCACATCCTTACCAACATTTGTTTTCTTTTGCCTTTTTGGTAATAATTATTCTAACTGAAATGAGGTGATATCTCATTGTGGTTTTGATTTGCATTTCCCTGATGATTAGTGATGTTGAGCATTCTTTCATAAGCCTGTTATCTATTTGTATGTCTTCTTTTGAGAAATGTCTATTCAGGTCTTTTGCCTATTTTTAAATTGGGGTCTTTCTTTCTTTCTTTCTTTCTTTCTTTTGCTGTTGAGTTGTTTGAGTTCCTTATATATTCTGGATATTAACCCTTTGAGAGGTGTATAGTTTACCTATATTTTCTGCCGTTCTGTAGGTTGTCTCTTTACTCTGTCCATCATTTCCTTTGCTGTGCAAAAGCTGTTTAGTTTGATGTAATCACATTTGTCCATTTTTGTTTTTGTTGCCTGTGTTTTTGAGGTCTTACTCAAAAAATTCTTACCCAACCCAATGTCATGAAGCATTTCTCCTATGTTTTCTTCTAGTGTTATCATAGCTTTGCATTTTACATTTAAGTCCATTACCTATTTTGAGTTGATTTTTGGATATGGTAAGAGGTAGGGGGTCTAATGCCATTCTTTTACATGTGGATATTTAGTTTTCCCAATACCGTTTATTGAAGAGATTGTCCTCTCCCCAGTGTGTGTGCTTAGCACCTTAGGTGTATGACTTTATTTCTGGGTTCTCTGTTCTGTTGCATTGGTTTATGTGTCTGTTTTTATGCCATTACCATGCTGTTTTGCTTACTATAGCTTTGTAGTATATTTTGAAGTCAGGTAGTATGATGCCTGTGGCTTTGTTTTATTTGCTCAGGATTGTTTTGGCTATTCAGGGTTTTTGTGTGTGTATGTGGTTTCACATGAATTTTAGCACTTTTTTTTCTTTTTCTGTGAAGAATGTCATTGGTCTTTTGATAGGGACTGCATTACATCTATAGATCACTTTGGGCAGTATGGCCATTTTGACAATATTAATTCTTCCAATCCATGAACATGAGATATCTTTTCATTTATTTGTATCCTCTTCACTTTATTTTATTAAAATGTTATAGTGTTCAGTATAGAGATTTTTCACATCTTTGGTTACATTGCTTCATAGATATCTTACTTTTTTATAGCTATTATAAACGGAATTGTTTTCTTTATTTCTTTTTCAGATAGTTGACTATTTGAATATTAAAATGCTGCTGATTTCTTATATTGATATTATATCCTGAAACTTTACTGAATTCATTTATTACTTGTAAAAGTTTTTTTGGTGCAGTTTTTGGGGTTTTCTATGTATAAGATCATGTTTTCTGCAAACAGAGACAACTTGACATCCTCCTTTCCAATTTAGATACCTTTTGTTTCTTTCTCTTGCATAATTGCTCTGGCTAGGACTTCCAGTACTATGTTGAATAGAAGTGGCAAGTGTGGGTGTCCTTGTTTTCTTCCTGATTTTAGGGGAAAAACATCTTTTCCCCATGCAATATGATGTTAGTTATGGGTTTCCCATAGGCCTTTATTGTTTTGAAGTACATACCTTCTATTCCTCACTTGTTGAGAGCTTTTATCATGATAGATTTTGAATTTTGTCATCCTTTTTCTGTGTCTATTGAAATGATCATATTTTGTCTTTATGTTAATGTGGTATATCACAGTTATGGATTTGTGTATATTAAACCATCCTTGCATCCCCATGATGAATTCCACTTGATCACAGTGAATAATCTGTTTAATGTGCTGTTGAGTTTGGTTTGATAGTATCTTGTTGAGAAAGTTTGCCTCTATGTTCATCAGGGATATTGGCCTGTAGTTTTTTTTTTTGTCTGTGTGTCCTTGTGCAATTTTGGAATCAGGATAATGCTGACCTCATAAACTGAATTTAAAAGTATTTTCTCCTCTTCAATTTTCTGGAATAGTTTGAGTAGAATTTTTATTTCTTCTTCTTTGAATGTTAGATAGATTTCAGCAGTAAAGCCATCAGGTCCTGAACTTTTCTTTGATGGAAGATGTTTAATTAAGATGTTCAATTTCCTCACTTGTTTTTGGTCTGTTCAGATTTTCTATTTCTTCATAATTTAATCTTGGAAGGTTATGATCCTTTATATTTCTGTGGTATCAATTGTGATGTCTTCTTTTTAATCTCTGATATTATTTATTTTTTCTTTCTTTTTCTTAGTCTTGCTAAAGGTTTGTCAATTTTGGTTACTTTTCCAAAAAACGAATGCTTCAGTTTATTAATCTTTTAAATTATTTTTCTTAGTCTCTACTTTTAAAAATTATTTCCATCCTTCTACGAATTCTGGGCTTAGTTTGTTCTTTTTTTTCTAGTTCCTGGAGGTGTATCATTAGGTTCTTTATAAGAAATCTTTCTTCTTTTTCAATGTAGGTGCTATAAGCTTCCCTGCAAGAATGGCTTTTGCTGTGTCTCGTAGATTTTGGTACGATATGTTTCCATTCTCATTTGTCTCAGAAAATTTAAAATGTCCCTCTTAATTTTCTTTAACCTTTATCTTGCACTGTATACAAAAATTAAGTCAAAATGGATCAAAAACCTACATAAGAGATCTAAAACTATAAAATGCTTAGTAAAACGCATACCAATAAATCTTCATGAGCTTGGATTTGGCAGTGGATTCTTATGGATTCTTAGATATGACACCAAAAGGATAAGTGACAAAAGAAAAATAATAAATTGGACTTCCTCAAAATTAAAAGCATGGAAAGACTCTATCAAGACAGTGAAAAGACAACCCATAGAATGGGGGAAAATATTTATAATTATATATCTGATTAATCCCTGATATCCATACTATGCAAAGAACTCTTACAACTCAACAACAAAAAGACAATCGAATTTTTAGAAAATCACAGAGGACTTGAACAGCTAATTCTCCATAGAAGATATGCAAATGCTTTGGGAGGCTGAGGCAGGAGGATCACTTGAGGCCAGGGAGACCACCCTGGGTAATAGAGTGAGATCTCATCTCTACAAAAACTATAAAAGATTAACTGGGCGTGTTGGCATGTGCTTGTATTCCTGACTACATGAGAGGCCAAGGTGAGAGGACTGCTTGAGCCCAGGGGTTGAAGGCTGCAGTGAGCTATGATCATGCCACTGTACTCCAGCCTGGGCAACAGTGTGAGACCCTGTCTCAAAAAAAAAAAAAAAAAAGAAAAGAAAGAAAAGAAAAAAAGAAAAGGAAATGCAAATCAAAACCACAGTGAGATGCCACTTTACACCCACTAGGATGGTCATAATTAAAGGAAGATAACAAGCATTGCAAGGATATGGAGAAATTGGAACCCCTATACATTGCTGGTGGGAATGTAAAGTGGTAAACCACTGTGGAAAATGATTCCTCAATAAGTTAATCTTGGAGTTACCATATGACCCAGCAAATTTACTCCTGCATATGTACCCAAAAGAATTGAAAACAGGTATTCATACAAATAAATACTTGTATACAAATGTTTATAGCAGCACTATTTACAAAGCCAAAAGGTAGAAACAACCCAAAGTCCATCAGTTGATGAATAGGTAAATGCCATACTGCCAAACCATGGACTAATAATAAAATTCAGCAATAAGAAGGGATGAAGCACTGATACGTGTTACAACATGGATGCACTGTGAAATCGTTATGCTAAATGAAAGAAGCCAGACACAAAAGGCCACATTTGTATGATTCCATTTTATATGAAATATCCAGAATAGGCAAATCCATGGAGACAAGAAAGCACATTAGTGATTGACAGAGGCTAGGGGGAGGAGAGGATGGAGAATGACTGCTTAACGCATATGGAATTTCATTCTGGGGTGATGAAAAGGTTCTGGAACTACATGGTGGTGATGGTGGCACAATGTTGTGAATGTTCCTGATGCCATTGAATTGTACACTTTAAAATCGCAAAACTAGTAAATTTTATGTGTATTTTATCTCATTAAAAATATTTCTTTGAGTTCTTGGGTGGTGTAGGATAGGCAGGTAGATTGTTGCTTACACAGGATGGCAATATGTTGTAGTGGAAAGAGCATGACAGAGACTCAGAGGAGATTTGGGTTCTAGAGCAAACTTCACTATTGATTCACCTGAAAGCTTTGGGAAATAAATTGTGCTATCTCCCTGGGTCTTGATTTTCCTGGCTGTAAAATGAAGGGTTGCTATTTGATGAAATCTAAATTCCCTGTCAGCTTTAAAATTCTTCAACTGAAGTTACAAATACTGATTTTGAATCCAAGAGTCTAACTATGTTTTGTCTTGTTCCTGTGTCAGTTTACAACAATAGAATAAGTGTGTTTCTAAATTTATAATAAAATTGTATGTTGAATTTGGTTATATTAACATATAATATAAATGTAAGTCATTTACAAATGTATACCAGTTATGTGAATCTCACAGTGTGACTTGTAACTAGGTAGTCAATAAATCCCCAAAGTAATAAAAAAATGTATTAGTGTATTTGTAAGGAGTATTTCCTTTTTTTATGCAACATTTTTTGATACTTAATATGTTAGGAATGTGAACTTTTAACTCATCAGACTATTGTAACATATTTGAAAATTATAGTAATTTGATTAAAATGTTGCCTATAAGGCAAAAGGCTTAGTTAATAGAATCCATATGTAATTAAAATGCAGAACTAAATGTAATCAGACTCCAGTGACTAGTGCCTTCATATTGATAGTTTTACAATGGCCTCTGGGGTTGAAAGTTTAAATGTTACAGAATGTAACAACATTGCAGAAAACAACTTAGGCTGGCAATTTAGCTGTTTGAAAGTCATCAACATAGTTACTTGATAAGATGTGACTGTCACATTCTAGATTCTCATCATTTTATGAATAGGTACTGTTGGCAGGTGGTAGAAGCACAAGACTAGTGTGCCAGTGGAGGACTATGCTTTGCAGCACTGTTATATAAACAGACCCAGATGAAGGTCCCTGCTAGAAGCCAAGCCACGGCCTTCTTTTCTTTTTTTTTTCTTAATAACAGAGTTGCTTAATTTGGGTGAATTCATTTGAATCATATGAAAGTTATAGACACGACACTATGCACCAAGCCACAAAAAAAAAGTTAAAAATTTTTTCCTGAACTTAAAAAAATTATTTTCTCTGGACAGTTTTAAGAGTTGACATCCTGTGTTAGAGTTCTCTAATCATCACCAGCACAATTTACAATCAGAACACACAGAGAGCCAGTTCAGACCAGCTCATCTGTTGATCTTGGCAGAGACCCTTCATCTCATTGTGTGCAGCTGCCACTTGAGAGTTGAGGGGACTCAGCAGAGAGCGAGAGGAGGGTGGGATGCAAGGCTGGTCAAGGCATGAACACTTGGGCCTGCTGCATTTCAACAGTTGTATGTTGCTTAAAAAAATAGTCTTTTTTATTATACTGCCTCCCCACCTCCCCTTAACCTGAAATTAAACGAGGACCTCTCATGAGCCACTGCGCTCCAGGCATAAGAAATTGTAATGTCTGGCTTCCAGAAACTGTCCCGTCAAAATGTGCTTCTGATTAGGTGGCTTAATTACAGCTGTGAAAACAATGTTGATTTAGGCCTCAAGATTCCAGGGCATGTCAGCCGTTATTAGCTAACCTTGGACTGAATCCATCATTTTAAAACTCTGTACCACTAAAGTCACCCTGTTTGACAACTTTTTTTTAGGTGGAAAGATTGCCAGAAGCAACACATTTTATGCAAAATATTGTTCAGTGCACAATTTCAACTGCAGCACCATTAGTGGACATTAAAGAGATAGTTAACTTTGCACTTTATCAAGAACAAGGAAGTGCTGTTTGTAAAAACAGTAAGTTTTGAGTAGTATTTTTAAAGAGTTGACTGACATAAGAATTAATTTTAATTCCTTTAATTCAGTTTTATTTCAAATCCAGCATGTTGGTTTAACCGCCCAATTTTATTACACCTAAATTTTCCTGACAGTTTCATTTGCTGTTAGGAAATAAAATTGCAATTTTTTTCAACATGGGAAATAATGGCTAGTTTAAAAAATGTTGTGTTTGAAACTTCCTTTGCCTCAAGCTGGTTCAGAGACAACCTCAGTTTACTTTTGGAAGGAAATGAACCTCATTAAATAGTTTTAAATATTTTAATATAAGTAAATTTTTTCATAGTGAGAAAAAAGCTTATTAGACTCATGTATTTACACCTTCCAGGGAAGTAAAAGTTGTAATAATTAGATGATTCCAGTACTTTAGAATTTTCTATACAATTGTCACTGGTATAAATATAACTATATATTGTAAGTAGTTCCAATTCCATTGTATTTTAGATGTCTAAAATCCCCCTTTTATACTATGAATACTTTTTTGTCAGCAGTTTTAAAGTAGACATTATTTTAAAAGTCATTACTAAAAAAGCACACTGGGGAGTTGAACAACAAACATAAAGAGTCATAATTCTCATTATAATTTTGGAAAAAAGTTTTGCTTGAAAATGCAGAATTTATGCCAAGCTTAATACCTAAGAGAGAGAGCTAAATGATTTCTTTAAAATGAAATCTCCCACACCCAAGATGTTAAATACAGTGACGTGGGTGGTCAAGGCACATCTTTTTCTACTGGGTAAACTCATTGAGTGTTTAACTCCGTCACTGTGAATCATGTATGGACAAGGAAGCTTTTGTCCAAGTTAAGAGTTAATACATAGATAATTAATTGTGAGGAATGGATGGGTGAAGGGATGGGTTGGTAATACAGTATGTACGTCTTGAAAGAGAAAGATGAGCAACTGATTCAAAATAGAGAACAAATTAGTAATCCCGTAATCTAAATAATATCAGTAACACCTGATTGCCAGATGCTGAAGAGACACTTTACACCGGTATCTACCTCATCTATTATTTAATTTAATCTTTATACCAGTCTTATGAGGGAAATGTTATTTCCTCATATTGCAGATGAGGCATCTCATTCCCAGAGAGAATATGTAATTTGCTCAATACCATGCTGTTTGGGTCTAGATTCGACCCATTATCTGTGTGTCCAAAACCCGTGCTCTAAACTAAAGATGGGAATAGATTTTCTTTTTGAAAATGAATTCCAGGTTATGAAATAGTGGGGAAAAATTAAGAATGACCAAGTTTACATGGAGTGTGCCTTACTCTGTGCATACACTATTAATAGAGAAGAGCATTTAAGCTTAAATAAAAGTTTTACAGTTTTCTATGAAAAAAAATCCTAATTTTTTTTTTCTTTTAAAAAATGACTGTATGTAAAGACTGACAAATTCACTGGGTCTATGGTTAAGGCCTTTTACCTAGAACAAAAGGATCTTTCTCTTTCCTTTTGAAGTTACTTTATGCACAGAGAATTGAAAGTGTACATCCTTCCATGTTAGACTGGTTTGAAGTTTGGATATATTGCATTTGTTCTTAAGATTCTATGTTAGCTGAGAAATTGGGAAGAAATAGCTGTCTTTCCCAGAACTTTGGCTTAGGGCATACTTTGATAGAATCTGAATTCAGCTTATTCTTTTGGATATTCTTTTGTTCTCAATGTTTGCCTGACACCAACTGGAAAGATACTCTTCCAGAATGTAAGGGGCCAGCTAAGGTTACAGGACTTTATTTTTCTAGTCTCTACCACTTTATTTTTGATGAGTTCTAACTAAAAATATGAATGTGTTTGAAAAAAAAATGCCATATGGATAGTATACACAATAGATTTTATTTAATTTTTTCATGATAAAATGATTGCTTTGATATATCATTTTGTGGTGACTTATGACTTAATTTTTCACGATCTTTTATTAAATAACATATTAATATTATAGATTCTTATGATTATAATTATATACACCCTGGCTGGTTTTGCCTCTTCTTGATAATATAACCTTTTTTTTTTTTTGAGAAAAGAAAATGGCCCAAGAAGGAGTTTTGAAGAATTATGTCTACACCTATTTATATCTATATACTGTGTCTAAATAGATAATATCCATATAGATATAAATATTCTCACTATTTCATGGTATTATACTATTTTGGCTATGGAGTAATCACTTTTTAATATCTTAGTTCATGTACTTACATATCGTGATTCATATTTATTTGCATACAGAATCCTCCAGTTGTAGAAATATGGTATTTATCCTACACAGGTAAAAAAAAGAAAAGAAAACCCTGCAGAATATTTGAAGTCAGATTATTGAAACAATTCAACTTTTATAATCACATAGTTTGTTTCCTTAATGGCACTGCTAATAAAAGACATCAGGTATATATAATGCTTCTTAGCAGTGATTCAAAAGAGTTTAAATTGGTCACCATTTCAATAACAAAAGTGCATGAAAAAGTATAGGGTAGTTATTTATTAGAAGCAGCCATTAAATAAGTCTCACAGTCTTGTTTATCTCTATCTCATATGGATACCTCAGGCTGGGAGTGGGAGAAGCCTAGAGAACAGAATTTTTACTTCCACCACTTCCCCGAGCAGAATAACTTTACTTTTATGTCATTTAGAAATTAAATTTTGGAATAAGATTTCATGTAATAAATGCATTCTGCTACTTAAAAATTTGGAAGCGGTAGTCCACCCTGGAATAACTGATCTGTTAAATAAGTAGTTATTTGAGACACCCTGAAACAACTGATCTGTTAAAAAAGTAGTTAAGTATGTCATAAAGTATCAATTACATACTCAAGGCAAAAAATAATGAAAAGGGAAGGATAATTTCATGATAACTTCTACACTTTGTAAAATTATTTTATTTGTTTCATGACTGCTTGAAAGCCTGAAAATTTAAGCTTTGTTTTTGTTTCTTCCAACAAAAATACTTTTGCTTTACTCAGTGTGTACACTCTTTTTGGCACTACTTGATATAAAGATGCCATACAACTTTATATCATTTGTTTAGTGGATAAACGCAATATACATAATTTTGCTAAGAGTGTAAAATTATCTTTGAAATAATGAAATATATGTAAATACATGTTTTACAGTCTATATTTTGTATTTGACCTTTATAAACTTAATGAATAAAGACTTTTCATAGTAATATACTGAAGCATGGATTTCCCACCCATAGTATTTGATCTACCTGTAGAACTCAGAATCTTATCTAATTAAGCTGCAAGTCATTTAAGGTCATTTCTCTTTTTCAATGATTGAAGGGAATTTACCAGGAAATTACCAGTTACACTGGTAACTGACTTGACTTCTCAACTTCCCACATAAGGAAGGATATACACAATAATTTCTTAATGGAAATAAGGGTTCGGTCCCTTTGCACAAAGTCAAACTTGCAGACCAAATGTGGGAACCAACAAGGATATAAAAAGGTACTATCTATCATCAAACATCTTGTACTATTTGAGTACAATAAACAATTTTCTCTCTCCATCTCCCTCACCAGAAGTTATACATATTCACTGTTACTATAGCTTTATCTCCTCAATATTTCTCCCCTTTATTTTTGAGGTACAGAGAAATTGAAGGGATATGCTCCTAATTTTGTGTGGTGGAAAGCAAACTGGACTGTGGAGTCAAGAGCTAAGACCTTGCCTCTAGTCCCAGCTACTCAGGAAGATCAGGAGAATTACTTGAGTCTGAGAGTTCAAGAACAACCAAGGGCAACCTAGTGAGACCCTATCTCACTAGGTTCAAAAAACAAAACATAGAGTTAAGAAGTTAATCTTTGCACTGCCAACATTAGCTTTATGATCTCGGGTGATTAACCTCTCTGGTAGTTCCCATGACTGTAAAAGGTGGAGATTGGACTAGATAATCTCTAAGTTGCCTTCTGGTACTAAACAAGTGTTTTCTCATTCACTTTATTATTATTATTTCTGTCATAGCCTTCCATGCCACTTAAAGGTGTCCCTCTCAGGGCCTTGTGCCACCTAAGTGTTACCTCACCCAGCCAGCAGACTATTGCAGAGGATTCAGATCATTAACAACAGTAATAGCATATGTTTCAGTTTCTATTTTTTAGAATAACAAACAAAATGAGTATTTAAATATTTAAAGTTTTTCACCTTTGAAATTGAATATTTGGCAGTCAGGAATGCATAGAAAGTTAGTGTATTGGTTAATGGAGCTCACCGGTAGCGATTCAATACTTGGTTAACTTATTACTTTGTTTAACACTTCTGGACACTATTGTAATCTTAACCATTTTCAGTTTAAACTTGTTTTTATTGTTATTCACATTTAATTTGCACCCATAATATACCATTGGATAGATAGGAAACCTTAAAAAAAACACTGAGTTTGAAATTCAATGATAATAGGGAATCTTAAGAAAGATAATTAGGGAAATTTACCTCAGTCTTCAACAGATCCACAAGTTCCATTCATCTGATCAAAATTCTTATACCAACGCTTGATATTTTTAATGTTTCAAAGCCAGTGTTAAGAAGAGAGAATTGTGATAACTTTATTTAGATTGGCTGTACATTTATTGAAAATCAAGTGCTACAATATATAATTTGAAAGAAGTGCTAGACAGTAGCAGCCTGAAATGCTCTCTTTTAGCTAGCTATTTAGAAACAACATACTCAATATTATATAAAAGAAGACAATTCATTTTTAAGCATAAAATGCAAAGAACTAATATAAGGTTACCAGTTAAAAGGGTTACCTATCTATTGTTTTTTTAAATTGGTTTGTTTTTACTTAAATTCAATTTTTATTATTTAAAAAAGCACACATTGACCACATTGCTTTTTAACATGTTCAGCCACATTTGAATTCTTTTTCTTTTTAAATATACCATGCTCTCCCCCATGAGCCTTTATGTATATGCTGATTTCTTGCTTGGAATAGTATTTTCAGCCTTTCACCTACTGGATTTTTTCCCAAGTTTTAAATCCCAAGTCTCTCCCCAAATATCCTCTTGTATAATTATAACATTAATTGTATCATATTACAATTGATTTTTAGTTGACTAATCCTATTCTAGAAGTGCTATGTGAGTAGGAGATTGCTGTATTCCTAGATGTCACTACGATACCTAATACTGGTAGATAACGAATAGTTTGCTAAAAATTCCATTATAAATTCCAAATTATGTGGATCAAGTTAAAGTTCATAAGCCTATTTGGAAGTTCAGATATCAAAAAGCAATGGCTGTAATTGGTCTTCTGTCTCTATGGGTCCAGAATTTCTTTATTAATAAGGTCATCTGGTATGTCAGATTATTACTGAAAATGTCATATTTCTGTGGTCTCCCTGCCCCTTTCTTAAGGGAAGGAGAAAGGAAAGGAGAGAAATTGCTGTTGTGTGGGTTGTATTTGAATTGTTCACCTGAGATCAGGAATTGTGTCTTGTTTTTACCTTATTCAGTGCCAAGCATATTACTGGAGTACAATAAATAAGTAATAATGGTGAGGAATATACTAGTAGACAATCTGTAGCGCTGAAAAATAATGCAAAGAATGGAAGAAATATTCTTTTAAGTTCTAAGTTCAGGTAAAGAGAGTGCTTTGGGATATGTTTTTGAGTTTAGTAGGAATCATAATTTCTGCAACAGATTGTCCTTATGTGTTGACATTCCATATCCTTAAGAAGAAAATACTGAATTATTGTGCTTTCCCAGAAGAAATATAGAGAAAGATATAGGGTATTATAGAAATTTTAAACTATGACCAAATGCTCCTACAACATTAATAGCAATGTAGAATGGTAAGTTAAAGAAAAGAAAAAGAAACAAAGCAATTCAGGAGGCAGATGGTAAGAATGTCGGCCCACCTGAGAATAGCTCTGAACTCTGAGCTTTAACTGCTGAACCCAAACCAAGCCATATAAGGAGATGGGTCCTGAGTTAAACTGCTGGCTGTCTTGTCAGCTTTGTTTGATGTTACTTTTCCCTTTGAAGATTTTGTGTTTCGTATCAAGTTTGTAGCAACATAAGAATGGTTCTATATTACATGTGTGTTTCTCAGCATTGTTAACAGCTTTGTCTTTATTGTCACTGATATATTTAATTCAGTGATCCTAGTTCGCATGGTGGCAGTTTGGTATTTTCATCAGTTTAAGGATGAGAAGAGCAGAGATATTTAAAAGGAAATGTCAAAAGACTTTTTCTTTAGATCCGTGCCAGAAAAAAACACTTATTTATGATTTAGAACTTATGAGACACATATAGGGTACATTAGACAGGATGATAAGAAATTGTGCTTGCTTTTATTTCTGCAAATGGTGGGAACATTGTATGTTTAAAAAGATCAGTTTATTGATATGAGATAATTTAACAATTAAACATATAATAGCAATGAATTAATACTTGTATATTTAGAACCAGATGCAGGTCTAAGTATATTGTTGATTTTGCAAAGCTTGGGATCTCGAAGTCAGACATTGTGTATTATTTAACCTTATAGCCTTAGCAGCACCCACACTGTACCTGACTCATTGCCAAGTGCCCAACGAAGGTTTATTGAATCAATCAATAAATTATCTTCCCTTTTGAAGAGTTCTAAAATCTTTTAGAGCTCTTTCTCTTCCCATCTTTTATGCAGGCAAGGTAGTTGTATCTGCACATGGATTGAATACAAAAAGGCATAATGAAGAGTTGCTGATTTGATGGAACTTATAATCAGTTGGTGAGTCAGGATAGACTCCTGTAGTGCAATAAGGTGATAAATGCTCATGGGGTTTGAAAAGTTAAATTATTGAAATGAGATGGTTAGGGAATATTTTTAAGAAGTTGTATTTGAGCTTGATTTTGAAGGAATGATAGGGCTTGAACAAGGAATTCCAGGCAGGGAGAACTATGTGAACCGAAACAGGATGCCACTAGCCTGTAAGAGAGTAAGGTTAAACTATGTGTTGTTTTTTCTTTTGCAGTAATGTTGATGTTTTTATTTCTTTCTGCAGTTCTTTACAATTTTTTAAATATACCCATATACATACTCTTACAGGTTTTTTGTGATAAACGTGATGTTTGTAAGATTCAGAAAAGTTGGGGGATTTTCTCAGCATCATCTAGTTATTAAACCAAAGAGCTGAGAGTGCTGGATTTTTGTAAACCACTGTGGCTATTGCTTTTCTTTTTGGCCAAAGTCATCTACACTTAATTATTGAAGCTTTCTTGTGACCACTGGAAAGTATCTTTCAGGTAAAGGCATAATCTGTGAACATGAAACAGAAGAGGACTTGTCGATATATAGTTTTTGAGCCAGAGGGTTGCTAAAATGCTGTAAAAGGAAAGGATGGGGAGGAGGAGAAGGATTAGCTAACATTTATCTAATACTTTCCATGTGTGAGACATTGTCAGGGCCTTAAATGTGTTAATGTATTCAATACTTACAACACTCTTATGGGGATATATTATTTTTATGAGCTCTTATTATGCTGTATTGCTTATTACGTATTGAAGCAAATATTTGAACACAGGCAGTTCAGCTCAAGAGCCCATTCATAGTAGCTAGGCATGCGGGTTTAAATGAAAGGATGCCTGTAAGGTTCCTGTTATTATTGTTAATGCCATTTCCTTTATGTTATAATCAATTGAGGATAGACATAATTTTTACTTGTTTTCAAAGTAGGAAGGAACTACCAAGGCCACAAAGTAACTCCTTTATTCTAGGCAGAGCATGGTAGTTCGGTTAGAATTCTTTCTTTCTTTCTTTCTTTTTTATCATTATACTTTAAGTTTTAGGGTACATGTGCACAACGTGCAGGTTTGTTACATATGTACATATGTGCCATGCTGGTGCGCTGCACCCACTAACTCGTCATCTAGCATTCGGTATATCTCCCAATGCTATCCCTCTCCCCCGCCCACCCCACAACAGTCCCCAGAGTGTGATGTTCCCCTTCCTGTGTCCATGTGTTCTCATTGTTCAATTCCCACCTATGAGTGAGAATATGCGGTGTTTGGTTTCTTGTTCTTGTGATAGTTTACTGAGAATGATGATTTCCAATTTCATCCATGTCCCTACAAAGGACATGAACTCATCATTTTTTATGGCTGCATAGTATTCCATGGTGTATATGTGCCACATTTTCTTAATCCAGTCTATCATTGTTGGACATTTGGGTTGGTTCCAAGTCTTTGCTATTGTGAATAATGCCGCAATAAACATACGTGTGCATGTGTCTTTATAGCAGCATGATTTATAGTCCTTTGGGTATATACCCAATAATGGGATGGCTGGGTCAGATGGTATTTCTAGTCCTAGATCCCTGAGGAATCGCCACACTGACTTCCACAATGGTTGAACTAGTTTACAGTCCCATCAACAGTGTAAAAGTGTTCCTGTTTCTCCACATCCTCTGCAGCACCTGTTGTTTCCTGACTTTTTAATGATTGCCATTCTAACTGGTGTGAGATGATATCTCATTGTGGTTTTGATTTGCATTTCTCTGATGGCCAGTGATGGTGAGCATTTTTTCATGTGTTTTTTGGGTGCATAAATGTCTTCTTTTGAGTAGTGTCTGTTCATGTCCTTCACCCCCTTTTTGATGGGGTTGTTTGTTTTTTTCTTGTAAATTTGTTTGAGTTCATTGTAGATTCTGGATATTAGCCCTTGGTCAGATGTGTAGGTTGCGAAGATTTTCTCCCATTTTGTGGGTTGCCTGTTCACTCTGATGGTAGTTTCTTTTGCTGTGCAGAAGCTCTTTAGTTTAATTAGATCCCATTTGTCAATTATGGCTTTGGTTGCCATTGCTTTTGGTGTTTTAGACATGAAGTCCTTGCCCATGCCTATGTCCTGAATGGTAATGCCTAGGTTTTCTTCTCTGGTTTTTATGGTTTTAGGTCTAACATTTAAATCTTTAATCCATCTTGAATTGATTTTAGTATAAGGTGTAAGGAAGGGATCCAGTTTCAGCTTTCTACATATGGCTAGCCAGTTTTCCCAACATCATTTATTAAATAGGGAATCCTTTCCCCATTGCTTGTTTTTCTCAGGTTTGTCAAAGATCAGATAGTTGTAGATATATGGCATTATTTCTGAGGGCTCTGTTCTGTTCCATTGATCTATATCTCAGTTTTGGTACCAGTACCATGCTGTTTTGGTTACTGTCCAAAATCTCCTTAAGCTGATAAGCAACTTCAGCAAAGTCTCAGGATACAAAATCAATGTGCAAAAATCACAAGCGTTCTTATACACCAATAACAGACAAACAGAGAGCCGAATCATGAGTGAACTCCCATTCACAATTGCTTCAAAGAGAATAAAATACCTAAGAATCCACCTTACAAGGGACGTGAAGGACCTCTTCAAGGAGAACTACAAACCACTGCTCAACAAAATAAAACAGGATACAAACAAATGGAAGAACATTCCATGCTCATGGGTAGGAAGAATCAATATTGTGAAAATGGCCATACTGCCCAAGGTAATTTATACATTCAATGCCATCCCCATCAAGCTACCAATGACTTTCTTCACAGAATTGGAAAAAACTGCTTTAAAGTTCATATGGAACCAAAAGACAGCCTGCATCGCCAAGTCAATCCTAAGCCAAAAGAACAAAGCTGGAGGCATCACACTACCTGACTTCAAACTATACTACAAGGCTAGAATTCTTATAGTTTTGAATTAGATGCCTTTTGATGGGCATTTTTGTACCTCTTCCTAAGTAAATGTTGTTTAGTTAGGTTTCAAGATATGTTGTTAAATTCTTGACTTATTGATGACGGGGAGATAGCACTTTTATATATAAACACTTTTTTTCTGAATTACAGGGTTTTGTTGTTTAGGTTGTACAATTAGCATTTTAATCTGCCTCAGTTTTATTGTATCATAAGAATCTGTGATAATAAAATTACATTCATTTAGAAACTAAAAAACATGATTCTAACAAGTCAAACTAAGTTGGGATTTTAGAAAGACAACAAATACCTATAATATGAATTTGGATAATGGAAGAACAAGTGATGTGTGTCACCATTGTTATAAACCCTTTCTACATATATTTATTGGAAAATTATAGTTGCATATATATCGTAGAAATTCTGAGACCTTAACATTCATAGACATTAAAAACTTATAGGGTGTTTGTGGAATTTATGGATAAAAGTTTATGTTATGACATCACTAAATACACTTTTAAAATACCCTACTTGTATACCCATTAAACAGTAATTTCCCATTTCCCCCATCTCCCTAGATCCTGGCAATCACCATTCTATTTTTTCTCTATTATTTTGACGACTCTAAGTATTTCATATAAGTAGAATTCTACAGTATTTGTCTTTTCATGAATGGCCTGTTTCACTTAGCATAATGTCCTCAAGGTTAATACATGTTGTAGCATAGTAGCATATATCAGCATTTCCTTCTTTTGTAAGGCTGAATAATATTCCATTGTATGTATATAGCACATTCTGCTTATTCAGTCATCCATTGATGGACATGGGTTACTTCCTTGTTTTAGCAATTGTGAATAATGTTCCTACGAATGTGGGTATACAAATATCTCTTCAAGACCCTACTTTCAATTCTTTCAGGGTTATACCCAGAAGTGAAATTACTGGATCATTTGGTGATTCTATTTTTTTTTCCCAGTGGTTCATAATGGGCATACAAGTATGCTTCCATATTTTATTTTATTTTTTTATTTTTTTTTAATTTATTATTATTTAGGTTTTAGAGTACATGTGCACAATGTGCAGGTTAGTTACATATGTATACATGTGCCATGCTGGTGCGCTGCACCCACTAACTCATCATCTAGCATTAGGTATATCTCCCAGTGCTATCCGTCCCCCCTCCCCCCACCCCACAACAGTCCCCACAGTGTGATGTTCCCCTTCCTGTGTCCATGTGTTCTCATTGTTCAATTCCCACCTATGAGTGAGAATATGTGGTGTTTGGTTTTTTGTTCTTGCGATAGTTTACTGAGAATGATGATTTCTAATTTCATCCATGTCCCTACAAAGGACGTGAACTCATCATTTTTTATGGCTGCATAGTATTCCATGGTGCATATGTGCCACATTTTCTTAATCCATTCTATCATTGTTGGACATTTGGGTTGGTTCCAAGTCTTTGCTATTGTGAATAAAGCCACAATAAACATACGTGTGCATGTGTCTTTATAGCAGCATGATTTATAGTCCTTTGGGTATATACCCAGTAATGGGATGGCTGGGTCAGATGGTATTTCTAGTCCTAGATCCCTGAGGAATCGCCACACTGATTTCCACAATGGTTGAACTAGTTTACAGTCCCACCAACACTGTAAAAGTGTTCCTATTTCTCCACATCCTCTCCAGCACCTGTTGTTTCCTGACTTTTTAATGATTGCCATTCTAACTGGTGTGAGATGATATCTCATTGTGGTTTTGATTTGCATTTCTCTGATGGCCAGTGATGGTGAGCATTTTTTCATGTGTTTTTTGGGTGCATAAATGTCTTCTTTTGAGTAGTGTCTGTTCGTGTCCTTCTCCCCCTTTTTGATGGGGTTGTTTTTTTCTTGTAAATTTGTTTGAGTTCATTGTAGATTCTGGATATTAGCCCTTTGTCAGATGAGTAGGTTGCGAAGATTTTCTCCCATTTTGTAGGTTGCCTGTTCAGTCTGATGGTAGTTCCTTTTGCTGTGCAGAAGCTCTTTAGTTTAATTAGATCCCATTTGTCAATTTTGGCTTTGGTTGCCATTGCTTTTGGTGTTTTAGACATGAAGTCCTTGCCCATGCCTATGTCCTGAATGGTAATGCCTAGGTTTTCTTCTCTGGTTTTTATGGTTTTAGGTCTAACATTTAAGTCTTTAATCCATCTCGAATTGATTTTAGTATAAGGTGTAAGGAAGGGATCCAGTTTCAGCTTTCTCCATATGGCTAGCCAGTTTTCCCAGCACCATTTATTAAATAGGGAATCCTTTCCCCATTGCTTGTTTTTCTCAGGTTTGTCAAAGATCAGATAGTTGTAGATATGTGGCATTATTTCTGAGGGTTCTGTTCTGTTCCATTGGTCTATATCTCTGTTTCGGTACCAGTACCATGCTGTTTTGGTTACTGTAGCCTTGTAGTATAGTTTGAAGTCAGGTAGCATGATGCCTCCAGCTTTGTTCTTTTGGCTTGGGATTGACTTGGCGATTCGGGCTCTTTTTTGGTTCCATATGAACTTTAAAGTAGTTTTTTCCAATTCTGTGAAGAAAGTCATTGGTAGCTTGATGGGGATGGCATTGAATCTCTAAATTACCTTGGGCAGTATGGCCATTTTCACGATATTGATTCTTCCTACCCATGAGCATGGAATGTTCTTCCATTTGCTTGTATCCTCTTTTATTTCATTGAGCAGTGGTTTGTACTTCTCCTTGAAGAGGTCCTTCACATCCTAGGTATTTTATTCTCTTTGAAGCAATTGTGAATGGGAGTTCACTCATGATTTGGATCTCTGTTTGTCTGTTATTGGTGTATAAGAATGCTTGTGATTTTTGCACATTGATTTTGTATCCAGAGACTTTGCTGAAGTCGCTTATCAGCTTAAGGAGATTTTGGGCTGAGACGATGGGGTTTTCTAGATATACAATTATGTCGTTTGCAAACAGGGACAATTTGACTTCCTCTTTTCCTAATTGAATACCCTTTATTTCCTTCTCCTGCCTAATTGCCCTGGTCAGAACTTCCAACACTATGTTGAATAGGAGTGGTGAGAGAGGGCATCCCTGTCTTGTGCCAGTTTTCAAAGGGAATGCTTCCAGTTTTTGCCCATTCAGTATGATATTGGCTGTGGGTTTGTCATAGATAGCTCTTATTATTTTGAGATACGTCCCATCAATAGTTAATTTATTGAGAGTTTTTAGCATGAAGGAGTATCAGCGATGGAAGATGAAGTGAATGAAATGAAGCGAGAAGGGAAGTTTAGACAAAAAAGAATAAAAAGAAACGAGCAAAGCCTCCAATAAATATGGGACTATGTGAAAAGACCAAATCTGCGTCTGATTGGTGTACCTGAAAGTGACGGGGAGAATGGAACCAAGTTGGAAACACTCTGCAGGATATCATCCAGGAGAACTTCCCCAGTCTAGCAAGGCAGGCCAACATTCAAATTCAGGAAATACAGAGAACACCACAAAGATACTCCTTGAGAAGAGCAACTCCAAGACACATAATTGTCTGATTCACCAAAGTTGAAATGAAGGAAAAAATGTTAAGGGCAGCCAGAGAGAAAGGTCGGGTTACCCACAAGAGAAGCCCATCAGACTAACAGCGGATGTCTTGGCAGAAACTCTACAAGCCAGAAGAGAGTGGGTGCCAATATTCAACATTCTTAAAGAAAAGAATTTTCAACCCAGAATTTCATATCCAGCCAAACTAAGCTTCATAAGTGAAGGAGAAATAAAATCCTTTACAGACAAGCAAATGCTGAGAGATTTTGTCACCACCAGACCTGCCCTAAAAGAGCTCCTGAAGGAAGCGCTAAACATGGAAAGGAACAACCGATACCAGCTGCTGCAAAATCATGCCAAAATGTAAAGACCATCGAGACTAGGAAGACACTGCATGAACTAATGAGCAAAATAACCAGCTAACATCATAATGACAGGATCAAATTCACACATAACAATATTAACCTTAAATGTAAATGGACTAAATGCTCCAATTAAAAGACACAGACTGGTAAATTGGATAAAGAGTCAAGACCCATCAGTGTGCTGTATTCAGGAAACCCATCTCACGTGCAGAGACACACATAAGCTCAAAATAAAAGGATGGAGGAAGATCTACCAAGCAAATGGAAAACAAAAAGAGGCAGGGGTTGCAATTCTAGTCTCTGATAAAACAGACTTTAAACCAACAAAGATCAAAAGAGACAAAGAAGGCCATTACATAATGGTAAAGGGATCAATTCAACAAGAAGAGCTAACTATCCTAAATATATATGCACCCAATACAGGAGCACCTAGATTCATAAAGCAAGTCCTGAGCGACCTACAAAGAGACTTAGACGCGTACACATTAATAATGGGAGACTTTAACACCCCACTGTCAACATTGGACAGATCAACGAGACAGAAAGTCAACAAGGATACCCAGGAATTGAGCTCAGCTCTGCACCAAGTGGACCTAATAGACATCTACAGAACTCTCCACCCCAAATCAACAGAATATACATTTTTTTCAGCACCACACCACACCTATTCTAAAATTGACCACATACCTGGTGATTCTATTTTTAATTTCTTGAGGAGCTACCATGTTTTCTACACTGTTGTACTATTTTACATTTCCACCAACAGAGCATAGATCCTAATTTCTCCATCTTCCATTTGCTTGGTAGATCTTCCTGCCAACACTGTGATTATCTGTTTTTTGTTTGTTTGTTTGTTTGTTTTTTTAAGTAGCCGTTCTAATGGGTAGGAGGTAGTATCTCATTGTAGGTTTGATTTGCATTTCCCTAATGATTAGTGATGTTGAGCATCTTTATATGTGCTTATTGGTTTGTTTGTTTTTTGGAAAATGTTGATTTAAGTCCTTTGCCCATTTTTTAAATCAGGCATTTTGTTGTCATTGAGTTTTAGAAGTTTTCTATATATTCTGGATATAAATCCCTTAACAGATACATGATTTGCAAGTATTTTCTCCTGTTCTGTGGGTTGCCTTTTTACTCTGTTCATAGTGTCCTTTGATGCACACAATTTAAAAATTATCAGGAAGTTCAATTTGTCTGTTTTTTTCTTTTGTTGCCTGTGCCTGTTGTGTCAAATTCCACAAATCTTTGCCAAATCCAGGGTTGTAAAGCTTTCACCCTGTGTTTTCTTCTAAAAATTTTATAATTTTTGGTCTTACATTAGGTCCTTGATCCATTTTGATTTAATTTGTGTACATAGTGTTCTTCATTCTTTCTTCAGTGAACTTCTTCAACTTCATTCTTTTGCATGTGGACATGCAGTTCTCCTAGCACTGTTTGTTGAAAAGACATATTATTTCCCCATTAAATGGTGTTGACATCCTTGTCAAAACTCATTTGACCATTATCTGATGCTTTACTTCTGAGCTCTCTATTCTATTCTATTGGTCTCTATATCTGTCTTTATGCCAGTATACACTGTTTTGAATACTGTAGCGTAGTAGTAAGTTTTGAAATCAGGACGAGTGAGTCCTCCAACTTTGTTCTCCTTTTTTCAATCTTGTTTTGGGTGTTTCCAGTCCCTTGAGATTATATATGAGTTTTAAGATGGATTTTGCTTTGTTTTTTTAGAGACAGAGTCTCGCTGTGTTTCCCAGGCTGGAGTACAATGGCGTGATCTCAGCTCACTGCAACCTCTGTCTGCTGGGTTCAAGTGATTCTCCTGCCTCAGCCTCCCAAGTAGGTGGGACTACAGGCATGCACCACCAAGCCCGGCTAATTTTGTACTTTTAGTAGAGACGGGGTTTCTCCATGTTGGTCATGCTGGTCTTGAACTCCCAATCTCAGGTGATCCACCTGCCTTGGCCTCTCAAAGTGCTGGGATTACAGGCATGAGCCACCGCGCCCGGCCAGATTTTGCTATTTCTGCAAAGAATTTCCTTGGGATTTTGATAGGGATTGCATCGACTCTGTAGATTGCCTTGAGTGGTACTGACATCTTAAGAATATTAAGTCTTCTAATCCATTAACATGAGATATGTTTCCATTTCTTCATGTTTTTAATGTCTTTCAGCAATGTTTTGTAGTATCCATTATACAAATGTTTCCACCTCCTTGGTTAATTTAATGCCTAGGTATTTTATTCTTTTTGATGCTATTTAAATGGAATTGTTTTTGTAATTTGCTTTTCATATCATTTATTGTTAGGGTATGGAAATGTAACTAATTTTTATGTGTTGACTTTGTGGCCTCCTACTTTGCTGAATTCATTTATTATTTCTTATAGTATTTTGTGTGGAATCTTTAGGGTTTTCTACATGTAAGAGCATATCATCTGCAAAGAAAGATAATTTCACTTCTTCTTTTCCGATTTGAGTGCCTTTTCTTTTTCTTGCCTAATTTCCTTTGCTAGGCCTTCCAGTACTATGTTGAATGCAAGTGGTGAAAGGAGTCAGGTTTGCCTTGTTCCTGATCTTAAAGAGAAAGCTTTCATTCTTTCACCATTGAGTAAGATATATGCTCCCGGCCTTTCATATATATGACCTTTATTGTGTTAGGGTAATTTCCTTCTATTCCTAGTTTGTTGAGAGTTTTAAATTAGGAAGCAGTATTAAATTTCATCAAATGCTTGTATGCATCTATCGAGATGATCATGTGATTTTTAGCCTTCATTCTGTTAATGTGGTGTATCACATAAATTGGCTTTTGTATGTTGAGCTCTCCTTGCATCCTGGGGTAAACCCACTTAGTTATGGTGTTTGGTCATTTTATTGTGCTGTTGAATTCAGTTGATTGTATTTTGTTGAGGATTTTTGGGTCTATATTCATTGGGGATATTGACCTATAGTTTTCTTTTCTTGTGATATATTTGTCTGGCTTTAGTAACAGGATAATGCTGGCCTCATAAAATTTATTTGGAAGTGTTCCCTTTTCAATTTTTTTGGAAGAGTTTGAGGAGGACTAATGTTAATTCTTCTTTAAATGTTTGGTAGAATTTATCAGTGAAGCCATTTGGTCCTAGGCTTCTCTTGTTGAAAGGTTTTTGAATACTGAGTCAATCTGTTTACTAGTTATAGATCTTTTCCTTTTTTTTAACTAATTTGTTAGTTAGTCCTGGTAGGTTTTATGTTTCTAGGGAATTGTCTGTTTCATCGAGGGCATTCAATTTGTCAGTACATTTGTTCATAGTACTCTTACAATCCCTTTTTTCCCCCTGTGGAACTGGTACTAATATCCCCACTTTCTCTTTTGATATTAGTAATTTGAGTTTCTTTTTTTCTTGCCTATCTATCTAAAAGTTTGTCAATTTTGTTGATCTTTTCAAAGAACCAACTTTTGGTTTCATTGATTTCCTCTACTTACTTTCTTTTTTTTTTTTTTAGTCTTTATTTTGTTTATCTCTGCTCTAATCTTTTTTCCCCCTTCCTTCTGCTAGCTTTCAGTTTAGCTTTTTATTTTCTAGTTTCTTAAGTAGTGAAGTTAGGTTGTCGATTTGAGATCTTTCTTGTTTCTTAATGTAAGCATTTATAGCTATAAATTTCCCCCTTAGCACTGCTTCCACTGCATCTCATAAGTTTTGATATGTTGTGTTTTCATTTTCATTCATTTCTAAGTATTTTCCAGTTTTCCTCATGATTTCTTCTTTGGACCATTGGTTATTTAAGAGTGTGTTGTTTAAATTCCACAATTTTGTGAACTTTACAGTTTTACTTCTGTTATTGATGTTTAAGTACATTCTTTCATTCTAGATCTCCACAGTGCATATGTTGCTCTGCTTATTGTTACCCCACAGATCCCTTAGACTCTGTTCACTTTTCTTCAATCATTTTTCTTTCTGTATCTCAGCCTCAGTAATTTCTGTGGTCCTGTTTTCATGCTTGTTGATTTTTTTTTTGCCTGCTCATATTTGCTTTTGAATCACTGTAGTGAATTTTTCATTTCAGTCATTTTAATTTTCAGCTCCAGAATTTCTTTTTTTGTTGTTGTTTGTTTCTTTCTAGGCTTTCTATCTCTTTATTGATATTTCCATTTTGTTCAGACATTGTTTTCTTGATTTTCTTCACATCTTTCTTTAGTTCTCTGAGCATCTGTAAGACAGTTGTTGTAATGTCTTTGTCTCAGAGACCTGCCATCAAATCTTCTTCAGGGATAGTTTTCTATTGATTTATTATTTTCCTTTGAATGAGCCATACTTTCCTGTTTCTCTGTATGCTTTGTGATTTTTTTTGCTGTTGTTGAAAACTGAACATTTGAATAGAATAATATAGTAACTCTGGAAATCAGATTTTCTCCCTTCCCTAGGGTTTTCTGATTTTTTAAAAAATTGCTGTAGCTATCTGTGTGTCAATGATCAGCCTGAGATGTCAACTTATGGTCTTCTCAGGTCTTTTCTGGATCTGCACCTTTCCCTGGGCTTGTGTGGCCACTTTCTAATTTTCCTCATATATGTAGTTGCTTTTAAATCTTAGTTCTTAATGTCTGGTCCCAAAGGGGGGAAAAGAGAAAGATGAAGAGGAGGGAAGAAAGGATGCTGGCCCTTTAAATTCCCTGGATGTCACTTCAGCTGAGGGGGAGTTGCAACGTGGGGAGGTGCAACAATGATGGTCACCTGCCTTTTGGTACCTCTGTGATAAGAAGCAACAATCGGAGCACAGATCCTGATATTTGGAGAACAAGGTTCTTTTTGCCTACCCCGGCTCCTGCAAGTTATGTGCAAGCTGTTCCAAGAACATTTGCACATGTGTCTGTCATGGGGCTGGAAGTGGGAGATGGATAGCTGCTGCTGTGCTAAGAGCTAAAATTGACTGAAATTAATCATAATTTACTGTCCAAGCCTTCCCCTGGAAGTTGCAAGCCTTCAATAGACTCCAGAATTCCAAAATACTTTCATCAGACAGATTCTGCCAGTGCAATTGTTGTCTAGCTGGTTCCTGGTGCTTACTACTCTGCCATCTTTCCAGAATCCTCTCAAATCCTTGCTGCACTATATTATATTACATTTTTAATAAGATGTGGTAAGGTGCTTTCTATCAGGGACTTATAGCTTTATTGAGGAAATAGACGTGTGTGTGTGTGTGTGTGTGTGTATACTTATAACAAATTATAATAAGGAACATTAAAGCAGTACAAGTAAGAAGTGAGAATTATCTCTGTGAGGACAGTAACAGTGGAGATAGAAAAGGATTCGATTCTAGATAGATTTAGATGAAAAATGTGGCTGGACTTAATGAATAAAATTGATGCAGGGCAATTTCCTAATTACTTAGTAATTCATTCAGGATCTCTCCCTTCCTTGAACTTCTGGTAAGAAGTGAGCAGTGTTCAATATAACAAATTTGCCTTTATGTAAAGAAAGATTTTCTGCAATTTGAAGGCATGTCACAAAAGCACTCCTACTTGGAGACCTGACTTTGAAAGCTTGGAGCATCTTCTCAGATTCACAGAATGGCAAGTTATGGTCTAACTGTGCTTTGCCTGGTGTGAAATAGTGGGAAATATCTGCTGAGATTAGTTCATGATGATGGAGGCTAGGATTCCCCATCTTGTGATTAGTTTTTCAGCTTTGATTACTGATAGGATACTTGGAATTGAAATCATAATTCTGTCTTAGTAACTATAAGGATCTGCATTTGGATGTCAGTAACAAAGAGCCCTATCTTTAAGGTTTTGTGTGTGGCCTCTTTATCACACAGCTTTACAAATGTAGGTTTCCGAAGGCAGCATAGTTTATATTACTTTTCCTTTTCTTTATATAACACTGATTTTTAAAATAACTCAAATTTTCAGAGTGCAAATAAATGAAAACTGATTATATGCTTAGAAGTGAACATATTGGGAGGTGGGAAAAAAATGTGCAAAATACTTAGATCATTTTTCAAAAAAGGATTAAAATTTTATTTCTTAGCCAAACATATATTCAAGTACAATGTATTTCATCTGAAAGCCTCAGTAACATGACAAAAATTTACAGAATAATTATTGTTGAGTTTGTCCATAAGTGCATGTTTATGAGTAGAGGCTGAATTCCATACTTTTGAATGTGCCTTGACCTTTCCACTTTTACTTGTCAGATTCCCCTTTTTTAATGCCAGGTAGTCTTTATACAATACTATTATTAATGATGTAATGGAAAAATTAACTATAAATTGGTTGTTAATATTAAGTTTTGGTAGTCTAAAAATCAAATCTTTTCTCTCAGTAGGGCCGAAAGAACTGACTTGAAATTTAACTTTAATCATCTAGAAGTCTGTTTTTTTTTTTTTGAGGAGCTTAATGTATCACTATAATATTTCCTAGATTCCTGTCTAATTCAAGATATGGAATGACTAAACTGTAGCCATACTAGTTCTGAGCATACAGACAGGAAGAGAAGTCGTTAAACATCTTGCTGTGTGTGAGCAGTTCGAGGGCAGGCAGACACCATGCACCTTGACCACCTATTATGAAGCTTTTTGCTGCCGTGTCAAGTGAAAGTGAGTTAATTGGGTGAAGCTGTGGAGCATGTTAGGGGCCTGGTAAAGGGTTGCTGTCTGACAGCTGAATGTCAGCAAAAGCCAGTCAAGTGTGGCTGAGAGACAGAGACCTGTCACAAAGTTCCCGCAGACTGGAACACAGTTAGGAAGCTGAAATATGGTTCCGTCTCACTTTCTCCCTCATTGAATCCAAGCACCTTAAAAGATTTTACACTGTATATGTCAACTCTTGTTCTCTAAGCTGTTTCCCCCTAACTGTCCTGCATTCAAATGATTGAACAAAAGATGCTAATGTTTAGCAAAGTGAATGTAAATTCCCTCTTTTCCCCTTTTCTGCCCAAGCAGATAGACATTCAACTCAAAGGAAACTTTGAAGGTTTACATCAAACAATTAGATTTCTTCAAAATTTAGCTTATAATAGAATCTCTTTCTCAAGAGAGTATGAAAATTGACAATTAAAGCAGTAGAATAAGCAATGCATTTTCCTCTGATATAGAAAATCAAGCTTTAGGGAGCTAGGACTCCTGTCTGAATGTCTTGAGAATGGACACTGGCCAAGATAACTTTCCTCTTATCTTTTGTCATAGGCTTCTTTCTTTCTTTTTCTTAGTGGCCTAAGGTAAAATGCAATAATTATAGCCACCAGAAGAATAAAGATTAGCATAGAAAGGAACAGTAAGTTCCCTTCTGAAGCTTGAGACACTTCGAAAGGAGGAATTGAAGAAAGTTGGAATTAAAGAAAATGAAGTTAAACTCTGTGAAATAAAAATATTTGCAGAAAGAGGAGTTTAATATTAAAAGATGCCCTGTTCATTTTCTTTAGAATATGGATTAGAATAAGTCCATTAACTCGCTCATCCATTCATTCATTCATTCATTCCTCAAGAGGCAGGGGTATAGAGTACCTCCTCTGTACCTGTCACTGTGCAGGCCACTGGTAATACAGAAACAAGCAAACAAAATAGCCTGTGGCTTCAAGGAATGAACACTCTAAGCCAGCACTATTCATTAGAACTTACTGTGATGATAGAAATATGGCTTTGGGGCACTTGGAATGTGGTTAGTGTGACTGAGGAACTGAACTTTAATCTTTAATTTAATTTTATATTAAATTTTAACTAATGTAAATTAAATAGCTACATGTGGCTACCATACTGAATAGTGCAGGTCTAAGCAAACATAAGACTGTGATACTGTGCTATTATAAAATTGTGTATGGGGTGTTATAATAACACGGAGGTGAGGTATTATATTATATTATATTATATTATATTATATTATATTATATTATACAAGGTGACAGAGGCCAGGAAAAGTTTGGGGTAAAGTTGATACCTGAGGTAAGCTTTGACTAACAGTAGGAGTTAACGTGATGAAGAAGCCTCCTTGTAAATAGAAAGGGCAGCATGCAAAAGTCGCTCCAAGACAGGAGAAAGCAGGGCATGCTTCAGGATCAGCATTTTGATTAGTACAGGAGAGCAAAGCTGTTTTATGAGAAATTACGTTAATGCAATGGTAGTGTCCAAGAAGACTACCAGTCGAGTTATCCAAGGGGTCATAACAGAAGGTGTCACAGACCAAATTGGTATACTGAAATCACATGGTTTGTGGAATTAAACACACAGAAAAAAGCAAGAAGAGATATAGCAGGGAGCAAGCAGGGGGAAGGATCATAACCTGACTTCTTGGTTATGCAGTGTTCATGTGCCCTGTCTCTCTCCGCTGCCTCAGCCTTCTTCACTCTCTGTAAGTTTCTGAGGATCAGGGTTGAAGTTTGAAACAGGGGGCTTGGAAGACCGAAGGTGCCTGAGGCCACTTACACACACTTGCTATCTAGGAGAGATGCAGGGACAAACATGCCTGGCCAATAGCTATAATTTGCCACTGAGGCTGCTGAATAGCTTTGTGTTTTATCTGCAGTTCTAGGGTCAATGTAAGGATGACATTAACTAAAGGTGGCATATCTCTACCTTATGATGTGGCCTTTCCATCCATTTCTATCTATAAAGTAACAGGTCTTACCATATGGATTCTGCCTATGTCCCACAAACTGCTTGCTAATTCATTATCTGTGCTTACTAATATTTCTTATGAGTTTCATCTATCCTATTTTTCTAGTCTTTAATCTCAAATTTGAATATTTTCAAATAATAAGCAAACATACAATAAAGAAGAGATGAAGTAGGAAACAGCGAAGTCTGAAGAGATGACTTGTTTACAAAAATAAAAGTACGTTTAGGCCAGAAAAAGTGAAGAGACAAATAACTGATGAAAAATATTTAGCAAAGAGCTTTGAAACCTGTGTCAAAATTATTATCTAGTAGACAACCTACTCCAAGCGCAGACTGCATTTCAAACAAGTGTAGGCCTTTTTGAAACATCATTGTGCAGACTCTAGAGAGTTAATCTGAATGAGGGCTCTGGCAGTTGGAGAAGGACTAGTGGAGATTTTATGGGCAGGCACCCAGAGAAGGAGATGTGAAGTGGAGAGAACGACCTAATGCCTTTCCTCCATGCAGACCTATGGACTGGCATCTGGACTCTTAGAAAAAGGGCCTACAGGTAGAAGCTGAAAGAAATGTTTTGTGACAGATACTGCAAGACACTGGGTTTCAGTCAGAGTTGTCACAGTTTTCAGATGACAGAAAGGGAAGGATGGGCACCCCAAATTTTTGTTAGAGCTATCACCCATATGACCTAGCAAGCCCTCTAATACATTGAAGGCAGACCCTGATGGAGGGATTGCAGACACCAAGCAGCTCTTGATGGGGACTCCACAGGGGTGTTTGAGGCTTGTATGAGCAGGACAGGGAAGGACCAAGGTAACTTGACTCACTTGGGACTTTGTATCCACAGAATAATGAGGACAGGAAACTTCCAGTGCTATTGTGCATCAAAGCTTTTCCTATAAAAATAGCAATTATGTGGTTTCATAGTATTTCAACAGATTATAATTTAAGAAGAACTGGATCAGGATGAAGATTAGTTAAGGTCTAATAAATAATCCCCCAAACAGGGAATTTTTATTTGTTTAATTCACTTTTGTATTCCAGTACCTGAAACAGTATTTGGCACATCATAGGCACTTGATAGATATTTACTGAAAAAATAAATGAATAGAGCTAATTTAGGATACTAAGAGGGGATATGGGTTTAGGTATCTTTATGCATTATGCAAGCATAGGGAAAATTTATCATATGGAATTGATAATACAGGGAGTCAATTCCTGAAATAAAGCCTAGGGGTATATTATTTTGGAATTTTGTGTTTGCTATATTTTACTGTTACATAAGATGTTCTCCCTAGGGATGGATCTGGGTTGAGACTGCTGGAAATGATGTGGTTATATCAGAAATAACATTCCTGACTATCATGTAAAGGAAATGTCATTGCCAACTAAGTGATTTGTTTTAGAACATGTGCCCCAGTGCTTGTTGTGATTTGAAGGCATTCTGCAGATATGACCCCCAGATCACATGATTTGTCTTACATCTGAAGTACCTTTCTCTCCCTAAGAAATACATTCTTTTAACTGAAGATAGCCAGTCCCTCCAGAAAGGCCCAGCTATGGAACTGTTCAAAGGGTCCACAGCCCTGGGGAGTATAGAGCTTATACCATGGTCAGTGGGGAAATAAAGGCAGCTTGCAGCATTCCACGAAGAATTGCTAAGGATTTTAGGTGTGATATAATGGAACAATGAAGGAGCATGGCCTAAAACAGCAGTGGAAGGGAGGGGCATGCAAAAAAAAATGGGTTTCAAATTGCAAAATGAGAATTTAATGCTAAGTTTTTTGAGATGTGTGATTGACAGATACTTATATTGTTAGAAAGGTTTAGGAAAGTCATTTCTTTCAAACTACTTTAAATTCTAAGTGATTCTTTCCTTCCTCTGCTCTTCTTTACCTGAGTGCCTGCTCAGTAATTCCACTCCTTGAAAAACATATTGCTACGAGGTCTAAGTTTATAGCTTCCAGATTATTACTAAATTTTTGACATCGAATAAAAAAGGTTTATAACTTTAAGAGGAAATTCTTCAGTAATGAAATAGTGGTCAGAAAACTTTTGCCTAATAGTTCCCAGAGAGAGTGTGACATGTGTACATTTTGACCACAGAAGTTGTAATTTGGCAGCTGGAAGTGCTATTTGGAGTAAAATGAAGGCACACAAGTTATAAGTAGCCACTCTGCATAAGGAGTTGCATTTGCGCAGAGTAGAGGAACAAGTTACTCAGTGTCATTATTTGTGTAGGTGTTTACTCAATGTAAAACTGTAAATATGACTTAGATAACTGAAAACATTGAAATGAGAGTGTTCTTTGCTTGATCAAAATCTTTTCAAAACATGAAAAACACTTAAAGACCTATCCTCTGAGACCTTTAACTATCCAATTACATTTTCATTTTGACCACACATTTTAGAGCCATAACTATACTAAAATATATAGATGTATTTCAGTATATATAAATATGTATAGTTTCATTTTTTAATAAAGGGTTTTTAGCTATAAAAGTAAAACGTACTTACTGTAGGTAATTTGGAAAATACAAATCCCAATCCTAACTCAGAGAATAGAGAAAAAAAATCCCAACAATTCCAATACCACAAAACAAGCACCATCTGTAATTTTGTGTACCGTTTTTTCATGACGTAGTCTTGTCCTAGGGTCAGCAAATCTACATGCCACCTGTTTTTATATGGCCTGTGAGCTAAGAATGGTTTTAATATTTTAAATAGTTATGGGAAAAAAGCAAAAGAATAATAACGTATCATGACACATAAAATTTATGTGAAATTCATATTTCACTGTCCATAAATAAAGTTATATTGGAACACAGCCATGCTCATTCATTTACATATCCTCGATGACTGCTTATGTGCTACAACACAGGGGCTAATGCTTGTAACAGAAAACATATACCCTAGAAAGCATGAAATACTTATCTAGCTCTTTACAAAGGTCTGACCTTTGATTAGACCCAAGCATTTGTCCATGTTATCCAAAAGTTTATAACTGTAAATTGTATAGCTACATAATTTTCTACCGCGTAGCTATAGCCTACTTAACTATGCTTCTGGTTGAATATGAGAGTATTTCTAATTTTTGTCTGTTATTATTAATATAAATAACCTAATCATAAATGGAATTGTTAGATCAAATGGCATTAAGCATTTAAGACAGTTGCCCAATTATAGATCCAATGGTTCTATCAATTTATACAGTTACTAGCAATTTATGAATGCCTGCTTCACAATGCTTTCACTAACCTTTAGCATAATTTGGAATATTTAATTTTTACTGGCAATAAATGTCTTATTTTATTTTCCATTTTGATTACTTGTGGGGGTTACCATTTTTTCCCATTTATTTGTTACTTAGCTGTATTTTTGCTTTTGTGAACTGCCAGTTCATAACTTTCTCTCATGATTCAAATAATTTTAAAGATAAAAAATCATGGAAAGAAAAATTTAACCTTTCAAACCTTTTTTGTCTACCCAAACTCTAATTCAGTTCTTTTTTCCAAAGATTATTAAGTTTCTTTTGATTTCTTGTGATTCTTTTTTCCAGAAAAAATAGGGATAGATATGCATGTATGTGTGTTTATGCTTATTTTAAAATGTATATTACTATTTATATATATGTATATATACACACATAAACACATGTATACATTTTGAACATTTTTTTTCACTTGGATATATTTCTCTATCAGCCTTTACATATTTACCTCACGTTTAAAATAGTTGTATTATATGGTTGTCATACTTCACTTAAGTAGCCCTCTGTTCATAGACCTCTGGTTTTATTTTTAAAAAGTTTTGTTTAGCACCGCATGTTCTCACTCACTGGTGGGAATTGAACAATGAGAACACATGGACACAGGAAGGGGAACATCACACACTGGGGCCTGTTGTGGGGTGGGGGGAGCAGGGAGGGATAGCATTAGGAGATATACCTAATGTTAAATGATGGGTTACTGGGTGCAGCACACCATCATGGCACATGTATACATATGTAACAAACCTGCACGTTGTGCACGTGTACCCTAAAACTTAAAGTGTGTAAAAAAAAATCACTTTTAAAGTTAAAAAAAAAGTTTTGTTTGTCTATCTAAAAATGCTTCAGTGAACATACCTGCATGCTCACCTTGGTGAACTCTTTTGAGTGTAGCCATAGAAGAAATGCCTAGCAGTGGAATTGCTAGGTCAAAGGAAGATACATTTAAATTTTTTGTCCTCCAGAAAGGGTGCAACAGCTTATGTCCCTAACTACATGGCATGAGTTTGCCTGATTCCCTCTTTTCAACAGTGGAGATCATCAGACATCTAAGTTTTTGCCCATTTGATATATGAAAAGTAATCTTTAATTGGGATGTGTTGCATTGTATTTCTTTACTTATGAATTAAGTTTAGCACCTTTTCATATGTTTTTTGGTTATTATACTACTCTCTCCCCCAATCAGACATCTAATCTGTACATGAGGCAGAGGCTGGCAGTGGTTTCCTGATATCTGTTTTCTCTTTCTTAGTGATAGAGCCTCTGAATGTTACCTGGGCTGCTCAGGAAACAAACAAACAGACAAACAAGCTACATTTCTCAGACCCTCTCTAAGCTAAATTAGTTATATGACCTAAGTTCTAGTCAATGGGATGTAAGTAAAAGTGTACAATTTTAGGAAGTGTCTGTAAACGGAAGCAGTGCCTCCTTCTTTGCTCCATCCTCCTTTCTTCTTGCTAGAATGCAGACATACTAGCTGGAACTTGAGCAGCCATTTTTGACCATGAGGTAAAAGCCATGTACTGAGCTGTGGAGCCCAAGATAGAAGCAGCCTGGATTCTTGATAACTTTATATTGCCCTATCAGAGGGAAATAAACTTTTATTTAAGCCAATGACATTTAGAGTTTTCTCTTACAACTGAACTCAGTCTTAATAAATATGCTACCCTCAGCCTATTTTCTAATTATATTATTTTAATTGATTTTCATGAGCCTTTTGTAAATTAAGAAAATTACTTGTATGGGGATTCTATGTGTTGCACATATTTTTACCAGTTTGTCATTTCAGACTTTCAGTGGCATTTTTCTATATGGTATGCTTGTTTTTATTTATTTGGTTTTTGTGTCTTTTTATATATTTGAGTGCATAAAGTTATTTATATTTTCAATTCTCTCTGAATTGTTTGGGAATGTATGTTTCTAAGACAGAGGGGAAAATGCCCCTTTGCATTTTCTGGCCATTTCTGGCACTCTCTACCGTCAGTTGTGTCAGGATTGTCAGGTCAGCAACAGACTGCAAGCACAAGGGTATGAAGAACACTGGGAAAAGAAAGAACAAAAGCCACTTGGGAGAATTCTTCAACTCTTTTTCTAACCTCAACCACATCAGGAAATCTAAACATCCTGGAGAAGAAAATGGGACATATTGTCTTGTCAGGCACAAGGTATCTTGAAGTAATTTAAAATTAAACTTTAAATGTTCTAGTGTAATTTAATTAATTAATTATTTTTTGAGACAGAGTCTCACTCTTGTCACCCAGGCTGGAGTGCAGTGGCGCGATCTCAGCTCACTGCAACCTCTGCCTCCTGGGTTCGAGCGATTCTCCTTCCTCAGCCTCCCGGGTAGCTGGGATTACAGGCACCCACCAGCATGCCTGGCTAATTTTTTGTATTTTTAAGCAGAGACGGGTTTTCACCATGTCGGTCAGGCTTGTCTCAAACTCGTGACTTCAGGTGATCTTCCAGCCTCGGCCTCCCAAAGTGCTGGGATTACAGGCGTGAGCTACCGTACCTGGCCTTAAGTGTTCTAGTATAAGTTTAAACCTCAGTGCCTCATTTTGTCTCTGAATATAACAACATACAAGCTCCTTTGATGAAAGGGCTATAACTTTCATTTCTGTGTAAGTTCCATGAGATCTATGTATTTACTCCAGTAAGTACCACAGGCATTCAAATGTTAGACCATAATAAAATATGCTATCAAAATATAAACATTTCTTTTAGCCTCTAGCACAATCTATGTACTTTTATTTTCCATTTTCAGAGAGGTTTGTTGAGTCCTTATTTTGTTGATGAAATGCCTCTAGATACAAAATAAGCCTGAGGCTAGGCTATATCTTCTTTGGGCAACATGGTAAGGTAATGGTCAAGCGTTTGAATAGGAGAGTCAGAGGAACCAAGATTCACATCCCTTTCTACCATTAGCAAGCTGTGCAACCTGTGGCAATTTATTCTGCTCTTTGAGCCCTAGTCTCTTCAACTGTAGAGTGAAGATAATTGTAGTGCTTTCTGATTGAGTCACTGTGAGAATTCAGATAATGCCTGTAAAACTAAATCTAGCATAGTGCCTGACATAATGCTGAATACATGTTGGCTATAATTGTAAAGTTAGAATTCATATCATTTGAGAAGAGTGAAAAAGAGAAGTGAAGAAGAGGAGCTACTCTATGCTACACATTTTTGTGTATATTATTCCATTTAATCCTCCTAACAGCCCTATGAGGGATTAGTCTTCCTCCTTTACAGATAAGGATAAAAGCTCACACAGGTTAAGTAACTTGTCAAGGATCACATAATTAGTAAATGGCAGAATGAAGTTTAGAACCTTAGTTCCTTCCACCTTCAAAGCCCGTATTCTTTCCATTAATCTTTGCTAAATCTAATTGCGACATAATCTGTATATGTGTGAAATAACAAAATAACAATAAAACACCAAGACCATGGAGTAATAATATAAGTCGTTTGTTCATTCACTCATTCATCATTTAGGAATCTTATTTAGTCCCAGATATTCTGCTAAGTGCTAGGGGTACAAAGTCATGATTCCATCACACTAAGTGCTCATAGTTTTATAGCGGAAATATAAGGATATACAAATAAGTGAAAAAATAGTAAAATAAATGCTCATGAAGGAATGTAAAAATGAGATTGGATGTTACAGTTAGCTGTAGTTGGGGAAGGATGGGAAGAGGATCCAGAAAAGCCTTATGAAAGAGGCAGACCTTGACCAGAGTTTGAAACGTGGAGGACTCACCCAACAAAGAGCAGAATTGGACAGACTGGAGGGTGATGTGAACTATGGACTGTCCTATTTAGGGACTCACAAGTTCCATGTAACTGGCTTGCACAGTAGAAGTGAGGAAATGGTAGATGAGGCTGGACAGGGAAGCCAAGAGCAAGGGCATAGTTATAGGGAAGCATGAAGAATCAAAACCATTGATCCAATCAATCTTCCACATCAAACGAGTAGCCAAGGCTGAATTGGAACCAGATAGAATGCTGAATGTCTGCCTGAGGACAGAGTTGTTGTGATGTGATTCAGGTTTCTTGTTAATATATTCTACCTCTTTTTTCTGATTTGTTTCTACCTCTATGGTTGTCCTTTTCAGATCTCTAGGCACACTGGGCCCTTAGGGTGTTTCCTAATGCAACTTCTTTGCACTTTTGCCATTAACTCACATTTCTTCCCATGCCTTGATGTCAGTAAGATAGTCAAACTAGTCTGTACTAAGGTTTAATGACTTACAGGGAGAAGAATGCATAAAATATTCCTACCAGCTTGTTATTGGTAGCTAAAAGTTAGAACTGGTAACTACCGTATGAGAAATAAATATTGGATGGCATGATAGCAGATGTGTGTGTGTGTGTATATATATATAACTGTGTATATTTATATGATACATATATCAAGTATATGTGTGTGTGTGTATTTATAAGGTGAATGTATGTTTTTATGTGTATATATATCTCAGATATAAAATTGAGTATTCCACAAGAGAAAACTATGTGATTTTTGCCAACTCTGGCTGTCTGTATAAACTACGGTGGCCTATGAGACCAGCATGACAACTGGAAAATTGACAGGTAGAATTTGGCTAACTCATCTGAAGTATTTAGAAGAAAGAAAACTTTGTGACACTGAGTATTGAGACTCTGGTAAGAGCACGTTAGGAACCAAAGTAGAAATGGCAAGGGAGCCTCACTGTAACACCCTCTTGTGGGTGCTTTGATTTCTTCATCTGTTTATGTGGAGCTGTGCAGACTACTTAAAAGCAGTCAATAATTTACAGGGCTTAAAACATCATCATGGAGTTTGAAGTAGTGAAAAGAGTACTATAGAATTTAATTGAATGAAGCCACATCATCTAAATTGTGGCTAATCTTGTTATCTATTTGGCTTTATTTTAGAACAACGTGCAATGTGCCATATGTATTCTTTCCCCTTAAGAATGGTCTGTCTACATCCTCTCAAGTATTATATTCAGGAAACTGATTTCTGGGTTAATGTCCCTCAAAAAAGTTAGGGTTTATAGTATATTCTGTCACACGTGGAATTATGGCAGACCTGTAGAATTTCAAAGCTGGAAAGAGTCCAGCCCCTCATTTGGATGGACTAATTTACCTGCCCCAAATGACCCAGTCAGATTGTAAAAGAACTGTGAGGAGAAGCTAGAGTCTGCTGATCTTCAGTCTAGTATTCTTTTAATCACACTATGTGCTTAGCATAATCTCCATGCAATACTACTAAGGCTTACTAAATCACATTTTTCCTCACTTTTTATAATACTAAATTCTAGAAGACTTAACTTGATCATAAATGTTACACAGGAGACAAATGGCTTAGTTTCAGAAGCCTTGGTCGGCAAAAAGGCTTTGACTTACAGACAATTTATTGGGTGGTTATTTTATTATTAGACTAATGCTTTATTTATTTATTTTTGTTTGAAAAACATTTGTAGAAAATTAAGATATTAAAGCCTTGAAAAATGGCTATTGAATGTGTCCAATTACTGTATTTCATACGATTTTTAAAATGTAGAAATTTAGTAGACACATTTTGTATTGTGAATATGTATTTAGCTGATGGACTATAGCAGTTCAAATAGAATCATTTATAGCTTATTGAGTAAATAAAAGTGCTTCCATAAAGATTCACATGACGCCTAGCTTTTATTTCAGGTAACTAATTTCCTTTTGAAAAACTGCTTAAATTTAGATTTACATAAGAGACAGAACACCTCAGCAGTTTTAAAAGTAGTTTATATGACCATGGACTTTACAGATTTAAAATATAAGATCGGGTGGTGAACACTAACTTTTAATGTTCTCTGACAAAAAGTTATTTAACTGTCCTTTACTCTCTGTGTTACATTAAAATAGTACAAAAGTGTTATGTATTTCTGGATATTATTCTGGATATTTATAACAAGAAAAACAGGTCATATTTACTTGTATTTTAACATCACATTCTCAAATCAAAGTTTCACCAGAATTGTTGCTGGCTTTTTTTTTTTTTTTTTTGAGACAGAGTCTTGCTCTGTTGCCCAGGCTGGAGTGCAGTGTGCAGTGGTGTGATCTTGGCTCACTGCAACCTCTGCCTCTGGATTCAAGCGATTCCCCTGCCTCAGCCTCCTGAGTAGCTGGGATTACAGGCGCCCGCCCAACTGATTTTTATATTTTTAGCAGAGACGAGGTTCCACCATGTTGGCCAGGCTGGTCTCCAACTCCTGACCTCAGGTGATCCACCCGCCTCGGCCTCCCAAAGTGCTGGGATTACAAGTGTGAGCCACCATCCCCAGCCGGTGGCTTCTTTTTAAGCTTTTAAGTGACTTAAAATCAGACTTTACCTCATTTCATGAAAAAGGTTTTTTTCTAGCAGTACAGCAGATGATCCCAGTAGCAAAAGCAGTCATTTGTTTTCCTTTATACAAAAGTAACTCTGTTTACTTTCTAGAGACTATACTTTTGGGGGGTACAAGACTTTAAGGAAATCTCTCTCTCTCTCTTTTTCATCTCTGGATATTTTTTAGATTATTTTCCATGTTTAGGACATAACGTCAGAAAATAGTGTGCAAAAAGTGAAACTAATTTGAAATACTAGGGAAATAACACCCCATTTCAAGGTTATTTAGTCAAAAATATTATATTGGATGAAAGGGTGCTTTCAGACGACATAGTGGAAAGTAGACATATTAGAAAAAGTAGGATGAGAAAAGGCAAAAGAGGGACCTCTTTGTAGGTTACCAAGATCTGTAGAATATTAAAGAGAAATGAGCAGTTAGTATAGACTTTCCCTAAAGGACTGCCTTCCTAACTTTGTAATGTGTTAGGTTGATGGATTTGCAAGAACAAAAAGGGAAACTTTAAGTACAACATATAAGTTTGAGTAAATTATGCGTATCACTAATATTGACAAAACAGGAATGGTTGGTCAATTTGGCATAGTTACCTTTCTCTAAAACATTCAGAAGAAAATACCCCCAGAGGATATCTGACCTTCCTTGGACTGATTCTGCACACCCCTCTATTTTCCATACATAGTTTTCTTAGACCAGAACTTGAAGTATAAAGATGTATCAAAACAAACTTTTGAAGCCTTTTCTGACAATAAAATATTCTATTATAATAAAGAATACTATGGCTATAACTATGTTTATTAAGAAGAAAATCAGGCCCCACCATTTCCTGCTCTTCCAGCATTCCCCTAACCCCCAGGCCTGGCAGAATGAGAAGTTAGTAGATGGCACTGTAATGTTTATAGCTGCAAAGTCAATCCAGTAATGACACTGCTAAAAAATGATTCTAGCAGCAGTAAAAATGCAGATGTGTACACCTCCAGCCTCTGATGTAATGAGATGCCTCTGTTCAGGTTCTGAGCTGAGATGATCAGGCCCAGCATTAAGGTTCTGCAAGGAAAACCTCATTAATACTACTAATCAGGGTCAACACATGATTTTGGAAGTTGTTTTCCTTCCACTGGGAAACCTTATCCTTCATAGAGCTATTTCAAGTGACCATTTTAGGTGTTTTCTAACTTCCAGTATAAAAAGAGATGATTTCCGTCAGCTACTGGCCTGCAGTAGAGTATCAGGAAATCAAAAGAACAAAGATCAAAGAAAATTGCTGAACTAGGTGTTAGATGCAGATATTGATTTTTTCTCCAGTTGTAGTTTTAAAAAAATCCACAAAAATGGTAACACATACAACAGTTGAATTTCTAATATGTTCCTAAAGCCAGTGATAAGCTTCCCTCTTGTTTTTACATGTAGCAACAATTTTGTATAACATGACATAATAAAGCACACCTTATAGTTTACATTATTTTGTTATCAAAACTGTAAGAGGATCTACTAAAAAGTTTTTTTTTTTTTAAACCCTGCAATATAGAGTATGATTTTTAGTGGAGATACTTATAACCAGACTTGTTATTTCAGCAACATTTATTTTGTGGGAATCTGGAAAATTATGTCATACAATTGATCACTATTTTCCTGCCATCTTTAAATGTCATAATACTTACCTGCTTTACTGCTAAGACTTCTTCATGTTAAATATTAACTACTAGATACTGACGTCACTTAAGGCTTAAAGGAGCAGCTTTATCAAAATATTAATTCTACTGTCCAGTATTTCATGACTTTGTGGCATTTTAAAGTTTAATTTCCAACAATTTCTGGATATCATCAGTGTTCTCAAATATATGACAAATTATTTTCATTCCCTTATTTTGACATGTGATTTCTAAATACTTATAATAGTCTTTATCAAAACAGGGTGGTATCATGGACATAAAGATGGAAACAATAGAGACTGAGCACCAGGGACTATGAGAGTGGGAGAGGGTTGAAGAACTACCACTCGGGGACTGTGCTCACCACCTGGCTGATGGGATCATTTGTACACCGTACCTCAGTGACTTAAATCAAGAATTACCCATGTAACAAATCTGCACGTGTACCCCTGAACCAAAAATAATAAAGTTGAAAGAAAAAACAGGGCGGTGGCATTATTATTAAAGTAAAGCCAAAGAGTTCTCATTAGAATTTTGTATCTTAGTATGCCATTTTCTAGAGGTCACTGGGATTGGCTTATTTTACTTTGTGCTACTTTTGTCAAATAAGTAAAATGGATAGATTTAAAAAACATAAATACTCATAGTTTATTTTCTAAGTAATCTAATCTTCCATATTATATGGCACTTATTTTATAGCATAATGAAATAAATGCTATTAGCATTGGTTTCTGTAAATTGCCAATGGACTGAAGTCAAGGTAAAAATCCCTGATTGTATTGACTCTCTGATATAATAACTTTATAAAAAGTTTTACACAAAGATTTAGTGTTTAGACAAATTCTTGTTGTCTAGAAAAGTTCAGAAAAGAGTAAATAAGGGATTCAGTCACACTTGATAAATAATTTACTATTTATATATTCTCGTGTAGATTATTGAAATAGTAGTTTCCATCTCATTTTTATATTATAATGATTATTAGTCTACTTGCCTGTTTATGGTTTTAGGCTCTATTTGAGAGTTTTCAACTCTATGTTTATTTTTTTTTTCTTTTGTATGTCACAGATAGGATCACGAGACCATTCAAATCTCTCCATTCCTTCAAGAGCTCCTCTTCCTGCTGACACAACTGGTATGGGGGATTTCTTACCATTGAAAGCTGAACTTGATACTACTTACACTTTCTTAAAGGAGACATTTATAAATACTGTGCCCCATGCTCTGACATCACCTCACTCCTCTCCAGTGACTATGTCTGCTAATGCCAACAGAGCAACTCAGATTGGATTATGACTTCATGAAATTAAAAAATGGAGGAAAAGTTGACAGTACAATTAAAATTGTTTTGAATGGGAATTTTCTTATCAGTTGACTTTTGTTTCAGCAGAAGTGGCAGTGGATTTAAAAAATTTGTGCGCTATCTTGATGTATTCTGGTAGCTCTGTCTCCTTGAATAAGGAAATAGCCAACTTTTTTCTCTCCAAGTTTTATTTATTATCACAGTTGCTCATTTTTATGTAACATATTTTTAAATGTTAAGGAATGACACATTTTGGGTAATTTCCCTCAGACTTAAAAAAATCAATAAGCCATTTTAGTCTCTATCTATCAAAGTTGTTTCATACTTGTCTATTTTAAAGCAGGACTGCAATGCTTTAATAGGATTGAGAGAGCTATTTGAAATGTATGCCAATGATTCCTGTCATTTCATGGCAGCCCGGCCATGGTTCACTGAGCCCCCTCTTCTCTCTTGTCAGCTCAACTGAAGACAAGCATTTAGTTGCAAACTTTAAGCAGGTTGTGCAAAACAGAAATGATGTGACTGCTTCTCCTCCTGCACAATAATGTCACTCCTGGTCAATGTGAGAAGGTCAGGTGGCTCCTTGTAAAGCTACATGATACCACTTGCCCATTTGAACAAGTTAAGTTAACTGCTGAATCTGGTCCCTGAAGGCATTGAAAACTCATTCTTTTAGCAAGTCTGCATTTGATAAGAAAGTAGAGCAATTGTGCTGGAGGATTTCTGTGGTATGTTTAGGCACTTCATAAGGACAGTTCCCAGACTAGGATAGCAGGTAATATATTTAGTATAAGCTGAAAAACTTCAAGGTAATGGCTGTTTTGACCTTCAAAATAGACTCCTTTTTTGTTTTTGTTGTTGGTAGGACCCAAGAGTGACGCCCATCTTTGATGCTGACAGAATTTAAAACAAGGCCATTGCCCTGCATTTTCTGCCTTGTAGCACACAAAAGTAAAATTGTATGTCAGGCCGAGATGTCGGGGAGCTGACAAGATGCCCCAGTGACATTTCAGCTAGAAAGAGCAAGTGTCTTGCAACCAAGTGGTCAAATATCAAATAATAGGTCAAGCAGGAAGGAGCTGAGTTCTAACCACAAAGAGGTTTCTGGTAACTTACTTGACAAGCTTTTGGGTGCTTTGTGGCTTGACAAAGTGATGTTCTGTTGGGTATCGCTAGACAGACTGTTCTTTATCGCCTTCAGAAGATCAGACATTGACATTGATTAAACTCTTTAACCCTTAAAGGTTAAATCCTTGCAGTTTGCATCATGGTAAGTGAAGAACAAAAGAATATTTGTAGTAAGAATTGGTTTTTGTATTAATCATTTAACTCCCTAGTGCTATTAACTTCTGATGTGAACTATAGCTTTTGACAAAGAGTCTTGATACATAATCTATTTTTTGTATTATTTTTCATTATGGAATCTTTCATTATGGATACATTAGAATATAACAGTATGTATTACAGAAGTTTTTTTGTCTTATCTTTACAGTGACATTTGATTCAAATATACCCAACTGCTGAGAATTTTTTTATTGGCCTTGGTAAATAAGATTTTATACTAACTATTTATTAGTAGCCAAATTAGCCAAGTGATTTATGCCATCTGAGGGAACACAGCAATATTACTGTCGTACTGTGTAACACATCCTATTCTTGTAATACTGAGCCACTATAATTAGCTTTATATAGTTTCTCTTTATATAATTTCTCTTAATTCTTTCCTTGGAATTATTTTTATTTTTTATTTTTATTTTTTATTTTTATTTATTTTTTTTTTATTATGGAATTATTTTTAATATGACCTGTGTAACATGACCTGTATGAAATTCAACTTGCAAATTTATTATAACATGGAAGTGCTATTTATTGTTTTTATACAGATCATATAATTTCTGCACATTTCAGAACACCTTTCTCTGCTGTTCCAAACAATGATTAGGATATTGTTCATACAGAAATTGATAGGCAATTTTTTAGTTCATGTGATATCACTGAGCTTACAATTCTCACTAGAGAAGAACAATGTTACTATATGTAACCTCTATGTCTAAGTGTTTGTGTGTGTGTATGCTTGTGTTGAATCTGTTTTCAGATCCTACTGATTTTAGAGGAACAAGCAGCTTTGTAAAATGTGCCTTGGAAAGGCCTTGGTCTTCTTGCCTTAATTTTATAATCTGTTAATGGGATAACTCCAAAAATAAATGTGTATGTGTCTCCATATATATGGGTATCTAACTTTACAGGTACATTTTGTACAGTGAATTCTGAACCACAAATTCAAAATTGGTAAATTATGATTAAATCAAATCAAAGCATGTCACATTTATAAGCAACTAGATGCTAAAGGCCATAGAAACTGAAGGATGAACCTCCTGAGCGATCATTAGTATTCACTACCAAATATAGTAATATTTATACCATATGCTTTTTTCCCAGAAGTCAGACCCAGCAGGAGGAGAAGATTTAATGACATATCCTATGGAGATCTGAGAAACTCTAGACTGCTTCTAAGCACCTTAGTGACCAATTGCTGCATATTTGAGATCTCTGTTGTGTCGGCAAGGCCAGTTGCTCTATCAGCTTCTTTATCTTTTTAAGAATGATGTACAGAGTAGACATATCTCAGGATAATGACTTCAAATATTTTTGTAGAGGAAAGGAAGTTTTACTTTACACTTCAGAATGTGGATTTTCCTACTAACTTTCTGTGATCTAGAAACACACCTATATCACCTATCACTATTAATTCTTAAAGTTATTGTTCTGATACCTGAGTCACACTTACATATTGTGGAGTTGCTGACATTTTTAATACATGTATTTTGGAATGACATAATATAAAAACAAAGAGGTTTAGGATTGCAAAAATTGCCAGTTCAGTGATAATTTAATGACATAAATAAATAACCTTTTAAATAGAATGATCACTTTAATTTACCAAATATCTGACTCTTATTAAACTTAGCAACTCTATTTCCTATTTCATATTTATGACATATGCTATTATTGAATGTTTAATGAGATTATTAGTATTTTCATATTACTTCATTTACCAGTTGTCTGAATTCATTCTGTAGACCATACTGAACAATAGGAAGTTGATCCTATTTCACTGTGCACTTATTCTTTTTTTAAGAGATGGGCTCTCACAACGTTGCCCAGGCCGGTCTTGAACTCCTGGGCTCAAGTGATCCTCCCACCTCAGCCTCCTGAGTACCAGGGACTACAGATGCGTACCACTGTGCCCTCACTGTGCACTTTTTATAGACAAGTTTTGTAATATAAAAGGTGGAAGATAATTAATATTTATCAAGCAACTGTTTTATGCCAGTTATTATAGCAAAACTAATGATCTCACAACAAACCTCTAGCATAGGTGTTTCCATCACCATTTTAGACATGAATAACTGAGGATCAAAAATGTTAAGCTTTTGGCTACCAAAGATCATACATAACCTAGGAATTAGTAAGCCTAGAGCTGCAATTCCAAAGTCCACATTATTTTGAAACACTGCTAGTCCTGCCTTCCAGAAATAATTAACACTTTTTAAAGAGAAAAAAAAATTTTTTTTAATTGTCCTGACCAGCTAGGAATAATTTTGATAAGTATGTTTTGGTTTGAAATCTAGATTTCTTATGAATTGATTAGACAAAACAAAATACATACATACTAGCACTATTTATGTAAACAGTAACTGTGAAGTTGGTGTCTATCTTTCAAAGGAAACACCACCCTCACTGTGTTGCCCAGTGTCTCTAGCTTGGCCAAAAGACCACACAGATACTCTCAGAAGCAGAGTCTCTGTTGAGAGGTACTGATGGTGAGTCAGCTTGACCATGCTATTACTTCCCAATGGAAAATAATGACATATGCCAAATAAAGCTGATCAATAAAGCATTCACTTGTGTAACTCCTAGGATAAAGATTTAAAAATATATTTTCTGGACTAGTGTAGTAGGCTGAATAATGGCCATACGAGATGTCCATAATACTAATCACTGGAACCTGTGAATGTTACCGTCTACGGCAAAGGGATTTTGCAGGGGTGATTAAGTTAAGAATCTTGAGATCGGGAGATTATCCTGGATTAGCTGGGTGTGCTCTAAATGCAATAGGAGGTATCTTTGTAAGAGAGGGAGGTGCAGGGGTTAGTTTGACTATGGAGAGGAAAAGGTGATACGATGATGGAAGCCGAAGTTGAAGTGATGTGCTGTGAAGATGGAGGCAGAGTCCAGACTTAAGGCTTTCAGGGCGTGCTAGAAGCAGAAAGAGGCAAGGAAATGGATTCTCCTCTCAGAGCCTCCAGGATTGTAAGAGAATACATTTGTGCTGCTTTAAGCCACAAATTTGTGGTAATTTGTGGCAATATGTCACAGCCACCGAAGGAAACTAATACACCAGTAAACGTTTGGTAATTTTTTTAAAAGATTAATATGTTAATCTTTTAATATTAGCAAACAGAGAAAATGTTCTTTCTTTTAAATTATCCGTAATAATTGCCTTCATAACTTGAATTTTCAAATTCTTTTCGGTTTCCATTTTATATTCATGGCTTCTAAATATAATAAACAGTGATTATATTGGGCCAGCATAGAGTCACACTCTGTTGCCATAACTTTTGATAATTCTTCAATTAACCTGTGATTTCAATGTATATTTTAATTCCTACAGTTTTAAAAAGATGCCTTAAATATCTTAAAGATCTACTTTAAATGATTGTTTTTATTTTATTCCATTTTGGTTGGCATATTTTAATAGCTTTCTTACAAAGGAAATTGAATCTTGAATGAATTTATATTAATCACAGCTTAAAATAACGATAGGGAATTTATGAATTATATAATTTAAATTAAATTATATATTTAAATATATTTAAAAGAAAATGCCAGAGCATTTCCTGGTCATTTCTCCCTGCCTTTTGTTATAATTGAAGTGAGATAATTTTAATAATTTTATTCAACAAGGAAATCTAAAATTTTTACAATGTAATATGTGAATCCATTTTGTCTTTACTTTGGTGAAAGCATATAATTTTTCCTGATGGTTTAATTTAATGAGAGAAAGGAGAGCAATTTTAATTGAAATGACTAAGTGTTAAATGTGATCAAACCTAAAATATTGAAGATTTAAACCTAGAGTGTTAAATATTGCAAGTACAGCCAAGCAAAGAAAAGAAAAATAAAGCCTCTGGTTCTGTAAGAAACCCCTCCATTCCTCCAGTCCTCCTGGTTAAGTGAGACATAAATGTGTAAATTTACATATTAGAAGAGCTCCATCTTTTTTCTTATACCTTAGCAATTTTATTACGAGACACTTTTCTGGCTGTAGAATGTGTTGATTGACATATCCAGATATCAGGTGTCCTGTTAGTTCATATTATGGATGCCTACATTTTTTTTCCGAACCTCCCCCTGCATAATCTTTTTTAGTTGTTGTTTTAAACAAATCAGAATCTAAAGGTCTCCCTAACTGTATCTTGTGGGCAAATTACATTTCCATGGACGTTGCGATGGGAAAATGTGTTCTTACTCTTTGCAGTAGTGATACCTAATTGATATCACATACTCTAAGTTTAAAATCTCTGGATATAGTATGGGAAGGAGATAAATCAAAACAGAGTTTTGCTCCTTCCTCTAAATCATCTTCTGTGTAGGTGTGTTTGATGCTTAGGCATATGTTTTTAAAGCGCTGACCTTAATGTTAGGCAACAGAAGCCCTACAACATATAAAGCTTTGAAAACTACTGGGTTAATGTTATCTGAAGACAGTTTTTTTGTGGTTTAATTGAGTCATGGTTCATTGTCTTTTATTGCATGTTAATGCCAGTGAAATGCTGATTGTTGACAGAGTCCTCCCAGTGAAGCGGCTCCAGAAATGTTGTGCGGCTATAGGAAACTACGTAAAATAGGAAGGCTTATTTAGATCTGAAGAAGACTCATCTGACAGGTTAAGAGCTATCAGATATTCATAAACATTCACCATGACAAGAATATAAGGTGACCTGTCTTCAGTAGATCCCTTCTGTGTTTTGGGTGTCTATACAAGAGGAAAATCTTAAATGTGATCTAGGATGAATGGAATTGTATTGGATGCCTAGTAAAAAGAACTGTAAAAGAAATAATTACAGGCTATATAATAGGACATCTCATTTTTGCCTTTTTCTTCAAACAGTAACCAAAATACATTTTCTTTTTCTAAGTTTACTTCTGGTTTAAAAGTAGAAGGCTTAGGCAGTAAAAGTGCACATGGAAAGCTTTGGAACGTAGACACTCCCTGCAAATCATTTAGGACCTGAGGTTTAAAGACATCATTTCATTCTGGTGACTTTGATGTACTACTGACTGTTGAACTCATTGTAAATGCTTCTGTGGTTACAGAAGCACCACTTCAGTTTTCCTTGGGCTGAGGAGTATTAGTCTAAATATGTGCTCTGAAGACGATTTAGAGAGATTCCTATGAAGCAGAGTTCTCATTCACAGTCACAATTAAAAATGCTTTCTAATAACGAATGGTTCTTACTGAAGTGTTCATGGGTCCAAGAGGGCACAAACTACATCATAATGTGTGTGACTGATGCACGACAGGTGGGGTTACACAGAAGAGTCCTGGCACATGGAGGTCATCATCAGCTTCAGCGTCCCGCTTGGGCTTTTTGCTCTCTTTAATCTGTGGGGAGGCAGAATCCCTGTTCTTCCTAAGAGACAATTTTGAGGAAGTCCAACGTTGATTTTCCTGAATATGAAGTTAATCAGAGTAAAAACCCTGTATCACTGTATGTCTAAATAGCTTTCAAAATTGGCAATCACCCTTTGACTAGATTTATCTGCTTCACAACAATTCAGATAAGAATTCGAACACCTAGGTTAGAGCACATACATATATATTTTTTTAAAAGTACAGCTTTATTAAAATATAATTCACGTAACATACAATGTATCCTTTTAAAGTATACAATCCACAGTTTTTCACATATTTCACAAAGATGAACAATTTTCACCATCTAATTCCAGAACATTTGTATTACCCCAAAGAGGAGCTCTGTACCCACTGGCAATCACTTTCCATTACCCAATCCTCTATCCCCTGGTGACCATAATCTACTTTCTATCTCTATGGATTTGCCTATTTTTGTATATGTCATGTAAATAGAACAATATGTATTGCTATTTTTATCTGGCTTCCTTCATTGAGACTTAACATTTTCCGGGTTTGTTCATACGGTACCGTGTATCTACTTCATTCCTTTTCAAGTGGAATAATATTCCACTATATGAATAGACCACATTTTGTTTATTCATTCACCATTTAATTGACTTTTGATTTATTTCCAGCTTTTTAATTCAAATAGTTTTGTGGTGTGAATTTCTTAGTATTTTTCTATAGACAAAGTGGTGTCATCTGCAAATAGACACAGTTTTACTTCTTTTCTAATCTAAATGCCTTTCATTTCTTCTTCTTACCAAATTGTCTCAGCTATAATCTTCAGTACAATGTTGAGTAGTAGTAGCAAGAGTGAACATACTTGTCATGTTCCTGATCTTAGGGAAAAGCGTTAAGTCTTACACCATGAAGTGTGACATTAGCAACTGGATTTTCATAGATGCCCTTTATCAGGTTGAAGATGTTCCCTTCAATTTTTAGTTTTGTTGGCTGTTTTTTATCACAGAAGGGTGTTTCAATTTGTCAAATATTTTTTCTGTATCTATTGAGATGATCATGTGGTTTTTGTCCTGTATTCTAACATTGATTGATTTTCACACATTAAACCAATCTTGCCTTCCTGGGATAAATCTCACTTGGTCATGGTGTGGTATGTAATCTTTTTTTTTTCATGTTTCTGGATTCAGTTTCCTAGGATTTGTTGGAGATTTTGCATCTCTGAAAATAAGGAGTATTGGTTTGAAGTTTTCTTGTGATATCTTTATCTAGTATTAGGCTAATACTGGGCTCATAGAATGATTGGGAAATTATCCCTTCTCTTCTTTTTTTTAAAGAGTTTGGGAAGGGTTAATGTTAATTTTTTGAACATACTTAGAATTTATTAGTGAATTCATCTGGGCCTGAGCTTTTCTTTGTGGGAATTTTTTTTATTATTAAAGAAATCTTTTTAATTGTGGTAAAATATACATAACATAAAATTTACCATGTTAACAGTTTTTGATTATTTAATCTCTTTACCTAAACAAGGCTGTAGTATTTGGCAAAACTTAATAAGGACTTGAGAATAACTGAAGGGAATTCTATCATAGAGAGTAAAAATATTAAGACTGGAAAGAAAAGAGTTTTAGATATAATAATACAAAGCATCTAATGTTTTCTGGAAATTTTCTATTTCAAATTAGGATTTTGACTTTACCTTTGTAGAACCAAAAGGTTCTGAAGTGGTTTACTAAAGTGGTTTTTCAGAAATAGGAATAATCTGCCCCCGAATTCAAACAACAACTGGACTTTGGAAATTACATGTTATTTGCAAGACTTTAAAGGTCCTAGAACTAATTCTTAAGTTGGACTCAAGTCAGATTTCTTAAGGTCCCCCTAGCCCCAGTGATCTCTCCAGCAAATGGTTCAGAAAGGGGGTTCAGCAGCTCTCCTCCCTCTCAGCACCCTCAGCATCCAAGTTCTATTTCTGAGACAATAGCCTGCATGTATGGCCTCTCTGCTCTCCCCAGGCCCATGCTTTATAATTAGGGTTTTCTCTCAGTGGAGACCTACTTTAATTGATTTCTTAAAAGCCATCTTTCATAGCCCCAAACCATCTGTACAGATCTGTTCTTCAACCCTTTCAAGCTATAGAAGAAGGTCCTTGGCATTTGTCTAAGATTTACCATTCTATAATACCTGGGCTTATATTCTGTTATAATGTCATGGTTGATATTCTTGGGTGTTGCTCATTTGGTTTTTTTTTTTAATAACTATTTCAAAGCACCTGCTACGTACTGAATTGTGTCCCCCCAACCCTGCCCCGCCCACCCAATTTGTATATAGAAACCTGTATTAGTCCGTTTTCATACTGCTGATAAAGACATACCAGAGACTGAGTAATTTACAAAAGAAAGAGGTTTAATTGAACTTACAGTTCCATGTGGTTGGGAAGCCTCACAATAATGGTGGAAGGCAAGAAAGAGCAAGTCACGTCTTACATGGATGGCAGCAGGCAAAGAGAGAGAGCTTATGCAGGAAAACCCCCATATAATAACCATCTGATATTGTGAGACTTACTGTCATGAGAAAAGCCAGGAAAGACGTGCCCCCATGATTCAGTTACCTCCCGCAACACATGGGAATTCAAGATGAGATTTGGCTGGGGACACAGCTAAACCATATCAAAACCCTAACCCCCAATGTGATAATATTTTGATATAGGCTCTTTGGGAGCTACTTCAGATTAGATGAGGTCATGAGAGTCCTCTTGATGGGATTAATGGCTTTATATGCAAAGGAAGAGAGAAAAAGAGAACACTCACTCTTTCTCCACCACATAAGGACACAGTGAGAAGGTGGCTTTCTGTAAGCTAGGAAGGGATCTCTCGTCAGGAATCAAATCAGCTAGCACTTTGATTTTGGACTTCCCAGCCTCCTGAAATAAATGTTCATTGCTTAAGCAACCCAGTCTGTGGTATTTTGTTATAGTCTGAGCTGACTGAGCATCTCAACTTCCAGTGAAAGTGTCTAATTAATATAAGCAGTGCTGATTTATGTATGATGAGGATGACAAATAAGTGGAAAGATCTGTCTGGAGTAGACATGTAGAAGCTTTTTAAGTTGTAACTACCTAAACAATGTTAGATGTTCTTTTGTGGTTAGAAATACGCAGCTCATTTTAAAGTAGGCCAGAAAAACTGGGAGATTCTTACTACTTCAGAAACAATGTCTTACCTTTTCTTTTCCATAACCCTCTCCCTTCCCTTTTCCACCCCCACCTTTTTCTGGCTCCGTCTGTCTCTTTTCCATATACTCTCAGCATGACTTCCCAAAGGTACAGATTAAATGGCTAGGGTTATTTGAAAAAGCGTCTGAAGTTCTCCTCCCAGCCAGAAGGAATTGTACTATAAAGCAGAATAATTTGAAAGGGAGGAGTTTGTCTTTTTCATGAACAGTAAAAAGCTTTCAATTCTTTTAATAACTGAAAAGGCTTATACTTCTGTTAAGAGTCTCTAAGAACCCGTGATAAAGTTCATATTGTATTTGTAGTTTATTCCATGAACTGGGAGAATGCAAACTTCTTTTGAGAAGATTCTGGCTCTTTCTGACATACTTCCTCTGTATGGAGCATACTGAAGGCTGATGTATGAGTGCTGCAAATTAAGGTGTTATGTTTATAATTAAATACAGAGGAAGATATCATAGCCTTCATGCACTTCTGAGAACTTCTCAGAATTTCAATTAGCAGTAATTGAGCTTGTTTAGTGTTTATGGCCCAGCGTAGTGATGTGAGAATTTAGAACCGTATTCACTCACCAGCTGTGTGTCCTTAGGCAAGTTATTTAACCTCGTGAACCTCAGATTCCTCTCAGGGAAGAGGGAGATAATGATACCTTCTCTACTGAGCTCTTGTAAGCATTACGTGACAGAGTATTTAGCACACAGCCAAATGGCACACAGTAGTTACTGTCTCGGATGGAGTAGTTTGATGATGAGGCACCAAATCCCACTCAAAATTACTGGAAGGAAAGAGGGATAATTCATGGAACCTGAGGGCAGGAGTGCAGCCCAGCCTTTAGAGGAAGCAAGGGGTCTCTTTCTTGTAATGCAGCCTCCTCTCCTCTGTTGCTGGGGGTGTCTGCTCTCTGATCTCTGGGCCTTTCTGTGCCTCTGCTTCCTTCCCTTCCTTCTACTGACTGGTGCTCTCAGCCTAATTTCCACATGACCCAGGCATGGTCACTTTAGGTTCTTAAACCGACTCACTTAATTTTCCAGTTTAAGAACCTAAAAGAGTCTTCACGATTCATTTCCCTGCACTCTTCTGTGTCCAGAGAGAAAGGGGTCTATGGGATTCTACTTGTTCAGCAGACACAATGGGAGACCAAGGGGGACATGGGTAGATTCTGCAAGAAGGTGATGCAGGGGTGAGGTCAAAATAATGGGCATCTCCAGAAAAGTCACTCAAATATTAACATCCATTCTCTCTTAAAGGTCACTTCCTACAAATAAATCCCACTGAAACATGTTCGTTCTTACCCTGGATTTCTTGTGCAGCACTTAACTATGGACTTGTGTTTGCTTCTTGAAGCTCCTATTCTAGCTTTCATAAAAATACATGATCCTGATTATCCTCCTACTTTTTTGATAGGTTCTTCTCCAGATCTTTTCAGAACCCCCTTCCCCTTTCCTCTTAAATACTGAACATTTTTTAAGGTTATACCCTCCTGCTTAATCTTTTTCCCCAGTTCTCTATCCCTTGACGAAATTCAGCCACAGAGAACTGGAAACATAATAGTTGACAAGCACATGGGAGTGCTCTTCATTTCTCTTTTTTCCTGTATCTTTAATTTTCTAGCAATATCTGTTTTTCTTTTTTTTTAAAAAAACATATTTTACTATTTTAACTTATTTCTCATACTCTCTTCTTAATGTTTTCAGACCTGGCAATATGCAGTATTTCCCATATTTTGTACAGTTTATATTGTGGATTTTGTGATCAGTTGTGTGTGTGTGAGAGAGAGAGAGAGAGAGAGAGAGAGAGAGAATCTCTGAAGCATATGTGGAATATCTAGGCAAGTGGCTAGTAGGTTCTTAGCACCTTTTTAAGGGATCCTCAGTTCTCCTCCCAAAGTCTCACAGGCAGTTGTTCCTGGATAAACAGTTGTGTTTCATACTGTTTGAGAAATCACTTTCACTGCTGCCAGATAATTGTGTAAGGAGTTAAATAATCTGCTCAATGGGATGGATGTGATTGCCTGCAATGAGAATAAATCTATAATAATGCATTTATTTGTGTTTGTTCATCCCAAGGTAGGGAGGCAAGAGCTAAATAAAGAGTGTGTGTGTGTGTGTGTGTGTGTGTGTGTGTGTGTGTGTTGGCATTTGGAAATCAGCACTACTGTATCAATTTTACCTCCAACTGCTAGATAAGAAATTTAAGTAGATAAAACAGAAACTCTGCTAAAAACCATCTTCCCACCAGAACCATTGAGGCAGCATAAATAGCCCTTTCCACTCCTCTGCAGAGTAGAGACCAGGAGCATCTGTAGTCCTCTGTATCAGAATAGACTACAGTATAGTTTCACATCAAGCAAAACTGGTCAGTATTTCTTTGAAATATAGAGCCCAGGTGGGCAACAAGATAAGAAAGAAGGTAAAGCCACTGAAGCCATGGACCCTGGACCAAATGTGAGGTCTGACAGATAATCTGGAGCCGTAAGACCTGCTGTGGTCAATGAGAAAGCATAGACTTCCAGGCCTCAGAAAGCATACCACAGTGGGTGCATATAGCTTCATGCCTAATTAGAGAGGACTTAAAAGATGATGCTAACTTTGTGCCGGTAATAGTGTCACTGTGGTTAGGTATGGGGTTAGGTATGTAATTAAGCACAGTCTTTCTGGAAAGCATTTGACCATGTATATATATGAGTGTGTGTGTACATATATATGTGTGTGTATATATATATATGTTTATATGTATGTGTATACATATATATGTCATAATTATTAAATAAGTGTATTATCTTTGATCCTACTTCTAGAAATCTTTCCTGAGGAAATAACTAGAGAGCTAGAGTAAGATTTCTCTGTGTGATATGCGTCATGGGGTTATTTTAAATACATTAGTAAATAAATTGTCCAATAAATCTTATACTCATTTAATGGACTATCAGGCAATATTGAGAATCATGGTTTTATAGAATATTTATCAACATTACAAAGTTCTCATGATTTGATATTTGATGAAAAGGATAGGATACAAAATCTGCTCTATAAGTTTTCCAGTCACAGATTTTCATGGATAGAAACTAAGTCTCACAACAGAGCAGAAATGGGTCAATTCTTCTCAACAAAAACAGATACTATGCTAAGTTTAAAGTCACTATAGACTTTTGCACAAATGGATCTACATTTCAGAACCCAGTCTATTGGTAATTTGAAGTATTTCTATATGAAAGTTTTGATGTATTTCTATATTTATACATAATATAAATATCTATGTTGGTACATATATGAGAGAAAAGGCATCAAACATATCTACCAGTGGTAGAATTATGAATAATTTTTATTTTCTTCATATTTTTATAAATTTCTAAATTTCCTACAATGAACATTTATAATTTTATGTTTAGAAGAAAATAAACTCTATAAAGACAGCAGAGGAACATTTCACTGTGTACAAAGAGGCACACAGGAAGGGAGGCTCCATAATTATGTGGCAAATGGAAATAACCTTACTTGAGTAATAATGCAGTACACCAAGTGAAAAGGGTTTTTTTTGGACCAATCATACAAATTCCTTTTCTTCCTAAGGTTCAAGTGTGAGATACATTTGCAGGTATGAACACACTGATCCTTTAGTCAGATTACTTCCATTCAGTTGCTGCCTTATACTTTAATCTGTAAGTCAGCAGCAGTATCATCACTGTTAACAGGGACAGTCCTTCATCTGGGTTTTGAGTTTCTCATTTATCCTGGTAGCTAGGCTTTGTGCAAAACACATTATTCGGATTATCTCATAATTTCCAAAAATGACCTATTGTTACACTACCTTACAGACAAGGAAATTAAGACCTAGAGAGATTAAGTGACTTTCCCAAATTAGGCAGCAATGGAATGGCAGATTCTTCAACTTTCCAACTTTTGGTATACTAGAAAATACTGACAATTTAGGAAGAAACAAGTTGTACTGTAATATGTAGAATAACTGACCACCCAAAGATGATAATTCAGTATTTATTTATTATGTATTTCTGATCTTCCCATGAGAGGCAGAGGTAATTCAGTACTTATTTAAAAGATAGAAAAAATGAATATGAGTCCCTTTGACAGACCCACCTGGAGCTTTGGAATTACTTGATACCATTCATCAAGAAATGGTCAGACCATTTTAGTTTTGTGTGCAGCTGTTGATGAAGTCAGATAGACTGGTTAATCAGTGGAGAATTTGCAGGGCATTCTTTTTCTTCCCATTATTGGCTAGTCATAAACTCTACTTGGTTGAAAGGCACAACAGAACCAAATGATGAACAAGCAGGGATAACTTCATAAAGGAATGAAAGCAGAATATTAAGAAACTGCTGATGCTTAGGAAATAAAAGGGGCTGATAATGGCAATTAATGATTGTGAAATCTGGGCCTCATTGCTGTGAGTCTTAAAATCAGTTCTAAAACAGAAGAAGATTAAAATACATATTGATCTGCTGATAGGCAAAAGGTAAAGTTTAAAAGCAAAGAATTGACCAATATGTATTACGTTGATTAAACCCTTCTCTGCGATGTGAATAAACACAAGCTGATAACTAGTGTCTGTGAGTTCCTGAATTGATTCTTCATTGAGTATACTTCAAAGATGCAGGACCATGTCTGTCTGCAATCACCTTCAGAAAGGCTGTCTTGCTGCAGAGGGATGCCATAAGACACTTAAAGTTCTCTTTCCAGCTGATCCCCGAACTTACTTTACTAATGCAGCCAGTGTAACAGCAACAGGCTTTGAAGTGCAAAGCCTTCCTTCAGTTATGCGCTCATTAAAAACTAACATGCTCTCGTAAAAATCCAAGAACTGTAATGGGAAAGATTTTATACGAAGAAGGCAACAAAACCCCAGATTGCCCTAGATCCTTGTCCTTTCACTTATTTGCCTGGCACCTGCTGGAGATGCAGACCAACTTACTGAACTTTAGACATGGCACTCTGTAAAAGTAACTAGGACCTTGAAGAACTTTCCTGCTGACTTACTCTTAGATGACTATTTCCATTCTGTTGTTTATCTCATTTGTTTGTTCATATATGGTCATTAACACAGGTTCTATAAGGATTCTAAGGGACTGAGAAATGTAGTAATTAAGTAAAGTAGTAATAGAAATATTGTGAGAATTTAAGGTGTAATATTTCAAATCAGTGGGGAAAGATGTATCCTTTAATACATGGCATTAGAATTACTTGCATTTGTCCAGAAAAAAAACCTACATTGTTTATGCTGAAATAAACTCCAGAAAATAAAATATTTACTTAAAAATGAGAACTATGAATGTACTAGAAATATACATAGCTGATTTGTTTTTCATAATATTGGCATAGAGAAGGCATTTCTAGGCAAGACTCCACACCTAAAATCTGTAACAGAAAATATTGAAAAAAATTTACTATACACAAATTTCAAACTTTTATACAGAAAACACCACTAGCAAATGTCAAAAGATGATGAACAAAGTAGAGAAAAAATTTGTAACACACATATAAGAAAATGAACTAATTTCTTTAGCATTTAAAGAACTCCTAAAAATTGGAGGAGGGTGAGGATTGAAAAACTACCTATTGGGTATTATGCTGATTACCTGGGTGACAAACTCATCCGTATACCAAACCCTCATGACACAACTTACCCATGTAATAAACCTGCACATGTACCCCTTGAACCTAAAATAAAAGTTGGAAAGAAAAAGCAACAATATTGTAACAAATGTAAAAAAAAAAAGCATGAGAAAGATAAACATTTTAATTTAAAAATGGACAGAGATTTGAAACATCAGTTCCCAGAAAAATGAATACAAGATTGACTGTAGCCTTGTTGGCAGTAGCCAAATCCTGAAGATAAATGTTCTTCAATAGCATGACTTGTTAACTAAACTATGATAACAGCTGTTAAATGAGTGAGATGGAGTTACATATATTGACATGAAAAGTTGTTCATATTTCCAAAATACAGGTTGAGTATCCCTTATCCAAAGTGCTTGGGATGAGAAGTGTTTTAGATTTGGGATTTTTTTTCACATTTTGGAATATTTGCATATACATAATGAGATATCTTGGGGATGGGACCCAAGTCTAAACACAAAATTCATTTATGTTTCATATATACCTTATACACACAGCCTGAAAGGAATTGTGTACAAAATTCTTAATAACTTTGTGCATGAAACAGTTTGTGTACACTGAACCATTGGGAAAAAAGGATGTCACTATCTCAGCCACCTTTGTGGACAATCTGTGGTTGTTTGGTATAACCTTCATTCCTGACTCTGAATTTATATGCCAGCAGTAAACAATCCTTTTGTTATACTTATTCACACATCAGTACTTAACAATAAAAGTATAACATACCATTAATACAGTGAAAAAAATTGGTTCAGGGTAACTAAGCAGTACGGTAGCATCACCCGGATACTGTCTCAGCTGTTAAACTACAGCAACAACTAACAAATGGCAGGCTTTCAGTCACCACCTATGAAGCTATGATGCTGTGTTTTGATTAAAAGGCTACTGTACACTGTATTTTGTTTTTTTAGATTAGAAGAAACATCAGAAACCCTTGAGGGACCAGGAAGTGAGTCCTCAAGGGATGACTAGCCATTATGCTGCACGGCTTTTTAAAATATTTCCTCCAGAATCATTTGTCTCATTATTAACAGTTTTGGTCTTAGAAGTTTCTGTTTCATTTGGAAAAGGCAGTTCCAAGATGGCTGAATAGGAACAGCTCCAGTCTACAGTTCCCAGCTTGAGTGACGCAGAAGACGGGTGATTTCTCCATTTCCAACTGAGGTACCAGGTTCATCTCACTGGGGCTTTTCGGACAGTGGGGGTAGGACAGTGGGTGCAGCACACCCACCGAGCATGAGCCAACGCAGGGCGAGGCATCGCCTCACCCGGGAAGCACAGGGGCTCAGGGAATTCCCTTTCCTAGCCAAGGGAAGCTGTGACAGACGGCACGTGGAAAATCGGATCACTCCCACCCTAATACTGCACTTTTCCAATGGTCTTAGCAAACAGCACACTAGGAGATTATATCCCGCGCCTGGCTCGGAGGGTCCCAAGCCCATGGAGCCGCACTCATTGCTAGCACAGCAGTCTGAGATCAAAGTGCAAAGCGGCAGCAGGGCTGGGGGAGGGGTGCCTGCCATTGCTGAGGCTTGAGTAGGTAAACAAAGCGGCCGGGAAGCTCGAACTGGGTGGAGCCCACCGCAGCTCAAGGAGGTCTGCCTGCCTCTGTAGACTCCACCTCTGGGGGCAGGGCATAGATGAACAAAAGGCAGCAGAAACCTCTGCAGACTTAAATGTCCCTGTCTGACAGTTTTGAAGAGAGTAGTGGTTCTCCCAGCATGGAGTTTGAGATCTGAGAATGGACAGACTGCCTCCTCAAGTGGGTCCCTGACCCCCGAGTAGCCTAACTGGGAGGCATCCCCCAGTAGGGGCAGACTGACACACCACACGGCAGGGTACTGCTCTGAGACGAAGCTTCCAGAGGAACAATCAGGCAGCAACATTTACTGTCAGCAATACTCACTATTCTGCAGCCTCTGCTGCTGATACCCAGGCAAAAAGGATCTGGAGTGGACCTCCAGCAAACTCCAACAGACCTGCAGCTGAGGGTCCTGACTGTTAGAAGGAAAACTAACAAACAGAAAGGACATCCACACCAAAACCACATCTGTACATCACCATCATCAAAGACCAAAGGTAGGTAAACCCTCAAAGATGGGGAAAAAACAGAGCAGAAAAGCTGAAAATTCTAAAAATCCGAGCACCTCTCCCCCTCCAAAGCAACGCAGCTCCTTGCCAGCAACAGAACAAAACTGGATGGAGAATGACTTTGACGAGTTGAGAGAAGAAGGTTTCAGATGATCAAACTTCTCCGAGCTAAAGGAGGAAGTTGGAACCCATCTCAAAGAGGCTAAAAACCTTGAAAAAAAGATTAGACAAATGGCTAACTAGAATAACCAGTGTAGAGAAGTCCTTAAATGACCTGATGGAGCTGAAAACCCTGGCACGAGAACTAGGTGACAAATGCACAAGCGTGAGTAGCTGATTCTATCAACTGGAGGAAAGGGTATCAGTGATTGAAGATCAAATGAATGAAATGAAGTGAGAAGAGAAGTTTAGAGAAAAAAGAGTAAAAAGAAATGAGCAAAGCCTCCAAGAAATATGGGACTATGTGAAAAGACCATATCTATGTCTGATTGGTGTACTTGAAAGTGACGGGGAGAATGGAACCAAGTTGGAAAACACTCTGCAGGATATTATCCAGGAGAACTTCCCCAACCTAGCAAGGCAGGCCAACATTCAAATTCAGGAAATACAGAGAACCCCACAAAGATACTCCTCAAGAATAGCAACTCCAAGACACATAATTGTCAGATTCACCAAAGTTGAAATGACGGAAAAAATGTTAAGGGCAGCCAGAGAGAAAGGTCGGGTTACCCACAAAGGGAAGCCCATCAGACTGACAGCGGATCTCTCCGCAGAAACTCTACAAGCCAGAAAAGAAGTGGGGGCCAATATTCAACATTCTTAAAGAAAAGAATTTTCAACCCAGAATTTCATATCCAGCCAAACTAAGCTTCATAAGCGAAGGAGAAATAAAATCCTTAACAGACAAGCAAATGCTGAGAGATTTTGTCACCATCAAGCCTGCCTTACAAGAGTTCCTGAAGGAAGCACTAAACATGGAAAGGAACAACCAGTACCAGCCACTGCAAAAACATGCCAAATTGTAAAGACCATTGATGCTAGGAAGAAACTGCAACAACTAACGAGCAAAATGACCAGCTAACATCATAATGACAGGATCAAATTCACACATAACAATATTAACCTTAAATGTAAATGGGCTAAATGCTCCAGTTAAAAGACACAGACTGGCAAACTGGATAAAGCGTCAAGACCCATCAGTGTGCTGTATTCAGGAGACCCATCTTACATGCAGAGCCACACATAGGCTCAAAATAAAGGGATGGAGGAAGATCTACCAAGCAAATGGAAAACAAAAAGGCAGGAGTTGCAATCCTGGTCTCTGATAAAGCAGGCTTTAAACCAACAAAGATCAAAAGAGACAAAGAAGGCCATTACATAATGGTAAAGGGATCAATTCAACAAGAAGAGCTAGGTATCCTAAATATATATGCACCCAATACAGGAGCACCCAGATTCATAAAGCAAGTCCTTAGAGACCTACAAAGAGACTTAGACTCCCACACAATAATAATGGGAGACTTTAACACCCCGCTGTCAACATTAGACCGATCAACGAGACAGAAAGTTAACAAGGATATCCAGGAATTGAACTCAGTTCTGCACCAAGCAGACCTAATAGACATCTACAGAACTCTCCACCCCAAATCAACAGAATATACATTCTTCTCAGCACCACATCGCACTTATTCCAAAATTGACCACATAATTGGACGTAAAGCACTCCACAGCAAATTTAAAAGGACAGAAATTATAACAAAAATTATAAACTCAGACCACAGTGTGATCAAACTAGAACTCAGGATTAAGAAACTCACTCAAAACCGCTCAACTACATGGAAACGGAAAAACCTGCTTCTGAATGACTACTGGGTACATAATGAAATGAAGGCAGAAATAAAGATGTTATTTGAAACCAATGAGAACAAAGACACAACATACCAGAATCTCTGGGACACATTCAAAGCAGTGTGTAGAGGGAAATTTATAGCACTAAATGCCCACAAGAGAAAGCAGGAAAGATCTAAAATTGACACCCTAACATCACAATTAAAAGAACTAGAGAAGCAAGAGCAAACACATTCAAAAGCTAGCAGAAGGCAAGAAATAACTAAGATCAGAGCAGAACTGAAGGAGATACAGACACAAAAATCCCTTCAAAAAATCAATGAATCCAGGAGGTGGTTTTTTGAAAAGATCAACAAAATTGATAGACCACTAGCAGACTAATAAAGAATAAAAGAGAGAAGAATCAAACAGATGCAATAAAAAATGATAAAGGGGATATCACCACCAACCCCACAGAAATACAAATTACCATCAGAGAATACTATAAACACCTCTACACAAATTAACTAGAAAATCTAGAAGAAATGGATAAATTCCTGGACACATACACCCTCCCAAGACTAAATCAGGAAGAAGTTGAATCCCAAAATAGACCAATAACAGGCTCTGAAATTGAGGCAATAATTAATAGCCTACCAACCAAAAAAAGTCCGGGATCAGGTGGATTCACATCCAAATTCTACCAGAGGTACAAGGAGGAGCTGGCTCCATTCCTTCTGAAACTATTTCAATCAGTAGAAAAAGAAGGAATCCTCCCTAACTCATTTTATGAGGCCAGCATCATCCTTATACCAAAGCCTGGCAGAGACACAACAAAAAAAAGAATTTTAGACCAATATCCCTGATGAACATCAATGCAAAAATCCTCAATACAATACTGGCAAACTGAATCCAGCAGCAGGTCAAAAAGCTTATCCACCATGACCAAGTGGGCTTCATCCCTGGGATGCAAGGCTTGTTAACATACACAAATCAATAAACGTAATCCAGCATATAAACAGAACCAAAGACAGAAACCACATGATTATCTCAATAGATGCAGAAAAGGCCTTTAGACAAAATTCAACAGCTCTTCATGCTAAAAACTCTCAATAAATTAGGTATTGATGGGATGTATCTCAAAATAATAAGAGCTATTTATGACAAACCCATAGTCAATATCATACTGAATGGGCAAAAACTGGAAGCATTCCCTTTGAAAACGGGCACAAGACAGGGATGCCCTCTCTCACCACTCCTATTCAACATGGTGTTGGAAGTTCTGGCCAGGGCAGTCAGGCAGGAGGAAGAAATAAAGGGTATTCAACTACGAAAAGAGGAAGTCAAATTGTCCTTGTTTGCAGATGACATGATTGTATATCTAGAAAACCCCATTGTCTCAGTCCAAAATCTCCTTAAGCTGATAAGCAACTTCAGCAAAGTCTCAGGATACAAAATCAATGTGCAAAAATCACAAGCATTCTTATACACAAATAACGGACAAACAGAGAGCCAAATCATGAGTGAACTCCCATTCACAATTGCTTCAAAGAGAATAAAATACCTAGGAATCCAACTTACAAGGGATGTGAAGGACCTCTTCAAGGAGAAATACAAACCACTGCTCAACAAAATAAAAGAGGACACAAACAAATGGAAGAACATTCCATGCTCATGGATAGGAAGAATCAATATCATGAAAATGGCCATACTTCCCAAGGTAATTTATAGATTCAGTGCTATCCCCATCAAGCTACCAATGACTGTCTTCACAGAACTGGAAAAAACTACTTTAAAGTTCATATGGAACCAAAAAAGAGCCCTCATTGCCAAGTCAATCCTAAGCCAAAAGAACAAAGCTGGAGGCATCATGCTACCTGACTTCAAACTATACTACAAGGCTACAGTAAGCAAAACCGCATGCTACTGGTACCAAAACAGAGATACAGACCAATGGAACAGAACAGAGCCCTCAGAAATAATACCACACATCTACAACCAGCTGATCTTTGACAAACCTGACAAAAACAAGCAATGGGGAAAGGATTCCCTATTAATAAATGGTGCTGGGAAAACTGGCTAGCCATATGTAGAAAGCTGAAACTGGATCCCTTCCTTACACCTTATACAAAAATTATTTCAAGATGGGTTAAAGACTTAAATGTTAGGCCTAAACCCATAAAAACCCTAGAAAAAAACCTAGGCAGTACCATTCAGGACATAGGCATGGGCAAGGACTTCATGTCTAAAACACCAAAAGCAATGGCAACAAAAGCCAAAATTGAGAAATGGGATCTAATTAAACTGAAGAGCTTCTGCACAGCAAAAGAAACTACCATCAGTGTGAACAGGCAACCTACAGAATGGAAGAAAATTTTTGCAATCTACTCATCTGACAAAGGGCTAATATCCAGAATCTACAAAGAACTCAAACAAATTTACAAGAAAAAAACAACCCCGTCAAAAAGTGGCGAAGGATATGAACAGACATTTCTCAAAAGAAGACATTCATGCAGCCAAGAGACGCATGAAAAAATGCTTATCACTGGCCATCAGAGAAATGCAAATCGAAACCACAATGAGATACCATCTTACACCAGTTAGAATGGTGATCATTGAAAAGTCAGGAAATAACAGGTGATGGATAGGTTGTGGAGAAATAGGAACACTTTTACACTGTTGGTGGGACTGTAAACTAGTTCAACCATTGTGGAAGACAGTGTGGCTATTCCTTCAAGAATCGAGAACTAGAAATACCATTTGACCCAGCCATCCCATTGCTATGTATATCCTGAAAGGCTTATAAAACATGCTCTATAAAGACACATGCACATGTATGTTTATTGCAGTACTATTCGCAATAGCAAAGACTTGAAACCAACCCTAATGTCCATCAATGATAGACTGGATTAAGAAAATGTGGCCCATATACACCATGGAATCCTATGCAGCCATAAAAAAGGATGAGTTCATGTCCTTTGTAGGGACATGGATGAAGCTGGAAACCATCATTCTCAGCAAACTATTGCAAGGACAAAAATCCAAACACCGCATGTTCTCACTCATAGGTGGGAATTGGACAATGAGAACACTTGGACACAGGAAGGGGAACATCACACACCAGGCCTGTCATGGGGTGGAGGGAGCAGGGAGGGATAGCATTTGGAGATATACCTAATGTAAATGACGAGTTAATGGGTGCAACATGCCAACATGGCACACGTATACATATGTAACAAACATGCACATTGTGCACATGTACCCTAGAACTTAAAGTATATATAAAAAAAAGTTTCTCTTAGATTTTATAAATGGACACGATTTCTTGTTCTGTTAAGAATTCACACTGCTCTAGTCCTTCAGTAAGCCCATTGCACATTTCACCATGTTGTCTATAGGTACATTGTCTGCAGTGTTAACAACGTCGTCTCAGTCATCACTATTCTTACAATCACCTTGATTCCAAACTATTTTGGCTATTTCACCATCAGTCAATGAATGAACAACTGGAGCCTCATTATCTATTTTAGAAACTTCTTTGATATCCACTTCTTCCAGCATACTGATGGACTCTGATGGAATATTTTTTGCATATGTAAGGAGGTCAGACATAATTTTTCTCCTTCAAAGTGGACTCCTTCAAAGTGACCACCTTATGTATCATCATCACTGAATATAATTACAGGCCAGAGGTTGTGCCAGGCATGCCCAGCTGTGTTTTTAGTCGCTGTATTCCAAGCATTGGCAACAGAATATATGGCATCCTTCATGCTAAACTCCTTTTGAAAACCCACACCCACGCCTCTGTTCATTGCTGCTAGCATGCTATTCAAGAAAATGTTTTTATATTTACTCTCAATTGTTCTAAGTCTACCCTAGTCACATGGTTGAATTAATGAAGTAACATTTGGGGGAAAGTACCTGCCATAACAGGATTGATGAGAATTTCAGCTGGCCAAGAACAGAACAATTGTCAAGAAATAACAAAGGCTTGTAATCTTCCTCCAGCCCAGTCTCCTTACGGGGAGTGCCAGCTACTGGTACAAAATGTTTGTGAAACCAATTGTGAAAGATGTCCCTGGTGATCCATGTATTTTTGTTAGCGTAATAATGGACTGGTGAGAAATTCACTCCTTGAAAGCAGCAAGGACACAAGCTTTTGCCTATCACAGCAAGTTTACACTTAGGTGTGCCTGCTGCATTAGCATATCTCAGCACAGTTATTCTACCCTTGGAATCCTTAATTTCTGTAGGAGCTCTCATCAGCTGTCATCAGTGTTTTTCTGGGGCAATAATACCTAAACAGTGATGTTTAATCAGCACTATAGACTTGTTCTGGTATCAGATTTTAATCAGTGATGACCTTCACAAACTCATCAATGAATTTATTTGTTGCTTCATGATCAGCAGATGCTTTAGCACTACAAATCTTTAAAAACTTAACACTGTGTGTTTTCTTAAATGTCTGCAACCGGTCTGTTGAATATTCAGTTTCCTTCAAGTTTCAGTTCATCGTGATCTTTGCTTGTTTCATTATCAGCATACCATTAATTGTCATATATTCACTGCTATGCGGTAGATCCACTCTTTCAATACACAACCCAGATCTTCATGTATAGCTTTCTGCAGTGTTTTTCTATTTTTCATTAACTTCTGTTTATCACTTTCAGCATAAAACCCCAGTAGTTTATTCTTCTGTTTCTTCAGGTCCTATACAGTGGCCATTCCAACACCGTGCTCTTCTGTAAGATGTTTCACACTTACACTGCTGTCCAGTTTCTCCAACAATTGACTTTCTGTGCTATAGGTAAACATAAATGATTCCTCTTTTTCTTATTACTTTTCTCTTTTTCTTTTCACTGTTACTCTTCGGGGTATCTGCAGGCCTTTTTGACATTTTGAACAGTTTATTTACACCACAGAGCAGAGAATAAGCAGGAAAACACAGGGAGTAATGCACATAGGTCTTGGCCCCATGTGGGACATCGTGGGGAACCTGCTGTTGGTGCGCCTGGCCGGCACACCTGCCATTTTATTACTTTCTATGGGCAGGGTTGCATGGGGGAATCTGGGCATGCACAGAAAATATATACGGCAGCTGAGTGGGGCTAGGAGGCTCTTTTTTGTTGTTGTTGTGTGGGGGGGCGGACATTGGAATAAACTGTGTATTGTGCACCTGTGTTTTGACTGAAACCCATCACATGAGGTCGGGTGTGGAATTTTCGACTTGTGGCATCATGTCGTCACTCAAAATGTTTTGGATTTTGGAGTATTTAAATTTTTGAATTTTGGATTAGGAATGCTCAACTAAAATAGTTTTAAGTTAAAAATACCCAGCAGGTTGTATAACAATGTTTAGTATAATCTCATTTATCTGTGGACATGTATGTCAATCTGGAAGGATATACAAGTATTATTATTAGCTCTGAGAATTAGTACTGAAGTATAAAAGGATAATTTTAGTTTTGTACTGTTTGGATTCTACAGTGTATTATTTTTATAATTATTTAAAATATTACATAAATGAATATGAAGACAAATTGAGGTAAAGGCTCAAACCAGCTAATGAATATGGCACATAAGAACAGATACATCATGCATTAAGAAAGAATAATGAACAGGGCTTTGTCCTGTATTGGCAGGTAGTGGGTGGATTGGTCATTGTGTCCTGGACCTCATACTCTTTTATGATTTGTGTCAGTTTGGGTCATTTGGGAAAGACTCTAAAACAGAGTTAGGAGTGATTAAAAGATGTTTATTGAAGAGGAGTGCCTGTGAAAGATAAAGGGGAAGAAAGGAGGATTGGGGAGGAAAAGCCTTCAGACCATGTGCTGATCTGACATTTACAAAAGTCTTCCTTCCTGTCCATTCCAAGAAGGAGTGGACAGAGAGAGAGACTCAAACCACAGTGCAGATAAGGTAAAGCCAAACCAACATGGAGCTCTAGAACAAAGACTGCGTGTTAGAGAAGTCCTGTTTGGGGCAGAAATGGCCAGACTCTCGTACCCCAAATGCTCAGCAGTTGGCTGGGGACTGCCCAGAGGAGCATGGCCCCAGCTCCTACACTTTGTAGATCCCAAAGTTGCTGCAGCTATAGGCTGTGAGTTAACGGCACTTTTTGCAGCTAAAAAATAAGTTTTTTGTTGAAGGGAGTTCAGAGTGGACCACCTGCTTGGCTGCCAGAGTCCAGATCCACTTCTCTATACAGGTTCAGGGAATAGCCCTTCCAGGATTCCACTGGGCCTTTCTTTCTGAGGGGAAATTTACCAGAGGGAGTTTAGGGAGACAAATTACAGCCCCTGTTGCTGCATTTGATCTAAGTGCTGTAAATGATACTCACTCTTCTCCACTATCCATTTAAAATTCCCTTGCCCTCAGCTGTCACCTCTGCTGGTCTCAGGGAATTACCTGGTGGCAGTACCCCAATCCTCATTTCTGAGGGATTTGAGTCCCTGATGACATACCCTTCTCAGGCCCTTGTTTATTCACTGTCAGAACTTGGCAAGGAGGTACCAGGGTGTGCCCAAGTGGATCACCCAGGTTTAACACGTATCCTTCCCTTGCATATTTACCCCACAGTGGAACAGAATCTCTACCTCCCTCTGATGATCAGCATCAATTACCCCTGCCAAGATGGTGACTCTTCTTGCCTGCTGGAGCCTGGACACAAGGAATTCAAAGTGCTCCGATGGTAGCTGTAGCTTGTACTTCCATAGGATCCTTATCATGTCTGTTGATAAGAGTGTGCCCCCTTTGAAGACCAATACCTCCAAGACTTCAGAGCCCTGAGTTGTGGGAATGGGATACACCAAGTCCCCCAGAGAGATCAGAATGATGACAAATGGAGCCACCCCTGCTTCATCCTTGGTTCCCAGACCTATGTGTTCTCTGCTTTTGTGAAATGGTGCCATACAGAGCTGTCTAATTCAGTATATACTGCATCCTGGAGTACGGTGCCTCATCTTTGCAGAGTATTTCCTCTCAGCTCAGTCTTCAGTAGGTCATTCTGTCACTCTGTTAGGCTGACTTCTTCTGGGTTGTTCAAAATGAGATATGATCAGTGGATCCCACCTCTCCTTCACTGGGAAGTGGATCTCCTAGTCAGATGCTATGTAGTTCCAAGTCTGTGGATCAGGCATTTCATAAGCCCCCAGATAGTGATGTGTGGCTGAAGCTTTGGGGAGGAAAGGCGAGTCCATACGCAGATTGTCTATTCCTTTGAGACTAAACTATTAGTCTTTCCAGGATAGCAGAGGATCAATATAGTCGATTTGTCATCAAATAGCCAATTGGTCTTTCACTGTTAGTTTCTGTTGCTGATAGGTTGGACCTTCAGAAGCGGTAGTAACTAGATCAGGCTTGGCAAGTGGTAGTTCACCCTGCTACCCAGGATTGTTCCTTCCTGGAAGGTTTATTCATGCCCTTCTGAAAAAAATTATGTGACTAAATGACTTGCATTCATTAAATGCAGAAACTTTAAAGGCAATGGAGGAGAACTCCCTTCCCTCTTTGAAAATTTGAAGAGAGGGACAGTTCTTGCCCCTACTCCTCAGCAAAACTCTTCCTCTATCAGAACAGGAAAGACGGGTCTGTACTGTAGCAACTTGAATTTCTCATTCCCCAAAGCTACATGTGAAAAAGAGACAACTTTTTCTGAAAAAATCTAAATTTTATTTTGACACTCTATTTCAACATGAGTGCTAAATGTAACCTCTATCATTCAGAGAGACCAGCCTGGGCAGCATAAATTTTTTTTTTAACAAGGGCATAGTGGTGTGCACTTGTAGTCCCAACTACACAGGATGCTGAGATGGGAGGCTTGCTTGAGTCCAAGAGTTTGAGGCTGCCATGAGCTATGATTGCATCACTGCACTCCAGCCTGGGTGACAGAGAGAGACCCTTTTGAAAAAAAAAGGAAAAGAGGAAGAAAGATAGAAAAGAAAGAAAGAGAGAAAGAGAAAGAAAGAAAGAAAGAAAGAAAGAAAGAAAGAAAGAAAGAAAAGAAAGAAAGGAGGGAGGGAGGGAAGGAAGGAAGGAAAAAGAAAGAAAAGAAAATGAGGGAGGAAGGAAGGAAGGAAGGAAGGGTGAGCAAGCAGGGAGGGAGGGAGGAAGGAAAGAAGGAAGGAAGGAAAGAAAGAAAGCCAACAGGGAGGGAGGGAGGGAGAGAGGTGAAAGAAAGAAAACCTGCTGACAGGGCCTGATATAGTGCCATCAGAACAAGGTTGAAGCACCCGCACGCAGCTCGGACCTCTCTATCCATCGAAGCAGTCCTTGTCTTCATCCAAGCCATCCCCAGGTCTTCCAATAGTGGTGCAGCATCTGCACTATTGTCACTGTACCAGAAAGCATCCAGCTGTTACCTCCAAGGACAAGGCTATAGAGACTCCCTCTGTGAGGCTCCTCCAGCCCCTCCATCTGGACACTTCCTGCAGCCATGCTCAATTCTACTGCTCCTACACTATCTTGTCTTTTATGGGCCTTCCCACCCAGCACCTGGGCGCTGTCCTGGACTGAGACATAGGTCTCTGCTCTTAGATTCCACAACTTATCTGGAGACGGGGGAGAGGAAATGAATCATGTCCCCAGGCTCCTATGACTCAGCTTGGGAACAAGAACTCAGGCTCTTTTCTCAGGAGCACACTAGTATCTAAGCGCTCTTCCTTCTGACTCTTCTCCAACTAGCCATCCTATGAGATTTTTATGTAATTTGGAGTTAAGGTAGCCAGGAGCTGTAACTATTCTGACAAAATCTAATATTTATGGCAAAAGCATAATGCCCTGAGACCTGCAAGACTTTAAAGAAGCATTTTTTAACTGGATGCTGTAGGCTTTGGGGGCAGGATAATTCTTCATCATATGAGAGTCACACTGCATGCCCTGCTCCCCAACCCCTAGTCCTCCTCATTGTGAAATCCAAAACATGCACACACATTTCCATATGTCTTCCAGCTAAAATTTATGAAGCTCAAAAAGTTTGTAAAACTACAAACCCAAAGCCTTTTCTTTCCGTATTATTCTCTATAGAATAAGTTTCAAAAACAAGGGATTGACTTTTTTTGCTTGCTGTTTTTTGTTACCTCTCCCCTTGAGGCAATGTGTGTCTCTTGAACTGCCCAAATGAGTTGGATCTCTGTGGCAAGGAAGTGTGGGTGAGAACTCTTTAATACTTTAAAAGTTTCTAGGTAGAAAAAAATTTTAATCATCTTTAACACTTTCCATTTTCTAATATGTTGAAGTGAGGTCATCAGCAGACTGAGGTGGGGAGTGATTGCAGAGAATTGAGGAGAGGGAAAAAGATATGAAATATTCATCCTCAGATAATGGGGAGACAGAATTTGAGTGTGAGTGTCCCATATCTTGCCAGACAGGTATGTCTGTAGATATCTTTTGACTCCCTATTTCCTTGTGACTTACCAAACCACTCTGGACATCTGACCTTCTCGTTAATAAGAAGAGACTTTTTTTTTTGCTTCACCTACTATGTGCAGAAGTGTATGACAACTACTCTCTCTCAACAAATGTTATCTTCCCCTATTTCTTTTCCCTGCTAAAATCCACTTATTCTTAGCATAATTTTAGCAATAATGAGACGAGAATGCTGTCTTCAACTGGATCTCACAGAGTTACAGCCTTTGATGGGGGAGGAGGATGGGATGGAGTGGGAAGGGAGGATCATCAGAGTCCAGTGTTTTGTCCTTAGTTTTGCACAGTCTGAAGATGATGATTGGCTCATTCAGAAATGATTGGCTGATTCACAGTAACCAAACTTGCCAAGAGGGTTGTATGTATATATTGGAAAGCTAATGCATTGATTTATAATGACATGCTGAACTTTCTAGTGACTCAGAGAAGGGCCTCACCTTTTCAGGATTCAGTTGCCTAGAAAATCAAGATAGGAATCAATTGACAGGAGTGCATGATCTTGTAGGATATGCTGCCCAGTTTCTCAAAGTGCTGATGGATTTTTCATGCCCTTCTGAAAAAATTTATCTGTGACTAAATGACTTGCATTCATTAAATGCAGAGCCTCTCTCTCTTGAAGAAAACAATATGGCACCCTCAACTCAGGCTGCCCAGTTTAATTTCCTCTATACTTTGCCCAAGTAAGGAGGGTTTTCTCATATGTATGTGTGTGTGTGTGTGTGTGTGTGTAGAGAGAGTTTTCTCATATATGCATATAAGTATTTACGGTAGGGTGTGTGCGTGGGCGGGGGTAGGGAGTTAAGGGGCATTTTATTAGGTAACCTAGATTCAAAGGTTTGCTGATGACTTTGTATTTTGCTATTCCAGTCATGCACTGCATAACAACATTTCAGTCAACCATGAACCGCATATATGATGGTGGTCCCAATGGTGGTCCCATAAGATTATAATAGAGCTGAAAAATTCCTATAGCCGAGTGACATTGTAGCTGTAATTACACAGTAGTACAATGCAACTTGCATGTTTGTGGTGATGCTGGTGTAAACAAAACTGTGCTGCAAGTAATAGAAAAGTCTGGCACTAAAATTATGTGTACTACATAATACTTGGTAATAAATGACTATGTTACTGGTTTACGGATTTATTATCTTTTTTTTTTTTTTGAGACAGTTTCTCGCTCTGTCACCCAGGCTGAAGTGTGGGCGTGCAATCATGGCTCACTGCAGCCTTGACCTACTGTGCTCAAACAGTCCTCCCACCTCAGCCTCCGAGTAGCTGGGACTACGGGCAGAAGCCACCATTGCCCATCTGATTTTTTGTAGAGACAGGGTCTCACTATGTTGCCCAGATTGGTTTTGAACTCTGACTCAAGCTATCCTCCCACCTCAGCATCCCAAAATGCTGGAATTACAGGCATGAGTCACCACGCCCAGCCTACGATCATTTTTTTTTTTTTTTTTTTGCTGTTATTTTAGAATGTACTCCTTTTACTTTTTTTAAAAAAAAAGTTAACTGTAAAACAACCTCAGGTCCTTCAGGAGGTCTTGCAGAAGAAGACATTGTTATCATAGGAGATGACACCTCAATGTGTGTTATTGCTCCTGGAGACCCTCCTATGAAAGTGGAAGACAGTGATACTGATGATCTTCACCCGGTGTGGGCCTAGACTAATGTGTGTGTTTGTGTCTTTGTTTTTTAACAAAAAGGTTCAGAAATTTTAAAAAACTAAAAATTTAAAAATAGAAAAAAACTTACAGAATAAGGATATAAGAAAGAAAATAGTTTTGTACAACTGTACATTGTGTTCGTGTTTTATGCTGTTATTATGAAAGAGTCAAAATGTTTTTTTTAAAGATCAAAAGTTTATAAAGTAGAAAAGTTACAGTAAGCTAAGGTTAATTTATTATTGAAGAAAGAAAAGTATTTTTATAAATTTATTGTAGCTAAGTGTACAGTGTTTATAAAGTCCACAGTAATGTACAGTAATGTCCTAGGGCCTAGGCCTTCACATTCACTCACCACTGGCTTAATGATAGAGCACCCTCCAGTCCTGCAAGCTCCATTCATGGTAAGTGCCCTCTGTAGTTGTACCATTTTTTATCTTTTATACCATGTTTGTACTGTACTTTTGCTATGTTTAGATACAGAAATACTGCTGTGTTACAACTGCCTACAGTATTCAGTACAGTAACACGCTGTAAAGATTGGTAGCCTAGAAGCTGTAGGCTACACTACATAGCCTAGATGTAGATGGCTATACCATCTAGGTTTGAGTCTGTACACTCAACATTTGCACAATGATGACATCGCCTCACAATGTGTTTCTTAGAACATATCCTTGTTAAGTGATGCACGACTCTATAATGTTCATACTGCTTACTCACCATGTTGATAACCCCTTACACAATTTCTGCATCTCTGTTAGTGATTGTAAAAAAGAAAAATCAAAAAGAAAACATCCCAACTTCCCACATCCAGAGTTCTAGTCCTGTCTCTGTCATTACTTTGCTGTGTAACCTTGAGCAAGTCATATATCCTCTTGGTGTCTCTCGAATAATATCCACATTGAAGGTGATGGGACTAGATGATTTCTAAGGTCCCTTCCAGTTCTACAATGCCAAGGATTTTATGACTAAGATCAGAGTTCCTGTTTCAACAATCAAATTATTCCACAACACAATGGCTCCCTTATATTTCCTGGGCACAGAGCAAATGGAAATTTGCACTAAATTGATTGGAGAAGTTAGAAAAACAGCAAAAAGGAGATGGGAAAGTGTCAAGAAGAGCCCACTGGGAGGACAACTTCCTGGGCTCAACTGCATGTCTTAGATTTCAAGCTGATAACGTTCACCTACCTGATAAGGTGTTGGGGTAAGGGATGGAGGGGCACATTTTCTGAATATAAAAAAAGGCTTTTAAATGCTTGGATATAAGAACTAAATACTCTGGTTGGGCTTTTTCCGTGTCATTATTTGACAATGAAACTAATGCTGCTGATCTCAACATAATAGGTGAATTTAGAAATAGAGTTACAGGCTTAGATAAAATCCAAGTTTTCACCCTTGACCATGAAGAGGTATTATATGTATGAGGATTGGGATGTCCTACTTTCCCTTAACTGCAAAGTATCCCTTTGGTGCTCATATTTCAACCTCCAAAATGCACTTTGCTAAAATGTTTGCTGTGGAGCCAGGTCCTGTGGACAGAAGCTGAAGAGGTGAGGGCTGTGTGCAAACACACGGTGGGGAGTCTGGATTGGTTTACAGTAAGCACAAGCGCCCCACAGGGACTGCAGCCTTTTACCTCTCACTGCAGGGGATGGGCATTGACCAGGTGATGCAGCCCCAGAAATCAATTCAACACTAATGAGGGCTGCAGCTGGGATCAGAAAGGAACACGTGGGAGTTTGTAGATGATGCAGTCAGCCTATCTGAGATATGATGGGAGCACCAGAAACGGCTAGCCACCATATCTGTCCAGTTTGCCTTTCAACACTGCACATTCACATTTGGGGTAACACAAGCCAATAGTGAAGGCCCAAAGCAGAGGCTTAGACATAGGACACTCTCCTGGATGAAATGGAGATTTTAACTAGTGTGTCAGGCCAGAGCACAGCCAGCACCAGAAGTGAAAAATAACTGAAAGAAAGAAAGATGATTTTTTTGACTTACGTGCTCTTGAGAAGGCTGGAAAATTCAGTCCAGTAAAGGAAAAATAACAAACTTACAGCTATTGCTTGTCTCTTCTAGAACAAAGATGACGAGCTGGTGGCCCAGTGGGGAAATCTTGTCCAGCGATCTGCTTTCCTTCCTCAACCTTGCAATGGTTTTGTGCTGCTTGGTTCTCTTTTGTTTTAACTGTGAATGCCCTTGGTGACTTTTCATGGCCTGCACATCGTATGACTCTAGGTGTCCATTTGCAACTGCAGTTCACCGAATGCCCCGTCACTGCCTTACTGAGCCACCGCCACATATTTCTACTAGCTGGCTTATCCCCACAGGTGTCTAAATTCGAGACCTCTGATGTAGAATAGTAAGATTTCTTAGTAAAGTTAGCAAAGGGTCTAAGTACTAGAGAATTGGTATTTCTAGTCCTGAAGGACAGCGGTCAGCCCTTGAGGGTTGTTTGAAGTTAAGAGTTGCAGGAAGTGGTAGATCTCATTTCCCTGGAGGCCCTTAACATTATAGAAGAGTCTGAACTTGGAAGGATGAGATGTCCAATTGCATCTAAAGTAGAAGGTAAACTAGGTTACTATATATATTATATATCACATATATGCCATATAAATAACATATATATTACTCATATATACCAGCTTTATTGAAGTATTAATCATGTAACATATAATTCACCCATTAAAGTGTACAATTCAATGATATAGTATTTTCACAAATATGTGCAACTTTCACCAAAGCCAATTTTAGAACTTTCTTATCAACCCAAAAAGAAATCCTGTGTTAGTAGTCACTCCCACTCCACCTGCCCTAGGCAACCATTAATCTACATTCTATCTGTATAGATTTAACTATTCTAGACATTTCATATAATCAAATAATATGTGGTCTTTTGTGAGTGACTTTTTCACATAGCATAATGTTTTCAAGATTCTTCCATGTTGTAACATGACTCACTATTTCTTTCCTTTTTATGGCCAAATAATATTCCATTGTATGGATATTGCCACATTATGTTCATCCATTCATCAGTTGATGGACATTTGGGTTGCTCCCACCTTTTGGTCATTGTGAATAGTGCTACTATAAACATTCTGTGCAAGTTTTTGTGTGAACATATGTTTTCATTTCTTTTGAGTACAGTTGACTCTTTGTATCTGCAGGTTCTACGTCTGTGGATTCATGCAACCATGGATCACAGATTGAAGATATTCGAAAAGTTAAAATAAACAATATAACAATAAAAATACAAATTTTAAAAACAATACAGTATAGCAACTATTGACTTAGCGTTACATTGAATTAGGTATTATAAGTAATCTAGAGAGGATTTAAAGTATACAGGAGGATATGTGTAGTAGGTTAAATGCAAATACTACATTTTTTATAAGGGCCTTGAGCATCCATAGATTTTGGTGTCCTGGGCTGGGGGTGAGGGTGGGCTGGAATTAATCCCCCATGGATATCAAGGGATAACTGTATATACCTAAGAAAGTCACATGGTAACTTATGTTTAACCATTTGAGAAAGTGCTAGATTGTTTTCTTTTTTTATTTTTTTTTGAGATGGAGTCTTGTCTCACCTCCTGGGTTCAAGTGATTCTCCTGCCTCAGCCTCCTGAGTGGCTGGGACTACAGGCATGCACCACTACGCCTGGCTAATTTTTTTGTATTTTTAGTAGAGATGGGGTTTCACCATTTTGACCAGGCTGGTCTCTAACTCCTGACCTCAGGTGATCTGCCCACCTTGGCCCTCCAAAGTTCTGAGATTACAGGAGTGAGCCTCTGTGCCCAACCAAGAAGGTTCTAGACTGTTTTCAAAAGTAACTCCACCATTTTACATTCCCACTAGCAATATATAAGGGTTCCAGTTTCCCCACATCCTAACACTTGTTATTATCTGACAATAATTTTTTATTGTACTCATCCTAGTGGGTGTGAAGTGTATCTTTTGGTTTTGATTTGCATTTCCCTGATAATTAATGATGTTGAGCATGTTTTCATGTGTTTATGAGCTATTCATATATCTTTGAAGAAATGACTATGCAGATTATTTGCCCATTTTCTTTTTTTTTATTATTATACCTTAAGTTTTAGGGTACATGTGCACAACGTGCAGGTTTGTTACATATGTATACATGTGCCATGTTGGTGTGCTGCACCGATTTAGCATTAGGTATCTCTCCTAATGCTATCCCTCCCCCCTCCCCTCACCCCACCACAGTCCCTGGTGTGTGATGTTCCCCTTCCTGTGTCCATGTGTTCTCATTGTTCAATTCCTACCTATGAGTGAGAACATGCAGTGTTTGGTTTTTTGTCCTTGCGACAGTTTGCTGAGAATGATGGTTTCCAGCTTCATCCATGTCCCTACAAAGGACAAGAACTCATCATTTTTTATGGCTGCATGGTATTCTATGGTGTGTATGTGCCACATTTTCTTAATGCAGTCTATCATTGTTGGACATTTGGGTTGGTTCCAAGTCTTTGCTATTGTGAATAGTACTGCAATAAACATACGTGTGCATGTGTCTTTATAGCAGCATGATTTATAGTCCTTTGGGTATATACCCAGTAATGGGATGGCTGGGTCAGATGGTATTTCTAGTTCTAGATCCCTGAGGAATCGCCACACTGACTTCCACAATGGTTGAACTAGTTTACAGTCCCATCAACAGTGTAAAAGTGTTCCTATTTCTCCACTTCCTCTCCAGCACCCATTGTTTCCTGACTTTTTAATGATCGCCTTTCTAACTGCTATGAGATAGTATATCATTGTGGTTTTGATTTGCATTTCCCTGATGGCCAGTGATGGTGAGCATTTTTTCATGTGTTTTTTGGCTGCATAAATGTCTTCTTTTGAGTAGTGTCTGTTCATATCCTTCGCCCACTTTTGGATGGGGTTGTTTGTTTTTTTCTTGTAAATTTGTTTGAGTTCATTGTAGATTCTGGATATTAGCCCTTTGTCAGATGAGTAGATTGCAAAAGTTTTCTCCCATTCTGTAGGTTGCCTGTTCACTCTGATGGTAGTTTCTTTTGCTGTGCAGAAGCTCTTTAGTTTAATTAGACCCCAGTTGTCAATTTTGGCTTTTGTTGCCATTGCTTTCGGTGTTTTAGACATGAAGTCCTTGCCCATGCCTATGTCCTGAATGGTATTGCCTAGGTTTTCTTCTAGGGTTTTTATGGTTTTAGGTTTAATATGTAAGTCTTTAATCCATCTTGAATTAATTTTAGTATAAGGTGTAAGGAAGGGATCCAGTTTCAGCTTTCTACATATGGCTAGCCAGTTTTCCCAGCACCATTTATTAATAGGGAATCCTTTCCCCATTGCTTGTTTTTGTCAGGTTTGTCAAAGATCAGCTGGTTGTAGATGTGTGGTATTATTTCTGAGGGCTCTGTTCTGTTCCATTGATCTATATCTCTGTTTTGGTACCAGTACCATGCTGTTTTGGTTACTGTAGCCTTGAAGTATAGTTTGAAGTCAGGTAGCGTGATGCCTCCAGCTTTGTTCTTTTGGCTTAGGATTGACTTTCTTTGCCCATTTTCAATTGGGTTATTTGCCTTTGTGTTATTGAGCTGTAAGAGTTCTTTATATATTCTGGATACAAGACCCTTATATATATGATTTGCAAATACCTTTTCCATTCTGTGGATTATCTTTTTACTTCTTTACAGTGTCCTTTGAAGCACAAAAGTTTTCAACTTTAATGACATCAAGTTTATCCATTTTTTGTTCATATTTAATACTTTTGGTGTCATATTTAATACTCCATTGCCAAATCAGAGGACTCAAAAATTTATCCCTGTTTTCTTCCAAGAGTTTTACAGTTTCAGCTCTTACATTTAGGACTTTCATCTATTTTGAGTTAATTTTTTTAAAAGATGTGAGGTAAGAGTTCAATTTCAATCTTTTGCATGTGGTTATCCTGGTATCCCTGCATTGTTTGTTAAAAAGGCTCTTCTCTCCCCCATTGAATGGTTGTGGCACCATACTTGGTTTCTTCTTAGGATCTCATCTAAGTCTGACATACTTGTCCCCACATTCTTGACTACAGAGGTTATCCCTCCCTTTAATCTCATCTAATATAGTCAGAGTTCTCACCATTCATGCGTCCAGAAATGTTTTTTTCCCAACTGTTTCCCAAGTCTTTCTGAGAGTCCCCTGGAAATGCTTAGGCGTCTCATGGATCCATCCTAGTGGTTACTTGTCCTAAATGCAGCCCTCTGTCTTTCTGGCCCCCTGTTCTTGCCATTTTGTAATTCTTTCTGGCTGCTGCCCCTCTCCTTGCATTGCTGGGCCCCAGGTCTGGCCACAAGCCTCACTTCTAATTCTCAGAGCACAGCTAAGACTATACAGTAATATCTAACACCATTTATTGAAGGCATGAGGTAAGCAGAATGGAATTGCCTTATAGGAGGCCATAACACATGGTTGGCTATTAATTATCACTGCCCTGGGTTCCACTCGCTATGCCCATCTGTAAAACATCACCTGGCTATCTCCCACCCTAGCCCTCTGGCCACCACGTGAATTCCAGTGTCGGCAGACCTTTTTTTCATATAAGCAGGCCCTTGGCCAGTCCAGGCCCCCAACACTTCTTTTGCCTAGTGGAGAAGAAAACCTTTTCTTCCGCAATAATACAATTTGTATTATTATAATTTTATAATTAATATAAAAATTGTATTATTATAATTTTGCAAAGATGTAACTGCTTACAGCAAGGATGCTTTCTCTATTATTTTGGAGAACAGTTTAGGTCCTCTTTATCTCTCTCTGCTCCAGAAAATGGAATGGGTTTTACTTTGTAGAACTAAGAAGCTCACAAAAATGTCCTTTCAAACTAGAGTGGTGTGACCTTAGGAGGGGTCAGTGTCTTCGTCTAGCTAAAAAGGAAACTTCTGTCCACTTGAAATAACAGATACTCACCTTTCCATCTGCATTCCTGATATCAAAGTAGACATCAAATATTGAGGTACAGTCTCCAGGAACCCTGTTATTAAACCTAGTATACCACAGTTGTTTTTCCTTAGCTCATTGTTAATTCCCTAATTAGAAACATTCTTACTTAAATAATTATTTTTCTAATAAAAAAGGAGAGTTATGTCTTATTTCTCATTTCTACTATAAGAAAATATGTTCTTATCTTGGACCCGTTATCTTTAAGCTTTTTGATCATTTCCCTTATGATTCTTTCTGGTAAGTGAATGAGAATCATCACTTAGTAGTTCTAATTATGTCCTACCAAAGCAGAAAGAACCACATACATCAATAGTCAAATTGGTAGAAAATTGAGAACACCGAAATGCCTTTAACAAGAATGATGTGAATATAAGTGACATGCATTCGTTTTTTTAAAATCTAGATAAACTTCTGAGTTATTTAGTCCAATATTATTTGGAAGGGAAATGGAACTAATTTTTAACAAAACATATTTTATTTGAGCTGCTATAAAAATAAATTTGAGGAAAAAATAAATCTTGAAAGTAGACAGCTAATGGTAATAATCTCTGAGATCTAAAAAATGCATTACAGGCGAATTGAATGCTGGCAACTCTGTTAAAAATAAATAATGTTCTTTTTATTCCAAAACAAGAATTGATCCTTCTCAATTCTTCATTATTAAAATTCAGAAAACATAGAACCATTTAATAGTGTGAGTAATTTATATCCTTACATCCCAAGTGCCTCAACAGAGTACCCAACATAGAGTAGAAACTTAAACAAGAAATTGTTGAATTAAGTAGAGTAGAAATTGAATGTTCTGAAGTCTGAATGTGTGTGTGTGTACTTTGTGGAGGGGAGGTTTTGCCTCTCCATGGTACCTAGCCCAGCTCCTCCACAGAATAGACTCACTTTCTTCTTGTTGATTTTATGTGAATGGTTCTCATTACCCAAACTTTGTGTTGTAATTCTATAATGTTCAATAAAATAAAAACTTCTTGGACTGAATATTTTTAATACCCAGATTGCTTGCAAGATACTCCAGGCTAGCTAGGATTTTGCAGGGATATACGTGCAGATGCGTCACTAGGGAATGCCTAAGGAATGAACAAGCAGGCAGCAAGGGCCTGTGGGGGCAGCCATATGTGTCTCTCTGGAATCAGTGAGGAAGCTGGAAGCAGAGCAGCTCAGCCCTCTCGCTCCCCCTCAGTGCTTCCAGAGACCCCTAACACAGAAGCTTCCTCCTGAAGAAATGGCACACTCAGCTCTTTTCCTTTCCACGCTTCTTCACCTTCCTCACTACTGACAATATTCTGGTTGAAACATTATTTCCTGAATCCTAGCTCTATCCTTGGTGATGAGCACACCTAGGTTCAACTGCAAGATAATAGTATAGTGTTATTTGGTATTCCAAGGTCAACAGTTTATTAAAAAAAAAAAAAACCCAAACCTCTGGAGCATGGAATGCTGTAAAAAGACCAGTTTATAACCGGTGGTATAACATGGCATTGAAAGCCATGGACATGGGTTAGTTTGCCCTAAAAGAGTATACAATGAGAAGAGGGCATTAGGATGAGGTCCCCAGGAATACCCACATCTGACTGTCTTGTGGTAGAGCCTGATTCGCTCCTGAGTATCCATCTTCCCCTTTTTCTTTAGTAAGATGACCCTGATTTATTCAGTTAAAAGACACTGTTCTCCAGCATCTGCAAATGGGAGGCCAATGGAGTGTATGTAAAGCAAGAGGTTGTATGGATCTTACTAGAAGCCTCTTTAATGACTCATGGAGAAGGTGCAACACATGCCCCTTTTCCCTTCCTTCTGATGTCTCGTGGCATGTGTATGTTGGCTGCTATACTGGACTATGTAGTGGCTATGAGGTGACCTTGAGGATGCTAAAATGCTGGTTTGGAAAGACAGACACTGGGCCCCTGGATGGATTACCCTTGGACTTCCTTTGTTCCTGAGAGAATCACCTATTCTATCCTGTTTATGCTGCCATCATTTAGGAACAATGCAGGAAGACAGTCCTGCAAGCTGGAATGAAAGATGCAATCTGAAAAATAGTAATGGTGTGAAAAATGCTGTTTTTTACTTTTTTTTGCAGTGAAATTCTCTTAGAGATGAAGGTTTAATAATCCATATAAACTTATTATTCACAATTTTTTTGAAAAATGACAGGCAAAATGGTCTTTTCTGTTGTTAGGAGTGACAACAGAGCCCATTTATGCAGCTTCTTTAACAATGGAGCAGAATGTGCATACTTTTTAGTGGCAGGTCCACAGCCACTGTCACCTTTTCTGTGTTAAAAATAGTGGAAATGTATCCATTCCTTTGTCTGTCCATACAGTCATTCAGCATTTTCTGAGTTCCTATTTTGCACTAGGACTGGTTTAGGGCAGGATAAAAATGCAAAATAAGATATGGACGTTGCTTTCCCAAAGCTTACAGTTAATTAGGAAACAGATAAACAGGAAATGACAATAGAATGTGAGAAGTTTGAATAAAATTTGTTTCCTTTCTCCGAGGGTTTTCCACTCCCACTCATCAGTCAGAAGATTGTCTTGGTTCCTTATCTTCTCAAGGGTTGTGCACTTTGTCACCGATACTGGGACATCCTGGTGACTCAGAGTCTTGTCCCCAGTGGGCCAGTGTCCCTTTAGTGATGAGAGGGGAAGAGATTGTCCTTTCCTTCTCAATCACTTCATTTCTCTGATAGCATCAGATCCCCTTGTGGACTGATCTGCAACTAGGAAGTTCTCTTCTGAAGGTTAGGGTGAACATAGGAGATAAGTAAATTCTGGCTAACCAGGACTTTCCTCTGTGCTGCCCAAGGAGGGTTCTTTAAGACTGAAGGAGTGTGTCTCATGTGTGGCTCCTCCTGTCCACTTTGCTCCCATGGCCACAGCATCCATGAATGTGGCCTGTCTTTTTTTGCTCTGGAAGATATTAGGATCTCCTTATTCTTGGTGTGGAAGTTGTGTAGGGATCTATCTGGGCACGGTTCTTCTACTCCTTATGCTGGGAATCTAATGAACACATTGAACAAATACACTCATGAGCTTTCATTCTTGTATTATTTCTTTGGTTGGTCAGAGGTTGGCCCTCCTGAATTCATCATCTGGGCCTCTTACCATTTTTCTTACTGTGTCTTAAGTGTTGTTAATTAGTTGGTCAGCTTTCTGGGATATTTACCTGACTTTAATCTCCATATTTTCTATTGAAATTTTTTTTTTTACTATAACCCGGATAATTTTTTTTTCAAAGAATTCCTTATGGATTGCTGGTTGTTTTTTTTATAATGGCAGCATGCTCTCCTTCCATGAATACAATTTTGTATCAGACTCTTGCAGAATACAAATGAGAATGATTTTAGTTCACTGAATTATCACCGTTCCTCTGAGGTCATTTGTTTGTGTTTGCTCATCTTGGTCATTCTTATTCATGTTTGAGATATTCCCCAGTGTCTGGGATTCCTTTGTTATTTGTTCATGGATGATAGGTAGCATTGCTGTGCATGGATGGAGAGGGTGGCCTGGCTGAATTTACAGGCAGAGAGCCCACCAGCATCTTGGGAACTCCTAAATGCTTAAACGTATAGGTCTCAGCCCTGGGATACCAACCATCACACCAGCTACCACAGTTTTCCTGCATGGTACTTCGACTTCTCAAGCTGAAGTCTGACACCTTCACTTTCACACAGTCTGGGGAACACCTTCACCCATCAGATCTGTCAGCCTTTCCCACTCAAAATGTCCCCAACTCTCTTCCTTCACAAGCCTCTTTGCCTCCTTGGACTTCCTACATCTGATAGCTATACTGTCTTTCCAGTATTCAAAACCACAGAATAATATCTGAGTGGATCTTACTCTCCTTGTTTAGTCTGTTCCTAAGGCCTTGAGGATTCCTCCTGCCTCTGTCCACCCTCTTTCTTTCCATCACAGCCTCTCCAGTCAGGCCATCATTATTTATTCCCTGGAAAAAATCCAAGTTTCTCTCTAGCTTTCTGCCTCTCATCTCTCTTATAGTTAGCTGTCAGATTAATATTCCCAGGTGTAGTTCTCTTTATATCATTGTGCTGCTCAAAATTCTTTCCTGGATCTCTTCTATTTACTCACTAAGGCCTACCTTTGCAATCTGACATTCAAAGGTTCAACCCACTTCTCTTCCCACCTTCCTATGGGAGGCAGGAGCATGTAGCATGCGCTCTTGGGACATACAGGCACAGCCAGATGCAGGCTCCAATGCCTACGGGGCAAATTATTTGCCCTCTCTGACCCGTACCTACCTTTCTCATCTCTAACTTTAAGATAAAAAAAGCACAGGTATGCCTCGGAGATATTGTGGGTTCAGTTTTGGGCCACCAGACTAAAGTGAATACCACAATAAAGTGAGTCACAGATATTTTTTAATTTCCCAGTGCATATAAAAGCTATGTTTACACTATACTGTAATCTATTAAGTACACTATATTGTAGTCTGTTAAGACATTATGCCTTTAAAAATGCAGATACTTTAACTAAAAATATTTTCTTGTAAAACAAATACTAACAATCATCTGAGCCTTCAGCTTGTAATCTTTTCACTGGTGGAAGATCTTGTCTTGATGTTGATGGCTGCTGACTGATCATGATGGTGATTACTGAAGGCTGGGGTGGCTGTGACTATTTCTGAAAATAAGACAACGAGGTTTGCCACAATGGTTGACTTGTGCTTTCACAAAAGGTTTCTCTGCAGCATGTGATTCTGTGTGATAGCATTTTACACATAGTGGAACTTCTTTTAAAATTTGTCAGTCCTCTCAACCCTTGCCACTGCTTTGGCAAATTAAGTTTACGCAATATTCTAAATCTTTTGTTTCATTTCAGCAACATTCACAGCATCTTCACCAGGAGTAGATTCTATTTCAAGAAACCATTCTTCGCTCATCCATAAGAAGCAACTCCTTATTCATTCAAGTTTTCTCATGAGATTGCAGAAATTCAGTCACATCTTCAGGTTCCATTTCTAATTTTAGTTCTTTTGCTATTTCCACCACCTTGGCAGTGACTTCCTCAGTTGAAGTCTTGAACCCCTCAAAGTCATGCATGAATATTGGAATCAGTTTCTTCCAAATTCCTGTTAATGTTGATATTTTGACTTCCACCCATGAATTACTAATGTTCTTAATGACATCTACAATGGTGAATCCTTTCCAGGATGTTTTCCATTTACTTTGCCCAGATCCATCAGGGGAATCACCATCTATGGCAGCTATAGCCTTATGAAATGTATTTCTTAAATAATAAGACTAGAAAGTCAAAAGTACTCCTAATCCATGGGCTGCAGAATGGACATTGTGTTTGCAGGCATAATAACAATATCCATCTCCTTGTATATCTCCATCAGAGATCTAGGGTGACTAGGTCCATTGTCAATAAATAGTAATATTTTGAAAGAAATCTCATTTCTTAAGCAATAGTTATCAACAATAGGCTTAAATATTCGGTAAACCATGCCATAAACAGGCTTTGTTATTCCATTTATAGAGCTCAGGCAGAGTAGATTTAGCATAATTCTTAAGGGCCCTAGGATTTCAGAATGGTAAATGAGTATTGGCTTCAAGTTAAAGTCACCAGCTCCATTAGCCGCTAACAAGAGTGTCAGCCTGCCCTTTGAAGCCTTGAACTCTTCCAATATAAGACTGTTTCATCTACATTAAAAATCTGTTGGTGTGCTGCACACCAACATGGCACATGTTTACATATGTAACTAACCTACATGTTGTGCACATGTACCCTAAAACTTAAAGTCTAATAAAAAAAAATCTGTTGTGTAGTATAGCCATGTTCATCAGTGATTTTAGCTAGATCCTCTGGATAACTTGCTGCAGCTTCTACGTCGGCATTTGGTGTTTCACCTTACACTTTTATGTAATGGAGATGGCTTCTTAAACCTCATGAACCAGTCTTTTGCTAGCCTCAAATCTTTCTTCTGCAACTTCCTCACCTTCTCAGCCTTCATAGAATTGAAGTGAGTTAGTGCCTTGCTCTGGATTAGCCTTTGGCTTAAGAGACTGTTGTGGCTGGTTTAGTCTTCTATGCAGACCACTGAAATTAATGATCATAAAGGGTTGTATTTATAAAGACTACTACTGTTATTATTGTTATTGTTCTTGTCATGCGTCCAATATCTTTCAGCCAAGGTGGTCTCCTCTGTATTTTCTGACTACAGCCTATAATTTCCCACCTCTGTACTCTGTCTCAAGTGCCGTTCCTCCTCCATGTACACTGTCAAATTTTTTAAATACTTTTAAAATTGTGATAATATATACATAACACAAAATTGACCATTTTAACCATTTTAAGTGTAAAGTTCATTGGCATTGAGAGCATTCGTATTGTTATGTAACCACTATCCATGTCTAAAACTTTTCCATCTTCCCAACTGAAACTCTGTACCTATTAAACACTAACTCCTCCCTCTTCTCATCTCTTACAACCACCATTCTACTTTCTGTCTATGAATTTTACTATTCTAAGTATTCCAAATAAGTTGAATCATACAGTGTTTATTCTTTTATGTCTGGCTTATTTCCCTTAGCGTAATGTTTTCAAGGTTCATTCGTGTTGTAGCGTGTATCCAAATTTCATTTATTTTTAAGGCTGAATAATATCCCATTGTACGTACATAACACATTTTCTTTATCCATTCATTTGTTGATGGACATTTAAGTTGCTTCCACCTTTGGCTATTGTGAATAGTGCTGCTATAAACATGAATGTACACATTTGTGTCCCTGCTTTCATTTCTTTGGGGTATATACCCGGAAGTAGAAATGCTGGATCATATGGTAGTTCTGTGTTTAGCTTTTTGAGGAACTGCCATACTGTTTTCCACAGCGGCAGTATATCCTGTCAAATTTTAAGTGTCAAGGTCCAGCTCCATTACTACCTCCTCCAAGACATTTTTCAAATCCCCTTCTAGATAGAAGAGACTTCTATCTGGAAGGGTTGTGGTCATTTACTTGCAGATTGCCTTCCTTCAGCCTCTTTTAGAAGAGTCTTCTTGATTTCCCACATAGCTTCGCTCAGAGGCAGGTGCCCAATATGTATTTAGTGAATGAATGAATGAAAGAAAGAAAGAATAAATGCATGAATCAAGCAATGGCCAGAGCTGCTGACAACTCACAGGGGAGAGTGCAGGGGATTAGTGAGAACTCCCCACCTGAGAAGACGTCAACTCCCGAAATGCTTTGGTACATGGATGAGGTCGGTGAGCCACTTCTGCATTCTCTTCACAAATCCAGCGTAGTGTTACTTCCTTGGCTCACTCTCCTTCATTACATTAAGAAGCAGCATGTGTTGCTGGTGTCTGTTGGATTTCCCTAATACGAAAAACAGGTTGCCACTTGGGTCTGCAGAGACATTTGGATGCATTGTATTTAAATTTTGTTTTCATTGAAAATTTGTAGCTGCCACCTTCTACTCTAATGTAATGAATAATTAGAAGCAATTACAAGGAAATTTAGCAAATTACTAAGCCATCTAGGAGTAAAAATTAGTGTTTATGGTGTTCTTCCTTTGCTGTCTAGCAATCTAAAATGATATATGATATGCATGCAGACAACATGCACAAATACTTTTCTATGCACCCAGCAGTTTTCCAGTAAGATCGTAAAAATCAGTGCATGGCATTAGCGTCTTGTGATGTTAAAGGGCCTTTTCAATAAATATTGGATGGTGGGGCAGGGAATGATGAACTTGAGCAGTAAAAACTTAACCACAAAATGTTATTGGTGGTGGGGTAGATTATGTTCTTTTTTAAAGTTAATTTTTCTATTGTATATTTTAATTTTAAAAATTAAGGAGGAAACCAGAAAAGTGAAATAAATAAAAATGCTGTCTATACCCTTTATCCAGAAAATACTATTTTCCCATTTTTATTGGTATATTGACATTATTTTCTTTGCATGTTTACATGTATTGTCATTATTTTTATCAAACTGCACAAAAAAATACCATTTTGATTTAAAAACTCAGTAGAATCATGTAAACATGCCTCTGTTACTATGGCCAGTCACATAGACAACGCATAATTATTTTACATTCCTTATGCTTGTAGTTTTAGCTTGTTTCCAATTTTTAATTATTATAAATAATACTATAGTGAACCTCATAGTCCATACAACTTTTAAAATATATTTTAAAGCTAAAATTCTAAGAAGAAGGATTTTTATGTTAAAGAAAATAAACTTTTCAAAGTTCTTAATTCTTATTACCTCATCACTTACCAAAAAGCTTATACTTAATTTGTTTTTCAACTTGCAGTGTAGAGAATACTTGTTTTACTGCAACTGCACAAGTATTAATAATATCATTAAAGCATTTTGTTAGTTTATGAGACAATTTTAATATTTTTTATTATAACTGACTTTGGGTGAACTTGAAATCAGTCAGGTTCAGTAGCAAGAAATAGAATTCACCTATCTTACAAATATTTATTTCATAACATGCGTTGCACAAGAAAGAGGCCTAGGTTGAGCTTTGAGATATAACTTTAAGAGCAGCACTGCAGCACTGGGTCACAGAGAGAACTGCTCCTGCCTCATGAAGCCATCACAATGGAGAAGCTACTATAGGAGAACCAAACAATACTGCAGCAATTGCTGGTGGAAATGACAGAAGCAGCACAAAACATGCCCTTATCTCATTTCTGCCTTCCAAATTAAATAATATCTAGAATCATAGCTGCAAGGGAGTCCAATAAATGTAGTTTTAAGATTTTTTTAGCTTCTACAGTGCAGGAAGACCCCTGAGAAGGCAGGTAGAATAGATGTTAGGTGCTAATCTCCCATATCCACCCATGTGTTTGTGATGCTTGTTAACCTATTAGATGAATTGTCAATTTTTAACCCTTTCTGAGCTAACTTGTAAAAGAAGCTACCAGAGGCCAGAAAGATATATTATTTCTAAGAAGCATATAGCATTATCCTTAGCAAAACTGGAGACCCGGTGAAAGTGAGAAAGGGCAGGAGATGATTCCATATACTCCCACATTGCAGGGGGTTCCAAAGATCTCAGGTAAGTTTATTTGTATATATGTCAATATATAAGCATTAAAAAGAAATATTTTTTTTGTTGTGTTTAATACAGCAGCATGCTAATTCAAATATTATTATTTTTCCCTTCCTGATAAAAATTGGACCTTATTCATTTATTAACTTCTTAAATAACTTGTTTCTTCATTGAATGAATTATGATCATTTAAACATAATCAGTAATAAATCAAAGAATCTTTCGTTACCCCTCACTCACCTACTAGGGCCGCTGTGTTGTATAATTCCAGGGTTCACTGATTACGTAGAATATAACGTGAATGGCACCCAGTGGAGCTGTGCTCCAACACAGTGGCCCTGTCAATTCCCTTAATTCATTGGATAACTGAGTCTACTTTTTTTGTTAGACTAATTTTAAGAAAGTTGCTGATACCCAAGGGAGCTACAAAAGGTTATGGGGAACCGGGCCCTTAAAAAACCTAGGAGGGCCTTTTTTCAGAGATGATATGAGCTCAGAAGCCATCAGTCAGGCCCACCAACATCCTTCTCCAAGGAAATCCTTTTGTATTCATGCCTTTTTGCCATTTGACTTAGCAACCAAGATTGAACAATTTTTCCTATGGATGATACAGCTTTTACTTTGAGGGCTGTTTGGAAGACTAAATCTAAAGAAGTAGTGGATTCATTTAAGAAAACGGGAACAAATCTGTTGCAAAGGCAAAACATTAACAGTTCCTTTCAAAGTCCCTCTTTAAAGCCTTTGATTGGGAGTTGACTCTTAACCCATGACATTTATGAAATTATCAATGGAATTGCACTAGGGGAAGATTTCTGAACCCTGACCTCTTCTCTCCAGCTACTCCTGTCTAAGAACCAAAGGCAGGTCCCTGGAAAAAATATCCTTCAGATGCTGCTGAGAAGCCAAGTTCCGCTAGGTTTATGAGTGGTGGGGATGAATCTGAGTGAGTTGATGGCTCCCATCAAGTCCTGCTAAAAGTAAATTATATGACCTCTGTTAGTGGATAGATGAGGGGCCATCTCAAGTAGAGACTAATTCCCTGTAGATGAGATTTTAAATTCTGTTGTTAGGAAAATAGAAGGCTACCAGACTTTGGATGTTTACAAAAACCATTGTTTCTTGTTTTCCCATAGGCAAGGGCAAGAGTTGAGCTGTGAGGGGAATCTGGGTTTAGATAAGGGGTGGTGGGGGTGAAAGAGATTGAGAGGGAGAGACAGAGAGAAACAGAAAGACATGGTTAGAGAAATCTCACCTTTTTTGGAAAGGCTACAGTCTACAATTACCATATTTTCTAGATTTTCTAGGACTATCTGCATTTTAAATATTTACTTTCATTATCCCCATGAAACATCAAAATATTCTGGAAATGTAAATATTTTGACAAATGGTAACTGAATCAGGTCATTAATCATTACAAGTGTGTGAATTCATTCTCTTGGTTCTGAGCATGAATTCAAGGGTATCAAAGGGAAAGTTGATGTCACTGATTAGTGACTTCTGGGCAGCAGGGAAGTTATCAATAGGCTCTGGCACTGAAAATTCTCTTTTAAAATGCGAATCAATATTCAGAGGCTTGTCAAGAGATGTTTGGGGAAAGAAACAGAAAATATAATAGTTCCCCTTTATCTGCAAGGGGTATGTTCCAAGAACCCCAGTGGAAGCTTAAAACCTTGAGTAGTACTGACCTCTCTACTGGCTGAGCATCCTTAATCTGCAAATTTAAAATCCAAAAGCTCCACAATCCAAAACTCTCTTGAGCATCGACATGATGGCATAAATGGAAAATTCCATACATAACACCGAACACAAATTTTGTTTCATGCACAAAATTATTAAAAATATTATACAAATTACTTTCAGGCTATGTGTATAATGTATGTATGCAACACTAATGAATTTCATGTTTATACTTGGGTCCTATCCCCAAGATATCTCATTATATATATGCAAATATTCCAAAATCCAAAAAAATAAAAAATTTGAAACACTTCTGGTTCCAGGCATTTCCAATAAGGGATATTCAAACCATATATGCTATGCACGAATTTCTTTTTCCTTCTTTACAATTTCATGAAGAAATTGTAGAAGATTTGTTTTTACTGCAGATCTTAGCAAGTACAGCATATGATTTTTTTCTTTCCTTATTAAGTGGAAAACATCCACTTTTTCACTTAAAGAAAACATTTTGTGACTTCTCCTTTACATATCCAAATTGCCAGCAGCACTACTTTTGCACTTTGGAGCTATGATTGAGTAAAATGAAAGTTACTTGAACACAAGTACTGTGACATGGCAACCAAGATGGCTACTGAGTGACACACAGGCAGGGAGCTTACACACCGTGGATACCTGGACGACGGGAGGATTCAGGTCCCAGGTGGGATGGCGCCGGATAGTGTGACATTTCATCACGTGCCTCCAAATGGTGAGAAATTTAAAACTTATCAATTGTTTATTTCTGAAAATTTCCATGTAATATTTTTGGACTGTGGATGACCACCAGTAATTGAAACCTCAGAAAGCAAAATCTCTGCTAAGAGGAGGCTACTGGAAATAATTACTGAACAAACGAAGTTCTTCTCACAAGCTTAAGTAGGAAGATACACTAGCAGTTTTACTCACTGATGAATAGCAAAGACAAATGCAAGTTATTGCACTAATTGTTATATGCTTTCTGCTATATTTTAATTTTTCATTAGAATTTTCCACTTTCAATAAGACAATTTTTGTTTTCTTTAGACGGAGTTTCACTCTTGTCACCCAGGCTGGAGTGCAATGGCGCGATCTCGGCTCACTGCAACCTCCGCCTCCGGGGTTCAAGTGACTCTCCTGCCTCAGCCTCCCGAGTAGCTGGGATTACAGGCACGTGTCACCACACCCAGCTAGTTTTTGTATTTTTAGTAGAGACAGGGTTTCACGATGTTGGCCAGGATGGTCTCAATCTCTTGACCTCGTGATCCACCTACCTTGGCCTCCCAAAGTGCTGGGATTACAGGTGTGAGCCACCATGCCTGGCCTCAATAAGACAATTACTTAAATTTATAACTATGATTTCACTGTCATATTCCTCTAAGATTTTTTACATAAATAAGTTCAGGAATCAGAGAATGTTGTCAAGTGAGGAAGGCAAGGTAACTAAAGGCAGGGATTTGGGAGCTGGCTGAGGAATCAAAACCAGTTTCTGCGACTTGCTAGATTTGCAATAAATTGCTTAATCTCTCTAAGATTCAAGTCTCTTACTTGAAAAATGGAGGAAATAAATGTCTCATAAATTTGTAGTGGTTGAGGATTAAATGAACTAATGTTTGAAAAGTGTTTGACCCCAGAGTGGGTATTCAATAAATGATAGCTGTTATGAAAAGTACTAATAATGAAATAATGTGAGCAAAAGTCTTAGAGTGAATTCAAGATTTGCGATGTCCCCCTATCTCTGTACTATGTGGCTAGCTATGTTCTAGGTGGTGCAGGATCTGTTAGCCTGAACCTCTGAGTGAGGCCCATGCAGAATCCCCTGCTGATGAGCGATGAGCATGTGGAATGAGGTAGAAATGTACTTTTGCCTTTTTAAACCACTGTAATGCAGGGGTTGTTTGTTACTGCAGCCTAAGCAGCCTCTCCTGATGGATGCAGGAGGGAACACAGATGCTTCCACTGCTACCATATCTAGGACCCGGGGTGAGAGATGATTTGGACAGTTTACAGAACAAGGGACAAGTAGGCATATGAGTGGTGGACACAGTGGCCATGATTGGCAGGAGGTGATGGCTACTCCAGCAGTGAGCAGTATTGTAGAATAGGCATGGAACCCCATATCCTAACCGACATTGAATCAAGAAAAATAGTACTCATTTGGAATGGTCTTGAACGTACTGGTTCAGTTCCAGGAAAGTCTCAAGGGAGGTTAAAGAGATTTGAAGACCTGTATGTTTTTATAGGCACTGTCTTCTTTCCTTCACAAAACAGGATGGAATTATCATGCTAATGTCTGCAGAGAAGGAAGCACAGATTAGGTGACTGTGGCTACTATGAGGGCCAAGGAGGCCCTCCCACCCATCCTGTGGGATGCACCACCTGTGCTCACTAGGCCTATGGAGAGGGGAGTGACTGGGGCACCTGCTCACCCCTGTACCATGCCTGTTCTTCAGCTTCAGCTCTGGATCCCCCAGAGAGGGACTGCTGCCTGCATCTGGGTTCCTGGACAAACATGCAGTCTACCAGTAAGTGCTTTTAAATCCCCAAGAATGTAATTGCTTTATATTCCCTCTAAGTGGGCACACCCCATTAACACATCTGAAATTGAGACCTTTTCCAAATAGAAAAGCATAAACTTTGTGGTAAAGCTTCTTCAGGCCCTTTATCTCCCTGTCCAGGCCAGCGTGTTCTCCAAAAAGAGGAAAATGAGTGTTCTGCTCCCAAGAGATCACGGCGTCCACCTGAGTCCCACCAGCCGAGTCATTTGTCTGCTCCTGTAGCATTTACCTTTATAGTGCAAAATCTCAGGGTGCTGGCATTTCAGCCACATGCAGGAGGTTGATGCATGGTAAGCAACCTTTCATATGTTGAATTACCAGTGCCCTGGTCAAACCCTGGACAGAGCATCATCATCTAAATAGTTCACATCCTGATTCAGTGTTTCCCAAGCACTATGCCACAGAACCCAAGTTCTGGAAGACATAGATGCCGGGATACTAAGGGGTTCTCAGGTCAAAGCATTTGGGGGTTCATTGTATTCTTTTTTTTTTTTTTAACGGAGTCTCACTCTGTCGCCCAGGCTGGAGTGCAGTGGCGCAATCGGGTTCATTGTATTCTGTTTTCCCTTCCCAGCAATTTGAACTGCTTATTAACATATTACAGTTCTAACAGGTCCCCACATAAAACGTAATCTCTGTGACTCAAAAAGATTGATTGATTTATGTTTCTGAAATTTATCTGACTTTGACTATGAGCCATGTTTAGTATAGCAAAATGATTAACATCTTAAGGAATAAACAATTTTTCTCAAATTTATTTTTCTGTATTTTTTCTCAAATTTATTTGAATTTGGCCATGAGTCATGTTAGTAGAGCAAAATGATTAACATCTCAAGAAATAGTGAACATTGCCGCACTGACTTAAGAATCAGCACCCTGATTTATTCCTATAGCTTGAGGCAGCACCACCTCTTGCCCTGTCCATAGGAATAACTTAGGTTGGAGATGGACCATATTCAGTCCAGCCAAGATGTTTGCATGAAGTCCCTGAAGGACTCAGCCCTTTCCAACTGGGAGACTTCCAGAATAAACAAAGATGTTCATGAATTGGTGGGTTCATTGGGCATTACTAATTGCTTATTCAACTTTTTTTTGCTTTTTTTCTCTGAATGTTTCAGTATTTGATCATCTCAAGATCAGTAAGGAATTCAACTGGTCACTGTCACAGCTGAGGTTTTCTGGTGTTCAAATATGTCTATTTCAGACAGAATAATGCCACCCTTCCCCCACCCCCACAAAGATATCCACTCCCTGGATCCATGTTACCTTACATGGCAAAAGGAACTTTCTGGTTAAATTAAGAATCTTGACATGGGGAGATTATCCTGGAATATGTGTGTGGCTCTAATGTAATCCCAGGGTGTGTATAAGAGGAAAATAAGAAGGTCCATGAGAGAAAAAGATGTGATGAGGGAAGCAGAGGTCAGCGTAATGCACTTTGAAGATGGAGGAAGGGGCCATGAGCCAAAGAATGCAAGCTTAAAGAGGCAAGGAAATAGAGTCTCACCTAGATCCTCCCAAAGGAATGCAGCTCTGTCTACACCTTGATTTTAGCCTTGTAAGACTTATTTTGGACTTCTGACCTCCAGAACGTTAAGATAATAAATTTACGTTGTTTTAAATTTACCATAGTAAACTTACAGTAATTTGTTACAATACAAATAGGAAACTAATACAATACCTTAATCCTATCCTACCTCAAACTGGACCAGGCCCATATAATCAAACTTAGAGCATCCGCTCTAAAGGGAGATTATTCTAATTTAGAAGGAGCCAACTCCCAACATCTCCTCCTTTCTATCCACTTCCAGAAGCTGGGCCCCCTATGAGAGCAACTACTCCATACGGAAATGAATTATTGGTTGTTACCATGGCTTCCTCAGGCATAGAAGAACCCCTCATAGGCATGCTCAGACCACCAGAAGCAAGAGCAGATGAGGCAGACCTAGCAACGCAGGTTCAGAAGAGGAACTGTGTGCTACTTTCTTGGACAGGTTTGATTTTACCTTCTGCTGCATGCAGCCAGCAACCCAAGCAATTCCCTTTATTCTGGAAACCAGAGCACATATCAAGAGGTGGCATCATTTCAGGAATAGGAAAGTCATGTGACCAAAGGAAGTTGTAGCCATGCATTATGGATACAATAAACAGAAACAATATGGAAGAACATGTAGGCAGAGGGGATACCTACATATACGGCACCCAAAATTTAGGGCCACTCAGAGATAGTATCCTGGGAAGCCCAGCCTGTATGCTGAGAACCTGCAATTAGGATAATCAATCATCTCAGATGCCTGGGACTGAGGCAGTTCCCAGACATGGAACTTTCCATTCCCAGACATGGGACTTTCCATTTTAAAACCAAGACAGTCCTTTCATACCTTGCTGGTGGGAATGTAAACTGGTACAGCCACTTTGGAAAACAGTTTGACAGTTCCTCAGTAAGTTAAACATAGAATAACCATATGACCCAGCAACTTCATTCCTAAGGGTATGCCCCAAATAACTGAAAATATATGTCCACATAAAAACTTGAACAGGGGCTGGGCATGGTGGCTCACACCTGTAATCCCAGCACTTTGGGAGGCCGAGGCAGGTGGATCTCCTGAGCTCAGGAGTTCAAAACCAGCCTGGCCAACATGGTAAAATGCTGTCTCTACTAAAAATACAAAAATTAGCCTGATGTGGTGATGTGTGCCTGTAATCCCAGCTACTCGGGAGGCTGAGGCAGGAGAATTGCTTGAAACCAGTAGGGCTCCCAGGAGGCAGAGCTTGCAGTGAGCTGAGATTGCACCACGGCACTGCAGCCTAGCCTGGGTGACAGAGTGAGGCTTCCTCTCAAAAACAAACAAACAAACAAAAAAACTTGAACAGGGATATTGATAGTGGCACTATTCACAGTGGCCAAAAGGAAAAAGCAACTCAAGTGTCCATCAACCGATGAATAAACAAAATGTACTTTAGCCATACAGTGGAATATGATTCAGCCATTAAAAGTGATGAAGCACTGAAACATGCAATAACATAGATGAACCTGGGAAACACTATGCTAAGTGAAAAAAGCTAGTCACAAAAGCCCTTTTACTGTATAATTCCATTTATCTGAAATGTCCAGAAGTGGGAAAATGTATAAAGACAGAAAGCAGATCAGTGGTTGCTGAGATCTTAGGGAAGGGGAAATAGGGAATGACTGCCAATGGGTGTGGGGTCTCCTTTGGGAGTGATGAAATGTTCTGGAACTAGATAATAACAGTGGTTGCACAACATGAATGCACTAAAAGCCACTAATTGCGCATGCTAAAATAGTGAATTTTGTATTATGTGAATTTTACTATAATTAAACAATTTTTTAAGAAACAAGACAGTCCCAGGCAAAGTGGGATGAGTTGGTCACCCTATGGCTAGCATCCACACTGGTAAGGAAACCAGGCTCAACTGTATGGTAAGGGAAGATCACGATACTCAGAGATACCACGTCAAGCTCCATGTTTTGCTGGAGAGGACCTGGGTCAGAGGAGTGGGTGTCGTAACCCATCTCACCCCTCACAGAGGAACCTAAAGGTTGTGGAGTCCTCTGCTTGGTAAAGCTGGGGTCACCCTAACCCTGCCACACCAGAGCCAGGGTCTCAACAGATACACGTGATGTTGGATAGACAGGGAGATTCAACCAGTCATTACCTATTCCTCAAACACTTGTGCTCATTTGATCACCTCTAATAAAGGTTCTCTGGCTGTGAATCCAGACTACCCCTCCCTGGAGTCCCTGGATTTGGGGTGGGAGATTCACAAGAAGTTGCTACAGGCATCTGGAATCCAGTCAGTGTGTTTTCAAGCCACCTCAAGGGCCCTTGCTCCTTTGTTGCCCTGCGTCTCCACCCCTTTGACCCCTTTATCCAGTGGGTAATCATTTAACCTATTCTTGGACCTTGATCCTCAATACGGAACTTGTGAGTTTTGCTCATCAGTTGATAATGGGAGAAATATTTGCTTCTGTCCAGTCCTGGGCTCCCACAGGGCTGAGTAAGGACATTTCTCTGTCCCAACTGCCAGAGGCAGGAGATTAGACAGGGATGACAATTAAGGGGTTACTGGTATTAGGAAAGTCATTAAAACTGGAGATATAACTAGGTAAAAAAGAAAAAGCTAGAAATGTGGTTTCACTGGATAAAAAGCAATAATAATTAAAGCATTCACAAAAATGTTTATCATCTATATTTAATTGCTCTGTAGCATAACACAATTATGTGTATTGGTAAATATGTATTATATTAATATATTGTCACTTTAGATTTCCCCAGTTAACCCTCTGTGAGTTTACTCAGTCTTTATAATTTATTGCTCATGCAGCATGGTCATCTGTTTCCAACCTAGAAAATTAGTGGGCCTATGCCTCGGGCTTATGAGCTATCAGTTCTACGCCTTGATATTGCACTTGGTGATGCAGGGCAGAAGTAGTTTGGTGGTTTCTCAGCCCAAGGTTGAGTAAACAGATGTCCCGGAGTTGATTTTCCCCAGAATAATTGCATACAATGAGCACAAATGTTTAATTAATCAGGAATCTTGTGCTTATTATCTTTTCTCTGGGCTTCCACTGATAATGACCCAGAGGAAATTTCTTTTCCTTTGTGGGAATGATATTTTATTTAAAGGTTTTCATTTCATCATCTGATCCTCCCTCCAACCCCCTTTTCTAGTAAAAGAGAGAGAAAGAGACTGACTGACTGAATACCTGGACCACCAACAAAAGAAAGGAACACCCAAGCTTATGACTGCAGAGAGGCACTGATACAGCTGGGTGGAGGGCGTCTCCACCACTCAAGTCAGTCTCAAAACTATGCTGACTCAGAATAATTTAATATTTTATATTCACTTGATGCAAACTTTTCTCCCCAAAATCAAAGTTGCGAGGAAGGAAAGAGAGTTAAGCAAATGTTTAACATACAATGAAATGGAAAGGCGCTTGTGTATGAAGTCAGGTTTGAGTTTTCAGGACTGAGTATTGCAGTCCAGGCTGATTCCCTAATGAAGGGCCCACTCGCCAAGCCTGGTGCACGGCACAAAACATTAATCAGGACATTGTTTGCATTAAAGGGCTGAGTTTTTCAGTGGGTAATCATCAGGGAAACCCAGTCAAGGGCGAACAAGGACGGCAGCCCTGATTAATTAAACATCTGCACCGGGGCTAAAAGCAAGACTTACCCTGTTGGTTGTATAAGAGCTGTTGATATTAATGCCACACATGGAATTGGGAAATATTGTTTGCTGAAATCATGTCTGTATGGAAAGCTCCACATTCAGAGCATATCAAGTTATATCTTCCCATATTATTTCAGCTGCTTCCTGTATCACTAGGTGTAAGGGGTTCTGGGCAGAGTAATGGTATACTTAGCTTATCCCTTCAAGGAGAAGGCAGCATTTGAACTAGCCTTGACACATAGGTTAAATTTTGTGAAGGACATTCCAGGGAGGGGGGCCAGCATAAGCAAAGGCAGGAGATATGTCTTCATGGCCATGAGTCTTGGTCTGATTGGAGCCAGGGACTGGAAAGTCAGCGGCAATTAGTGTTGCAAATGCACGTCCTGATACCAGACACTGAGGTCCAATCTGAAAGCCATGGAGCTATTGGAAGCTTCTTCCGTGGTGGATGGGTGGCATGACCACAATGTTCCCAGAAGAATGATTTGGAGTAGTGGGGAGAATGGATGTCTGGTTAGCAGAGAGACCGACCGGGAGAGGGATCTGTTAAGATGATACTCAGCGATGTGGGTACTAAAGCAGACCAAAGTAGATCTAGTACAAAAGAGAAAGGATTTTTCACAGATAAAGTCTAGTACAAAAGGAGCTACAGTCAGGGTTACCAGATAAAATATAAGACACCCATATATGGACACACTCATACTAAATATTATTTGTTGTTTATCTGAAATAAAAACTTACTTGTCATCCTGCACTTTTGTTAAGTCTGGCAGCTCTAGCTCCTGTCAGTTTTGTTAAATCTGGCAGCTCTAGCTCCTGGCAGCTCTAGCTCCTGGTGTGGCAGCTCTGAGAATGCACCTCTCAGATCTCCAACTGCAGGGAGAATAATTCACTGACTGAGGCCCCAGCTGCTGTATTCTGAAATTGGTGCATTTGTCCCCAGGCTGTGCTTCCCGTGGGCTGCCCTCAGTCAGTGAGTTGGCATGGCAGGGAGGCTAGGCATGGGACCTCTCTGATGGACGACTTTGGCTCTGGGACTTCCCCTAGTATTGCACTGCAGTCTAAGACACCTCCAACCAACCTTCTTTCCTTCCTTCCTTTTCATGGAGTCAGACCTGTACTGTAGTCTGACAGCTCTCCAGCCTCTGCTGGTGCCTTTTTTTCTCTAGGGGCTTGCCCTGGTAAAAAGCCTTGCACATAGAGCCCCCTCTTGGCCTCTTCTTCTGAAAAGACCCAGAATAATGTATCTAGTGTCCAAATGGAAGACGGCAGGCGCTGGGTCGAGAAAGTTTAAGATTTTTAGACGTGGAATAGGAACTAGTGAGGGCTGTAAGGCAACAAGTGGTAAAAGGAGAGGAGAGAGAGGACTTAGAAGGGGCAACAGCTTCTGATTTGGGCTTGTTTTACTTAGTCCTCGATGAGTGCACACCAAAATCATGCATAATACATTTTAAAATGCCCGTAATTCATGCCCACAAAAATTCTGGTTTAGGTCTTAGGTCTTAGATGATTCAGACATCTGTGATCCTGATGTTCCCTCCTGGTTGAGTAACCTCGTTTTAAAGGACTTGGGTCAGGGATGGTAAATAGATTTTGTCTCTAGAGGAACTCTGATAAATTGGTGATGCTTGGAGGGCTGTGCTGACAAAAGCTGTGTGGCCACATCTGGGCTCACGGGAAAAGATCTGGGATTGATTAGGATGGCCTGCTAAGGTTGAGGGAATAGGGGCAGTAGGAGTGCTCTGTATTTGTTAGGCCTGCCTATGTTGGTAGACTGTTAAAGCCAATATCCTATGCCTGAAAGGAGGCTATTACTGCAGTCTGGGACAGAAGCAGAAGGGCCTGAAGTATAGTTGAGGCTGTCAGGGTTAGAGAGGAAAAGATAGGGTGATAAATGTGAGACTTTTGGAGCTAGAAGGAGAAAGACTTGGGAACCAAATTGGTGAACAAAGTAAAGATGAGAAAGACTCCGATAATAGTCTGAGGTTTCAATGACTGAGGGGCTTGTATGTGTTCAACTAGCTGGACCATAGCTCCTTGCCAACTGGGACTAAGTCATAGTTTGGGCTGTTATGGCAAAATACCTTAGACAGAGTAGTTTATAAACTGGAATTTATTTCCCACAGTTCTGGAGGCTGGGAAGTCCAAGATCAAAGCTGTCAGATTTGGTGCCTGGTAAGGGGCTGTTCCTCATTGATAGCACCTTTTGTTTGTGCTCACATGGCAGAAAGGCAAGAGGGCAAGGCGGCTCTCTGGGGCCTCTTTTTTGAGGGCACTAATCCCATTCATAAGGAGAGAGCCCTCATGATCTTATCGTCTCCCAAAGACCCCGCCTTTAATACCATCACCTTGGTGATTTGGTATCAACACATACATTTTGAGGCAAGGTCACAAACATTTAGACAACAGCAGACTGGTAATTTCAGTTACTCTTTATATATCTAGTAGTGGTAGCAGCAGCAGTAGTGGTCATCATCAGTCTTTTTATTTTCCCGTTCATTATACCTCTGTGTGTTTTATATGAATGGCATATTTGGATGAATAGATAAATGTACAGATTCATATTTAGTTATGTACATATTTGTTGTTTAGATATAAAAATGTGTATAGAAATTTCATCTATTTTGAAGCACTTTAAAAGATTTTAGTACATAGTCTATAGGTGTGTACTGTTCAATTTATCTTTACTAGAAAAAGAATGTGTTGATTTAAAGTGGGTTTAGATTGAGAATATGAACATTTGATATGCAAAAGTAGCAGTGTGTATGGTATGTTAAGGACAAAGGAACATCTGTCTGGTACTGCTTCTCACCAGGAGGTCCCATGCTTGGTCAGGCACACACCCACAGGGAGGAAAGAGGTGACAGAGGCTCTGGGTTTGTGACCACAGAATGCAGAGGACCTGACTCATTTCCCTTCCCGCGCTGTAGGGCATGGTTTGTGGTGGCGGCTCACCACGCTGGCCAGGAGCTTGCCTCTCCTACCATTCCCACTCCATGTGATCGCTTCCCAAGGTGCCAACTCCTGGCTTTCCATCTGGGGAACGCAGATATGTTTTTCAAGAGGGTGGAGGGAAAATCAACATGAAGATTAATGGACTTCAAAGCAGAAAGAGAATGAAAATACTGGAAACCTTTGCCTGTGATTCAGCGTTCAGGGGCACAAGAATACACTGGAGACAAAGAAGAAGAGCCAAGTCGAGTCTGGGGCCAGAGGTTTGAGTTTAAGAAATCACTTAGAGACCTCGCCTTAGGCAACATGGCCATGAAATTAGTGGTTGAATGTTGCCCACTTTCTCTTCTTTCTTGAATGCTGGTTGGGGGCTTAGGTTTAAGGTGAATTTTATGTTTAGGAGCATTCATTTGAAAATAGGTTTTTCAGCCTGCATTTGTAAAAATAGCTTCTCCCAACTAGAACACCAATGCATGTTCCACATATGTGGGCATTCTATGGGATAACATTCTGCTAAATACTACACAAAAGCAAGTTACTAATCTCATTTTAAGTAGCATAGGAAATTTTTAGTGACTAGTAAATCCAATATTTCACACCTGAAAAACTTGAAAGAATGTTCAGTAAAAATCTAACAACATGTGGTAAGTTGTATATATACCAACCAGCAGATACACTCTTCACTGTAGATGTTGGCAATAATCTAGCCAGACTAGAGTCACAGTGTTTACTGTGATATGCTAAATTACCTGAATCTGTTGCACCCTAATTTCTCTCTAAAAAACCAAGTTGTTCATGGTCAGGGAGCTGCTCCCTCAATTGGATCTGTATACGGCTTTAGGGAAATCGAATGGCCAGTTAAGCTAATCACAGGTGTGAATTCCTTATGGGCCCCCTGAGGACAGCCCAGAGAATGCATTTCCCCGCTGCAAGAGGTACACTGAATCATAATATGTAACCACTTCCTGAGGGGTCGATAGGATTCCCTGGCTGCCAAACAGGGCCATTTTTGATGAGGCTCAACTAGGGGGAACATGTTGAGATGGGGTAGCTACTGGACACCATGGTCTGTGAGCATGCCCTCCACCCCAGGGCTCTGTGGGATGAGTCAGCCCCCAGGATCCAGCTGTACAGGCAGCCCCCAGAGCAGGGCAGGGACCGAGCTTGCCCTTCCTCAGTTCCCACTGCTTACTCTTCAGCAGGGGAGCACGGCCAGTGCTGCTCAACTCACAAAATGGTGCCAAACGGGCCCTGAGAGAAACATGTTCAAAGGCCTTTTTGTCTAGGAATGCATCCGTGCCGAGGAAGGGAATGTTATGCATGACATGCATGGATGGGCTTTCAACCCACCCAAGTCCAAACCTCATTTGCTTTCTGTGAGAGAGGAAGGTGGCAGGAGAGGAAGCCAAGTGGGTAGGATGCTGCCAACATTCAAGCGGGAAGGGCCCTGCTCTGGAATGAGCACGCTGGCAGAGGAATGCATTTTAGAAATATTGTGGTGAATGAGACACCAAGGTTTATTTTAAAATGAAGATTTATGAAAATAACCTGATACCTGAGGGAAAAAAAAGACAAGAGTTGAAACAGACGATGGTTTGCAAGCTTGGATGATGTGGAACATAAGAGAGCAATGTGGAGGACTGGCAGGGAGGAGAAGGGTCACTGGCCATGCACGAGACGCCAAGAAGAGAGTTCGGAGAGGGCAACAGAGGGCATAGGTGGCCAGTCTGGGATCTGGCTTCTCTCCTACTTCCACATTAGTTTCCCTGACCTGGGAATGTTTTCTCATCTGTACAGCGAAGTGGGGACCGAGACACATTGCAAAGCACAGATATCCAGGTTGGCTCCAAGGAGCAGAGAACTTTGTTTGTTTTTTAGAGACAGGGTCTTGCTCTATTGCCCAGGCTGGAGTACAGTGGCACCATCATAGCTCATAGCAGCCTCAAACTCCTGGGCTCGAGTGATCCTCCCACCTAGGCCTCCCAAAATGCTGGGATTTCAGGCATAAGCCACCATGCCTGGCCAACAGGGAACTTCTTGTAAGGATAAGGATTAGCTCCTAGAACCTGAGGAAGGGGTGAGAATCAAGGCAGCTGTAGGGATTTGGCAAAACAGGGACAAATGCACAGGCTCTCCAGGGCCTGGATTCCAGGTTTAATGAGCTCTAAAAGCCTTCCGTCTTAGTAAGCTCCTCCCCAAGATCCACATTCTTAGGAGGGCAATTCCAGCTGGTTTAGCGTGGGTCACATTCTCACCTGCTGGCCAGAGGAGGGCACCCAAACCATGAGCCAGGGAGGAGAGGTTCCTGGAAGAGGACTGAGGGAACTGGAGCTGGACAAACAGAAACACCAGTGTCCACTGTACAGGGCTAGGATAAAACCACAAGCAGGCATCATCTCAATACCACAGAGTCATGGAAGCAAGGGAGGGCTCTAGTACGTGTCTGATATTGCTGCTTTGTATGCGTTATTATAGGGGTCCCCAACCCCTGGGCCATGAACTGGTACCAGTCCGTGGCCCGTTAGGAAATGGGCTGCACAACAGGAGGTGAGTGGCAGGAGAGTGATGGACGCCTCATCTGTACTTACAGCCACTCTCCATCGCTCACATTACGGCCCGAGCTCCACCTCCTATCAGAACAGCAGCGGCATTAGATTCTCATAGGAGCGCAAGCCCTGTTGTAAACTGCGCATGCGTGGGATCTGGGTTGCGTTCCTTGCGAGAATCTAATGCTTGATGATCTGTCTCTGTCTCCCATCACCCCCAGATGGGAAGGCCTAGTTGCAGGAAAACAAGCTCAGGGCTCCCACTGATTCTACATTACGGTGAGTTGTATAATTATTTCATTATATATTACAATGTAACAATAATAGAAAACCTAGCACAATAAATCTAATGCGCTTGAACCATCCCGAAACCATCCCCCTACCCCCCACCCCCTGTCTGTGGAAAAACTGTCTTACACAAAACCAGTCCCTGGTGCCGAAAAGGTTGGGGATGCTGTGTTACTGTATTAACCTCCCATAGTCTTCCTGAGAAAGAGGAAACCGAGGACAGAGAGACTCAGGAAATTGTCTAGGTTCTCCCAACATCCTATGCTAAGATCGGGTGGCAGGGCCCCAAGGGCAGGTGTGCCTCCTGGTTGTCAGTGGTGCCCACACAGGGAGCTCAAGGGAGGAGGGGAGTGGAATGGTGTCTTCCAGCCTGAGGCTGCCCCAGAATTCTGCGTGCTTCATATGTGCACAACAGAATTTGTTCACCTAAGCTTCTTAATATAAGTTTGAAGATCAAGTGCTTATCTCATATCTTACATATTTTTCAGGAATGCTGAAAGAGGGGAAACATGCCACCTAGTAGCATTTCCCGAAAGAATTACCTGGGGGAAGGAAGCAACAACGTGCACTGACAGGTGCTAGGTTCAGTCACTGGCTTTGGGTTGCCGCAGAGCCCTCCTGGTTTTTGTAGCAAGAGGCGTGACTTCAGTTGTGTTGGAGTTCCCACCATTGGCGTCTATGAGCCTTCCTTATGAAGAGATGCAAAGATTTAACGGTTTCAGGAGGGAGGCCACCTAATTTGACACACATTTGACACACACATTTGACACATTCTGCACATTCTTGTACTAGAATAATAGTAGTCTGGTGAGATGATTTTCAACGGGTGGTAAACTGCCCTTTTTACTTCATTGTGGGAAGGGAGATCTCACACATTTTTTCCACAGTAATTTGATTTGAGCTGAGAACAACTGCAGGAGACACTGTTGGGAGTGCAACCAAGGTTCAATGTGGAGGTCATTACTGTAATTAGATGTTTCAGTGCGTGTGACATAGTTGAGTTCTCTTGAACGCCTCAAGGAAGCCTCCTGTCGTAGTTCTGTCCATCAGAATGGACAAGGGGCCAGTGTTCTCACCACTGTGATGGACACTGCCCCAATCCTGGGGGACAGGTGGCTTTAGTGTTTTGGAAAGCTAATATAGCATGAGACTTTACCTACCAAAGCTTCCCTGGATCTCAGATTGGCACTACAATCATGTTTTTCGTGCTGTGGGCTTTATTCTCCAGAGTTTTTACATGTGGAGTCCTCCATTTGGTTTTCAAATTTTCTGGGCCCAAGGGTTAACTTGGAGAGTGGGGTCTATCCTCCCCTATCCCCAGGCCAAACTTAATAAATGCACAATTGAGAAGAAACAGTACACTTGATATGCAAACACAGTTCCAAACTGAGTCTGCCAGCCCCCATCTTTCAACCAGATGGCTACCCCAAGACCTTTGACGACTCCGTTAGTAGGGCTGAATCGAATGAATTATATACTGAGAATAAAGAAAACTTAGGTAAAGCAGCATTTTGTAAGGGAACTGTTTTCTTAGCTCCCAGGTTTTGACTGCAGCTCTCAGCTAATTCAGATATCTGTTTATAATAGCATTTGGAGAGATCCTTCAAATTCGGTCTTAAAAACAAAAAGAACATACTAAGAAAGAATCCACAGGAGGATTTGAAATACATATATATTAATACATAATTAACATGGACATTATTAGATATAAAAAACTAACACAGTGGATCCCTTTAAAAAAAATTTTGATTCTTTCCCCCTAAATCTCTTATGCGGTTATGTCTAAGAGAATTGTCTTCCTTTTTTGTGGGGTGTGCTTTCTCTTAATTTAACACCCAAGTTCACAGATTACTTCCTGCCCTAGGATCTGTGGCGAATGTCACCACCTGTGACAGAGCTCTTATTTATGAACTGAAGAACATTCTCCATCTTGGTATGTATGTAATTCAAAATCCACTCCAAGTTCCAAGCATTTATGATGATTTCTAAAAGAGATTACTTTCCTCCAGCATTCTTTGCTTACTGCCTGCTTCTAGTTACTTATTTCTCCAGGAAAGATTTACCTTTCTGTCAGCATGGCCTTATAGCTTTCTGGCTCTCTGAACATTTTCTCCCTGCTGCCTCTATGTGTTTCATTCTCCCCTTACTGAAGATTAGAAGAGGGGATTGATATTTGTTTCAACAAATATTTATTCAATATCCACTATGTCAGTCACTGGGCTATGTTGTGTGGAAGAGTAACTTACACATTTGATCAGAGTTGAAAATAAATTCTACCGCTATGCAGAAACAGGCTCACCTTGATGTTTCCTGTGAAACACTATCAACACCTTCCCTGGTTACAACAGCTGACTCTTACCTTTAATAATTTTGTGCCCACAGCTGGGGGTACACAATCATTGATGGCATAGATTTATACAAGAGAAGTGTTGAAGAAAAGTTATTGGTTTCAGGGATACTAATTATTTCCTCTAATGGTCACTTCTTCCCTTCCTCTAGGCCCTCTTGCCAGAAAAGTTATTTCTCCACAGACCAACAGGAAGTTCCCTAAGTACTATGAGACCTTGTCTTTGCCTATAGCTGGCTGCATTGGACATGGATTCCTGGCCGAAGGTGAGAAAGACACAGAAACTACATTAGTTGTCTTGGGAACGTGAATTGGAAAGGCAAGTATTTGTGAATGCTGAGACCTACATTTTGTGATTTCCATGATGGCCCAAGAACAGCCCAAGAAGCCATCAGCACAGAGAGACAAAAAAGAAATTTCTTGGCCGGGCACGGTGGCCCACGCCTGTAATCCTGGCTATCTGGGAGGCCAAGGCAGGCGGATCTCGAGGTCAGGAGATCAAGACCATCCTAGCTAACATGGTGAAACCCCGTCTCTACTAAAAATACAAAAAATTAGCTGGGCATGGTGGCGGGTGCCTGTAGTCCCAGCTACTCAGGGGGCTGAGGCAGGAGAATGGCGTGAACCCGGGAGGCGGAGCTTTCAGTGAGTGGAGATCGCGCCACTGCACTCCAGCCTGGGCCACAGAGCGAGACTCCGTCTCAAAACAAACAAACAAGCAAAAAACAAATTTACCTATCTTAACTAGCACCAAAAATTCTCTCAGTTGTCAATCAAGAATTCTGAACCAAGAATCCAATGCCTTACTTGGGTTTGAGGTTTGAATTTACACTATAGATGTGGTCTAGGAATATCTGAGATGAGATATTGACATAAAAATGTGATTCTATACTATTCAGCCATTAAAAAGAATGAAATCCTGTCATTCACAGCAACATGAATGAGCCTGGGAGACATGATGTTAGGTGAAATAAGTCAGGCACAGAAAGACAAATACTGCATGTTTTCATTTGTGGGAGCTGAAAAAGTTGTGCTCATAGAAGTAAAGAGTAGAATGCTAGGACGGGGTATGAAGAGGAAATGATGGTTACGGATACAAAATTACAGCTAGATAGAAGAATAAGTTCTAATGTTCTATAGCTTTGTAGGATAACCATAGTTAATAATTTATTGTATATTTTTCAAATAGCTAGAAGAGAGGATTTTGAATGTTCTCAACACAGAGAAATGATGTGTTTGAGGTGATGAATATTCTATTTACCCTGAATTGATCATTACATATTGTACACATATATGAAAATGCCACTCTGTACCCAATAAATATGTACAATTATCACATGTCTAAAAATAAATGCATGGATGAATAAATGTGATTCTAGGCCATGATGCCATGCAATCATGAACCAGGCACAAAACTCTCCAGTAGGTCACGTCCTCAACCCAGACCACACAAGATCCCCTGAATAGAGAAAGCTCCACTGAAGATGATCTCAGCTTCCAAAATTATGAAGCATATTAGGAAATGGTTTCCCATGAGAGAGAACCAGTGGATAGAATACAGAGCGAGATCAGATCCCCAGGCACTTCAGATAATAAATGTATTACATAAAGACTATAAGTAGGTTTAAAAATGATTCAAGGCATAAAATTAGGAATTGAAAACATAATAAATTATGACAATATATAAGGTACCATGAAAAAATAAAATAGAGATTTTAAAAAGAAACAAATGAAACTTCTAAAAGTAATAAATATTGTCATCAATTTTAACAGATTAGACATGGTTAAAGAAAAAAGTAGTAAACTGGAAGAGATTTAATTCCAATTCAGAATGCATCACAAAAACATAAACATGTGAGGGAGTAATTAAAGATATGGAGGAAAGAATGAGAATAAGAGTTTAGAAGTAGAAATAGAAAATGAAGGAGAAGAAATATTCAGAGAGAAAAAAGACTGAGAATTTTTTTACAATGTCTAAAAGATAAATATCATAAGATTCAGGAAGTACAGTAAGTCATGAGCTGAATAAGTAAGTGTGAATTCAAACTTCAAGTCCACTATAATGAAATTGCAAAATACTGATGCCAAAAAGTTCTTAAAGCAATCAAGATTTTTTTTGTAGGAAATATAATTAGGCAGCAGATTTCTTGACAGCAACAACAGATATTAAAAGTCAAGAAGATGACATACCCAAAGCACTAGGAAAAATCACTATCGGTTTGCAATTATATAGCCAGCTAAACTATTACTCAACAACACATATAAAATTAAAGTTTTGTTTGGTTTTGGTCACCAAAAATGTAAAGTAGTTGCTAAGGGATTTATTTCAAGTAGAAGAAAATTGAACTAGAAAGGAAGGGATGAGCTCTAAGAGGGGAAGTTAAATTTAAACAAGCATTGTCTATAGAAGTTAATAATATTGACAGATTTTAAGGGTATAAAAGTGAAAATAAGATATTTGACAACAATAATAGATAAAATGGGTGGGAGATGTTTGGAGCTCTGAAGATTGATAGGTAAGTAGAAATGACATTTTGTACTTTTCAAAGTCAAGTGTGTGTGTTAAAAATGTAAGGGTAACATCTAAAACATCTGTATGTGTATACAGAAATACAAATAAGACTGATAATTACCAAATCAGTAGAACAGGAAAAGAGGAAATAAAGAAATCAGAATCAATCCCACTAAAAGTTTGGAAAAAAGAAAGCAAAGATCATATATAGCAAAGTAAACACAAAGCCCAAACTAAGATGGCAGAAATAAACCCTAAAAAAATGTTAATGAACTAAATGTATCTGTTAAAACACAGAGATTGTTAACTTGGATGAAAAAATTAAAATCTATGTGGTTTTATAAGAGAAAATATGAGGGCAAAGAAAAGAACAAAAACAGAAAAAAAAATAGAAAAAGACCTATCAGGCAAAAAAAAAAAAAAAAAAAAAAAAAGCTGAATATAGTTACACTTATGCCAGACTAAAGGGCAAAATTTATGATTACTGATAAAGGTTGTTATAAAAAATGTGACACTTTTAATATATATATAATATGATAGTCTCAAAACTTGAAGTCCCAAGAGGAACTGTGAAATTATAATCGTAGTAGATGTTTTAACACATCTGTCTCAGGGAAGTAAAGCTGACTTTAAAAATTAGTGAGGAAGACTTTTCAACAAGTAATTCTGGGAATGATAATGAGAGTTGTCCAAATAGTGCTTCTGGTTCCAGCTCAATGAGGTTCAGGGTCCTTCTTAGGCAAATTTTCCGTAGTAAACTCCTATGGGGAGGAGGGAGCAGGATTCTCTGACTTTTGCTGTCACCTGTGCAGGACTCCCTCATGTGGCTGAGGCCCCTATTCCAGCCTTGACTCAGGGAGGGGGTGATTTTGGCATGTGAGTACTGCTGTTATGTAACTTGGCTACGATTTTTTTCCTTCTGCGTTTTAAGTTAGTGCAAGCTATTGTGGCCTCAAGATTCTTTACACACAGCTGAGGCTGCAGAAAGTCACATGCGTTAGTTAGAATGTAGGCTAAATGGCTGTCACAAAGACATGGAAGAATACAGTGGCTCAGAGGAGGCTGATTATTTCTCCTCACGGAACAGTCTAATTTCCCTGCAGGTCGGTAGCCCCAGGAAGGTAGGTGGCGCTGTTCCATAAACTCGTCTAGCCTCCTTCTGCTGTGCTACTCCAGTAGCCCCTAAGGTTGTCCTCTTCCTCATTCTTACGTCTGCGTCCCAGCCCATGGGAAAGGCAAGCAGCTATTTTAAAAAGATGTGACCCAGAATTTGCACACATTACTCCTACTCATGTCCCTCTTCTTGGAAATCATCACTCAGTCACATGGCCCCCCTGAGCTACGTGGGTGTCTGGGAAATACCATCTCCAGCCAGGCAGCCATCTTCCTTGCTTCTGTGTGTGTGTGTAGTGGGGTGGGGGGTGGAGGTGGAGGTGTGTTCATTCTATTGCCAGAAGGGAGGAGATTGGACCGGATAACAGAAGAAAATGAGCAGTGTCTGCCACAGCATACAAGCTTATTTCTAATCATCGCCTACTCATTACATGTGAGGGACACTGGAACCTTTCAGAATCTCAGTTTCATCATCTAGAAAACTGCACCTCACAGAGTTGTTATTAATGGCAATCAAGATGAAGGGAGGGAAGGTGAGGGCCAGCTGGGTGCCCTGTTACCCCCTCACTCCACAGTCCCTCCTCTGCATAGCACAGAGGCCCCTAGCCAGACGCATACTCCACCAGAGAGCCACAGGCATCGTGTTGGAGGCTGGCCAACGCTTTGCCCAGTCCTGCCTCTGTTCCTGGAGCCCCTCTTTCCTTATCTTGATCCCCCCACTTCTCCCTCCCACACCTCCCCAGTGAAGGGATTCTGCAGATTGATGGACTGTCATCTAGAAGATGGAGGCAGACCTCAGATTCCTGAGTTCTTGAAGGAAAGGGATTAATGAGCCCTCAGAGTTGTCTCTGGGCTGGAGCTCATCTCGGTGCCTGCTCCAGCTGGGACGGCCCACCGCAGAGAGAAAGGCAGGCGGCTGCGAAGCTTTGGTCATGCTGCCCCATAGGTGACCTGTCAGGTTTTGTTTGTGATTGTTTGTGCCCAGTGGTGCAGGTCACACGCTGAGCTCCTCCCAGGAATTTGATTGTTTGCAGTTGTAAAGTGCAGGAGCTTGGATCTGTCCGAGCAGAGGGTTAAATCATAGAGTGTTTTACAAGAGCAGCTATAGGGAATGCCTTGTTTTCTCCTTATATGGCTATTTTTCTCAGTCCAGAATCCCAGGGTGTATTTTACGTGGTTGAAATACACAAATGGAGTAACAGTCTTAGCCAAACATGCTATGTGGCTTTAAAATTAACAAGCTTCTCTCTACTTCTGTACCCCAAACACACATTCGCATGCATAGTTTCTGTTGAGACTCTGCAAAGATACTCTCTCTTTTTTTTTCAGCCAAAAATATTTGATGGGGTGAATTTCTACAATTCCCTTGCTTTATACATAAGAAATATTTCTTTTGAGGAGAGGTGTTTGCAAGCGTGTGGGTCAAATCTAAGCATCAAGTTCTTAATGAGCAGCTACTGTGCGTGTAGCTAACTCTAGGGTATAAAGACAAAATTGGGTGCCCAACATTAAAATATGACAAGGAAAGATGTTTAATGAAAGTTCAAGATGACACTGGGCAAAGTAGCAGAAGGCAGCACTAGGTGAGTAAGCACATGGGCTTCCTTTGCCACAGGGGCTCAGAGGAAGGAGAAATCTGTTCAGATTGGTGTGTTCAGGACAGATTTCATGGAAGAAGTGGAGGTTTCAGCTAGTCGGATTTGGCCAACTAGGTCAGTGGGAGCAGGGAGGCATTTGGGAGCAGGGAAAAGGCCTGAGAGAAAATGCAGAGGAAATAAAATGAATGAGCTTTTAGAAGACAGCAAATAATCTGGTGTCTAGAGCAAATGGCTCATGCAGGAGAAAAGGAAGTTTAGGTGGGAAAGATAGACTGAGGCTGGGAATGTTCTGTACAAGTCAGGCGAAGAAGCTGGGGTTTTTGTTTCATGGTAAAGGGAAGGCAATGAAGATTTTTTAGTACTTATTTTGATCTGAACCAGGTGTCTGAGGTTCAGGATTTCCAATAATTTATATTTCTGAAATGTTATTTTTTTTTCTTTTAGCCTACCTTAGTGAATATCACTTAACCCAGAAAACTAGGATTGGATTAATTAAATATGATGTTTGGATATTGAAAATAAGAGGGCTTATCGAAATTTCCTTATTGGTGATTTCATAAATGAGAAATACAGAGTTTAATATTGAATATAGTTCTTGGCCACACCTTCTGGAACACAAATTATGAACTCAGGTTTTGCAGGGAAAAGTTGAATGACCAACTTTCATTCTTTGTGGGCACAGGAGGAAATTTTGGAGAAAAAATTTGGCATTGGATTCAGATCCAGAAACACCATATTCTGAGCAAGTTTGGATGAAAATGTGCATTTTGGGGGCATTTTGGAGATAAAATCTGGTATGGGAATGATGTTCCCCAAAGCCCACTTTCTGAGTCTCATTCAATCTTCATTTTAGTTTTCTTTCAGAGATAAAGCTGAAATTATTGTGCATATTATAACTGCAAAGAAACTGCCAGGGAGTTTTAATGACTTTCCCAGACTCAGTCAGCTAGTTCGTCGTGGAGCAAGACTCTTGCGAAGCTAGTGGTATCCAGGCAGCCTCTCGGGAATAGTAAGCTGGCAGTGGGCGGGCTCCAGTGGATTAGAGCGCAGACATATAGTCAAGGAGGCAACCAAATTAGACCAGAGAGCCTTTTGCAGCCAGGCAGGTGTGAGATGGTAATAAGACAACTGGGAATGAGGCATGAAAGAGGAAGCCCTTATGAAGAGGATCATGAGGATTCTGGCCTGAGAGAAGAGGGCCCCATCAACCTAATAGGCAGCCTCTTGAGGCCAGGTGGCAGGGAGGGCTTCTGGGCAGGACCAGCTTCAGGAAAGACTCAATGATTGAAGGCGTTTTGCTCCCCAGGGACCTCGAGGAAATCACTTGATTTTTCTGAGCCTCAGCTTCTTCCTGTGCTAAATAAAGTGAATTATAACCCCTGAGGACAAAGTGTTAAGAGGATTAAATGAGAAGACTGGACAAAGCATCTAGCTCAGTCTCTGGGACACATTTGAGTTCAATACAGATTTTTTGAATGACTGCCATCAAGAACTGTCAAGCTAGCAATGATATGGGGACCTGCAGTTTCTCTAGGGGTGAGGGTGGTGATGGAGTTTATGTCCAGGAACAAAAGAGAGGCTCTAAGGAAAAGTTTCTTGGAAAATAACTCTTTTTTTTGTTTTCATTTCTAATAGTTCATTAAAGAAGATGAGGGAAAATAAACACACATGTACACGCACACCAGATAAACTGCATGCTTCCTTCTGCTGGGGACGCGCTGTAGGTGAGCAAGTGCACCAAGGACAAGGCGGCCACTGGTAGGTGCCCTTTGTAGGCCTATCAAGGATCATTTGAGATGATGCTATTTTCCTGCTTTAAAATCTCCTTCTAAAATATTTAGTGCTTGCAGTGGGGAGTGCCAGGCTTCCAGGTGGCTTGCCCAGGTATCGGATGAGTGTTAAGCCAGGAAAGTGTGATGAGCCCAAGTCAGCATTGAAATATGCAAGGTCCAAGGATGCTGAAGCCAGAGACGTTGGGGAAAAAAAGCAGATATATATGGGTTCTATATAATTGTTCACTATCATAGTATATATTATTTGCAAATGTTTATTGTAAAATCCATTGTGTAATACAACTCTTTCTTGCCTCTGGAGAGTAAAATTTTTATTATATATTTTTGTGTGTTAATGCCATTAGTGTATCCTTGTTCTTATATCTTGGATGACTGTTGTTAATTTATTATGACTGTATGATTTGTATTAGGGAGCTACATTACCAACATTTATTTGGGGTGTTGAAAAGTTATAGATAAATTAGTTTTGTAAGAAAACAGAATCTTGGGGATGAGTACTGAAACATGTAGAACCAGGCCAGTTATGAAGCAGATTTCGTAAAACCATTCTCAGAAATAAAAATGTGTCCAAAAGCCCCACCACAATATTTGTTTTCCATGGTTCTTTTACACCTGCATGAAGTGGGCTCAGCACCAAAAGGGCCACATTTACCTGTGCCACTTCAAAGACCAAAGGGAATCCTTTTGAGGAGAGACTAGCAAGTCCCAGTGCTGGAGGAGATCTGTAGGTATCAGGTGTGGCTTTGTTCCTTACTACTTCTTTCTTGGACCTTTTCCTACAATAGTGCTTGTGGAACCTAAGCTATCTGTCCATCTCATAGTAAATTTGAGAGAGATTTCAAAAAATCAAAGTACTGAATCTTACTACAGGGCCCTTAGGATGAGTCAAGATCTTGTTTGGGTTTCAAAGAAAAATTCAGTGCCCTGGCATCACAGATACGTCCATTTGAGTTGCAGTTACCCTTGTTCCAGGGTCTGGAATGCATGGTTAGCATAGGCAAACCCAGCCAAGGAGAGAGAGCTCAGCAGTCACCAGGGAAAACAGTGCCATTTATTCTGAGAATGTGCAGAAACAGCATTTGATTGGGAAGAGGCCTTCGGTCATTTATCTCTCACTTTTAAAATGATGAGATCGATGTGTCTCCCCAGTGGGCTGTCCCCCTTCTATTCAGCAACAATACACTACTTCTTTTCAAAGAGAAATATGCTTCCAATAAGGGGGAAGGGAGGCTGGGGGTGGTAGTGAAGGGGATCAAGCAACTTTCATTGAAGGATTCATTTTTGATTTAAATATTTTGTTCTAATCTCCAACTTCCTTTTTAACTTGGCAGAATGACCAAAAGAAAAACAATGTCCCTCCCTAGCCCAGTTTACAGCCTGCCAGAGGAGAGGATCCGGTTACTTCTTCCAAATTGTATACGTTGGTTGTTTGATATACTAGGTTTTTTTCTTTTTACATCTATTGCTCATATACATAGGGTTTTCTTTTAATGGCTTGTCAAAGTGGACTTTGGTGAAAAACCACAGGAGAAAAGAAAAAGAATGAAAAATATAGATCAAATATAGCCAGCTATTTAATAATTTTTTTTTTTTTTTTTGGTTCTTTGAGTATGTTGTGGAAGGAATTCTCTGCAAGTGATACATCCTGTAACTGTAGGCAGATGTAATCCCCTGGCCGTGACACAGGCAAAAATTTCCCTTCACATTGGAGACATTTGCAGCCATTTTGTTCCCTCCCACAAAGAGGAAGTGCACAGGGAGGAGGACGCTCTGGGCCTCATGCACTCCCTGCAATGCTCCAGAATTGTTTTTACAATTCCCATGATGTCCCATGAACTCTGCCTTGGAAGGGAAAGAAGCCCAGGGTATTGCAGCCTGGGGTTGGAATCTGGGCTGAATCTTCTCCAAAAGCCCTTTCTCCTTCTTGTTGCCAGTTTGCCCCACTCCTTGCTTTGAGCTTGGCTTCAAACTCTTCTCAAGGACACATGCTGAGATTGATTCTGCCCAATCTAGTCTCTGCTCTTTTTAGCGTTACCTATAGTGTGTCTTAAGAGGTTACTGCTTGTCTTATATTCACTGGGACTTGTACCTTTGCTTTGTAAATACGTAAAAAGCATATTTTTTCCTTGTGGTGGAGAGTGCTTCTTCTAGTGGGTATAGGAATAAATTCCACCTTACTCAGACCAGAAATAGCCCAACGCAATTCTTGTTTGGGGGTCCCCAGAAGCACACCCTGAGACAATGATTTGAGTGCAGTGGCGCAATGGGGAGGAATCCCAGGAGATCCTAGGAGAGGAGTGGAGAAATGAGACAGGGAAGGAAGGAGGCCACCAAAGGGAACCTCGTCAAGGTGGTGGCCACTGTGGACAACTGGATCTTAACACAGCCCAGGAGGCTTGTCAACCTCAGCACTGTTGACATTTTGAGCTGATGATTCTTTGTTATGGGGGCTGTCTTGTGAATTACAGGAGGCTTACACCAGCCCTGACCTCTACCTGCTAGGTGCTGGTAGCACTCCCTCCTTCACGGCTTATTGTCATGGGTTGTAACAATCAAGAATGTCTCCAGACATTGCCTAGTACTCCCAGGGGGACAAAACTCCCCATGGTTTAGAACCACAGGAGCCACAGCAACTCTGGCCATGGGTAGTCTGGCCACCATGCTCTGAGATGGTAAAGGCCATGGTGAGCCCTGGAGTGTCCACTGCATTCTCTTCTAGAGCCAGAGCAGCACTTGGGGAGGCTGAGGAGTGAATAGAACTGCCCGTCACTCAGCAGACAGCTGCTGGGATGAGGCAGGCCTACCTAACATAAAACCAATGAAAATATTTGTTTTTGGCGACTCTTTTCTAACTCTGCAAGCTCCCATTAACCTGGTGATCTCTCATCCTTCACCCCCATAAAATCCTCTCTAAGAAAAGGTTAGATAAACCCAGGCTCTACTTCCCCGGGATATACACATTCTCAGAGCCTGGAGAGAATATAAGCTAAAGGAAAACAACATTTCTTGAGCCTACTAGGAGGGAGGCAATTTCCTTATGGGCTATCTCATTAATTCCTCAAATCAGCCCTGTGACAGAAGTCTTATTAACCTGTTTTACACACTGGTTAGGTCACTCCCGTAGACACAGTTATTGAGGGCAAAGTCCAGATTTGAATTCAGCTCTCCTTGCATCTAATAAAGGGCATGGATTTTCTGTGTTCACTATGGGTTGGTGAGTGTGAGGGCAGAATGCTTTAGAAAGAGGAATATTTTCAGGAGGCTCCAACACATGGATGGATGCTGAAGAAACCAACCGAGAAGTAAAATGGGGTCCGGAGTGTGGGAACTGAGGGTTTCAGAGGAGCAGGGTGCATTAGAGTAGGCAGTGGCTGCCAGGCTTTTTGAGGCCCAAACCAGAGACTTGGGTTCGCAGAGCTGTGATTGTGTTCCACCCAGAGCACCTGCAGGGCAATCTCTTTTCTTCCAAGTGCCACTGACAGTATTTTGGAAAAGCTCTGGCAAAAGTTCTCAAAATAGCCAAATTCAGTGGACATATTTCTCCCTCAACTAGACCTTGACATTTGACACAGTGATATGGTTTGGATCTGTGTCCCCACCCAAATCTCATCTTGAATTGTAGCTCCCATAATTCCCATGTGTTATGGGAGGGACCGGGTGGGAGATAATTGAATCATGGGGGTGGTTTCTCCCATACTGTCCTCATGGTAGTGAATAAGTCTCATGAAATCTGATGGTTTTATAAGGGGTTTCCCTTTCACTTGGCTCTCTCATTCTTGCTTGTGTGCTGCCATGTAAGATGTGCCTTTCACGTTCCACCATGATTATGAGGCCTCCCCAGCCACGTGGAGCTGTGAGTCCATTAAACCTTTTTCTTTACAAATTACTCAGCCTTGGGTATGTCTTTATCAGCAGCGTGAGAACAGACTAATACACACGGTAAACCACTCCCTTCTGGAAATAACCTTCAGTCGTTCCCCAGGCATCTCACTCTCCTTCCCTCCCTTCACTCTGACCATTCCCCTCAAGTCCCCGTAGCTGGGTCTTCTCCTACTGCTTTCTAGTAAGCATGGACTCTAAGGACTACATCCTTGGCCTACTTATTTCATCACTTACCACAGTTTCCCTGGGTGACCTCTTAAACTGCAGTATATTTAGTTCCTGAATTTAAGAATGGCAGCTTTCAAGTCTGATCTCCAGCTCAGACCCTTTAGGGTGGTGAGTGGGGGTGGCATTTTCATCCAAATGTCTTCTGGGTACCTTGAACTCAACATGTCCCAAACAGAACCCAGTAATCTCCCTCCAAGTGCCCTTAAATCTGTGCCCTCCCTGGTCTCTTTCCAGTTGATGGTCCATTTATCTATGCAGCTGCCCAAGCCAGAAATCTGGGAGCGATCCTAACCACCTGCCTTTCACCCACCCCTGACTAATAAGCGTCGTTCTACCTCCATCATCTCCTAGGTCTGTGTCCTCTTCACTACCTCCTGCCAATACTTTAGTACAGGTGCCTTTGGGATTCATTCCTCGATTATCACTGCAGCCTCCAGGTGGTCCCCCTGTCTCTAAAGCCCTCCTAATTTTCTACCTGTGGCCATTCTTTCTTAAAGATATATGACCATCACCAAATTCTATTTGAAGGTTTTTAAAATCTCACAGTTTTCAGGATGAAATCCAATAGTTTAGCCAGACACACAAAGTCCTTTGTTACCTGGGAAGTGGGTAAGAGTCAGGAGCACGTGGATTTGAATCCTGGTACCTTGGGTAAATGACTAATCCTCTCTCAATGTCTGCTTCCTCAATTGTAGAATAGGGATCAACCACAGTATTCACGTAATCTATAAAAAGCACTTTTAAGAGTGCCTGGCCCATATTAAGAGATCAATAAATATTCTCGATCATCATTGTTGCCTGGCTTCCAGGTTGTGATGGGTGTGAGGTAAGGGGACACTCATGGAAGAGCTCTGCCTCTGCACATCCTCTCATTTCTTCATCTTTGCTTCCTCATCTGACACAGAACCGATGGCTCTCAGAGAGGTAGGGAGTGGGGACAGAGGAAGGATGAACACATTGCCTGCAGTGGCAAGTTGGCTCAAAGGGATGGCCCTCAGTGGAAATGCACAGGCAGAAGAAGGGTTTTGAGTCAAAGCACCAAGTGACTTGTCAAGTTTTGACATTGGCTGCCAAGCTTGAGCTGCGTCCTCTGTAAGAATTCGCTACTCAGTCCCTTGAGCTTCCTTTGGAGCAAATTTAAGAGGTCTGACATGTTCCCAGTACCATTCTCCCTGATGGCTGAACTCGTGGGAAACGTGTAGAGCTCTTAGTTGTGTACAGATGGCACTCTGCATGGCAGTAGGGCTGGATAGGAAAGGTGCAGACTGATGGGCCTCTCTCTGAGGAGGGAGCTGGCTGAGGGAGGGAGGATGGCAGGTTGCCTTGGAAGGCCCCATCTTGAAGAGTGAGCTGGAGGCACCAGGTGAAGTGGGGCCAGCCAATGCCACATTACAAATTAGTGACGTTGGGCCCTGGTACTTCAGTAACAGTGACAACCCCCCTCAGTTTCTTTCAGGGTCCTCCTGTGCCCCTTATCTTTTAGAGATTAAGACCACAGATTTGGGGGCAAAATTTTCAGGATTAGAACCTCAGTTCTACCATTGCCATTTAGTAGCCAGTGTAACTTTAGGTGAGTGGCTTTATCTCTCTCTCTTTTTTCTTTTTCTTTTGAAAGTAAAGAAATAAAGAATGGCTACTCCATAGGCAGAACACCCGGCTTTAATCTCTTTATGCCTCTGTTCTCTCATCTGTAAAGTGGGGATAATATCATAGTAGCATCCACCTTACAGAGTTATTGTGGGAATTTAAATGAGTTATTAGAACAGTACCTCGCACGTAGTAAACGCTGTGGACAGGCAGTATTAACAAGGGTTTCAGGGAGGCATTTAGACCACACAATAGGCTGAGAGACAGAAGTGATGAGTTTGGTGCCAATCATAATATAGAAAGACAAAAAAAAAAAAAAAAACCCAAACACCATAATCCCAAATGTTGAAATCCCAAAAGATCAAAATCCCTAAAAATTACAATCCCTAAAGTCTAAAATCCTTAACATCTAAAATCCCTAATGTCTACATTCAGAAAATCACAATCCCAACAGATTAAAATCCTGAATGTTGAAATCCTGAAAGCCGAATTCTAGAGAAGGGATTAGTATATTTTCAGTTGCATGCAGGATTACTGCATTGTGTCAGTTGCATCATATTAGGCAGAACAATTACCTTGTTATTGTCTTTATTTGGAAATGAAGTATGGCTTCCAGAGATGTGTGTGGGTGCCAAGTGGATGAGGGGTAGAATTGTGGACTTAATTTTAGGTGTCAATTTGACTGAATTAAGGAATACCTAAAAACCTGGTAAAGCATTATTTTGGGTGTGTCTGTGAGGATGTTTCCAGAGATTAGTGTGTGAGTCTGAATGAATTAGGCAGGGAAGATCTGCCCTCAATGCTGGCAGGCACCGTGTAATCAGCCAGGAGTCTAAAGAGAACAAACACAGAAGGCAAATTGGTCTTTCTCTGAAGCTGACATGGGCTTTTCTGCTGCAGTCTTGGATATCAGAACTTCAGGGTAGCCGGTCTTTGGGCTCCAGGACTTACACCAGCAGCACCCTGGGTCCTGAGGCTTTTGACCTTGGACTGAGAGATACACCATCTGCTTTCTAGATTCTGAGGCTTTCAAGCTCGGACAGAGCCACACTACCAGCATCCCCGGGTCTCCAGCTTGCAGATGGCCTGTCATGGGGTTTTTCAGCCTCCGTAATCATGTGAGCCAATTCCCCAATAAATCCCCTCTCATAGATCTATATCAATATCCTATTGGTTCTGTCTCTCTGGAGAACCCTGACTAATATAGATTTGATATCAGGGAAGCCAGATATTATTCTTACTGTTGTTTTTTTTGTTTGTTTTTTGACAGTCTTACTCTGTCACACAGGCTGGAGTGCAGTGGTGAAATCTCAGCTCACTGCAACCTCCGCCTCCCTAGTTCAAGCAATTCTCCCACCTTAGCCTCCCAAGTAGCTGGGATTACAGGCGCATGCCACCACACCTGGCTAATTTTTGTATTTTTAGTAGGGACAGGGTTTTGCCATGTTGGCCAGGCTGGTCTCGATCTCCTGACCTCTGATGATTCACCTGCCTTGGCCTCCCAAAGTGCTGGGATTACAGGCATGAGCCACCGCACCTGGCTTTCTTACTGTATTTCTTACAGCACAATGGAAGATCTGTATAATTGTTGATAAGTCAAGTGTATGAGGCTACTTAATGGTAAAGGATAAATGTTTAAAGGCTAATTATTACTGGTGCTGTAAAAGCATAAATTGCTTAATTGCAGTCGCCAAGCAATAATCCAGTTTGTGAATGGACAGCATATACTTTCAAAATTTGTAGACCATAATCACTGTCCAAATACAAATACAATACTCACTGTATTTTGAAGATCTTAGAGGTAAAAATGCAGATGAACAATACAAGAACTCTCTCCTGGCAAATAATTTAATCATGTATGACTTCTGCCCCTGTGCACACAGTGCCAGTTTGCCATACTGTTTTTCACCTTCACATTATTACCAATACTGGAGGTATGACTTATGTAAACTTTAGGGAGTTCTAATTCGTTTTATGCACTTTTTTGCAAATTTCACACCACGAAAGTGCATTATCACAACATTGTCTTTGTATATGAGCATTGCACATGTCCATAAAAATGTTGAAACTCCCTCAATAAACAAAGAGCTGTCGCTTTTGTATATCTGCATTTGTGAAAAATAAAATTTCACAAGATCTGGGCTCTTGAGCTACTGCATATGTGGTAGTAACCCCTCAAAGTTTTTGAATGATCTTGTCAAATGACTGAGGTTGTCCTTCCAGGTATATCCGATGACCGCAGTTATAAAGCTGACGCACACAATTACCAACCATAGTGAAGCACTTTTATACATGTCACTTTTTGACCTCTTTATCAATATGGTTCATCTGCTCATAACTTTTATACTCATGACTGTGGTTAGTATACCTGAGTGTTTATACTTGCAAAAATATATTTTATTGCCTATTTTACTGTACAAAGTGGCCTATGCAGTGTTTATCATATTTTTATATGTTTCTCAAATAAATTCCCCTTAAAAACATAAATAAATGTTTTTTAAATAATTTCTAAAATTATTGTTTTCCATAATTATATTTTCAGGATTTCAACATTCAGGATTGTGTCTTTGGGGATGATAGCCCAAGCTCTGCTGGGTTCTGCTGTCATCCGTGTCTCTAATGATTCATGTCACTTAGTCCCTCTGATCTCAGTTTCCTTATCCAAAACAGTGTCTGGACAATGTGTTTTCATAGCAAGCAGTCCCCAGCCCTTGGTTTTGCCCCCTGTGCTGGGAGGAGTCCCAGGCTATCCTCTCTCTCCCTGACTGCTGCCCTCATCCTCTGGTCACCAAGGCCTGGGTAAGTTTGCTCTGATTCTGTTTTTAGAGAGCTATCTCTCTGGGTTCTACTTGCCTGCCCCCTCCTTAACCGTTGTGGCCCAAACACTCCCTGCTGTGGCCAGCTTTGAGGTACGACCCATCCTTTGTTGTTTTCCTAAACCCAGTCCACACCATTGAAAAACAAATTCCTTTATTAAACTTCACTTGCTACCCAGCATGAGTGCACCATGATGGATCTGGAATCAAACCCCAGTAATTTGAATCCAGAGTTCTTAACCACTACACTGTCCTCATCATCTCAGGATGCAAGTGACTTCACATCTCCTTAGTTTTCTAACTGAACTGATTAGAGCCCCCTGTATTAGTCTGTTCTTGTACTGCTAATAAAGACATACCCAAGATTGGATAATTTATAAAGGAAAGTGGATTAATGGACTCAAAGTTCCACATGGCTGGGGAGGCCTCAAAGTCATGGAGGAAGTCGAATGAGGAGCAAAGTCACGTCTTACGCAGTGGCAGGCAAGAGAGAGAACTCCCCTTTATAAAACCATCAGATCTCGTGAGACTTGTTCACTATCGTGAGAACAGCAGGAGAAAAACCTGCCCCCATGATTCAATTCCCTCCCACCAAGTCCCTTCCACGACAGGTGGGAATTACAGGAGCTACAATTCAAGATGAGATTTGGGTGGGGACACAGCCAAACCAAATCACCCCTTTTGTTTTGGGGTTGTGGACCCCATGCTTCTGTTGGAGCCTCTCCATCCTTCTGAATTCTTTGTCTCAGTCCAAGTACTGGAAGGAGGGAGAGAGGGAGGCTCTGAGGAGGCCCTCTTGGTCCTGGTGTGATCCCTGCTGCTGTTTCTCCAGCACGTCATCATGGGCTGTCATTGTGGAAAGCTGGCCTCACGCAGTCTGGCCTTCCTGTCTGCTGCTGCTGTGAGACTGTGGCTCATCTGGGCTGTTTTCTGTCATGAACGAGTGACAGCACTCTCAGGTCCAAGATACCCCTGGGTTACACATGTGCGGCCTCCTTTTATTCTCACAAAGCTCTTATGCCACACAAACTTCTCTTCACACTGGAAATGAGGAAACTGAGGCCTAGGAAGAGTAACTCACTGATCTGCCTTATATATATTAGAACTTTCCAACTTTAAAATAAAATTTGCCTCCTAAACCTCCTTCCTGGTGTTAACAACATTCTTAAGAGTTAATCATGGGCCTCCCCAGCCAGGGCCCGGGGCCTTTTGTAGAGTCCGCCCTCTATTTGATTTGTTCCATGATCTCAAGCTCTGAATTTGTCCTGTTTTTATCACTTTCTCTTTCTTCCCCTCTGTTCACTCCACAAACTCTCTTCCTTTCCTCCCCCAACCCACCGCCCCCCATTACACTTTGAGAAGTTGTTAAAATCCAGATTGAGTGAGCGTGTCCCATTAAAACCCCTTTTCTTTTCAAACGGAATGTGAGTCTTTCCAGATTCCCTTTTCCCATCACCCGGCTCGCCGTTCAGCCACATTTAAGTCCACTGCTGACAGACGGACTTCCGCTCTTCCCTAAGATCCCTCTCCCTCGCCAGGAATATTCTATGCATACATTGTTGCTGGAACGGTAACATTTGCAAAACCTTAACATTCCATGTCTCATATCCACAGGAATAATTCTTTTCAGAATTGTAGCTGGACAAATCCTAACCGATGGGTGTTAAGTTTCTAAGATCAAAGAATTTTTGAGCTAGAAAGCCTATTGGAGATCGACAGGCAGCTCCACTCTAGACAGATGAGGAACTTGAAACCTGCAGTGCTCAGGGGACCTGCCCAAGGTCAACCATCAGCTTGAGCGTGGACCAGAGTCCAGGTCCACTGACTCTTGGGCAGCGCCCAGCACTGTTGTGATGCAACTTGCAACATTTTCCACCTCCCGGCATCATGGCAGCATCGCCTGAGTTTTTGGTGTGGGAGGGTGTCATGTACAGGGAAGGGACTGGGGGATACAGGAAACTAAGGGCTCACATGTCAGCCCTGCCACTTACATGCTCTGTGTCTAGTCAGGTTACTGGACCCATCCGTGCCTCAGTTTCCTGTCCTTGATGATTGTTTGTTTGAGGATATGAGGGTGCATGTCACATAGGTCAAGAAGTGATTGCCTCTTTTCTCTCATCTCCTGCTCCTGTGCCTCTCCATAAAGCAATCCGCTGTCAACCTGCCTCCTGAGCACGGCCCCTCTCCATCAATGGTGGCAGCAGATGCTATTTGCCACGAAGGCTGAATCACCAAGGGCTGCAGTGTGGGGCCAGAGAAAGCTCCTGATGTGAGTCTGGCACCTCAAGATGGTGTCTCCCTCACTGGGGCTGCACCACTTCATTTCACAGCCTTTCTAGAGTGATGGGTTTTAAAGCACAGTTTCACAACTATTCCACTAGAAGGCTTTGGGTCCATAGATGAGTAAATCTGAGCATCCCTTCTCATGGCCATGCTGCCTGTCACCTCAGTGATGCATTCAAGTTCTTGCCCCGTTAGCACTCTCCTACTAGCCTCAGAACTGAGCCAGTCTTTGTCAAAGGAAGAGGAGGTGGCCTTGGTTCCCAGAACCTGCATCCTGGCCTGCTGATGTTCTTTCCTGCCTTCTGAAACCATCTTTCCTTTTCTTCCGGATTCAGTGCTCCTTTTAAAAGTGGGCTCATGAGGCCACGTATTTGAGTGCGTGGAAAGATATGGTCCTTCTCTGGGGTCCGGGCTTTGTAGACGGCAGCTAGACCATGGCCAGAGGGAGCGAAGGGAGTTGCCCATTCAGGGATCCTGGAAGAACACCCTGGTAACCCATTATCCTGCCCTCAAGGAACCCTCTAATTAGTAGGGGGAAAGATACGTAATAAATAATTGCTACATTGTGACAGAGGCTGTCATTCGGGTGTGCACGAAGTCCAGAGATGGCACAAAGGCTTCTGCAGCTGCATGAAGTAGTCAGTGGGGCTCCCACAGGAGGTAACGTTGGATTGAATTCTCAAGGATTCGTAGGAGGGCACCAGCTAGATGGGGAGGGAGATTTCAGGCATAGCGAGTCCCATAAGCACCTTTGTTGTTGTTGTTCTCTAAAGATCCTCTCCTCTGCCTTCCCCTCTAGGACCTGGAGATTCCTTGATTAGTGGTGGTTGACTGTGACAGGCCTCCTAACTGTCTGGAATAGAGCCAGGGGGAGGACTTAACATGGAAACTGCCGGCTTCAAGGTTCAAAAAATATATTTTTTAATGTAAAAAGCCATTTAAACATTTCCTCCAGGGAGCTGTTTGATGGAGAGAGTCCTTGCAGCTTGGGTCTTGAAAGGATCACTGCAGGTCAGAGCTTCTCAGGGAAGTGTTATTGGCATGTTGGATGGGATATTTCTTAGTGGTGAGCATTTAGGACACTAGTCCTTCAGGCACTAAGGCAATGAGCATTGTTGTGACAACCCAGACACCCCCTCCCCCACACATATATCCAAACACGCAGGGGCGGGGGGCAGGTGGAACTACCTTGGTGAGAACCTAACGTGGAGACGAAGCCCCTCGGGGCAAGGGTGGATGCAGAGAGGCCAGTTGGGAAGCTGCTGAGGTGGCCAGGTGAGAGGGGGCAGTGGCTGTCGGGCTGGTGGAGGTGGGAAGGTAGGATTTGAGGAATTTAATGATGGATGAGGCATTAGAGAAAGAGAAGGACAAAGGAGGACCTCAGATTTTTGACCTGCGCATTTAGAAAAATGGAGATGTCATTTATGGAGATGGGGGAACTGTCGTAGGGGCAGAGATTTTTGTTATCTTTGTTCGTTTATTTGATAGGGAGATGGGGTAAAATTACATTTTAGTTTTGAGATGCCCAGAGATGTTTTGGCAGATGTCTGAGTATGGAGTTCAGAGAGAGTTCAGGAGGCAGAGAGAAGTTCGGGGTCCTCTTGGTGGCTAAAGCCACAGGCTGGCTGAGCTGGGTCACTGAGGAGCCTGGGGGCAGAGCCTGTGGTCCTTGACACTCATGTGAAGAGGAAGAGGAGACCGGTGTAGTAGGAGAAGAGGCCGGGCGCGGTGGCTCACGCCTGTAATCCCAGCACTTTGGGAGGCCGAGGCGGGCGGATCACGAGGTCAGGAGATCGAGACCATCCTGGCTAACACGGTGAAACCCCGTCTCTACTAAAAATACAAAAAATTAGCCGGGCGTGGTAGCGGGCGCCTGTAGTCCCAGCTACTCGGGAGGCTGAGGCAGGAGAATGGCGTGAACCCGGGAGGCGGAGCTTGCAGTGAGCCGAGATCGCGCCACTGCACTCCAGCCTGGGCGACAGAGCGAGACTCCGTCTCAAAAAAAAAAAAAAAAAAAAAAAAAAAAGGAGAAGAATCTGCTGAGGGAGGGCTCTGGAAGCTTTCTGTGAGAGTGTGCCAGGCTCTGTGTGGGGTCCTTTCATGTCCACTGCCCCCTCAGCAACACCGCTGGGCCCTGTGAGGCTCATAGTGTATTGCAGGAAGAAGGCTCTGGGAGGGCATAATCCTTCTGCGTTAGCTTTTGGCAAATGAAACGTGTAATTTCTTGATGACTATCCTCATTTTGCAGCGTGTTGCCCTTACCTTGCATCTGCTGAACATAGCCCTAAAGTAGTGGGAGATGACACACATGTGCCTCCTCCAAGTTCAGGGGCTCAGGAAGGGAGAGGAAGCCACCAATGGTTCAAGCGGATTATTCCTGATGCTCCCAGATTCTGTGTATGTTAGGAACTATTGCAGAATGCAGTAATTTCTCTGGGCTCTTTTTAAAGCGAGCAAGTGCTATTAAATCAGAAATTTTACCTTTATTTGAATTAAGAAAAATTCAAACATGTACCCTCTATATGCCAACAATTGGGTAATGAAATATTCTGCAGCCATTTATGTTTCTGAGAAGGAGGCAACAACATGGAAGAATGCTTTTATTTTAAAGCTTAGCAGACTATAACATTGCATATTCAACAGATCACAACCATGTAATCTAAATGAAACAAAATAGATATTCAGGAAAAAACCCAAACATTATAATCTGCTAAATTATTAATAGTGGTTTTCACTGGTGGTGGGAAAATAAGAAATTTGTATCTTTTCCCTGATTTTATATATTTTCCACATTTTTGTAATGAGTATATTCTGTATTGTTTTAGAGCAGTGTTGCCTAACAGAACTTTCTACAACAATGGAACTGGTCTATGTTTGTACTGTCTAATCCATAGCCACTAGCCACACATGACTACTGAGCACTTGAAATGTGATTAGTATGACTGAGAAACTGGATTTTTAGTTGTACTAAGTAATTGTTAATTTAAATTGAAATTCGAGTAGCCAGACGAGCCTAGTGACTACTATATTTGACAGAGAAGTTTTTTGTTCTTTTGTTTTATTTTGTTTTGTTTTCGAGATGGAGTCTCATTCTGTGGCCCAGGCTGGAGTGCAGCAGCATGATCTCGGCTCACTGCAACCTCCGCCTCCCAGGTTCAAGCAATCCCCCCGCTTCAGCCTCCAGAGTAGCTGGGACTACAGGGGTGCACCACTACACCTGGCTAATTTTTATATTTTTAGTAGAGACAGGGATTCACCATGTTGGCCAGGCTGGTCTCAAACTCCTGGCCTCAGATGATCTGCCTGCCTCGGTTTCCCAAAGTGCTGGGATTAGAGGTGTGAGCCACTGTGCCCGGCCCTAACAGTGAAGTTTTAAAGTGTAAAAAATAATATAAGAGAAGATGAATTATATCTCATTAAAGCTGTTAAAGTAATATAAGCATTTAAAATGTGCTCAGTATATTATGTTTAAAATTTAATTGTAATGTAGAAATGAGTTTGGATTTCAAAATAGAGAATGTAGACACAGCAGAAGTATTGGAGTTTTTATTTAAATTGCTTATTTTCTAGCACAATAAAAAGCGATCCAGCATTGAGTTTTCATGCCTGAGTTCAGTTTCAGTTTAAGAAGAAACAATTACCTGGACATTATTAGGTGTTGTTCTGTAACAACTTCTGCTGTTATGAATGACATCCTTTTATATATATGTCTTGATCTTTACACAAGGAGTTCATATCATGTGAGTAATGTTTTTTGAGGTGGGAGCAAAGCTTATTAACCCCATTTTATAGTTGAAAATGATAAGAACCATGAAGGTTCAGTTCCCAAAGTCACGAAACAAGAAGCAAAATCAAAGCCTCTTAGTTCTTGAAGCCCAGAGGATTTTATTATCTTTTACAATATGGAGAAAACAGTTTCTGATAAACGGTAGTGGGAAGGGAACTTCCCCAAGGAACTGGAAAGATTTAAGATGTGCTGGTTTTGGTTAAGTTCTTTCAAGAAAGTTTTTTTTGTTTGTTTTGTTTTGTTTTTTTGTTAGTGCTTCATTTTGTTTTGTTTTTGGCTTCTAGAGCTATTGTAAGATCAGTCCTCAGAAGGCAGGGCACTGTGTGTCTATTCAAGGTTGCTCTTTATCTGGTAGGATCTGCACCTTTAGGCTTTCCATGGGAATGCCAAGTCCAAAACCCTTGTCCCTTGTCTCTTCATGTGACCTGCCACTGGGTCCCCAGCCCCAAAGCCCCCTCCCCTTTCCCTCCCTCTGCCACACACAAGCCCTGTTGCCAGACCGGGAGATAGCAACCGTGATTCCACATCCAGCAGTTTAGGTTTAGAGAGATTTATAAAGGTGCCAAGCTCCCCCCAGATGATATTCCTGGATCCACTCAGGCACAGTGGACACGGCATCAGAGAGATTGGCTGCAGGTTAACAGGGGCTGGGACACCTCCCTCTATGCCCTTGTCTGGGTGGCCCTGAGTGTTTGCTGTGAGCAGCAGGCAGCAGTGCAAATGAAGCAGAGCACAAATGAATCTCCTGAATGTTTTCAGACCTAAAGTCTCAATCCCTTTTGGTTCAAGGTCTAGGGGAGAGTTGAAGCCAGTTGTGAATTTTTTGAAAAAAAAAAAAAATAATAATAATAATAATAAATTGGTTCACCCGTCTGTCAGAGCTGCCAAGAAATATTCACATGAGGGAGACTATCCAAAAAAATGAAGAGTAGCTCTTGTCCAAGACCGATCTCTGGAACTCTCTCCCTCCCCTTGCTCAGAACCACTTCCTCTCCTCAAATCTCACTTTAAAACCTTCCTGTTTGCTTTAGCCTATGACTGACTCAGGCCCCATTCATCTTTCTTTCCTCTCTCCCCATGACCACATCCTTCCACTCTCCTCTCATCATCCACCGTGAGAACACTCCCCTGCCTCTTTCCTCCCTCCATTTTTCAGCCCCCTTGCCTGTTACCCTGCAGTGACAGCAGGTATGCTGCAGGTATACTTGCCGGCCTGCACAAGTCACCTCCCTGTCCAGATGTGTTTGTGAGCATGAAGGTCTCCCACACGGGGGCTTGTTCCTTTGCCTGGTTCTCAGAGGAGGAGATAATGAATTTCAGTGGTACTTCTGCCTAAAGAGGGACTTTGCAAGGTGTATTTCAGGAGTTACCGATTCAGAAACTGGAGAAGCAGAACACAAAGAGACCTTGTAATAGACCAGCAAAGATACCAATTCCCCGCTGTGTTTCCTTTGAGATACTTCAGGTAAAGCCTGAAGGAGAGGTGGGAATAAAACACAGGCCAAACTGGAGCTGTTGTTTTGCCTCCAGAATAGAATTCTAATTGTCTCAACTGAGCTTCTTATTTCCCTCAAGTAATGAGAAACGTAAATTCCTCAGCAAAGTTCTAAGGCAGGATTGACCCTGGGAAAACAATCCCAGCGTAAGCTCAAGTGTTTGAATTCTTTTTGTTCAGGTTGTAGACTCAATACTTTCTAACTAGTGTGGTTTCAGTTGTGTTTTCTGAACAACAGGCATGCTGTGGGTTTTCCCACAATGCATTCCTGTCCTCCCTTCCAGGATGGTGCCTTTTCCCACAAACATGGAAGCAAAATGGTCGTTCCTGTCTCCACAGTGACCTTGCTGCTGGCTCCAAAAGAAATGCTTCCAGAACCAAGCACCCCAGACAGTGTCTGATGAGCCATGTTCTTGGGTCATTTTCGATCTTATTACAATTATAACAGCTGCCATTTCCCTACCACATTATTGTTTCCAAAGCACATTTGTATTTGCTCGTGAGGTACATCAGGCAGGTGCGAATGTTTCTGTTTTACACTTAAAGGACTAAGATTGACATGACTTGTCCAAGGTCACAGAGGTTGAGTGGTGGGGTTGGAATCCACCCGAATGTTCTTTAGAAACTACGGCCCAATTAGAGGCATCCCCGGGTGAGAATATGCATCCGGTGTCCGGAGAGGACTTCCACACTGTGAGTGATGCAAACAGCACCTCAAGGGGGCTTTCCAGGGGACACTGGGCTTTTTGCTTGATTTTTGATAGCAGGTCTTTTTTTTTTTTTTTTCTTTAACACACCCGACTTATTAAAAAACTTGAAAGTGAGTGAGTCAGTATTACCCAAGCTCACCCAAACTGGTGGTAGAGTGATGGAGCTCAGAACTATGCCAGTGTTTAAGCTAACCTGAGATGAAGTCTGGAGCAGTTAATTCTGCTGTGTGAAAAACAAATAATGAAAAGCATATTGTTAATAAAAAACTGGAAAAACAAATAAAAAGCAACTGCCCAACCTCCCTTCCTTAATTTTTGAGGGAGACGTAGAATGTAAATATATATGTATGCAAATTTGTATTTAATTGTGTATTAGTTTTTCTCCTTTGCAGGGTCTTCTCTCTGAAGGCTAGTGGCCGGACCTGCTCTCAGATGGCAATTCAGGTCCAGTTCATGAGATCTTGGACTGTTTTGACAAATGATTTGGGGAAAGGGATAGGGAGAGAGTTGTCAGCACCGATGCTGAGACTGTGAGAGCCATTTCTGAGTGGAGGTGAGGAAAAACGGAGCGATGACCGTGAGGGTCTTTGCGTGGCGCCTCCAGACCACACCTGGGAACGGTGACTTTGGAACTGGCTGACGTGTTTATTTGGCGTGAGGTCAACTACAGCCCTGAGGGCAATAACATGATCCTCATAAAACAGACCCCCCAAGGCTGGGCCTCAGCCCGCTTGCTGCCAAACAGGGGTGGTGGCCTAATAAGTGAGACATTGCTGTCAACTCTCTGTAAATGGTGGGTTCATTCACTCTGTGGATGACATAGCCTGTTCTTTGCCCTTCTGTGTCAGCCCTATTGATTGCTTTTTAACCACCTTCTTTGCTTTGTGCTGCTTCTTTCAGATGAAAAGGAAGGGAAAAGAGACTTCATTTCCATACCCACTAACCACGCCAACAGAAGGCTTTGTGAAGAAGGAAGTAAAAGCTATCGGTAGGAGTTAGAAAAAAACATTTCTAGTTACAAGAACAGCAGAAAAAGACCTGAACTTCAGAGTGGACCACAAATGAATATGAATTAATAACACAGATCTCTTTTCAAAAGCTAACACAAAATGAGGATGTGTTTTTTGCAAAAGCAGTTGTTCTTGCCACTGGGCTTATGCTTGTCATTCTTTCATGTGTCACAGCCAGACCTAGGAAATTCCCTGGAAAGTCCCCTCCATCACACACCTGCAGTTTTTCCATTTGAGTGTAATTCTGTTGGACCTTGAAAGACTTTTTGATCTTTGGGACGCTCTTATCACCAAATGTATCTTTCTGCAGGAAGAAGACAGAAGAAAGGGGTGGACTATGAGATGGGAGCCTGGGTCCCAATTTCAGTTCAACCATTACCAACCAGGTGGCTTTAGGCAAGTCTGGTCATTTCCTTTGCCTCAGTGGCTTTCTATAAAATGGAATTCTGTAGGGATGATGAAAGCGAAAACGTTAGCCACTATGATTGCTAGTGCTCAAGAAATGATTCCTTCCTGCCTGCCTGCCTCAGTTTTCCATCTGTAAACAAGGATTCAACTAGAACATCTTTGAGGTTCCTTGAGCTCTAACACTCTGTGATTCTGTTGGCAGCACCTTAAGAAATTTACAACAAACACTCCAGTGAGTCTTAATCTATTAGATCCCATTCAGTTCTAATAGTGTTGTGATTTTGACTTTGTAGCCTAACGTTTATTTTCTTTCTTCCTGATTTTTTATTTATATATTCTATTTAATAGTTTTTGCTTTTTCAAGTTGCCACCAATTCTTTGTAGAGTAAGAAAAAAGTATAACTAACTGGAGGAAAGAATGCATTAGCGGAAAGCCAAGGAATTATAACACTAATGCTAATACAATACTACTGCTAATAAAAATAACTGCCTTTATTGAACACTTACTGTGTGCAAAGAACTGTGCTAAGCACTTTATAAACATTGTGTCATTTAATTCTCACAGTAACCCCATGAAGCCATACTTTTCATCTCCATTTTTACAGATAAGGAGACTGAGTCTTAGAGATAGCAAGCAACTTGTCCATGGTAAAGCTGAGCTGCAAATTCAGGTTGGGATAACTCGGAGAAGTGGTGTGCCAGCAAACAGGCATGCAAAACCAGAACTCCAAATCCCTGGTTTGGAGCATTTACTGATTTCCATGGTATAAACCCTCCCACTATGGCTGAATTCAAGTTACCAACAGTTTAAAACCAGCTCAAAAACTTTTTAAAATACCTCACTGCTAGGGAATACCAGGAATTGTATAATTCACTGTCTTCATTTTAACAATCCACTCTTGCAAGCCAATCAGAGCCAACCCCAACACATCCCAGAGAGAACCTGTGTTGATGACCACGAGGCTACACTGTCTCCTTGTATCACAGGCTGGGGCTGGGGATGATAGGAAAAACAAACAAAAAAACAAAACAAACAAACAAGAAAGGGGAGATGGTTATGGACAGAGAAAGTAAGGAGATTTTGCAGCAACACGGATGGAGCTGGAAACCATTATTCTAAATGAATTAATGCAGGATCAGAAAACCAAGTACTGCATGTTCTCACTTATAAGTGGGAGCTAAACATTGAGCGCACATGGACACAAAGAAGGGAACAATAGACACCAGGGACAACTAGAGGGTGGAAGCTGGGAGGAGGAAAGGATTGAAAAACTACCTATCAGGTACTAAGTTTATTACCTGGGTGACCAAATAATCTGTATACCAAAACCCCGAGACATGCAATTTACCCATCTAACAAACCTGCCCGTGTATGCCCTGAACCTAAAAGAAATGTAGGAAAGAAAACAAAAAGAAAGTAAGGAGATGACAAATTCATTCATCCATTCATTCATTCCTGCATTCATTCACTCCACAAAGGCTTTTTGAGTACCAGCTAAGTACCTGGACTTGTGGTACCCACTTCAGATACAGACATGAGTAAGAAAAGGAGCCTGGAGTGTGTTGGTGAGAGAGTGATATGCACACAAATGACTGAGCACATGATGTGTACAAGTATGTGTATGAGTCTGGGGGACCCCGGTGAGGGACGAATTAATTGTACTTGGAGATCCTTGAAGGATGGGGTTCCAGGTGACACAAATTTTGCTTCCTTTCCAATTTGTGGGGGAGTTTCCCTCACTAGAGACATGTGCTCAGTGTAGCTCTTGATATTTTGGAACTAAATAGTGAAACCGAAGATGGGGCTAGGAGAGGAAGAATGAAGAGAAAGTATGCTCCCTGGAGTTAGGGATGCTGTTGCATCACCCCCGTGTTACCGAAACCTGGTACCACAGAGTTGGCGCTCGGTGACTATTTGTTGACTTGGTGAATCACTGATGAATAATGATTTGTAAGCTCCAGAGAAGGTGGTTTGCGGAAAGGGGACCAGTGATAGCAGGAAAATGCACAATGTGAGTAGTGATTCCTAAGCATTTAAGGGGTGATTTTCAAGTAATAGAGTGAGCAGAAGACACCATGAACAGGGACTCCAGATGCCCCAGGCAGAGGTAAAATGCTCGAAAGAGAGGAACATCACTACCTGGCAGGCAGGTGGGGACAGGCTTGCCAAGGATGGTCTGGGGATGGGATAACTCTCTGGCTCCCACTCTGAGAAGCAGGAGGCGATCTGGCCACAAGCCCTCAAGACGTGTTGAGTTTGGGAATATCTCACTGCTAGGGAATACCAGGAATTATGCAATTCACTGTCTTCATTTTAAAATTCTGTATGGGAGAAGCTAAAAAGTGAAGTTGGGGGGTTTTAGTATATTTCATTTGCATTGGTTTACTCTTCTGGTTCCTTGATTATCTGAGAGGAGGCTGCTGTTATGGAAAAGCGAAAACCAGGAGTGGTTTGAATATTCTTCCTTGAGACTTTTGACTGTTTCTATAAGAAGTGGATCTGCATGTGCCTTTTGGATATTGTATTCCTCATGACAATGCCTTTTGTTCATAGACAGTTCCCAGTTTCCAAAGACTTTCCCCATTATAACATTTGCTCCATCCTCAAAACAGTCAAATGCAAAGGCCTCCATTTTATTAAAGGAGAAAGTACGACCCAAAGAAGTCAAGTGACTCACCCGAGGTCACGCAGCTAAATTCTAGCAGAGCAAGGGCCCAAGATAGTGAATTCTAAATGCAGAGACCTTCTTATTGTCCCAATTTTCTGTCCGACAATGCCCACCTCCTGGAGTGAGCAAGTCTTGCTGGAGACACAACAGCAGCTACAAGTGGTCCTCCCGACTATTCCAGAAATCCTTTTTCCACAGTGAAAAACTGAACTTGCCTGCCCCAGTTTCCCAGCCGCCTCATGACTCGATGAGCAATTGCTTTAACTCTGACAAAATTAGGCCACCTCCAACCTAAATGTAACCCGTTTTCAGAGTGAGACCCTGCATGGAGGCAGCTCTTTTCCTGAAAGGATAACAAAAGCATGCTTTTGTGTGTATTTCACTTGATGGAAAGAAATCCCCAGTGAGGCCATTTTTTCCCCCTGAATTCTCCCAAGTCCACAATGTATCCAAGTTTCCAATATTACCTCAGAAGAGCCATTCATCTATGAAGATGGCCGAATTGTCTTCCAGCTCGGTAGACAGTGTGTCTGCGAGAGAGAAGGTGAAGGGGTGCAGATAGGGGTGTGGGGAGAGGGTGAGGGAGGCTGAGGGCAGAGGAGGAAGACACGAGAGGAGAAAATGTGTGCAGACAAATGCTGACAAGAGAAGGAAAGAGACGAAAGGGCCAGCCCTGACTCTGGGGTCCCATCTGCCAGGGACACTTTTGGCTGATTCTTTTTAGGGCCTGTCAAGATCTGCCTGGTGAGCTGTCACTTCTCATCACTTGGCTCTCAATGAGGATCTTTGTGTCATCACTGTCATGAAGAGGCCTGGCAACTGGCAAAGAATTTCCTGGGGCGCTACCTGATCCACCATTATTCACCTCTTATCCTCTTAGCAGAGTAGTTACGCCACTGTCAGAGGTAATGGAGACCATGCCACTAAGAAAATTGGCCGTAATTTATTTATCAATTGTTTCTGTATACCACAAAAGCGGCCTTCTACTTTACGGCTGGGTCTAAGGTATTTGAGAGCCCCCGAAGTTCATGGTTTTCCGGTATTCTAAGTTCTACTTATGGCCTTTCCTGTAGATGACACACAACACCGCCCTTGTGGCTTGCAGTCGGTTTTCTTCTTTGCTTTCTTTAGTCACAAATCATCCTGAGGCATCCCTTAAGTGCATTTGTATTGTTAAGTGCACCAGCTTGATTTGGTGTTAATTCAATTTGAGTGCCCTTAATATCTTGTGGGGGTGATGCAATGCAGGCTGCCTCTACCTTGTAAAATCGGGTCCCAGGTCTGCCTGCGAGCAAAGCACCTTTCCCATAGCCACTTACCAAAGTTGCTGATAAAATTTTCATAAGGGAACCTTTTTAGTCTGACCCTATTGTGTTATTCTACCATTAAGTCTCAGAGAACTGAGCTGGCTTCTAGTGACAGCTTATCACATTCTCCATTATTGCTGCCTGCCCAGAGAGCTGGCTGGCTGTGTGTAGTGCAAGCTTCCTCCCTCCCCACCACTTCTGGGACGTTCTGGGAAAAGCTTGTGGGCCAGCACCTCGGGGCTAATGGGAGATTGTCTCTCTGTGGGTGCCAGAGAACTGAGCTCTCTTCCTGATGAGCTGGTTCCTTTCACCTTGGAAAGCTCGAGGGGCCCTGAAGGATGAGGAACCTGAGGGATAAGGAGAGCAGTGAAGGGTGAGCTGAAGTGGAGGAAGAGTTACAAAGCACTTTCCTTAAAACAGCACAGAACGCAGCCACAACCATGTGAGCACCACTCTGACACACAGTTTGAGGCAGAGGATTAGATCAGGTATTTGTCTTTGGAATATTTGCTTTAGAAACATGATGACATTATTCACTCCAAGAGAACTCCAAAATCGTGGGCCACTTGTCCCTGGGTTGGCATCTGAACTCAGTAGCTTATTTGCTTTGTGACCTTGATCAGTTTTCCTATCTGTGAAATCAGCACCCACCTATGGGTTTGTGTGCATAGTGTGTGTGTGTGTGTGTGTGTGTGTGTGTGTGTGCTGATTAAATGAGGCAACACATATAAAGACCACCAAAAACAGTATCTCCTGTGACTATCTTAGAATCCAGGAGGCCGTCAAAGGGCAAGGTGAGAAAGCTGGTTCAGACAGTGCAGAAATTATCTGGGTACCACAAGATGAGAAAGAGATAATAAGTCTAGAAACTTGGTCTTCTGATCCTTGACCCAATCTAGGTCCTTTCCGTCCATCCCACTGTCTCCCTAATGCTGTCCATGGACATCAGGAGCTTGAGTAGATTTGGGGTGCATCAGGCTACTTTCTACTTCCTTGATGACAAGATTTCTTCACTGCAGACTAACCTCTTCTCGGTCAATCTTCCTTGTTTTGTTGACTGTGTCTGAGGAATGGCTTAAATCTGCCTAACAGTGTGAGCATTGCCCCTACCTGTCTGCTGCGTTGGGTTAAAAAGCATGGTAGTCCAATAAACAGAACTGGGAGATGCTCTTTCAAAAGAGCATTTAAAAATTATGGTTCACTGTAGATGTCACAGAAGTATAGATAAAGTGCAAATACTACAGCAAAAGGGAAAAATCCCCTGTCATGCCACCTATAACCGTGAAGTCACGTGCTGTGTTTTCTTCCTCTTTTTCTTTTCTTTTTTTTTTTTTTAAATTATACTTTAAGTTTTAGGGTACATGTGCACATTGTGCAGGTTAGTTACATATGTATACATGTGCCATGCTGGTGCGCTGCACCCACTAACTCGTCATCTAGCATTAGGTATATCTCCCGATGCTATCCCTCCCCCCTCCCCCCACCCCACAACAGTCCCCAGAGTGTGATATTCCCCTTCCTGTGTCCATGTGATCTCATTGTTCAATTCCCACCTATGAGTGAGAATATGCGGTGTTTGGTTTTTTGTTCTTGCGATAGTTTACTGAGAATGATGATTTCCAATTTCATCCATGTCCCTACAAAGGACATGAACTCATCATTTTTTATGGCTGCATAGTATTCCATGGTGTATATGTGCCACATTTTCTTAATCCAGTCTATCATTGTTGGACATTTGGGTTGGTTCCAAGTCTTTGCTATTGTGAATAATGCCGCAATAAACATACGTGTGCATGTGTCTTTATAGCAGCATGATTTATAGTCCTTTGGGTATATACCCAGAAATGGGATGGCTGGGTCAAATGGTATTTCTAGTTCTAGATCCCTGAGGAATCGCCACACTGACTTCCACAATGGTTGAACTAGTTTACAGTCCCACCAACAGTGTAAAAGTGTTCCTATTTCTCCACATCCTCTCCAGCACCTGTTGTTTCCTGACTTTTTAATGATTGCCATTCTAACTGGTGTGAGATGGTATCTCATTGTGGTTTTGATTTGCATTTCTCTGATGGCCAGTGATGATGAGCATTTTTTCATGTGTTTTTTGGCTGCATAAATGTCTTCTTTTGAGAAGTGTCTGTTCATGTACTTTGCCCACTTTTTGATGGGGTTGTTTGTTTTTTTCTTGTAAATTTGTTTGAGTTCATTGTAGATTCTGGATATTAGCCCTTTGTCAGATGAGTAGGTCACGAAAATTGTCTCCCATTCTGTAGGTTGCCTGTTCACTCTGATGGTAGTTTCTTTTGCTGTGCAGAAGCTCTTTAGTTTAATTAGATCCCATTTGTCAATTTTGGCTTTTGTTGCCATTGCTTTTGGTGTTTTAGACATGAAGTCCTTGCCCATGCCTGTGTCCTGAATAGTAATGCCTAGGTTTTCTTATAGGGTTTTTATGGTTTTAGGTCTAACGTTTAAGTCTTTAATCCATCTTGAATTAATTTTTGTATAAGGTGTAAGGAAGGGATCCAGTTTCAGCTTTCTACATATGGCTAGCCAGTTTTCCCAGCACCATTTATTAAATAGGGAATCCTTTCCCCATTGCTTGTTTTTCTCAGGTTTGTCAAAGATCAGATAGTTGTAGATATGCAGCGTTATTTCTGAGGGTTCTGTTCTGTTCCATTGATCTATATCTCTGTTTTGGTACCAGTACCATGCTGTTTTGGTTACTGTAGCCTTGTAGTATAGTTTGAAGTCAGGTAGTGTGATGCCTCCAGCTTTGTTCTTCTGGCTTAGGATTGACATAGTGTTGGAAGTTCTGGCCAGGGCAATTAGGCAGGAGAAGGAAATAAAGGGTATTCAATTAGGAAAAGAGGAAGTCAAATTGTCCCTGTTTGCAGACGACATGATTGTATATCTAGAAAACCCCATTGTCTCAGCCCGAAATCTCCTTAAGCTGATAAGCAACTTCAGCACAGTCTCAGGATACAAAATCAATGTACAAAAATCACAAGCATTCTTATACACCAACAACAGACAGACAGAGAGCCAAATCATGGGTGAACTCCCATTCACAATTGCTTCAAAGAGAATAAAATACCTAGGAATCCAACTTACAAGGGATGTGAAGGACCTCTTCAAGGAGAACTACAAACCACTGCTCAAGGAAATAAAAGAGGATACAAACAAATGGAAGAACATTCCATGCTCATGGGTAGGAAGAATCAATATCGTGACAATGACCATACTGCCCAAGGTAATTTACAGATTCAATGCCATCCCCATCAAGCTACCAATGACTTTCTTCTTCCTCTTTTTCTATGCACACACACGTGCTCACTTGTTCACCTGCTTGCTCTCTTCAGTATACTGTGGTGGCTAAAAGCACAGACTCTTGAACCATTCTCAGTTCAAACTCCGGCTCCACCACTTGAGCAAGTTATTTAACTTTTCTGCTGTTGTTTCGTCATCTGTTAATTTGACTTCATGATGTTGCCTTCCTCAGCATAGGGGTTAAGAGAAGCAAACGAGTGAATCTATGTAAATCACAGTGCCTGGCACGCAGTCAACATTGTACAGAGATTCCTTTAGGATGACGATTACATACAACAGAAACCTGGGGTCATACGATGTATTCTGGTTTTTATGGGGGCAGTTTCTTTGCTCACACCCAGCTGCTAAATTATAATGCTTTCTTAAACTGCTCACTCAGACAGGGTCTCAAAGTCTGGAGGGGTCCCGCCTGCCTCCTGGTTCAGCATGCCATGGTGAGCATTGTGTCTTCATCTCCAAAAAGGTCTGGCAGAAGTTAACACCCTACAGCCTGATTCCTGGAGAGGGTAGTTAGACCCATTTTAGAGGAGGGAGGATTAAGACTGAGCAGCTATTGAAGTGGCTGCATTCAGGTCTTCAAGCACATGAGGTGGACTTCCTGCCCCGTGTAAGTGACTTGGCCACTCCCTGGCCTTAGTATACACTTTTATTACACTGGCGATTTAGGCCTACATGACGTAAGGAGTAAGGTTAAAATCATAAGAAAAGACTAATTCTCAGGAAAAAACATCTCATGGAAAAAAGCTCTGAGTGGCTTGGTATATGTGTAATGTGTGTGCAGATATGTGTGTGTGTTACCATTTTGGTGTTTTTGAGCATCTTTTTGTGAGATTCGAAAATGCTGAGAGTGAAAAATGATCATTTCAAACCAGACTGGGCCAGGTAGTATCATCAATCAGGAAGGAAGATCAGAGTCCAGCGGTGTGCATGTGCGTGTGCGTGTGTGCGTGGAGACCATATGCACGAAGAAGGCGCCAGCGTGCGAGCCTCTCGGGGTGAGAAGGAGGAGCAGATGTGGACCCGAGGAAGGGAGAAGGTTTTGATGAAATATTGGCTAATGCTCGGGGCACTGAAGGAGAAGCAGCTCTGGTCAGGGAACTGTGCTACATTAGAATTTATAATAGATTAGCTTAGCTGGCCCTTGATCTTCAAGGGTATTTGGGGAGCTGAGGACGAGGCATTTCTGCCTTGATTTTCACAGTGAGAGGAAACCTCTGGAACACTATTCCCAGCCTTTCCTTTTGCACAGCCTAAGGCGGTGAGAGCTTGCTGTTCACACCCCCACTCGGGTCATTTGAAGGAGGCTGACAGTGCCCAGGAATGCTGACATGCTTCAAAACATCACACACAAAAGAACCCACTCAGATTCCTAAGGGGAGTTGCTGTCGGCCCTTCCCAAGCTGGATTCTAACATTGGATGTGATTGCCAGGGCTCCCTCTCCCATAGCAGGGGCAGGAAATCCATATTCATTCTGTCCGTCTGCCAGACTCTCCTCTCCCTGTCCATCTGTCTGTCTGTCTGTCTGTCTGACTCTGCCTTGCTCTCTGAGGGTGTGTGCTCTCATGAAAAGGGGAGCGCTCAGGGATGTTCCAGATGAGCTGCTGCCAGCCGTGTAGCTTTAAACTCCAATGAGCTGAAGCGGCCGGGAAAGAAAGAGCGAGGGGTGAAGTCTGGTTTGATGTCTTGGCGCACTGGGGAGATGATTCATATAACATGAGCCCCTCGGGGTCCGTGGTTAAATCCCAGCCTAACACCCCCGGCCAGACTGGAATTCTGAAGTCCAGCCAAGGAGTGTTACTGGTCCTGCCTCGGCAAACAATTGGTGGGTCAGAGGTAAAGGACAGAGGAGGGGTGATTCTTTCACTGGAAAAATTACCTGCTGGGAAGGAAGGAATCATATGATGTGTGTGGTGGGGACATCCAGCCAGGGAGGACCTGGCTGTCACATTACGAGCTCCCTTGCAGAAGCCAGAAGGGACTTTTTATTGCTGGTTGGGCCTGGGGGCCCAGCAACAGTGGCTCTGGCTTGGTTCTGAAAGGCTGGAGAAGGGGTTGGGGGGCTGTGAGCTGGGCTCTGGATGCCAGTGTGGGTGTGAGGAAGGAGGGAAGCCAGGGATGGGTGTGACTGTCTTCAGACTCACAACTAAGGCAGGAGCAAGAAAGAAGAGAGAGGAGCTGCCTGGTTTCCTCTCTGGCCAAGTGCCATGGGGCCTCTATGGCCTCTACTTTGGCCTTTGCATGACATTGAACATGTGTGGCCACCCACCTCCACCCTCGGCTTCTTAAACATCCTCTCCTCCTGGACCCACTCTCCACCTCTCTGACCGCACTCATTCCCTTTTTATGTGGAAGTTTTGTAGCCCTCCTTCTTCAGGGAAAGCCCTTTTCCTGATGCTTAGTTAATGTAGGTTTGGATGGGGGACTTTTGGCTTGTGACCCAGGCCTGACCAGAGTGACTGGTTTAAGGACAGGCCTGTGAGCCAGTGGGGTGCAATCAGAGCCAAAGCTGGAACTTCTGTTGGAATTTTTGGGACAAGGAAGTTCCTTTTCAACTGAGGTTGATGAGATGAGAGGCTAAAAGCCTGGAGCTCCCAGGAGCCGTCACAGTGAGAGAGGCTGTGCAAAGGCGAATCCACAGGAGAGAGGGAGGCAGACAGAGGAGATGGAGTTCCGATGGCATCGTTTGAGACCTGAGACCTAATCACAGCTGAGGTCAGGATCTACCCCTGGACTCTTCAGTCATGCTGCTAACCAAGACATCCCCCCTTTTTCCTCCACCGAGTCTGAGTTTTTCTGCTCCTGTGATTGCCAGCATTGTGGCTATGTGTCAGCTCAGCACACCTTGTTGTCTGTCCCATACAGAGTCTCCTCTCCCCTTCTCCACTGCTGATCTGTGTCTTCCCCCTAAGTCAAGCCCTCGACCTTCAGTGTTTGCTTCTCTCTCCTTGCTCCCTCAGACTTTCCAGCTACTCTTGTGGTGTCAGCTGTGCCTTCTGTGAGAATGGCCCCACTCCCACTGTTGTGTTTTTGCTTAGATCTTCTTGCCTGTCCCCAGTGCCTGGCCATGGAGAATACATTCCCACATGTGCGTCACGCACAAGCACACGAGCACAGCTGGCTGAGGTTGGTATGTTCCTCCTGCTCCTTAGGAAGAGGAAGCTTCGCTTCCCAACCCTGGAATCACATCCCCAGGGTTCAAAGTTAGAGTTGTCTTTTATTCCTTCTTCTCTTTGTCTGGCCCCCTAGAGTGAATCATCCACCAGGTCTTCAAACATTTCTCTTCTGTATGTTGTTTTTTGCTTCATCCACTGCCATTCTCTAGTCTGAGAGCTCATTGGGATTCCCTTAAAAGCCTCTTACCTGGCTTTCTAATATCCATTTCAAACTGACCCAACCCCATAACCCCCAATTTAACTCCCCCAAATCCCTGTTTCCCCTCACAGCTCACCTGAACAAACCAAATTCCTCACTGTTGTATATCATCCAATACTGGCTTTCATGAGGCATGAGAAGCCATAGGAGCATCTTGCTGGAATATTAATTTGACTGCAAGAATTCTTGGAGTGTGGGAAGTGTTTTTACTGGAAAGTAATTAAATACTATTTTTATATTAAAACAGACTGATCTTATGTAAAGTAGAATGCAAAGCTCATATGAATTTTACAGATTAAACAGAAGTTCTGAGATTGTAAAAGTCCACTTCCAGTCACCACCCAAGATTTCCAGACCTTCTTTTCCTCTGCTATTGGGTAGAAAGCTTTGAGAAGCACTAGCATGTTGAGATCAGTGTAACCTTCTCAATTTAGTGTCTTCCTCTCCTGACCCTAACTTACCTGTGCTCCTCCTGGTCTCTCCTTTATTCCTGGAGGCAGGGAGCTCCTCTGGCTGTTTTTTAAACTCAATACTTGCATTCCCAACTCTGTTTCATGCCACAGTCACCTTTTCCAAATGACCTCTGTTCTCCTTTTCCTTATCTTACCTTGAGTAGCCTTTGGAATCCACATCAACAAATGGATTATAAACTAGACAAGGGTCACTCCGTAGCTCAAAACCCTTACAAAGCTCATATCTAGCTGTGGGATGAGTCCTGGCTCCTTCACATGGCACACTGGCTTTTGGCTGATCTGGTTTCTACTTGATCTGATGCTTTAGCCTCAACTCTTCTTGGGACGGCATTGTGATCAAGAACCACTGGAACGCCGCCAAAGCACAGTGCTCACTCTCACCTCTATCTTGGTCCTTTCCATTCCCCTTTCCTTCTCGTCCTATTCATTAAGGTGCAGCTCAGGCATAATTTTCTTCTTGGCCATCTTCCCTGAGATACCCTAGCCCCCTGAGCAGAGCTGCGTCTTAGCATCAATCTTTCTTACCACTTTCTCTGCTCACCAGATTGTGGGGTCCTTAAATGCAAGAACTAATCACCTTTGTTATTCCTGCTATTTCTTGAATAAATTAATTAGTGGACAAATAAGAGATATCAGGAGACTCAGGATTAATATCTGTCCACATGTCCTTGGGCAAGTTGCTTTACCTCTCTAAGCCTGTGCATTATTTTTTAGTCAAATCTGTTTCATGCACACAATTTTTAAAAATCTCTATTTTGCCTAAGGGCCCCTGGAAGTATCAGTGGTTGCATAGATTGGAACTGAAGACTGGGTCTGGGACTGAAGCTGCAAATAAGGAACTGGAGTCAGCGGATGAGTAGGACCAAGGTTGCTGCCTCCTCCCCAGGATGGCACAGCTTGCACAGGAAAGCGTCCATATACTCGGGTTTGGTATAGGAACCCTGGGTAAAGGTCCACAGAGAGACAATTTGGGGTTAGACACACATATTTTATTCATATTATTCTGTCCCTGCCTGCAGGAAGGCTATTATGTTTTTAAATTCCAAGAGCTCTTACTTATTTGCTGAAAGTTCTTTTTACAAGCACTCTGTTCTTGTTACGTGGATGTAAAATCTTCTCTTATCTCTCTTAATTATGTTGCTTACAATCATAATTAATGTTTGTTTTTTTCTCTGCCTTGTCTCTATTTCCTGTAAATTTCTTTTGGTCTCTTCCATTTAGGTTAGTGGTTTTCCTGAAGTGCCAAGAATATAAAGCATTTATATTTATATTTATACATATTTAAGAATGAGGGACCAGAAGCTAATTGAGAAACCCATGTGCCTAGTGGAACTGTGGGGTGGCAAACCTCACCAAATCGCGATCTGGCAGCTGATTTGAGAGAGGCCCCATGTCAGCACAGGTCGGTGATGAGTCAGGTGCTGTTCTCTTCACCTCCGTGCTCAGTATTCCTGGGTTAGTCCTCCTCTTTTCATTGGAGTTGTCAGTTTCTGTGATCCCCTGTCCTTCTAATTACCTGTCTGAGGTGAGGTAAACAAAGTAGAGAAGGGATTGGGAAGAGGGCTTTCAAAATTTCACTTAACCTTCTTGTCTTTGGTAGAGTATCTCACTGCTGCTCTCTGCCTTACCTGATGCCTCTAAGGCCAGAGCCCTTCTAGAACAATCTAGCCACAGTGCAAACTGCTTATCTTTTGCTTGGATGTGGGGTAAGTCAGTTGCTTAGTATCACTGGGCTGGAGGAGAGGATGGGGGTTTCTACATTCTCCATATAAGAACTTTCAATCAATCCCTTTATTTTAGCCCCCCCATTTCCTGAAATACCCAGTGCCTTCAATTACTGAGCCTTTCCAATTCTTTGGCCCTTTAAACCTTGCTTCTTGTTGGGTTCCACACCCATCTACCACCATCCAATTAAGCTGCATATTTATCTCCTTTGATAATCTATCTCCAACAGCATTCTCTTTGTCTTGCTGGATATATGTCTTGAAAACCAATTTTACTGGCATTTTAGTGAAGTTTTATGGGGAGTGGGCAGAGACAGAGTTAAATGTACATTCTGCCATGTTGAACCAGAAGTTGGGCTAATTTCCTATCGTTCAACTTCCATTATTACTTTACAAATACTTTTTTTGGATTCAGTTAGTATACTTCTTGTGCCACTGAGTACTAGAAGTACATTGGTGACCACCACAGACACTGTTCTTTCCTCACAGTGCTTACCATCTAGTGGGGGAGATAGAGAATTAAATAGGAAATTTACAAATAAGAGGGGTTCTATGAAAGGCTAATACATTCAAGGCTTTGTGGAAGAAAGAACATCTCATCTAAGATGGTTTGGATAAGTAGTGGTTATTTAGGCAAAGAGGTGGCAGAAGATATTCCAGGCAGAAGAACAACAAATGTTAGGGTTTGAAAGTAAGAGAGTAAAGGCATATAGGAAGAATAAAAATAAACTCAAAATTACTGCAGGAAGCATTCCAGAGGGTAAGGTATGAAAAATGGGCTGGAGAGATGAGAAGGGACCAGATCCCACTGGGCCTCACAAGCCCTGATATTGGACTTTATTCTGAGGGTGGCAGGAAGCCACCAAATGCTCTAAGTACAAAAGTGACTAAATCATTTGTGCTTTTGGAGGTGTGTCAAACTGTTTTCTCTTCCTCCCAGTTTCATGCTTGTTACTTTATACATGCTGAGTCTGTATTGTGAGGTGCATATAATTTCAATGATGGTTACATGGTTCTTGCTTACTGTCCTAGATTACTTTTGCCTTGAATTCCATTTTACCAGATATTGAAATTCATACTTTCCTTCTTAGACTCCTACTATCCAGATGTTGGCATGTCTCCCAGGTTTCCTGTAATACTCTCTCTTTATCTCTTCCTACTTCTTTCTGTTAGAGATCCTCATATTTCAGCACCCTAATTCGTTATTTGGCTGTATCCTGTTGTTTTTCTGCCTATGGTGTTCCTTGTGTCAACTGTTACTTTTTCTTGTAATTAAAATCACTAATCTTTTCTTTCTTTTGATTTCCTGTTCCTTATTCATATTACCTACATAATCGCTTGTCTCTCTGAATATATTTATTATGCTTATTTTAAAATCTTGATCTGTCTGTTACGATACATCTGCTTCATGTAGTATAAGTTGCTCAGCCTGTTATCTTTCTAGTGGTTGACTTCTTATGGTCCTCAGTCTTTGGGCTATAAACTCTGGTTCCTTTAGGGGCAACAGCTACTGTACCTGGTTGTCAATACTAACAAAGGAACTCAAATCCCACTCCTAAAGAGGGACAGGGTAAGCTCCAAGACATGGTGCTTCAGGTCTCACACAATGATAGCCCATCACCCCAATTTTTTGTCCTTCTATCAGGCCACAGCTTTAGTCGGGATCCTCCTTTAAATGCTCTGAAAAAAACAACTTAGGGAGGAAATAATCTCTATGGATAAGTTTTTCAATCTCTAGTGGCATCCCATTAATGGGTCACACAATCAATTTAGTGAGTCAGCCAGCATTAAAGAGAGAATAGCATAGCATAGCACAGCATAGCACAGCACAGCACAGCACAGCACAGCACAGCATAGCATAGCATAGCATAGCATAGGTTGAAATAGATAGAGGGCATCCCACCAGTAAGCACACTGTTTTATGAAACTTTCATGTATATGTACTGAGTCATCACATAAAATGTACTCCTTATTGCAAGCGATAGTCAAAATCAGTTTGAAGAACAGTTTTTGACTGTGATCCGCCAATGCAGAGGGTCTGTGGATGAGTGGGTGTGGAGGAGGTAGAGGGGTGAATGCTCTGGGCCAGTCAGCTAGTCAATTGATTCTACTTATCAGTTCTTTACCCAGCAGGGCTTGAGCGTTGCTCTGCTCTCTGGCACCTCACACCTATCATCTGCTGATGCTGCTAACTCCTTTTCCAACATGGGACAGGTAATTATCCCTCGGAGGTTATGTGGGCAAGTGCAGAACTAAGAGCTTTCCCTCAACCTGTACTCCATCCATGCACCTGGTACCCCCTGTGCCAGGTTGGTTCCACCATGTATTTAGTCAACCAAAGGGTTCCCCACAGTTTCTATGTGAGTCCTCCAGATCCAGTCTTCCTTCTCGTTTTTGCTGTTCTTCCAGGTTGATTGTGTGGGAGGGAGCTGGAAGCCCAGGCTTGCTTTCATCTTTCAGAAGCAGAAACCTTACCTGCAATCCAGTTTGGAGCTGTGGTGGTCCTGTGCTGAGCTCCTTAGGGTCCCATATCCCTAGGGTCCCATGCTTCCGGCAGCCTTCAGCTCTCTCCGCCCCACCCAGCCCTTCCCTCAGCACATCTTCATGCTGGGTTTCTCTCCTTTTGTCCATGCACTGTTTTGACTTCTGCCTTTGTCTGTGACTATTAGAAACCTCAGGCCCCAGCCAGCAGGAAAACTTATAGCTAAACAATTACATTGTTGAAACCCTGACAAGTCCACTGTGGTTAATGGCTCTGAAAATATAGGAGAGGTGTGAACAACTAAATCTATTAGGCTCCATATCGTGGGCCTGCAAAGACAGACTTGTAGAACCCGGTATTTGATGGACATTTCTCGTTCTTTTTCTCCTGTGTTGTTCTAAATGCTACTCTCGCTCAACATGGATTCATTACCTGGAGAATGGCTTGGATATTTGGATAATCGTCTTCTAAATAGTTTCTTTTTTCCCCTTTCCTCTTATGATTTTTTGGAACTCAACCAACAACAATGCAACAGGCAGGCAACCGACTGAGAAAAAAAGCAAATAGTGCTGAGTTACATTAGGAAATTATCATGTACTAGATGCAGGTGGGATTCCTTGACTTCCCCGCCTGGTGGAAAGCTTTGAATAAAGCAGCATGAGGAAGGAGTGCTTTAGAAGAGGTGGTGTCATGGAATCTGGGGAGGAAAAGAGAAGGTTAGAGGACTCAGTGATCAAAGTCCAAACCCTGTGGTTTGGACAGGTACATGGTGGGCAAATAAGCCATGAGTAACTTGAAGAATGGGGCCCTCACCTTACCGGGGTATCAAATCATTGGTCCCAATTCTCTGCTCCTTTGTGGTAGCATTATACCTGCACACCCTTGCCATGACCTTGCATGACCTTGCCATGACAGGTGGAGAATACTTCCCTACTCCTTGACTTTAGGCTTGGCCAAGCGAATCACTTCGGCCAATGGGAGGCTAGTGGATGTGATGTGAGATTGTGCTCACCCTCTTGTGCTCCTGCCTTTTTTCATGAGAAGAAAACACCTGATGCAAGTGCTCATCCAGAGACGACGAGAGACATGTGGAGGAGCTCTAAACCCAACCCACAGGTTGGAGCCAACCTCAGCTCAGCTGAAGCTCAGCCTACATCAGCAGCCAAACCCCTCCCACTCACAGATGTAAGAGGGGAAAAAAAGCCTTTTGTTGCTTTCCACTGAGATTGTTTTTGTGTGTGGTTGTGTTTGCAATGCAGCACACCTGACATGCATTCCCTGAACAGGGTTGCCCTTGGACAAATGAGGGAGGCATACACTTGTGTTTTTTAAGAGGTTGATGCCTAAGAAGTGGAGCTGGTTTCAGTACCCAGGAAAAAATGTAAACTGTTGCTTTCTGTGGGAAGATGTTGGCAAAGGATACAAATTTGCAATTTATAAGATGAATAAAACCTAATATACATTGTGATGGTTATAGTAAATAATAATGTATTATATACTTGAAATTTGCCAAGAGAGTAGATCTGAAGTATTAATACACCCATGCAAACACACACACACACACACTCACAAAGGTGAGGGATATGTTAATTGGCTTGATTGCGGTCATTTCAGTGTATACATATGTCAAAACATCACATTGTACACCTTGAATACGTACACTTTTTGTCAATTCTACCTCAATAAAGCTGGGGGAAAAATGACCAATCCAAAGGCGTGCCGTTCTCTCCAAGGTGTGAATCTAGAGGGCAGAGCAGGAACTCAGCCTCCAGCTCTTGCTGAGGCACAGCGAGGAGAATTGAGGTATGGGGTCTAGTGACAAGCAGGGAAACAGCATTTCAGAGCATTGCTTATGGTCGGTGGTTGAAGTGAAAGCCACTGGCTGATCTGCATGCAGTTGTGCCAAGAAAAAGAAAAAACGTTCTGAGGACTTTTATGGACATGGCTTGGTTAAGAGTGAGCAGGAAGTCCACTCGGCCTCTGCTGATGGGGCTTCTCAATCAACTCTGGAAGTTTTAGTGATTTGATTTGACGGATACCAGGGGTCAATCTTCAATACTTAGCACTGTGCTAAACAAATAGGAGATGTTCAAGAAATCAACTTGTGACTGATAGATTATCAGGAAACTTATTAAACCTAATCATAGCACCACCATTAATTAATTACATGACCCCAGGATAAAAGCTTCACCTCTCCGTTCCCTCACATGGAATGAGCATGATACCATTTGGTGCCCTTGGCCTCTGTAACTGTTCAAAGGGTAAGATGAGATGAAGGTGGAAAAAGTCTGCAGTGGGTCAGAAGTGACTGGTTACAGGTCTTTCCCCACAGGTGCTGCTATTTTGGGTGTTTTGTACTTGTGGAGCAGAAAGAAGGCTGAATCAGGAAGGCAGGTGATTCAAGACTAAGCTCGGCCTTGAAGGGGTCACCACTAGATATTTTCCCTTATGATCTCTGCAGGAAAATAGACCAAGGAGGTAATGGTTAAATTGCTTTGTACTTTTACTGCTCTAACCTATAAGGCCAAGTTAAGTTCCTGGATTAAGAAATCAAGCTTTTTATTGCACCCTAAATTGAATGGTGGGAGTCCTGATTTGACCAATCGTTGTTTTGTAAAAGCAGATCCTCAGCTGGCTGCATTGTAGGACTACAACCAGCAACATCTCTGATCCACGGGCCATCTGACTCTTCTGAAAGATCCCCAGTGGCCTGGTGTTACGGTTTGAATTGTATCCATCCCCAGCTCCAATTCATACGTGGAAGTCCTAACTACCAGTACACAGAATGTGAACTTATTTGGAGCTAGGGTCTTCACAGACAAAATCAAGTTAAAATGAGGTAATTAGGATGATCCCTAATCCAATACAGCTGGTGTCCTTATAAAGGAGGGAAACGTGGAGACAATTATTCACTTAGAGAGAACACCGTGTGAGGATGAAGGCAGAGATCAGGTGATGCTTCTGTAAATCAAAGAGCACCAAAGATTGGAGTGAGTTGGATGAAGGCAAGAAGCAAACGAACAAAGAACACCAAAGATTGTCCGCAAATCACCAGAAGCCGGGAGAGAGGCCTGGAGCCGATTCTTTCTGGGTAAGGAACCAAATCTGCCAACACTTTGCTTTTGGACTTCTAATCTCCAGAACTGTGAGACGATAATTCTATTGTTCAAGCCACTCAGTTTGTGGCACTTCGTTAGAGCAGATTTAGCAACCTGATACGCATGGAATCTCTGTTTATGAAAAAGCTGGTTCTTTGTATGACTCGCAGAGACTTACACAATGCTTACAATTTAGCAGGCACTGTCCTAGGCACTTATATTAACTCCTTTATTCCTCGTAAGAATCCTAGAAAGTAGCAGCTCATAGTATCCTCATTTTGCACATGAGGAAACTGAGGCACAGAGGGATTCAATAACCTGCCCAAAGTTATCATGTCACTGTGTGATAAAACCAGAAACCTTCCATGCTTGTGATGTGGGGCACTTCTCATGGCATCAGCTTCTTCTTACAAAAAGCTGAAATCTGCTGCCTTGGAATAAGAGGAGTGACTTTATTTTCTGCTCTATAGGATGGCCTCTCTGCTGCATTTATGCTATGGCTTCTGGAGCCTTTACCCTCTCAGGCACTCTCCACTGAGTACCTCTTACTTTGTCAACATCCCTATTAATTACCTCAGTGATCCAGAACAAAGGCAGGTCCCCAGATGTGGTCTGATTCAATTGGGAAATGGTCTAAATATTATAGTGATCGCTAATCATTTTATTGGTTTTTTTCCCCCAGCATGTTAGGGCTTTTGTGTGTATGTATGTGCATGTGTGTATATGTGCCTGTTGGTATTTGTATTATATTCCAATGTTTTAAAACTTGGTTTGCCCATAGTTCTTTTTTTATTTCTGTTAAGCTTCTTAATTGTTTTCTACATCTTTTTCTCTATCTCTAAAATATTGAATCATGCTCAGCTCAAAAGGCCATGCCTTATTCCTGGCTTGATCTAACCAAGACCAGCACTATTAAATCTCCTTCTCTGTGACCTTCCTCGGGTGATGCAGCAAGTCAAAAATTCCAGTCTACTCATCTTTCGTGAGATCTTGGAAGAGCCTCGCTTATAAGAAATGTTCTCCAGCCTGGGAGAGAAAGGAAAGCTAAATCAGTGTTCTTAGCGGTTAACCTAGGACTCTGGGATTCCTTATACATCTTTGTCTCTGCGCCCCTATCTAGTAGAAATACTGTGTCCCAGAGACAGTTCAAATCTCCTTCTTTTCCATGGTGGGTGACTTCTGTCTTCTTGAAGGCATTTGGGCTTTTCTGCTGCCCCCAAGCTGTATCTCTCTGACCATAGTCAGTAGTTACTGCTTCTGTTTTTGCTGAGGTGGGGCATGTCTTTGTTTCTAGTGATTTTATAGTTCTCTAACAAGCTCTGATAAAGTTTCATCAGCCTATTAAGTTTATTTGCAGCCGTCTGTCTTGCGGAACTTATAATCCATTTTCCTGGGACTAGGTGGAAGCACATAGGCTTACACTTAGAAACACTCCTTCCTGCGAGTAGCGGGCCACTCTCCTACCCAAAGTTCAGACAAGCCATCAGAGCCAACATTCTTCTCATCACTTCTGGGAAGCCCAGTGGGTTCTAATATGGACATTGTCAGTTGCTTTCTAGCATCAATTCGTTCTTTCTTGCTTGCTAATGGAACCCAGATTTTCTTTACATATTCAACCCTTATAGCCAGTGCAGCCCAATAACTCAAGAAAGGTTCATCAAATCTCTCAGAGGTGAGTCTGGATGCATCCAAGCCATCTCCCTTACTGGTCAGGGCTTAAGACAATTCGTGCTTGATAGTTCCCTGGCAACTATTGGTACAGTGTTGGGCATGAGAACTCATGGGTCAAATAAGACTGAAGGGAAGGATTTTTTTCTATGCTTGGGAGAGTTTTTGTCCCTTGCTCACTGAACATGAACAAGAAAAAATGTAGCTCTAGATGCTGTTGACAGTCAATTTGCAATCGTGAGGAAAGCCAGCCTGGTACAACACCAGCACATGCAGAAGGGCCAAGCTGGGAACATTTCAGAGCAACAGAGCCCAGGCCATGATGTGCCTAGACTTTCTGCTATGTGAGGTAATACATTTTTTTTTTTTTTATTGTTTACACCTCTGTGGGTCTAACACATCTTAACTGACACAGAACCTTAAAGAAAATAAGAATCCTGTGGTCTTGCCAGGTATAGTAGAGCTTCTGAGGTAGGTTTGCATGGGGAAAACTCAGATTTTCAATGTTGGCTGTATTTGCATAATGCAATTAAAGTGTTTACTTCTTATTGATTACTTTAAAAAAAAAAACCCAGGACAGAGATGCTCACTGCATCCTCAAATGACTCTTCTCCACTGATCTAATATTTTATTCCAGATATTTTATCTGAATATTCTACCTGTCTTAACTAAAGAGTAGAAATGGTCACTTTGCAAGCTGAACATGTCTTATAAGTAATACATAACTAAAAGAACCTTTAAAATCCCTCAAAAACCTGCTCTTGATTTTGTAAAATTGTCTAAATTACATTGGAAAAGGGAAATACTTAGTTTCGGGGGGACTGCATATATGACTAAAACAGAAAAAGAAAAATAGATCATGACCTTTCATTTCTAGACGACTGCCCTTAGGAAAGGTATTTCATGTCTTCCTCACAAAAAATATAAATATGCTTTGTAATATGTCACATCTCTGTTGACTTGGAGAATGAGGGGCTTTATGCTATAAAATGATTATTTCCAACATTTCTAATCAAGTGAGTTTTGTATGGTCCAAATGGGTTTGATGCAGAATCAATCATGGCTTCATGGCAGGTCACATGAGTTTCCAAGTTTTAGACGTACGGTCTCTCTTCTTTTGTGACAGCTTCATTTTAATGCCTAAGGACTGGTAGCCCGGAGTTTCCTGAATTCCAAGTTATCTTTGGGTAATATAAAGCTTCATCAGTATTTTTGACCTGGGCCTGGGGTCATTTGCTTTTGTAAAGCAAAGAAGGGCTAATTCTTGTAAAGAATAAACTTTTCTAGTTTTATTTCAAGTAATCAAAGTATAACTTCTAGGTTTTATTTTAGCAAAATTTATATATCTGTGGAGAGTGTACGCATGTGTATGTCTAAGTACACGCATGCGTGAGCTTTTTATAAACCAGTAACAAACAACTTAAGAGATGTGGTAACATAGAATGGACCGTGCATTCTTGAGTGAGAGACAAATCATTCTTCTCAGGTGGAATCTTTTATTTATGCTTTGGGATTCCATTTTTTCGAGAAAGCTTTGGTTTTCCTTTTTGGCTTTGTCTAAGCTGTGCTTTAGCAAGTAATTCAAATCAAGCTGACATTTATTAGTGAGGACATGGTCCACTCTAACCTTATACTCACAGTCCAGCTGCTGCCATACAAATTTTGCTGTGGACTTTCCTATTTGTGACTAAGTGTGTGTAATGGCAATGGTGTATGGTTGCAGATTTACTGTCTCTAAGTCAATGGAATGAAATCACTGTGCACTCCCATGCCATAAGAATTAGGTATCAGGGGTTTTTATTTTGTCATTAAAAAAATGACAACTTAAAATCTGAGCAATTAGATAGGGTTATCATAGGAATACAAGGTTTTTAGTAATGGGTCCTATGTTGAGAATGTTCCTATTTTCTAAGACATTTCCACACTCTTAACACTTTATCCTCGCGATAATCCTGGAAGTCAGTAAAGCATACACTGTTATCCCTGCCTTATAGTTGAACCACACAACTCAGGGAAGCAAAGTAGTTTTTCCCAAGGTCACTCAGTGAAAAAGTGGCCAGTCTTGGGACTTACACTCGTAGCTTCTGGGTTCTACTCTCTTTCTACCACAGAGAGAACCAAAGTTGGAAACAGTACTCTGAGATCACATCCAGAATATTTCCTCTTGAAATTGTCAAGAATTGTTCCTTACATTGACATTTAAATATATTCCATTGAGATTTTCAATAACTACCATTGTTGGAAAGTGATATATTTATTTGGGTACCTTGGCTGGTGTGATGGTTAAATCATTTCTGTGTTGTTAAGGGCTTTTTAGGACGAGGGTGGAGATGGTTCTAGAAAGACCTAGCCACACATTCCTATCTTTCTTAAAGGCCCAGAAACTCATATTCCCTGGGGATGGAACCTCTTAGGTTCAGGTGTTGAAAGGCCCTTCCAGTGGTGTTAGCTCCCCTAATGGAAGAGTTGAAAAGTTTCAACGATCTTTCTGCATCTAAGAGATATTATTTTGTCCTGATAGTCATATCTCCTGGAATTCCCTCTTGTGATTTCAAGAACTCGCTGAGTTAACCATTTCTTGAGTGTCTATTACAGGCTGCAGGGCTCAGTCCTCCCTCTGGTGATCTCACCATGTTTTCTTGTTTGCAGGAACTGTATTTGGGAGCAAACAGTCGATTTTGCTAAGATAAGTGGTAGACTAAAGACACTGAAACATGGTTTTTCTACTTGAGTTACTCTGCTCTTACAGAATATCCCATTGAGTGAATGCTGGACGCAGGTGGTTCCTTTTAAACCTGAATCAATATGTTCCAGAAGTTGAGCTATTAATGTTTGAAATCTGTAAAGCAGAATACTTAAAGTAAAAGCTGCTTCTTTAAACTGGGGAAACAGTTATCTTTTGGTCTTGAGTGCCATTTTTGTTTAACTCTGAGGAATACCCCCTTGGTGGCTGACTGCTCCCTATCCTCAGCTCCTGATCATTTCTCTTTCTCTCTCTGTCTTTGGCTGCCTGCCTTCCCTGTACCTTAGATACCCAAGAAGTCCCTTCTAGGGCTGTGTAACTTGCTACCTTTCTTGTGTTCCTCTCTCTACTTGGCATTCCACACCTCTTCATCCCAGTATTCCTGTTGTCCTCTTTGTCTACCTCATATTCATGGCTCAGCTTGAGAGCAACAACAGTAGCAACAATTTATTAAACCTCCATGTAATTGAAGTCCATGCATTTTGGTAATTGGCCCAGCATTGCCAATTAGAAAGTGGCCAATTAGAAAGCTGGAAAGTATACTATTTGAACCCAGACTACCCGCTTTCCAATTTGCCATGGCGCCTCCTCAAACTTCCTACTGCCTATGTCCATCAATGATGAATATCTCCGGGCTGCCATGGGGGCCCCCAGGAAGCAGGCCTGAGATAAACTCTGTCAATTCACATAGTCACAGAAGATTGGATCCAGGCAGGGTTTTGGATGTCATCTAACCCAATTCCTTCATTTAACAGATGGAAAAACTGAGGTGGGAGAATCCAGAAGGCCGGTGAGGTAAGGCAGCATGGTAGAGTAGAATGAACATGGAATTTCATGACAGTCCAGGGTTCCAATCCAAACTGGTAACCAGTCAAGGGGCCTTGACCAACGCACTTAATCTCTTTGAGCATCAGTTTCATTTGCTGTGAAATGAAAATCGTAACACCTAAAAATTATGTGTGTATAGTGCCTACTTGTGGTAGGTTTTAAGAACTGATGCCTATTATATTATGACAACCAGTCTAGTAGCCACCTTGCTTGGATCCTGGGAGGGGCCCTACTGAACTGGAGGGCAGCATGTCAGCCTGTGCCAGGCAGGGGAAATAAGGAGGTAGGTCATGTGCCCCTTGTCCTCTTTCTTATCTGTCGACACTCCATCCATAAATGATCTTGTCCCATTCCAATGGCTTGCTGTATTTGTCAGAGCTTGGTCAGGGAAACAGAAGCTACACGAAGTATTATAAGCAGTAATGTTTTAATTCAGAGAAGTAGAGTCTTACGACACTGTTGGAAGGGCTGGGAGCTAGGGTAGGGGGAACTCAAGCTGCTGACCTCAGCTGCATGTAGCACTGAAATGGGTCATTCTCAAATGCCTGTCCTGAAGTCACTGTAATTTCAAGAGTCTGTAGGAAGCCAGTGCCACTGGCCTACAGCTCCAGGACAGGCAATTCACTGAGCTTGCCTGGAAACCTCTGCAGCCAATGACTGAACACAGGTCTGCCAGGAACCGATGCTGGAGAACGCTGGTTCCAAATCTTGTGCAAGGGCTCTTAGCGGCTGACTCTAACTCACAGCTACACTGGGAAGATTTCTGGGAAATGTGTTTCCAGGTCCTCCCCTGTGGTGCAGACAGAATGTGGCAGGAGGTGGTATTGATGCCAAATTATCAGCCCACAAACAAACATGAATGTTATTCCTTTTTAAAACATTTTTCATTCTTCACTGCATGCAATAAACACTTATAGTGCCCAAGACTGTGTGAGACCTAGTCTCTATGATTATCACAAATATAACAGAGACCACAAACATGAATGGGAGTGAGAAGGGGAATGTGATACTCTTTATTCTCTTTTAAAAATTGCCCTTTTATCAGGAATATTGGCCTGAAATTTTTTTATTGTTACGTCTCTGCCAGGTTTTGGTATAAGGATGATGCTGGTCTCATAAAATGAGTTAGGGAGAAGTTTCTCTTTTTCTGTTGTTTGGAATAGTTTCAGAAGGAATGGTACCAGCTCCTTTTTGTACCTCTGTGGCTCACCGGCTGTGAGTCTGTCTGGTCCTGGACTTTTTTTGATTTGTAGGCTATTAATTACTGCCTCAATTTTAGAGCTTGTTACTGGTCTATTCAGGGATTCGACATCTTCCTGGTTTAGTCTTGGGAAGGGTGTATGCATCCAGGAATGTATCCATTTCGTCTAGATTTTCTAGTTTATTTGCATAGAGGTATTTATAGTATTCTCTGATACTAGTTTGTATTTCTATGGGTTCAGTGGTAATATCCCCTTTATCATTTTTTTTTTTTTTTTTTTGAGATGGGGTCTTGCTCTGTTGATGAGGCTGGAGTGCAGTGGTACAATCTTGGCTCACTGCAACCTCTACCTCCTGGGTTCAGGTGATTCTCCTGCCTCAGCCTCCCAAGTAGCTGGGATTACAGGTGTGCACCACCACACCTGGCTAATTTTTGTATTTTTAGTAGAGATGGGGTTTCATCACATTGGTCAGGCTGGTCTCGAACTCCTGACCTTGTGATCTGCCTGCCTCAGCCTCCCTATCATTTTTTATTGTGTCTATTTGATTCTTCTCTCTTTTCTTCTTTATTAGTCTGGCTAGCAGTCTATCTATTTTGTTAATATTTTAAGAAAAAACAGCTCCTAGATTCATTGAGTTTTTGAAGGGTTTTCATGTCTCTATCTCCTTCAGTTTGGCTCCGATCTTAGTTATTTCTTGTCTTCTGCTAGCTTTTGAGTTTGTTTGCTCTTGCTTCTCTAGTTCATTTAATTGTGATGTTAGGGTTTTAGATCTTTCTAAATGTTTGATAATAGATCTTTCCTGCTTTCTGCTGTGGGCCTTTGGTGCTATAAATTTCCCTCTAAACACTGCTTTAGCTGTGTCACAGAGATTCTGGTATGTTGTGTCTTTGTTCTCATTGGTTTTAAAGAACTTATTTATTTCTTCCTTGATTTCATTATTTACCCAGTAGTCTTTCAGGAGCAGGTTGTTCAGTTTCCATGTATTTGTGCGGTTTTGAGTGAGTTTCTTCATCCTGAGTTCTAATTTGATTGCACTGTGGTCTGAGAGACTGTTTGTTACAATTTCCATTCTTTTGCATTTGCTGAGGAGTGCTTTACTTCCAATTATGTGGTCAATTTTAGAATAAGTGTGATGTGGTGCTGAAAAGATTGTACATTCTGTTGATTTGGGGCGGAGAGTTCTGTAGATGTCTATTAGGTCTGCTTGGTCCAGAGCTGAGTTCAAATCCTGGATATCCTTGTTAATTTTCTGTCTCGTTGTTCTGTCTAATATTGACAGTGGGGTGTTAAAGTCTCCCACTATTATTGTGTGGGAGTCTAAGTCTCTTTGTAGGTCTCTAAGAACTTGCTTTATGAATCTGGGTGCCCTGTATTGGCTGCACATATATTTAGGATAATTAGCTCTTCTTGTTGCATTGATCCCTTTGCCATTATGTAATGCCCTTCTTTGTCTTTTTTGATCTTTGTTGGTTTAAAGTCTGTTTTATCAGAGACTAGGATTGCAACTACTGCTTTTTTTTTTCTTTTTTTTTTTTTTTTGCTTTCCATTTGCTTGGTAAATCTTCCTCCATCCCTTTATTTTGAGCCAATGTGTATGTCTTTGCATGTGAGATGGGTCTGTTGAATACAGCACACTGATGGGTGTTGACTCTTTATCCAATTTGCCAGTCTGTGTCTTTTAATTGGGGCATTTAGCCCATTTACATTTAAGGTTAATATTGTTATGTATGGATTTGATCCTGTCATTATGATGCTAGCTGGTTATTTTGCCCTTTAGTTGATGCAGTTTCTTCATAGTGTCAATGGTCATTATAGTTTGGTATGTTTTTGCAGTGGCTGGTCCCGGTGATGACAAAATCTCTCAGCATTTGCTTGTCTGTAAAGGATTTTATTTCTTCTTTGCTTATGAAGCTTAGTTTGTGAAAATCCTCAATAAAATACTGGCAAACCAAATCCGGCAGCACATTAAAAGCTTATCCACCACGATCAACTTGGCTTCATCCCTGGGATGCAAGGCTGGTTCAACATACGCAAATCAGTAAATGTAATCCATAACATAAACAGACCCAGTGACAAAAACCACATGATTATCTCAATAGATGCAGAAAAGGCCTGTGATAAAATTCAACTCTGCTTCATGCTAAAAACTCTCAATAAACTAGGTATTGATGGAACGTATCTCAAAATAATAAGAGCTGTTTATGACAAACCCACAGCCAATATCATGCTGAATGGGCAAAAGCTGTAAATTTTGCCTTTGAAAACTGGCACAAGACAAGGATGCCCTCTCACCACTCCTATTCAACATAGTACTGGAAGTTCTGGCCAGGGCAATCAGGCAAGAGAAAGAAATAAAGGTATTCAGATAGGAAGAGAGGAAGTCAGATTATCTCTGCTTGCAAATGACATGATTGTATATTTAGAAAACCCCATTGTCTCAGCCCAAAATCTCCTTAAGCTGATAAGCAACTTCAGCAAAGTCTCAGGGTACAAAATCAATGTACAAAAATCACAAGCATTCTTATACACCAATAACAGAGAGCCAAATCATGAGTGAACTCCCATTCACAATTGCTACAAAGGGAATAAAATACCTAGGAATCCAACTGACAAGGGACATGAAGGACTTCTTCAAGGAGAACTACAAACCACTGCTCAAGGAAATAAGAGAGGACACAAACAAATGGAAGAACATTCCATGCTCATGGATAGGAAGAATCAATATTGTAAAAATGCCATACTGCCCAAAGTAATTTATAGATTCATTGCCATCCTCATCAAGCTACCATTGATTTTCTCCACAGAATTAGAATAAACTACTTTAAATTTCATATGGAATCAAAACAGAGCCCGTATAGCCAAGACAATCCTAAGCAAAAAGAACGAAGCTGGAGGCATCATGCTACCTGACTTCAAAGTATACTACAAGGCTACAGTAACCAAAACAGCATGGTACTGGTACCAAAACAGATACATAGACCAATGGAACAGAACAGAGGCCTCAGAAATAACACCACACAGCTACAACAATCTGATCTTTGACAAACCTGACAAAAACAAGCAATGGGGAAAATATTCCCTATTTAATAAATGGTGTTGGGAAAACTGGCTAGCCACGTGCAGAAAACTGAAACTGGACCCCTTCTTTACATCTTATAAAAAATTAACACAAGATAGATTACAGACTTAAACATAAGACCTAAAACCATAAAAACTCTAGAAGAAAACCTAGGCAATACTATTCAGGATATAGCCATGGGCAAAAGTTTTCTCCCATTCTGTAGGTTGCCTGTTCACTCTGATGGTAGTTTCTTTTGCTGTGCAGAAGCTCTTAAGTTTAACTAGATCCCATCTGTCAATTTTGGCTTTTGTTGCCATTGCTTTTGGTGTTTTAGTCATGAAGTCGTTGCCCATGCCTATATCCTGAATAGTATTGCCTAGGTTTTCTTCTAGAGTTTTTATGGTTTTAGGTCTTATGTTTAAGTCTATAATCTATCTTGGGTTAATTTTTTATAAGGCATAAAGAAGGGGTCCAGTTTCAGTTTTCTGCACGTGGCTAGCCAGTTTTCCCAACACCATTTATTAAATAGGGAATATTTTCCCCATTGCTTGTTTTTGTCAGAAAACTTTTGCAATCTATCCATCTGGCAAAGGGCTAATATCCAGAATCTACAAAGAACTTAAACAAATTTACAAGAAAAAAAAAACCCATCAAAAAATGGGCAAAGGATATGAACAGACACTTCTCAAGACATTTATGCAGCCAAGAAACATGAAAAAAAGCTTAACACCACTGGTCACTAGAGAAATGCAATCAAAACCACAATGAGATATCATCCCATGCCAGTAGGATGGAGATCATTAAAAGTCAGGAAACAACAAATGCTGGAGAGGATGTGGAGAAATAGGAAAGCTTTGACACTGTTGATGGGTGTGTAAATTAGTTCAACCATTGTGGAAGACAGTGTGGCAATTCCTCAGGGATCTAGAACCAGAAATAGCATTTGACCCAGCAATCTCATTACTGGGTATATACCCAAAGGATTATAAATCATTCTACTATAAAGACACATGCACACGTATGTTTATTGCAGCATTGTTCACAATAGCAACGATTTGGAACTAACCCAAATGCCCATCAATGATAGAATGGATAAAGAAAATGTGACACATATACACCATGGAATACGAAGCAGCCATATAAAAGGATGAGTTCATGTCCTTTGCAGGGACATAAATGAAGTTGGAAACCATCAGTCTCAGCAAACTAACACAGGAACAGAAAAACACTGCATGTTCTCACTCATAAGTGGGAGCTGAACAATGAAAACACATGGACACAGGGAGGGGAACATCACACACCGGGGCCTGTTAGGGGGTGGGGGGCTAGTGGAGGGACAGCATTAAGGAGAAATACCTAATGTAGATGATGGGTTGATAGACGTAGCAAACCACCATGGCACGTGTATACCCATGTAACAAACCTGCACGTTCTGCATATGTATCCCAGAACTTAAAGTATAATTTAAAAAATGCTCTTTTAGCACAAAAGTAGGGAAATAAAAATGAAAGAGAAGGAAACCAATGGTGGCCTCACTTTTATCTACCCGTCCCCAAAGCAAACAACTTCTCACCATGAAGTTTATTTTTTTAAAAATTAGTCATTCCAGTTATTCATTGAGCCTTTATGAAGCCTAACATGAGTTTCAAATATTGGCTAAGAGTAGGAGCTATATTCTGATATAAAGAGACTCTTAATAATTTCCAAAATGTCTGATGCAGTGAAGCCCTTTCAGCGAATTAATACAATGAAGAAAAATAGCATTCCTTTTAAGAGGGATGATCAGGACAATAGGAGAAGTAATTCTCGAAAGTTGAGACATGTGTCCTGGTTCTTAACTCTGACCATATCTTTTTTCCACCCTCTTTCTTCATTTTCTTGTTCTGCAGTTCTCTTTTCTGTCCTCTGCCTACTTGTGCCATTTGCTCTTCCCTTTCTAACAGACTTGGCCGTAGCCAGTGATGGTCACCCCCCACCCAGGAATGCTGATTGTGTGACTGTAAGTCATTTGCAAATCACATGATTAGCTGACTGGAGCTGCCTGATTAGTCTGCTAGGCCTCAGAATGTGTCCTCCCTGAACCCCTCCTCCATCCCACATACATCTTTGTCACTGGATTTCAAATACAGATAGCGCACAGGAAGAGATAAGAGCCGTTTTTTTCCAGTATCCTCTCCACCCTCACCCCACACTCACCATTCTACCCAATGGAAAAGAAATGAGATAATTAGAATTCTTCTTTCATTAGAAAATTTGCAAGATGAGACCCAAGAGGTGGAGCATGCCAGATGTTGTGGAGAGCATGACTGCTCAGTCCCTTTGGCCATACATGCTGAAGTCATGAAATTGGGAAATCTGACTCAGGAGTCACCATCTAGTGTAGGAGCTGACAAATCACCAAATGCTCTGGGACAACTGGTCAACCTGCCAGTCCCTGGAGCACAGGCCTGGTGTGAGTTTGCTCTCAGGTCGTGATCAGTCAGAGGGGAACGGGAGAGCTGGGGCTCCTTCTGCACATTCTAGGAAACCCTGAAAGGCTCAGATTCAAGGTGAGCTGTGAGCTGGGAATACCTGCAGTTGCAAGGGAAGGCCTGTTGATATTTCTGATTCTTCCTGAGTGCCTGGAGTCTACCCCCACGTGAATGGTAGAGTACCTTGGATGCATATGTCTCTTTTAGGTATCAGAGGAATAAGATACGATGCTCTAATAGGTTTCAATGACAGAATGTGAGAAAGAACATACTTCCATGCTTTTTCTGTTACAGCTATATCTTTTTTAAAATTACGATGTGAGTGAGTCATCATTTTCTAAAAAATGAACAAAGACATAAGAGGGAACAAGGTTTTAAATACAGGCTCTGGGCTCAGCTTGTTCCTCACTGAGCCCAATTCCAATCAGTTCTTGGTCTGTCCTAAGCTGTTGTTCCAGGTCTAAGTGGTACATTTATCCCAGTTTTTAAAAATAGATTCAGAAAGTTTGAGCTCTGTGCTACTTTTCTCCAGTCTTGACACAACTTGGAAAAGCAAATAGGATCTGCCTCCTCAGCTTTGCTTATCGGCTCTGGGACCACTCCAAGTTTCCTTCATTCCCTAAAGCCTGGAATGTCCTTTCAGGCTCACATGGAGAGACATTCCTCAGACACGGGGTCCTCTAATCAATATCACCCAGGTGGCCTGACTCTCAAATGAGTTCAGGTTGCAATCACTTGGGAAGTTTGTTCTAAATGCAGATTCCAGGCTGCCAGCCCCAAAGGTGTGGGTGGCCCCCTCAGGCACCTTTAGTGTGTTTCCAGGTGAGTCTGACAGAGTTGCTGAGATACGCTGGTCTGCCTGGGACAGCTGCATCGGGAACTGTTTTTTTGCAGTGATGCTTCTGCACCACTTCCTCCTTTGTTTCCCACCACCCCCCTCCCCACCGCCCAAGCAGGTGCAGACATTTGCTAACAGAGGTTCTTTGCTATATGTCATAGCATTTTACAACTAGCTTTCTGCAGAACACTTGAAAAAAAAGGAGTTCAACCTAAACATAGCCAAACAACTTTTACCAGAGCAGTGAAGGGATTTCCTCACTGGGCTCTGCTCTGAGGCAGATCTGAGGAGCTCTGTTCACTCTGGGCCCTTTTGCAAGTTTACCCTGGGCTCACCTTTGGCAAGATTCACCCTACAAGAGATCTGGACCACCATGTGGGATCTGGTCTCCATGGACTGTCACGCTGGCTTATTTCAGACTTGTGTCCCCAGGGGTGGGTGGGAGCTGGCTGAAGCCCCAGGCCAGCTGGGTAGCAGAGCCTCGTGCCCGGCTGGCCCTGTGCTGCCTGGTGGCCTTCTGAGCTCTGCAACACGGGTGGTCCTCGTGCTGGCAGAGCACAAGGCTGTGGGAGTTCATGGCCCCCTCTGGGGGACATGACGAATGGCCTTGCTGACAAAACGTGGTCTGCTTTCCATCTCTGAGCTATGAACGGTTTCATTTTCAAAGCAGGAAAACAAACCACGGGAACCAGACACAACACACCCAGGCCACAAACGATATAGCCATTTTCTCGTCTCAAATAAGGGACCTGCAAAGGTAAAAGAAAAACGGCTTTGTTAGAATTCTTTGATGAAAAGCAAATACGGAAAACTCAACCGGAGGTTGTAATGAGACTTCCTTCGGCTTCCCTCACTGGTCCTTATCCTGACCTGGTGGAGTCCCAGTCCTCTGTGGTGGGCCAACCTACCTGATACTGACCTTCAGGGGCTTCCCACAGGCCACTGTGGAGGTGGGAGAGGTAGGGAGTAGGGGGCGGTGCTCAGCCCCTCTGCACCCCACCAGCCCCATTTCTATCTGATTCATTTAATACACTTCCACTAACATTGCTTTTGAAGGAAAGGTTGAGCATCTGAAGAACATTTGAAATATTGTAGTCTAGTCTGATCTCACATGCATTCTAATGAGTGGCTCCAGTGAAGAAAGAAGGAGAAAAGAATAGTAATTTAACAAGAAGTGCATTGATTTCTGTGCCTCTTCTCTCTCTGATGTTGCCCACTGTTTCCCTTTAACCATTTGTTCCTTGCTTTAAGGGTATGTGTGATAACTTAAGGCTGAGTTCTTAAGAGTGAGAAAGAACTAGCCAAAAATTATGTCTCTGTATCTTGTGAATGACAGGACAAGCATGCCAGCTAACCAACGTAAGTGAGTACCCTGCCTCTCAGCCTCTAGTAGTCAGCACATAGACCCATATGCCACAACTAGCTCGTGGATATAGAGCCTATCCTGTGTTCCTATAGTAATATAGGAGATATAATAGATAAATTGGGGTAGCTGCCAGATTGATAATGTCTCACGCTCCTATGGCCCCCCACTGAGTGCTCCCCGTTGGCCATGTGTGGCTTTGTTTCCCTAGCCATAGTTAATTGAGCCAAATTGGGCCAATGGATTCTTTCTCTTGCTAGTGGCTAAGAGCATGGACTCAGGCTAAGCCAGGAGGTGTAGTAAGAGGTTGGACGATAAGCAGTGTGGGGAGAAAGGACCGTGAGTAAAGGTAGGGGTGCATAAATGAGTACAGAGTGCACGGTGAGCTGGAAGGAGCACTTGGAAAGCGGGGTGGGCCCCAGCTGCATCAGGTTAAAGTATTTGGATTATTCTTTTAGGCCTTTAGCAGCCATTAGGAGGTGCCTATGTGAAATCAAATCTAAAATTTACACTGTTGACTCTAGTGGTCCAGTGAAGATGAATAAAGAGTGGTGAGGTGGTTAGGAGAGTCTGTTTCGAAATGGTTCATGTGTTCACATTTGGAAAACCTTTATGGAGCGAGTGCTCATTGTGTATCAAAGGAGAGGGGAAAAGGTTTTAAACTACTGTGTCAGTGTGAGGAAGAAGGAGGAAGGATTCACAATCCAGGCCCAGCAGAACCTGATGACCAATTTGATGTGGGTATGAGGGAGGGGCAAGAGTCAAGGGTTGTTTAGTCCACAAAAGGACTGATAGGGCTTTGTAGGAAAAGAAGTTATTTGGGAAAGTGGTAGGGATGTATATGGAAATGAGTTTTCTCCTCAAGAGTGGGACTATGTTAACATTCAGAGGACTTTCAGGAGATGTAGTTTCAATCCACACCTTCTACAAAACTAATATTAAAGCAAACAAGTTTGTATCTTACATGATGAAGTGAAATAATCAGAAAGTGTTAATAAGGAGGTCATCCAAGAAACAGGTTATTAGAAAGGAGTGTGATAGATTTGGGCAGGGACACAGATCCAAATCATCAAATCTAATTGTAATCCCCAGTGTTGAAAGAGGGGCCTGATGGAGGTGATTGGATCCTGGGGGCAGATTTCCCCGTTGCTGTCTCATGAGGGTGAGCAAGTTCTCATGAGATCTGGTTGTTTAAGTGGGTAGCACCTGGCCCATCTCCTCCTCCTGCTCTGGCCATGTGAGACGTGTATGCTTCCCTTCTCTTTCCTCTGTGATTGTAAGTTTCCTGAGGCCCCCCAGCCATGCTTCCTGTACAGCCTGCAGAACCATGAGCCAAATAAACCTCTTTTCTTTATAAATTTCCGAGTCTCAGGTATTTCTTTATAGCAGTGTGAGAAGGGACTAATATAGCATGGGATCCCAGTGCTAATGTGAAGCTCCCTCAGGAGCAGTTGTGCCTCTTACTGACTCTGAGCAAGGCAAGGACACAATCGCCTTCGGTGAGCGTGGGCTGCTTTGCAGAACCTGCATTCACATACGGGCCCATGGAAACATGTGGGTCAAACTGCTCTGGAGAAGAATGCTCAGAACAGATCTTATTTTCCACCAGTTCTTTCCCCTACTCCTATTCTTTTAGAACTTCCCTCAAAGATTTTCTTTCAAGCTTCTGAAATCCACACTTTCTTTCTCTCTCCCCACTCTTTCGTTTTCTCTATATCTCTCTTTCCGTCTCTGTCTCTCTCTCTTCTCTCTCACACACACGCTCTCTCTTTCTCTCTCTCTCTCACACACACACACATACACACGTGTTGAAATATGGAAAACTGTGAGTTATTAGGATAGTTATTCTAAATCACCTATTTCCCTGTAGAAATGAAAGGAAGACATAAGGGTGGGGAATCATAGAGCAGGAGCTTTGGTGCCAGGCGAACCTGGTGTTGATTTGTGAATCTGACATTTGCCAGATGTGACCCTGGCTAAGGTACTGAACTTCTCTGAGCCTCAGTGTCTTTAATACTTCATAGGGCTATTTCAGTGTTGGAGTGAGTATACATACACACCCACATAGACATGTATGTGTGTATATACACACATAGGCATATATATATATATATATATACTGCCTCCAACATATGATATATGATATAGGGGTATGTCTATATATAATATCTAGTGCTTAGTAGGCATTTGATAAATATAATCAAATTAGTTCTATGTTTCTATACACTGTGAAGGTTTTCCTCCTTCATTGCTCATCATAGTAAATAATGGTCCCAGCATATCTTCCAACAGGTAAAATTCTCTAGAAACAAAACTTTAGCAAATATCAGCGTGGAATTTATTCATGTTTTATTTAATTACTTGGGGCATTTAATGAAAGAATGAATTATTAAATGAGAACATTGATTGTTCCCTCTGTATGGCAAGAAGATCTCTTGTGTATGCTTAAAATAACTCCATAAAATGTAGAGCAGGCCATAGTAAATTAAAGAAAGGAAGGAAAATGGAACAAGGATTGAAAACACAATTTATCCTGTAAGTCTGCATAAAGGACAACCACATCCCAATTACCCCACACCTCTGCACTCAGGATTTCCAGCTGTTTAGATGGGTGGTGAGTCCAGACCCAAAAGAGGATTATGTGCTGCTACAGGAAGCTGAAGATGTGTGACTGCTATGTTCGTGAGTTAAAAGAAAGCAAGCTCTTTGGTTAGTATGTGCCTCTAGACCCCTGTACCTTGCTTTATCCTGCCGTGTGTCCTGGAAGCCTTGTTCTTTAACTTCTCACTTGTTCTTTGTCCAGCAGAAGCCCTAGATGGATATGGAAGGGAGGGAGAAGAGAAAGTTTGAGGTATTTATCCCCTGGTCCTCTCAAGTGAGGCTACTGCCCCTCTTCAGTGGGGTGTTTCTCCATGACACACTTCTTGCAAGTTCTAGAAACCGCTCCCTTTCCTCATCCACTTGGGGCTAGAGGTAGTGATAGCTCCCTTGTTTTTAGACCCAGCATGCTGCACCATCCAGAGTGAAACAGAAGGTGGTTCACTCTGCCCACACTTTGTAGATAGTGCTTTTGTTAAGCCCTTCTAGAGTTCTAATTTGAGCATACCACCTGTTTCCTACTCGGACCTTGAGTGGTACAATTAGCACTGATGAAAGCCAAGTCTCCCTGATATCAAAGGCTGAGAAAATGGAAGGAAAGGAGGCAAAAGGGGAAAGTAGAAATTCGGAAAGAAGAAGAGAGGTTCATGAGGGTGATGAAGGGTATCCTTGGAGAACAGAGGAGTAGAGAAGGCATGATGCAAAATGGAGTAACACCCACTGAGTGAATAGGGGGAAGAAGCTGAAACCCAACCCAGGAGGCTGGCCTATCATGCTGAGACTCCCCAGCCCTGGAACCCCAAGTGTCAAGGTAAAACCATATGAGCCAGTCCAAACAGATGAGATAGAATGTTTATGGCATGGGGAAATTGGTTCCCACTTAGGTCAGTAGCCTCTGAGTGCCTCACTGTATTAAGACACAATCTAAGGGTGGATGGTTATGGTTTGTATATGCTAGTGTCTAAGAGAAAAAGCTAAATTACATTCCATATATTCCAAAAGGGAAAGCAATATTTTTTGAAGGCCTACTCATTGTCAGAACAGGTGTATTTTAATCCCCACAGCATCCAGAAAATAGAATGGCATTATTCTCATTTTATTAGGTGAGGAAGTGTGTTCAGTGAAATTAAGTACTGAAGCTTGCTTGAAGCTACACAGCTAGTGTATTTCACAGGCAGGAGCTGAACACAACCTTTTGGATTTCAATGAGCAACCATACTATCTCAAAAAAGGATGAATCTTTACCCAGCATGATCCTTGAATGTTTCCAGTAGATGAGGCATGACCATATACTTCTATGTTCTGCTAGTTTTGCCAGGGCAAGCCTTGCTAAGACTGCCCTGGGTTTAAGGTGCACCATTTACAAAGAGGCTCATTGAGATAAATAAGTGCATCTCTCAGAACGAATCTGATCTGTGTTATTGGTGAGAATCCAGACACAGCAGCATTGAACTTCAAATGTTGCTACTGAGTTAGAGAGAAAAAGAGACTGACTGACTTGCATTTCTGCCTTCTTTGCACCCCATGCATCCTGCTCTAGGTGGTGATCAACTTTATATTGGTACCAGTCACCTTCATGTTAGGAATTGTTATATGGAACTAGCAGTTAGCAGTGCCTACTGTGAGAAATAAGGAGCTAGTCCGAGCTTTAAAGGGAAAGAGACACGAAAACAATCAGCGTAGCCTTTGTAGCCAAGTATTTTGTTCAGTGCAATCCATTAGTTACTGAGAACATACACATCACGGTTTAAGTCAGAATTTGGCTATCTTTTAGCTCAGAGACTTTGGGCTAGCTAACATCGCTGAGCCTTTTTTCCCCTAATGCATAAAATGGGGCTAATATTATTACCCTAACTTACAGGGTCATTTTGAAGAGTTCATTACATTCAAGCATGAACATGTGCTTTAAAGTGTTTAAAATGTAGTGGGTCAAAACAAATGGTCTCTAGTGTCATCATCACCATCATTGTTGTCGTCGTCGTCATCATCATCAAGGACTTCATAGCCTGGTTGGAAGAATATGTGAATAAGAGCTGCTATTTAGAAAAAAATGTGTTCATTCTGAGCAGTTTCCCTCAGAAAGAGAATAAGAAAGCTGGCTTTGGTCCACACTCTTGAGTGTTGGAGTAAGCCACCTAATTTCCCTGAGCCCCAGTTTTGGCATATGTACAATGGGCTGATCATATGTCCGCTTCCCAGTGTACTGTGTTAATGAAGTCGATGAAATGAAATCTAGTACCTTAGAACACAGAATTACAAGGGATTAAGAGTGCTCCTAACTTAAAACACTACTAGTTGGGTTTTTGCCACCTTGAATTGCTGTCTCAATTCACAACCAGTGTTTTAAAGATCCCTTTCTGTTTTCAAGAACAATTTATTGATCCATTTTCCTATGGAATATTCCCCCTTTGAAGAAATAGACTTACATGTGTTAGCCAGAGAAAGCATCTAAATTGGGAGTGGGGGAGCAATGATGGTACAGTGTGCTGTGCACATATGTGGGCACGGATGTTCCTAGAAAAATTGAGACTGCTCTGAGGATTTCCAGTGCCAAGTCCTGCATCAGGGAGGGCTCATTTTGTAGCTCTGACATAGGATGGATATAATAAGCCCTTATTTGGGAAAGCTTTCATTTGGGGGAAGATTTTTAATAATTTTTCTTAAAACTGAAAAACTAGTCAATATCAAATCCAGTTGATTCCAGACTGTTTAGAGAGTGACTGTCACGTGTAAGACCCTGGGTTTGAAAACTTCATCTCTTTAAGGCTCATTTAAAACATCAATTTTTTGCTAATTCTTGGAGATTTAATAAAGCACCACTAGGCTTTTAGACACCCTTAGAGGGATTAACATCAGAATTCTTCTTAGAAGCCTTGGTCTGTGCCATTGGGGTGCACCCTGTTCCCCCTGGTTCATTCTGCTAAGTTTCATTTCACAACAGAGGAAAAGTGGCAGAGGAGCCTCCAGGCTGGGAACATGGATGGGAAACGCCATCGCAGTGGCTCTCAGAAGGTTCTGGTGAGCAAGGCTTCACAAACACAGGGCAAAGATGTGGCAGGTGAAGAAGCACAAGGGAGCATGATGCAACCTGAAGACGAATCAGCTGTTTCTGATTTATTGTTGCACACCATTTTCTAAGCATTTCTGATGTCCTTTTCATAAGAAAAATGCCATGAGCTTCCCTAGCGATTTCTGAAACAAGTCTCTGAGAAGCAGCTTGTAGAAGGCACCTTTGTAGGAGGTGCATGAAGGGGGCATCCAAACTCCCATGAGTCCATCCCAGTTTGCCATATTCGTGGGCTTCTGGTGGGTGACCACAGTCTGCACTGGTTTGGCAATGAGATAGTCTCAACAAGAAAGAGATCGCACAACAAAGCCATTTAACAAGGACAATGATTAAGAAAAAGACTCAGATAGATCCTCTTCTGCAAGTGGTTAGGAAACTCGGAACAGACACAAGTTAGTGCATGTTGGCCAAATATGAACATGGAAAGAAAGAATGATTATAAAGACATCCACCCACCCTCTCACTGGCCATTGCTTGCCTGTGGAAAAAGGCCAGTCTATGACAAACTAGAGACTCTTTGAGAAACCAATGCTGTATGGAGATAGCTTTCAGGTTAAAAAAGAAGAAAAATCTAATCCAGGCTTTGCAAAACATCAGTGAATGCATGTAATACCAGCAAAACTTGAGCTTTCAATAAATCAGAAAACAATGGGGGCATTGTCTGAACTCACCAAACAGTCCTTCGCTCCCACAGCACAGAACACTCTAATCTGTGTGCAGCCAAAACTCAGCCCCATCTTATTGAACTAAATTGATTTATGAGAGGAAAAAACTAAAAAGGGAAGCAGCAAAATAATGATATTAATTCTAATAATGCATTGACTGGGTGCTTATATAAATCACTCTCCCCACTCAGATTGATTTCATCCGAGTAAAAACGCCATGCATAAGCCTATCTCCAGCCGCTCAGGTCAGGCAGCTACCTTAGGCCTCCTCTTGCAGATAGAGCTCAGGATAAAGGGTGGGGGATCTGGTGGAAGTTCACAGGTATTTTGCCTGAGAAAGGCCTGTGGGATCAGCCCCAGAGGTATCGATGTAATTGGCCACACACACAAATGTTGCGGCATCTGAACATTTTTGGCAGCTCATGAAAGCTCCTTTCCTAGAGGCCACTTGAGTGTCCAAATAAAAGGGGATTTTTGTTAGTGAAAACTGGAAAGAATAACCCATCTTAGGATCAGGCTAATAGGGCCTGGCCTGTTAAAATGTAACACTGGGCTGGCCAGAGTTGGAAGTGTTGCTGGCAAGGGTTGGAAGCAGCTGCGAGGAGAGCCAAGCCTCGCTCCCAAGGAAAACTCTTCTGCTGGTTCAGGGGAGTTTTCTGTAGCCCAGAGAGCCTGTCAGGCGCCCACCCCCCCCGACCCCCCACCATGGGCAAGAGCTTCTGTTGGGGCAGATGGGGGCCTGGGGTGGTTTCTTGCTCCCCCTTCACCCAAGCTCCCCTCTCCGATTCCCTACCCCATCCCCCAGGCTCTGTGATTCTAGGCAAGCGAGCCTCTGTGGCTGACCTCTGTGGCCTGTTGCTGCACACGGCCTGGGAACAGCAATTGCTCTCAGTGAGTATGCAGGGTGTTGACAGGCTCGGGCTGAAGGAGCTAGGAGGGAAGCAGAGAAAGCCGGGCTGCAGAAATAAGGCCACAGAGGCCTTCTCTTATCACCAAAGGGCCCCCAGCTGAAGAAAGGTCTACTGCTTCTTGCTACACAAAGAAAATACATTCTGCTGCAAGCCAGTCTCTGCCTTTCAGCGGAGCCTGTAGGCTCTCCACCTAGGGTGGCCAGGTAACATACAGGGCACCCAGTTAAATTTGAATTTCAGATAAACAATGAATAATATTTTAGTATGCATAGGTCCTGAATATTGTGTGAGAAATAATTAAAATGTATTGTTTATCTGAAATTCAAATTTAATTGGGCATCTTGTATTTTTATTTCTTCTATTAGGCAGAATTCTGAGATGTTCCCCAGTGACCCTCCCTCTGGTATAATCTCTTACCCCAAAGTGTAGGTGAAACCCGTGAACGTGATGCAACATCACTCCTGTGATCATGTTACACTACATGGCAAAAGGGATTTTTGCAAATGCAATTAAGCTCACTAATCAGTTGACTTTATCAAGTTAAAGAGAAAATTATCTGGGTGTGCCTAACCAAACTACATGAACCCTTTAATTCTGGGTCTAGAGTCCAGAGAAAAAGGAAGTCAGGCCTTTGAAGCAGTAGAAAATTGTCCAGTGACCTTGAAGGAGCAAACTGCTGTGTTGTGGAGAAGGCCACAGGGCAGGGAACAGTGGTCAGCCCCTAGGAGCTAAGAATAGCCTCCAGTTGACAGCCAGGAAGAAAGCAGGGAACCTCAGCTCCATGCTGCAATGAACTGGGTTCTGCCACCAACCTGAGAGCTGGGAAGAAGCCCCAAACCTCGGACAAGATGGCAGGCCTGGCCAACACCTTGACTTTGGCTGTGTGAGACCTGAGTAGAGAACCTGTCCAGAACATGCCAGACTCCTGAACCAGGGAAACTTTGAGGTACAAAAATACACGTTGTTTTAAGCTGCCGAGTTTGTGGTAATGTGTTCTGAAGCAATAGTAAACCAAAACACTTACTAAATCTGGCAGCCCTCCCTGCATCCTGTGGTCTCCAGCGTACACTTACAGGGGTTTCTGGTGTAGGCACCAAGGACTGAAGATGAACAGTAAAGGAAACAGATTCACTGGACTAACTCCTGTGAGCCTCCTCCACAGTCAAAGAGCAGGGCTAGAAGGGAAATTATGATATTGTCTGTTTTGGTGTCCGTGTCCTGGCCTCCTGGACCCTGCAGCCCCAACATCTCAGTTGAGATCTGTAGACATATACACACGCGCTTGCTCTCCTACACACCTTCCTTTCCAGGGAGGATTGCGGGGGATGAGCTTGTCACTTGTCTCAGACAGATGTAGTTGCTGGCTCACTAAGTAAACAGGTCATCTCAGCCAAAGTTCATTATGGATCTGAAGCTGTAGAAACAGATGCATTTCATGTAAGGATAAACGTGGGGGCGGGGGGGAGGGTGGGTACAAATATAAACAGGGAAGGTGAAACCGTCTAGAACCTCCTTAGGCATGGATTAAGTTTCTGTGAATATCATGTAAATAAGCCCTCATAGTCTACAAGAAACTCGGATACCTTTTTTAAAAGGGTCAGAAGATCTGTTTGTGTTTTGCAATTCTCCAAATGTTCTTCTGCTTATGGATTCCCCTAAATTCACTTTCCAACAGCTCTTCGTCCCCCTGGCCTCATGCTGCCCTTGAAAGTGGCCGGAGGAAACTCTTAGGTGTCAGGCAGTCAGCATGGAGAGCTTCTTTTCATCCCCTGAGTGTCTGGAGATGTGAGTTTAATGAGAGGCATCGACCTTTGAATTATACAAATGGACCTCTTTAGCAATCACTTCCCTCCCCAGTCCATACCCACCCTCAGCTTTTAATCTTCTCAATTATATTTCCTTTCCATTGATTACTACTTTGCTAACTTTCGGTTTGAGCAGGCAGAAAACCTCAGCCGCACAGGTAATGCAATTGCTTTTCAAGCCTTGACGCCTGCGTCTCACCTCCTGAGGGGACCCGCAGGCCCCCCTCCCACCCTTTTGGGTCTTGGCAGGTCCATCGGCCTTCAATTGATTTTGCAAGATGGCCCCTTCCATCCAAAGGGCTGTGCAATCCTGGTTAGGAAGATGAAGTTTCAGTTCTGAGCTTTAAGTAACAAAGATAAGGGGAATTTGCATGCTGGCAGGGTGTGAGAAGGGCACTCACAGTCACCAACTGTTTGCAGCTAGGCCTGGGAGTGGGCAAGGGATGGGCCTGGGAGCAGGGAGATCTGGGTTCCTTTCCCACCTCTGCTCTGATTTTTTGAGTGACCTTCATTGAACCACTTAACTTTCTGTGCCTTCCTCTCACTGCCATCTGTAAGGGGGAAGACAACGGCACTTGTCTGTGAAAATGCTTTGAGGGATACTGGCATAAAAGATGCAATGTAAAAGCAAGTGATGGGCAATGTTTTCCACAAAGAGCCCCTTGTTTTCATCTGCAGGAGGCCTCATTTGAAGGCTAAGAAGAAAAATTGAGAAATGTCCTTGATAGCCGAGGCCAGGCAGAGGACGTGGCTTGGGACCAGTTAGAAATCCCTTCTGTGGCTGGGGGCTCCTGCGCTGCTGCCGGGATGTGAGCTCAGCAAGGGGCATGCTGGGAATTGGCCTGCAGAACAAACAGATCCGAGGTCTCTGCACCGAGCAGGACCAAGGGCCATATCAGGATTAGCCCAGTGACCTGACAAGCGGCGAGGGGGGCCTGCCTCCCAGTGATTTACGGGCATTGACGCATGGACTCCGGGGGGGCTGGGGGAGAGTCAGAGAAATTTGGGGACATGTTCAAAACTGGAGGTCGTCCAGAGGAAATTACTCAATAAAAACCAGGTTTCTCTAACTGAATAGATCAATTTACAGCTCATAAGGTGGAAAAAGTCTGAGACTTCAAGATGCCGGCTGGGTGGGTCTCCTAAGGTTTCCTCCCTTGGCAGAGAGGCTGTGGCTTTGGCTTTTTTACCCTGGGTACCCCTTCTGTAGCTTTCAGGGCCAGCATTTTTCTTTCTTCTTGTTTTCCTCTTTCTCTGTTACTTAAATTTAGCTGGTTAAGATTCTTTCCCTCCTCTCCTTCCTCTTACAAGCCTCCGACTTTCAACTTTCACCTCCCTACAGTCCTCTCAGAAAAGCCCCTATTGTTTTTGTCATCCTAATGGCACAGATTCTCCTCTAAGCTCCCCCTTCCCAGCTGCCTCCCCCTCCCCACGGCTCATCTCAACATCCCTTCTCCCTCTGTTTTTCTCTTAGGCCTCCAGAGCTCCTGCCTTTCTCTTCCAGCTGCCCATGGTCTGTGCTGCTGCCTACCTCTCACCCGTCTATTTCTCCCTCTCTGCCTTTTGTCTTCCCAGCCTTTCTCTTTGGCTGTACTTTCTGGCCTTTCTCAGCTGCTGCCCAAATAATTCATCATGAGCATCCAGGAACACCTTCACCTATTGACTGAGCTGCTTTAAGCTACACCGGACCCACAGAGTTCTCAGGGAGGCAGGATTACAGGAAGATGGACAGGGCCCAGATGTAGTGGCACTGAAATTCCATCATCCATCAATCATTCATCCATCCATGCACCCATCATCATCCATCCATCCATTCATCCGCCCACCCATTCACCCAAGCCTTCATTTAATCATATCATTCATTGCTTTTTTTTTCATTCAAAAAACATTCATTGAACATGTGCTATATGCCAGGCATTGGGCTAGGCACTTGAGAGAGAATGATGACCAAATATAGATGTGGGCCTTGACCTACGGGGCTCAGCAGAAGAGGCAGACATAAGTAATCACAGATAACAATGCAAAACTCCAGTAAGAGCTAAGGAGAGGTGTAGGTACCAGCAGACCATCTCACTGGGATTTGACCTACTTAGGAGTGAAGTATTAAGTGGAGGTCTGAAGGCTGAGGGGAGAGAAGATGCAGGCAGTAAGGAAAGCTCTTGATAAAGCCTGGCCCTCCTCATCCCTACCAAATTCCCTCCCATTTGCTTGCCAAAGACTAAAATTCTTTTAGCAGAAGTCAAGGCTGTTAGGCTACAGACTTCAAATGTAACACATCCTATGAGACGGCAGCAGTGACTTAAATATATTTGGGCTATGTGTAAATAATGGATATTAATCTTTCCTTGGGAACAGGCCTTGTTAGAGGATAGAAGGGACATTTAATATCTGAGGGCGGGAGAAGTGTGGGGAAGAAGGCATCCCTAACAAGTTGATGGTACCTAGGACGCTGGCATTCCCTCTATACTGTGCCAGGAGTGGGCTCAGGAAAAAGCACACACTCCCTGTCCACCTGCTGTTCCACGTGTCACTTGGCTGGCCTGACAAACTTTGGAGACCAGGCAGTTCTTGAAGTCCAGCACCCCACCTTCTCTTTTTCAGTGGCACTGGTCACAAATTCAAAGTGGACATCAGATTTCATGGCTTGATGGCCTTGTAATTGTTATTGGAACTAGCCTTGGATGGATTTACGGTAATGAACTCACCTAGCAGCAAACCCGTCACGGGCCTCTCTGCAGACAGGATCTTTCCTGAGTGAAGATAATAGAAAACCATTCTGTAAAGGCAAAGCAATACTGACTGGTGACTTTGACTTCAAGTTTAGGAAAAAAACACCACTGTTTGGGTTTTTCTGTTGGCCTCTAACTTTAAATGCTACATTGGCCAGTTGCTAACCAACACGGTTTTTGGCCAGAGTCCTGTTTATGTTGGCACCAAATGTATGTATCACAAGCAATTTGTGTATTTCTGGGCATGTGTGTATGAGTTTGTATATATTATAAACTCCAAAACTTTGAACACAAGGTTTTGTACTCTTTTCACAGATTCTTCTGGCCAAGAAAACAGGCCACTGGCAGGCAGGGCATCCACGTGCATTAACGACCTGCTTTCAGGCCACCACACCCCATCGCAGCCACCCTTTGGCTTAGTCCAACGTGGCACTAAACTCTGGCCTCTCTGGACCCCTGTCCTATTGAGTTATGAATGAATGAGGTGGCCCCTGCCCAGCAAGAGGGATTCCGGGGACAGTGGGTGTTTTCTGTGTCACCTCAGTCTGCAGGCAAATCATCAAGAATGCTTGGGATATGGAGTTTTCTCCTAACAGGGGCCAGAAAGGCTCCATGTTTTTGTGGCTTGGCATTAAGCAAACAACTGCTTTTTTGTTCTCTCCTCAAATTATTTGCCCAAACAAAAGGCAGCTGTCATGGGGAGAAAAGTAGGATTTTTCCAGCGTTTGCCCCTTTCTGCGCCCCTCGCACAGCATGCTTTTGGACTCCACATTTCCGTAGCTCAGTGTCAGATTTCCAGCCTGCAGAAATGCTCCAGAATGTGAAGCCACCTTCTGCCTCTCCCAGGCCTCCCAACCCAGTGCAATTCCGGAGCTAAAGGCAGCATTCACAGGATGGCACCTTCTCTCTCCAAAACCCCAAAGGGTTTCCCAAGCCTGTAAACTGTGAATTAGAAACATTCCTTCAGGGACTAACAGTTTGGATAAACAGTGAATTCCAGAACAAAGGTTGTTTTCCCTCAAACTCCTATTTCTTTAGAAAGTTGAGAATTCAGATCTTCCGCCTAACAAGGGATTGTTATTTAATTGAGAGTCATCTTTTAGAAAAGACATGGCTTATCATTTGTATCTCATTAGAATATGGTAAAATATGCTAAACAATAAAACTAAATGCTAGAGAATTTAATCTTCCTCTGAGGCTTGTTGGGATTAGGCCATGTCCTTATCTGCCCAGCACACTCAGGGTTTTCCTGCAAGACTTGGGCCAGGTGTCACCCTCCAGGTTCAGGACTTCTATACCATCTACCCTGGAGCCACCCTCACTGCCCCCCTGCAAAACCGGGGGACCCAGGCTGCCTCTTCTGCCTCCCCTAGCTCTCGCAGCACTGTCTTGGCTCAGTGTTTGCACTGTTCTTTCTGAAATAATTTCAGACTTATAGAAAAGTTGCCAAAAGAGTATAAGGAATTCCTGTATACCAGTGTTTCTCAACCCTTTTCTGATTGTCATCCCTAAAGAAATTTGCAGAGATTTTTTTCCTAATCACCCTCATATATGAATTTTCTTTTAGAGACAAGGCCTCGCTCTGTCACCCAGGATGGAGTGCGGTGGTATGATCATAGCTCACTGCAGCCTTAAATTCCTGGGCTCAAGCGATTCTCCCACCTTAGCCTCCTGAGTAGCTGGGACCACAGGCATGTGACCATGCCTAGCACCTGACATGAAATTCGAATACCCAAATATACTCTGTATCTGCTAATGGACTTTACGTATATCTGAGCTCTATATGTAAAAAGTAAGGTTTCTTTTATCCCCAAGAACAATTTTTATTCCCTTGGGTATGATATTGCCTCCATGGAGAATGTATTTTATATACCATTTACACAAGTTCCCCAAATGCTAATATTTTACCATATTTGCTTTACTGTTCTCTCTCTAAATGTGTGTGTGTATCACACACACACATATATACATATATGCATAAATATACCCATTTGTACGTACACATATATACATACACATATGTAAACAATATATATACATGTAAGTGATTTTTTCTGAACTATTTGAGAGTAAGTTGCAAAAACATGTCTCTTAACCCCTAAATATTTTAGAAAGCATTTCTTATAAACAATGACTTTCTTAACAAAAAAATTTTTTAACATTTTCATCTCTTTCCACATGGCCATAAGTTTCTCAATGTCAGAAGCCTATGTCTTAATCATTTTCGGAGACTGAGTATCAGGATAGGGCCTGGTATGTAGTAGGAGCTATTATGAAAGAATACATTTCATTATAATGTAGCATATGCCATGCATTTATACATAATTTATACATAATGTAACTATTATAAAGTGAAAGCTTTATTTCAATATAAATGATATCAAATATAGAGTACTATGCATAATAAAAAAATACATTGTTGCTGGCAAGTGAATGGAAAGTTCAGGGTCAGCAGTATAAACTTCAGTCGCAAAGCATTCTATAGTTTCAGAAGCTGGAAGAAAGTGGGTGGAAAATTTACAGATTTTGGAAATTGCTTCAGAATCAGTAAATAACAAAATTGGAGGCTACTTATGGGAGGTCAGTGTCATAGGCCGAGAATGATACTCCAATCAGTTGAGCTTTCCAGTCATTTGTAGGAGTCTGCCCTTCCAGGCTCAACATGTATTCTGTTCTTTGGGAGGCAGCAATAATCCAGTAACTCAAACACTTTGTCTTCTTGCTTTTACTTACAAAGATTTATTAACCACCTACCACTTAACATGTAAATATTGGAGGCTTGTGAATTTTATTTCTTATTTTCTATGTGTTAGAAAAAAATTAGTGACCTAACTTCTATTTCTCTTGATTTCCTTCATTGCAGAATGAGTGTCCCCATAGTATGCTCTGTGCCGCCCATAGGCACTAGTTAATGTGGCACTGAGGATGTCAGAGGCAGATTCCTCATGGATTCTGAAGTGAGCAGACTTAGAATAGGATTTCAGGGACTGAATGACCCACGTAGAACTTCTTTCAGGAATTCGGCATCACGTGTATGAATATACTCAGTCCGAATAAACCTCCATTCCACAAAGCATGTAAGAGATGGACAGTTGGCCCTTTGTGTTCACAGGTCTGCATCTGCCAGTTCAGCCGTCCCTGACTGAAAATATTTGGGAAAAAAATTACAATTAAAAAGTAAGAATATTCACCTTCTGCCATGAGCAAAAGCTTCCTGAAGCCTCACCAGAAGCTGAGCAAATGCTGGCGTCATGCTTGTACATCCTGCAGAAACGTGAGCCAAATAAATATCTTTTCTTTATATTAAAAAAGGAACAATGTAACAATAAAAACATAAATGTTTAAAAATACAGTATAACACCAATTTACATAGCATTTACATTGAATTAAGTATTATAAGTAATCTAAAGATGATTTTAAAGTATATGGAAGGATGTACGTAGATTATATGCAATTTTATACTATGGACTTAAGCATCTGAGGATTATGGTGTGGCGGGGGTGGGGGGAGGGCCTGGAATCAAGCCCTCACAGATAATTGACTTTGTGATAAATTGCTTTTGCTGAAGTGAGTTTACCAATAATGACACAATGTTATTTGACAGTCCTGAGCATAAATGAAAAAAAAAATGTTGGTACTTAATATTCTGATCACAATTTAAACATTTTCTTGACTTCCTTGCAGACAGCTGACCCCTCCATTGTGTCCTTGAGACTTCTTGTCTCCATGCAGACTTAGGAGACAGCTTCTTCCCTAAGTGATCCCAAATCTCATTAGAGAGTGCTAGAACTTAGGGGGTTGTTTGGAGTGGGACTGAGAAGGATGTGAGGTTCAATAAAAATAGAGCAAGAGGGTGGGGTGCAGTGGCTCACACCTGTAATCCCAGCACTTTGGGAGGGTGAGGCACACGGATCACTGGAGGTCAGAAATTGGAGAACAGCCTGGCTAAGATGGTGAAACCCCGCCTCTACTAAAAATACAAAAATTAGCCGGGTATGGTGGCACATGCCTGTAATCCCAGTATTTGGGAGGCTGAGGCAGGAGAATTGCTTGAACCTGGGAGGCAGAGGTTGCAGTGAGCAGAGATCAGGCCACTGCACTCCAGCCTAGGTGACAGAGCAAGACTCCATCGCATATATGTGTATATATATTGTATGTATTTACATATATGTATATTATATATAGTACATACATATGTATATTATATATGTACATATACGTGTGTATATATATACAATATATATACACACCCACACACACAGAGCAAGAGGATATATACCAATAATTTTGTTTAAACAACAATGTCAGTGTTCAGAAGCTATATTTCCATTCTTTGTGCCTTAATATTTCCGCTGCAACAAATGACCAGGAAAGCTGCTCGTATCTTCCAAACTCTGAGACGAGGGACAAATAGGGCTGGAACAAGTGATGACACATGGCCCAGCATCACTGAATCCTGAGATGGAAGGGACCACAGGAGTTGTAATGTCTTGTACTGTAATTTCTCTTAAAAAAAAGAAAAGGCCCTGTAAAGAAAGTGACTTGGTTAAAGTTACAGAGCAATTACTGGCAAAGCTAAGACTAAAGTTCAAGTTTGGCTTCTAGTTTGGGAAGTACAATTCTTTTTTTAAATGCCCTTTTTGGAAAGTTTGAAGATGAATGGGATGAGAATATGTTTTGTTTCTACTTGTACTTCTTCAAAATAAGTAGTTCGCATAAATTTAAATACTTTATCTACCATTATTTGGAATGATCAAAGAGTCCAATTAAGTTCGTATTAATCTGAGACTAAGAAACAGAATAGTTGACTTCATTCATTTACATTTCCCCACTTTGCAGATGGGTAAAATTGGGTCTAGCTGAGGGCGGTGGTGTCCCTGTGAGCTCTGTTTGAAGCTCTCGCAGAGTTGGGACAAAGACTTTTTTCCCTAAGCTAGGTACCTGTTGAGTTTCTAGGAGATTACATTGTTCCTTAATGGAGAAGCCTGGCAGTAACGGCAGGGAAAGTTCAGTTCTACCTCCCTCTCCAAAGCCCCACATGCCCACTACCATTTTGCCTTACCCTGACTCCCTTTTCTTCCCTACAACTAGGATTTTCACCCCGCTAATACAGTGGTGCCCCACACCCTAGATTTTTTCCAAACTCCTCTCTCCGTTGAATATATATCCATCCTGTGCCAAACTCCCTAATAGCCCCACTCATCTACTAGGGCAAGATGGGTCCCAATAGGCTTATCGCAAAAATAATCTGAAGCAATGAGTAAGATAGGCAATGTGTTAGTCTACTCATATAACATCATGCCATAACTAACTTAACATGCACGTGGCTCTAAAATACCTCCCGTTTACGGTAAACTCAAATTTTTAAAGAAATCTAAAGTGTTTTATTGAATCATACTTATAGCATAAAGCAAAAATGATAAAATACAAAGCCCCTGGCTGATTAAAAACTATTAAAATGTGATTCCATTTTTTGAAGGAGACACAAGCAACCATTTTGGGGGAGATATTGATCAGCTAGAGAGTGAACATGTCTGTACTGTGTAGGTCCAGGATTAGAGTTGGAGGCAGATTTACCTGAAGTAAATAGTAGCATCCAGTGGAATGAAGAAGGTCCTAAAATGCTAGGTGACAATCTTTACAGTCACTAGAAACATGGCTCCTGGTGGGAGAATTTTTTAGTACTACAGCTTCTAAACCAACAGTGTTCCAGGAATGAGACAAGAACATTTTCAAACTATAGCATTGAGTGAAATACTAACAGTATCTTTACTACTTCCATGCTTTGATCAGTGATCTGTGCTTTCTGGCTGTGGGAGAAACATCAGAAATAGAACCAGTATTTCTTAGTCAGTGGTTCACAGGATATGCTGCATCCTGCAGGACTCACTTCAAACTTGCATTCTTGTGTCTTGGAACCAAGGCTTCAAATGTCCATTCCTAGCTACTCAGGAGGCTGAGGTGGGAGGATCACTTGAGTCCAGGAGGTCAAGGCTGCAGTGAGCTATGATCACACCACTGCACTCCACCCTGAGTGACAGAATGAGACCCTGTCTCGAAAAAAAAAAAAAGAGAGAAAGAAAAAAAGCATCATTCCCTAAGACAGCTGCTTCTGGGTGATGGGATACATAGTAACACCATGAATACCATAAGCATAGGCTGTTGCCTTGCTTCTTTTGCTGTAAAAGGAATTGACAGGCAAAAGTGACACTTTGTGCAATAATATTTTGGTTAACAAGGTATCTAATGTCCTAATGTAAAAGGGAAATACATATCCACAAGGTGTCCATTCTGTGAGGACAAATCACTGTCTCTTGTGCAGTGGAAAGGGTTCAGTGTAATGAACCTTCCTGGAGGCTGATAACTACTTGTCACAGGCTAGTCCTCTTTGAGTATGAGCCTATATTTGGGACTTAGGGTGAGTCGTTGCTATTGGCATGTTACGTGATGACTTGCAACTGAGGTCCATTTAGTGAGCAGCCACATGGGACAAAAGCTTTCCGCACTCTGGGGCCATTTTAAGACCATACCTAGTTGTCTTCTGACTTCCTTGTCACCATCAGTCCTACAGTTTTATTCCTCCAAATTCTCAATCCCTTAGCCAAGCCGGAAGCCACTTCTCATGAAACAGTGTAGATCTGCACCTAACACCGCCTGAGATGCTCTGGGAAAAGAACACCTCATGTGCTGTCCATGGTGCTGCCCACTGGGAGGATTTCTCTTCTTCACTGCCCTCTAGGCCACCCCTAACAGAAGCTATAACATCATAGCCATTGATTTCAAGCTGGCGATTTCAAGCTCAGAGCCAACTGTTAAATAAGACACAGTGTTTTTTGCTTTTCAGTCAACTCTCAGTCCTAGGAAACTCCTAGAGAATACAGATGTGGGTTGAGGAAAGAGTAGGGATGTGTCCAGAGTGGATATTATCAGGAGTGTGAACCACTAAGTCAATCAACAGCCAGGGCCTGCTTGACCTTACCCTCACAGAAACACTTCATTTGATGGTGGAGTACAGCAACATGTGGTTTGGCATAACAGATAATACCCAGTTCATTGATGGGTACTCAGGTAGCACAGCCAACTGATATCCAGTGGATTGGTGTTCTGACAGTACCAAGGGTTAATAGCTAGTGTAGAGTTTTTCTTAATGGTAATAGCATGGCTACTTACACTTCTGAAGTTACCCTCTCACCATAAACAATTAGAAAACTGGCAAAATACAGGACATAGCTGGTTTATATGTAAATATATAAAAATAAATGAAACAAAATTGGAAAAAGTCAGTGCATGACTAATCGCTAAATGAAAGAAAACAAACAAAGTGATCTCTATATGAGCGGCAGCACTCTGCCTGGAATCAATTTCTATATGGCGTGCAGGGGCAGGGACCCCTGATAGTGCCAGGGGCTCATTGAGTTAAGAGATGGAGACTGGAAGTTAAGGACACCAAGGTGGGAGAAATTTGCAGAAAGGAGTAGAGAGAAGACAGAACTGTGCAGAAAACGAGCTCCATAAATGTGGATACAGGTCTCCTCGAGTCTTTGGCTAAATATCAATATGCACATGGTTAGGGTAAAATACCATGAGGTTGAGCAGAAAAAAAAAAAATGACATGGGAGCCATAAGCCATAGAATTCCCAGAGTACATAGAGGGAAAGGAGACTTTTTGAGCTTAGACCACCCAGAGAATCTCCACTGATCACCTGGGGGCAGGAGGACCATGCCTTGGTTGTAGGGCTAAACTATCTCTAGAGTAAGGATTACTACTGACCCTCCCTAAGCCCTTTAAAACAAGCCATAAAGGTATCAAAGTTGTCACCAGGGAACTGAACAGACTGCAAAATGAACAAGTCAAATACTTCTTTAAAGGAAGAAACAAAATTCAGATATTCAAGGATGTAATATTTACAATGTCCAGGATCCAATTTTAAAAGTATGAAACATAAGAAGCAGGAATATGTGACTTATAACCAGTTGATAAATCAGTCAATAGAAAAAAAATCACAGCAATGTCAGATTTGATTGATCTGTAGATTAAAACTTTAAAAAGAGCAATTAGAAATGTGCTCAATATACTTACAAATTTGAATTAAAACCAAAATATAAGGAGATAAATGAAAGAAACAAGCCAAATAGAACCATATCAACATCTGAAAAAATTCTGGAGGAACTGTCAGCAAAATAGATAGCAGAAAAGAAAAAATTAGTGATTTAAAAATAACATAATAGAAACAAATTAAAGCACAGGGGGAAAAAGAGATTAAAAGTGAATGAACAGAGTTTTAGTGATGTAAGGGACTAGATCAAGTGGTCTAAGATATATGTAATTGTAATCCGGGAGGGAAAAGAAAGGAGAAAACAAAACAAAAAAAATGTTGAAGAAATAATGGCTGAAATATTTTCAAGTCTGATGAAAGTTACAAATCACCATATCAAAAAGGTCTATAAATTCCAAGCAAGATAAACAGAAAGAGAGTAACACTAAGGCACTTCATAATCAATTTGGTGAAAAAACAGAGATAAAAAGAGCATCTTAAATACAGCCATAGTGGGGAACAGCACATGACATGAAAAAGACCAGAGATTGGATTTATTGCAGACTTCTCATCAGAATCAGTGCAAACCAGAAGGCAATAAAATGGTATCTTTTAAATGCTGTCAGGAAGAAGAAGAAAAAAACCTGTCAACCCAGAATTCTATATCTATCTATTGTTCTGTTGATTAATGGATCATCTGTGTATTGTCGTTTAAAAAATACAGTGTTCAGAAATACTTCCAAACATATTAATTGATTTTTGACATGGTTATTCAATGGAGAAAGGATAGTTTTTTCAACAAGCGGTACAAGAACAACTGGATATTCGTATGGAAAAATGAACCTCAACATTTGCAATACACTATATGCAAAGTTTAATTAGAATTTAATTAAATTACAATTTCTAGAAGAAAGCACAGCAGAAAATCTGTGTGGCTTAAAGGTAGTCAAAATGTGTTAGACAGGAGACAAATAGCAAACCATTAAATAAAATGTGATAATTGAACTTTATCAAAATTTAAAACTCTTGCTCTTTGGAAAATTCCACAAAGAAGATGAAAAGGTAAGCCACAGATCAGGAGAAAATGTTCACAGTACATGTATCTGACAAACAACTTGTTTCCAGATTATACAGAAAGCTTTTACAACTCCACAATTTAAAAAGCAATTAAAATGGGGCAAAAATGTAATTAACCAGACCATGATAAGATGCTCATCATTATTAGACATCAGGAAAGGAACATTTAAACCACAATTAAATACTACTATATACTCATTAGAACAACTAACATTTAACACATTGAAAATATCAAATATCAGTGTCAAAAACACCTCATATACAAGGTGGTACAACCTCATTTTGGAAAACAGTTCATTGGTTTCTTATAAAGTTAAATATGCATTTACCATATGTCCCTGAAATTTCTTGTAGGTATTTAGCCAAGAGAAATGAAAATATACATCCATAAAAAGATATCACAGGAATATTTGTAGTAGCTTTATTCGTGAGAACCAAAACCTGTAAACAACACAAATGTTTGTTAACAGGTAAGGAAATCGTGGTATGTCCATACAATGAAATACTTAATCATTAAGAAGGAACAAACTGCTGATACTACTGATACATGTAAAGAATAATCTTAGAAACATTATATTGAATGAAAAAGTTCAGACCCCAAAGTGTATATACTGCATAATTTCATTTATATAAAACTCTAGAAAAGATAAACCAAATGTATGATGACAGAAGATGAGTAGTTGACTGGAGCTAGGTTCAAGGAAGGATTGGTGCAAAGGGGCAAAATTCTGGTTTGATCAAAATGCTCCTTATCTTGATTTTGCTGCAGTTTTCCAGGTGTATAAATTTATCAAAACTCATTGAACTGTCCACTTAAAATGTTACATTTTATTGCATGTAAATTATATCTCAGTAAAGTTGACTTAAAAAAAAGAAGAAGAATACACTAACTTGCTATTGAGGGCAAACCCTTGCCCTTAAACTCCAGGGTTCTTTATTGTGATTCTTCTGTCAGGCCTTGGCATGGGGTCCATATAGTATCCTGAACAGCCACTCTTCAAGCACCATTAGGTTCATTAATCATAAGACCCATGGGTAGAATTGCTTGTGTTATGGCCTGAATCAACTACTTTTGTTTTGGACCCTTTATTAGTCTGTTCTCATGCTGCTAGTAAAGACATACCCGAGACCAGGTGATTTATAAAGGGAAGAGTTTTAATTGACTCACAGTTCTACATGGCTGGGGAGGCCTGACAATCCTGGCAGAAGGTGAATGAGGAACAAAGTCACGTCTTACATGGCAGCAGGCAAGAGAGCTTGTGCAGGGGAACTCCCATTTATAAAACCATCAGATCTTGTGAGATTTATTCACTACCACAAGAACAGTATGGGGGAAATGATACCCATGATTCAATTATCTCCATCTGACCTCACCCTTGACACATGGGGATTATTACCATTAAAAATGAGATTTGGGTGGGGACAGAGCCAAACACCCCATTCAAAGATAGTAGCCAGTGCATTAGTCAGCAACAGGGTCAGAGGAATACAGCCTTATGTGGAATACATCCTTATATGTTGCCTTCAAAAATCCAAAGAGGGGCTGGGTGCAGTGGCTCATGCCTGTAATCCTAGCACTTTGGGAGGCTGAGGCGGGTGGATCAGTTGATGTCAGGAGTTTGAGAAAAGCCTGGTCAACATGGCAAAACCCCATCACTACTAAAAATACAAAAATGCGCTGGGCATGGTGGAACATGCCTGTAAGCCCAGCTACTTGGGAGCCTGAGGTAGGAGAACCACCTGAACCTGGGAGGCAGAGGTTGCAGTGAGCCACCAAGATCGCACCACTGCACTCCAGCCTGGGTGACAGAACAAGACTCTGTCTCAAAAAAAATAAAATAAAATAAATAATTTTTAAAAATCCAAAAAGGGTTGGGTATGGTAGCTCATGCCTATAATCCCAGCATTTTGGGAGGCTGAAGTGTGAGAACAGCTTGAGGCCAGGAGTTTGAGACCAGCCTGGGCAACATAGTGAGGCCCTGTCTCTAATAAAAAAACAATTTTTTAAAAATAGCCAGTTATGGTGGCTCATGCTTGAATTCCTAGCTATTTAGGAGACAGTGGCAGGATGATTGCTTGAGTGCAGAAGTTTGAGGCAACAGTGAGCTATAATCACACCACTGCACTCCAGCCTCAGTGACAGAGACCTTGTCTCTAAAAAAAGTAAAAATTAAGTCCAAAGAGAGACAATTAATGTATTGCTTGTTTTCATTAGTGGGATATGCATGGTGCAGGAATTTTTCATTTTGGAGGGGCTATTCTGATATTATATAGTTATCTGAACTTCTAGAATCATCTCTGAAATCCCTGAGTTTCCAATGGATGCATCTCAACCTTCTAACATAAATGTGTTTGACAAGGCATTTAGGGTATGTGCTCCTGCCTGATCACCTGGTCTGTTATTAGCATGATATCATATAAATTGTGGTCCAGCATAAAGTTTTGTCGATTAATAAAAAGATCAAAGACCTTATTGCCATAAGTTATGGTATAAAGCAAAATAATTAATGCAGCTTTGAGACCAGGATGGTGAATATATGCTGTTATTCCTGTCAGGTAAAAGCAACTTTCTTCTAATAGAGAAAATGTATTCACCAGATCAATAGACATATGGCAAACTCACAGAGTAAAGACAGCAGCAGCATCAGTTGTAATCATCACCTTACAACCTTAAAATAATACACTATCTTTCTCCAAGATCCATCGTATTTTTTGCAGAGGTCAAATAGATCAGTTAACTAGAGAGATGTAATAGAGATCACTTCCCTTGCAACTTTAAAGTCTTTGTTGCTAAAATAATTGTGTTAGGCTGCCAGGGATGCGATGATGCATTTAGTTCATTACTTTGGTATGGAGGGGGTGCCACAGATGCTTCTATTTTACCCATTGTATCATAAAAGCCCTGATTCTTCAAGCCAAAGAGTCAATGTGGTGGTTCTACGAGTCGCTGAGTATACCTATTCAAACTACCTCCTTAAGAACTATGAAAATAACAAAAAGATGTGTTCACAGATTATTCTAGGCCCAAGTGAGACTGAAGTAGCCTCACATTCCAGTTATCAATGGACTCTCCTAAACATCCATTTTAACTTACAGACTGTGGTGATTTTCTGGAACCCTAATGATTAGCATTAGTTTTGAGTCGCTGTCCAATAATCCCTAAAATGTCCAGCTAGTTCTATTTTTCTAGTCCAAAATTATGTGTAAATTGCTGCAGTTTCCTTTGAGGAACTGGAATGAATATTTAGATTTTTCTAAGTGTGGTCCCTGGACCAGCAGCATCATTATCATCTGGGAAATTCTCAAAAATGAAAATTCTCAGGACCCACCCCAGCCCCTGTTAATCTTAAACTCTGGGAGTGGAACCTAGCAATCTGCATTTTAACAAGTCCATATAGGGATTCTGGGACACACCAGAATTTGAGATCCACTGATTTAAAGTGCATATTCATGGTGGTATGACGGGTTTTTGTTTTCTTTCTCTTTCTCTCTAAGCGTAAGCATCCTCTCTTCATTCAAGGGACTCTGGATCTATGAACTGACTCAGATCTGAGAATTGTGAATCTATTACTGTGGTTTGGTTAGACCTCTGTTCACTAAACCTATAGCTCTTAGAATTATGTGATCATGTAGGACCTTAGTTATATGCTCATTGATTTTGCATCTAAGATTCCTGACCAATGAGATACTATATGCTGTATTCCCAAGACTTGGCAAGACCAGGCCCTTTCCTTTAAGAAGCTCAGGCTAGATGGATGAAGCAGATCTTGCTGAGGAATATGCTTCAAGGACAGCCTGGAAGAGCCAGACGCTCTGATTTTAAAAGGAGAGACAAGAAACAGATTTCTGATTGAAGTATGAACAGGCCAGGCAAACTAAGGCCAGAAGTGGAATGACCAGGGCATTTATGGATCAATGTTCTGCCCCTTTTTGAATTTATGAGTGGAGTGCTCTCATCTCAGCCAACCATGCCCAGAGCTGGCATCCGCAGAACAGGAAGAAAGCAGTGGTATTAGGAACTCCCCATGCTTCAATTTAGGCATTGTTAGCACTGTACCTCCAGCTAACAGATGAGATGGACTCTCTGTGGCTAAGATGAGACCCTCAAGAGAAAATTAAGTGGCCATAGCAGGAAAAATGGTTTGGTCACTGATATGGTTTGGCTCTGTGTCCCCACCCAAATCTCACCTTGGATTGTAATAATCCCCACGTGTCAAGGGTGGGACTAGGTGGAGGTAATTGAATCATGGCAGTGATTTCCCCCATGCTGTTCTTGCGATAGCAAGTGAGTGATCAAAAGATCTGATGGTTTCATAAGGAGCTTCCCCCTTCACTCGGCAGTTATTCTGTCTCTGCCGCCCTATGAAGAGATACCTTCTGCTATGATTGTAAGTTTCCTGAGGCCTCCCCAACTAAGTGGAACTGTGAGTCAATTAAACCTCTTTCCCTTATGAATTACCCAATCTGTTATGTCTTTATTAGCAGTGTGAGAACAGACTAATACAGTCATATACCTTAATGTTGTTAACTATCGTAATGTTTGTTAACTGCCATAAACTTTTCCTCCTGCGATTAGGCAGAAACCTGTTGTAGTGTAACACTGCCCAACTGAACTTGGTGGACTGCCTGACGCCAGCTGACCGTGGCACCCCCATATTGAGGGTCCTGCAATCAGCACTGATTGGATAGGAGACTGGCCTTGCAAACATTCTTTCCTGATAAGAAACCACAGACCCTAAGCCAGTTCCAGCTGGCTTACAGAGACTATGTACAAGATGTCTCTGTGCCCTATAGTTCACCTTTTGATGTAAAAGCCAAATTCAACTTCATCTTGCTGTTAAAATCCCACCCCAAAGTGAACATGGGATGTATGTCATATATGTGTTAACTCACTGCACGTGCACTAGATTTTCTCCATAAATATTCATAGACATCCCCCAAACCTGATAAATATGCAGGTTAAATCCTGGAAGGCTTAAATGCCTGTTTCCTCTCCTTCTGTGTAGCATGTGCTCACTGTTTCCGGGAGGCTCCATTCCCAATCTGCAGATTGTTACTCTCAAAATAACATTTTTTCCTTTATCCTTCCCCCATACATCTCATGTTCATTTTATTAACAGCAGTAATTATTACCTTGTTTTCTTGTATCTTAAGTGACTTACTGAGGTGAGAGAATCACCCAAATCACCCAAGATATCTTAGAAATAAACATCCTGGAATGAGATCCTACCTTAGTGGGGGTTACCCAGGAAATGACTCCATTAAAAAGACTTCCCCGAGGTCACAGGGCAGACAGATGGGATTGTTAGCGGTAGAAGAAGGCAAGTGGGAGAGGTGGAGTGAAATAGATCATGTGGTTCACAGAGAGAAGATGAAGGCCTTGGCTTTAGAGAATGGTTTCTGTGGCACCAGAGGCATTCCAGTAGGGTATCCAGAAGTCCCCTGGTGCCAGCAAAGGCTTTTGCTGGGGGAGAAATGAGAACTGCTCCGAGTTGCTGGGTCCTGGAAGAGCACTGAGAGTGGCCTATTTTTGTTTGATTTCTCTTCTCTCTCTCTCTTTTTTTAAATAATGATCACTAAATTCCTGTCATTCTTTGTATGCAACACCCATTTAACCTAAACGATTCTCCAAGACAAAGAAAACACCATGTCTGGGGAAATATGCCAATAAGAAGTCCATGACCCTCTCTTGCTGGGGCACTGGTATTTTTAAAGCAATAAAATGCATGATATCAAGTGTCCCACAGGCTCCCTAACTGAGCAGATCCAACAACTGTCTCGGAGAAGAAAGAAACTGGGAAATGCCCCCAAATGACTATGGGATGCCCACAAAAACAGATCATCAAATTCCTATCCCTCATCAGGAAGGCAGGGGGTAGGGCGTGTGCGTAAGAGAGAGGGAGAGAGAGCGAGCCGCTTGTCATGGCGCTGGGAACCCACTGTTGTCCCCTTATAGGCATAGATGATGACTGTTGGACCTTCTGCTCACTCCTAGAAAAACACAAGACACAACACAGTTTCTTGCCAAGGACACATTCCACCCAGAGGTCTTTGCCTCAAGGCAAAAATGTTGACTATTCTGCCCCCTCCCCAAGGCGTTCTGGCAGATGACAACCCCCCAGTGGCTATGTGAATAACTCGCTCTGTTCCGGGGCTTGTGGGCAGAGCAAGCTCTGTGGGGCCCAGCCAGGGCCAGTGAGGCCGAGTGCTAAGCAGGTGGCACTGAGCCTCTGAGTTCCCCATCACTGCCCCATTGGGCTCCTCTGCGGGCCAGAGCCACAGCCACAGCTGTACGCTGCTTCTGATTGTTTTTCAGCCGCAAGCGAAGGCAAAGGTAGAAGAAAGGGAAATGCAATCTTCAGTGAATGGCAATATTTTGTTTTCTCTAATCCTATTCAGGTGGTGACTGTAGCAAAAAGGAAAAACAGGCCAACATGCAGGATGGATAAAAACCCTGATTATTACCCCAATGAATGCCAGTTGGCTGAATTCAATTCAAGTCCCAGTGATGCATTATTAACGGGCCTCAACTTCGAACCTGAGGTTGAAGATGGGGCTTATGTGAAGTGGGACGGGGCGGCTGTGGGAGGGTCTCTCTCTGGAGAGGGGCTGGGCCAAGGGAGCAGGCAGCCTCCGAGCCTGTCCCAGACCACAGCTGGCTGCATGCTGGGCGCTTCCTCGAGGACCGCCTACTGCACACCTGCGACTCTGCTCCCCTTCTCTCAGGGCCCTGCTCCAGGTGATTTATTCTCCCCTGGAGCCTCCCCAAGGCCGGACTTGGGGAGACGGTGTGCAGAGAGGGTGGGGGGAACCATACTCCATCTTCTCTGTTCTCTAGTGAGGGCCTCCCCAGTGAGGACAGTGGAAAACACTGTCTTACATGAATAACACGCCTTCTCCTTTGCTCTTTTGAAGAGCTCAGAGCACCTAGCAGACAGGATGTTCTTCACCCTCAGCAACTCCCTGAGGCTGAATCAGGTTTTGATCCCCTCTCCCATTTTTTTTTAATAGATGAGGAAATGACAGCCCCGAGCCACTGATGTCTGTGAGTCAGCTGGCTGCAGCCAGAAGCTGTGTTGTGATAACAGGAAGCAGACAGGGAAGAGCCGCTCTGGTGAGAGTCCTTCATGGAGGCAAAACATCTCTGGGTTAACCCCATGCCCAATCACTGCAGGCACATGAAAGAAATCCTAACCGTTTTAGAAGTCCTGGTATATATAATATCTTGTCTCAGAAGGTAGTCAACTAATAGGGTTTTTGTCTGTCTATTTTTACTAGCCAACGGTTTCTCTTCTAAGAGTATGCTACTAGGTCATGTAGAAATATCATCGCAGCTCCACCCAAGCAGTTGCAAAGCAGAGGAGAAATACTGCTTCTTTCAACCTGTAGTCCTGTTGAGCTCAGGAAATGAAGGCAAAACTTCCCTGTCAGATGTCTCTGAGAGATGATTCCCAGATTTTTCTGCCAAATGGATGGAACAAGAAGAGAGGCCCAGACTTCTGAGTCTTAAGTGTTGTCCACGTCCCTAATCTTCTTCTGCCTTTATATTTGTGCAGACTCTTGCTAACCTATCTCATGGCCTCTAGACTTTCTTTTACCACACTATGGAAACAATGATCTTTCAAGAAACCAAAATCTGATCATGATCATGCCACTCCTATACTGAAAACATACAATGTTCTTCAAAATAAAACTTAAATAGCCTTCAAAATAAAAAAATAGCCTTCAAAATAAAACTTAAACTCCTTAGCACAGCATGAAAGGCCCCTGTCTGTTTCACCAGGTGTATGAAAGGCTCATTAATTCATTCATTTGTTTGGACATCAAACTGAAATTTATTGGGTGGCTACTATTTCCCAGCCATTCACCAGGCACTGGGAATATACTGCTTCTGCCAGTGCCTAAAACACGAGCTGACCAAGACTCAATGAAATCTACTTCTGAGAGCTCAGCTCTCTCTCTGCATATAACTACATTCTTGCCTCTTTGACCAGCTAGCTTCACTGGTCCCTGAGTTTTCTTCTTCTTTATCCCTCCTGTGCCTCTCAAATGCCATTCTTGAGTGCCGTGATAAGACATGGTGCAGTAATTGGGTATTTTTGATCTGTTTCTCCACTTGGTCTAAGAGTCTTTTGAGGGCAGGGACTTTCTCTTATGAGCCCTTGGCACAGGGTTCAACTCATGGTAGGTGACTATAGTGGTCATGGTTCCACTGCTGCATTGACTTTGGCCAATGAGATGTGAGGAAAAGTCTGCTGTGGGCTTCTGGGAGAGAAATATCTTTAAGTGACTGTGCCTTATTTTCTCTAGGGTGTCGTATCTGGAAGTGACACACAGAACTGCTGCAGCCATCTTGCTGTCCAAATGGAACTAGCTTTCGAAAGAAACCAATGATGAGGACAGTGGCGGGGAGAGACGGAGGGAACCTTAGCCTGAGATCATCCTACTTCTAGACTTGAAGTTATGTAAATTACAAATTTCTTATGGCTTAAACCATTCCAAATCAAGGTCTTCCCTTTCCTTCCTTTTCCCTCCTCTTCTTCGCATTCTCCCTTTTCTTTTTCCTCATTTTCCTTCTTGTCCTCCTCCTTCTTCTTTTCCTTTCTTTATCCTGCTAAAATCTTCCTGATTCGGAGTTTAACACCAATCTTTTGGTGGATTGACTGTGTAGGGCCCAGCAACTGAGTCTGATTAACAGCATCTGGCATTAATGGTCTTCTCTGGCCCACTAAGCTACAGGCTGTTTGAGAATAGGAAATCTATTTTATCCAAAATCACCCTATTCCTCTCCTCTCCAAAGTGTCTGCCTAATGCCTGCTATGTAGTAAGAAGCTTCATAAAGGTTTGTAGAATTGAGTTGGTCTTCAACTACCTTTTTCCTTTTTCTTAATCACAATTTATGACTTATCTTTGCGCCACGTAAGTCTGCATTTTACTCTGTACTATTGTTTTCACATTGTTTTTCATTGGAAGGCTTGCGCTCCCCAACAGGATGTTAAGGTCCTAGAGAACGGCATCTGAGACTCATCTCATAGGTCTGTGGTAGCCCACACAGCTCTCAGCATTTGTAGGGTTCATAAGAGGCCTTCCTGATGAACTAAGCCTCTGAAACCTTGGATAGCATTGACTCTGTATCTACTCTCATAATTATGCACTTGTGCTGACCACTATTGCATGTTGGTCTCAGTTCCTTCAAGAAGTTCTCACCTCCTTCTTCTTTATGCTAGACTATGCTAGCCATGGTGTTGGCATTAGTAAAGGCTTTCTGATTCATGGATGAGAATATTAAACTATTGTTTTCCCACAAATCATATCCCACAAGGCTATTTTGATGAACTTAAACCTCTCAAAGACTGGTGTAGTGGGGATGGAACTAACATGTTTTAGTCTTTTGTGGGATGCAGGGCTGTTTTTGGAAGGGACACCACACGCTGATATCCTTGCCAGCCATTAAGATGGCTTTGATGTTATCTGTAGGTAGTTATGGAAAGCTGAGTTTTATTTCTCAGTCAGACATTTCTGTTTTTGAAGCTCCACTTCTTAGGCATATACCTGTGGGTCTCCAAAGGACCATGCACTCACAACTACTGTTTGCTAAAAGGGCCCTTGGCACCCCGTGTTCTGTCCTTAAGAAGTCCTCTGACAAGCTGTTTGAGCTGCCTGAGTTGCAGGCCTTGCCACATGACTGATATTCAAGAATACAACTCAGCACTTTAAATTATTTACACCAACTCCCAACAAATAACCAACCAGGGAGAGGTAAATATAGGGCCCTATGCATTCCCATTCCTTCACTGCCACTTTAAACAGAGTTTCTCCTATCTTGGTGATGGATTTTGACCCTGGTTATAACACAGCACCTCCCAGAGACATTTTAAAGCCTTAAAACCAACAGAAAACAGGGATTAAGAGTCAACAAATCTGTCCTCATTTTTTCCTCATTTTATTTATCAGAGTGGCCTAGCTCCCCTCTCCAAATCCAAAGAACAAGTGTTCTTCGAAGAATGGTTATGCATTCTCTGCCTTGTTTCATTCCACCTGAGTATGAAAGTGGTGGTGGTGATGAAGGGAGGGTGAATTACGTGCATGTTTGTGTATCAAGAGCATTCACAATATATGGGAGGGAATGCCAGAAAGCTGGGCTTTTACATTTAATCTCTTGTGTCAGTGCTCTATGGCCAATCAAAATATCCCAATTTTAGACAGCTTTTGACATGTGAGGCAGTCTGCTGCAGGCCCTAGAGGCTGCAGAGATGTGCAAGACATATTTAGACCCTCCAGGGACACTATGAGAGATCAGCAATTTAAAAGAAGAGAAACTTTTTTCAAAATAAAAAATTTTTATTACAAAATTTTTTTTATTGTAAAATTAATTTGCTGTCATAAAAATTGATATAAAGTAGAAATGTATAGCAAAGGGAGTAAAATTTCTGCATCCCCACCTCTAATCTCATGGACAGGCACTATTAAGAATTTTGCTGTAGCCTTTCAGAATTTTTATGTGTATAGAAACGTGCATTCTTATGGAATTGATGCATATTACGCTGACGGTTCTCTAAGCTGTATCATTACATAGAGCTATATCTTATCCTCGCTTTACCTTCATTGGCTGCATAATATTCCATCGTGTGTGTGACATAATGTCTTGTCTTGGATGGACACTTCAGTTCTCTTTTACTCCTTTAGAAATTGTGTTGCAGTGAACATCCTTGTTCATTTATTCTTTTGCACTTGTTAAACCAGCTTCTGCTTGGGGAAATCAAGGAAGATTTCAGAGAAAAGGTGGGATGTTTGTAGAGCTGGGGGGCAGGAAACAGCAGGAGCAAGAGTAGAAAGAAGAGGGTCTATTCACAGCTCTGTAAGTAGACCGATAAGTTATGTGGTCTTAATTTTCAGTAACTTTTAAAATGAAGGAGTTGGGGTGAAGGGGCAGTTGACAAGGGAACATACATTCAGGTTTACATCTTTTGAGTCTGTGGTGATGTCGTGATACTCACATCTATCTGGGAATGGAGGATATTGGGAGGATGGGAGCCACTGGAGACTGGAAGGCTTTCCTGGAAGCACTGGGAAAGCTGAGACACATGAAGGAGACATTGTGAAACAATGATTCAACAGGGCTTGTACGTCAAGAGAGTCAGTGGAGTAACAGGCAGAGTTTCTTCATCCATAAAATAGGGGCAGTTCCCAAACTCTGGGGGGTGTTATGGACACCAACCAAAATAATGGGTGATCTTTCAATAAGTAGCAGTTACTACTATAACAAAATTTAATTTGGTTTATGAACTTCTTCAGTAGTTCCCTCAGTAATGGTTATCCCAACATGGCTTCAGAGTTGCCAGTTTATGGTATAAAGAGGGTGGATTACAATGACCTTTTCAGATAGCAACTGTGAAGTCACCGAAGAGGGTTGGCTGTGTTTTCTCAGTGATTCAGTGGAAACTTAAGATTTACCTCCAAAGATCTATATCTGGACTAAATACTTCGGGCACTTTCACATCTGTGGTTACTGAGTTAAATTTTCCTTTTATCTAATTCAGTCACCCCCACCCACCAAATTACAGAGACTTGTTTTTGCTTTTCCAGCAGAAAGGATGAAGAGACACACTCCAAATATTTAGTCAGTTTCAGAACTATGTGTTATTCAAAGCACCTTCAAGTACTAGGTTTCTTGAAATAAGAAACTCTATCATCTTACGCTGCTGTGTTCCCTTTGACAGGAGCCTGAACTTTAACCATCCACTTCAAGTGCATAACACACAGCTATTTGCAGGGAAAGAATAACAGCCTGAGAGTCTGGAGAGTGAGGTTCTAGGCTCTACTTTTTCTCCATCTGTCTGGGGCCACTTCTCTGGGCCTCAATTTTCTTATCAGTAAAATGAGAGGACTGAACGTAGTAATGTCGTGTTCCTTGTTTGTGGGACATCATGACCTCTGGGTGCAAACTCCTCGAGAGGTTGATGGGTCAGTATCATGAGGCCTGTTTTGCAGATTTGAAAATGGAAACCCAAAGAGGTGAAGGACTTGGATAAACCAAATGCGATTCCCGAAGAGTTGAGACCAGAACCCCCATTCATCCTTTTCTGTAGTTAACTCTTACTCCTCCTTAGGGATTTCATTCCAGCATTGCTTCTTCCACATAGCTTCCCCTGACCCTCCCTCCAAGTTAGGCTAGAGGCAATGTCTTGGGACGCCATAGAACTCTATACTTCCTCTCTTAAGATGAAACCAGAATCCATGCCTCCTAGCTGATTGCTAACAGGTAACACTGTTTTCTGAAAGTTTCCGACTTCCGTTGGGAAAGGCAGAAGGTCAGGTGTCTGATTTCCTTTAAGTGAACAAACACTTTCCACCACTTGGCAGCCACCACCTCAGGGGGACCACCAATATCTCTTCACCTCTCACCCCCTCTTCATGCTCTTCTTCCAGATACACTAAACATCTTTGAGTTTTCATGGGCCCCACTCCCTCCCACCTCCTGGTCTTTGCATAAACTGGGTTTATTTGGGGGGCTTGGAAATTTTTTCCCCCATTAATCCATTTCTGTAGTTAACTCTTAATCCTCCTCAAGGTTCCCATTCCATCACTGCCTCTTCCAGATAGCTTTCCCTGACCCTTCCTCCAGTTGGGTTAGAGGCAATGTCTCAGGACGCCATGGAGCTCTATACTTCCCAAATCATTGTGATCATAGTATTTACCACCCCACACAGTAAACACCTGTTCACTCATGTCACAGATGAAATGTACTTAATAGCTCCCAAATCACAGTGGCTTAAACAAGAGAAATGTCTAATTTCTTTTATGTAACATCAAGTTTGGAGATAGGCTGTCTAGAGCTTATGATCAACAGGAACTCAGGTTCTTAAAGCTTTTTGTTCCAATATCTTTAGTGTTATCTCGTGGCTGCAGTATGGCTGTGGAGTGGAAGCATCACAACCACGAAAGGGGAAGAACAAAAGGAAATAACTCCCAGATGAGTTAGCCCACTTTAGGAAATTTTTCTGTAAGCTCTACCAAAAGCCGTCTCCTTGCCTGTGTTTAGCTGCTATGCAGTGTTTTAGCACCCTGGAAAACAC